>NC_035445.2:113030799-113644949 GCF_002127325.2 Helianthus annuus | reverse complement strand
GGTGGCCCAGTATCGTGTGCGGTTCCTAAACCTAACACTTAACAAGATCCAACCATGCCAAGTTACAATCAAATAGATCCACATTCACCAAATTAATCATAGCAAGAAGTTATCAAGTTTAACATAACGAAAGCGTGGAAGGAGATAATTATGAACAGTTAAAATCATAAGAGCAATAGTACAAACTTGAAAGTTCGGGTTGTCACAATATATGTTCTACAAGTAGTATTTGGTTTAGGGTTTATATAATTAAGATAGGTAGCTTTTGATTGAAGATCTCAAGAATAGGGTTTTTATAATTAAGAGAGATCTGTGATTGAAACTTAAAAAAGGTAAAGACCGGTAAATAGGCGGATCAAGGTGATGGCAAAACGGGTAGCTAGGTACCGGTAAAAAAAGGTGAGTCAAGTCGGTTGACTCGACAACATTTTTTTAATTTGCTACTAAAATAAGTAGTTCATATGTTAAATATTAATAATTTTTTTTTTAATTTGGTGCTTTCATAAGTAGTTAATATGTTAATATGAATACACCGACTACTATAAAAAACTGTACTTTATTTATAGTTTCTCACAACTTTTTGTAGGTCTATGGAGATATTCATATCCATGTTTCAAATGTGGGGTTTGTCAAAGTCGCCGAAACCTACGGGGGTAGTGGTGACTGATTATTACTTTTGTAGTGGTGGTTTTATAAACTATAGTTCCATGTCGAATGAGGCATTTTTACTTGGTTAATTGAAAAGATTACTTTTTACGTAACGAATTGTTTCTTTCATTTCAAAGTTTATGTCAGTACTGTTAAATTACTAATATTAGACAAAGACAGCAAACTTATTAATAAAACAACAAATGTGGTGTATAAAGAAATTTTTAACGACTTGTGGTTTTTTTTCGTATTCATTTTTTTCAGTTCATGGTAATTTAATGTTTGCACAAGTAATAAAACGTTTCTTTCATTTCAAAGTTATGTCAACATTGTTAAATAACATAATTTACTTTTCATAACCCGTGTAACAGACGGGTACTTAAACTTAGAGGTGCCAATCACTTTCTAGGGTTGGTTTGTACCTGAAACAACCGGTTTTCACTCATGGTGAGTTGTATGTCGTGTTATCTAGAGTTAAAACAAGAGATAGTGTTAAACTGCTAATATTAGACAAAGATGAGAAGCCTATAGATAAAGCATGTCGTATGTGTGGTAACAGTTTTGGAACAATTATTACTATATATGTTTTGTTATCTTAATCTCAATTCAGACTCTTTTGTTTTTGTTTTTACTTTTTTCCTTAAAATTGCTTTCTACTAAATATTAATCATATCATGCATAGCATTAACGCATTTCGTTTACAACTTTTATCACACAATGTTCGTTAGTACCTTTACGTAGATGAATTACTTTGTATTATGTATTACTCTACCTTCATTTCTTAATGTATTTTGACAAAAGGCATGAAAACATTATAATGAAGGTTTCATATACAAAAAGTTAATGTGTAACGAACATCATGTAGATGTACTATTGGGACATGCTCAAATCTCTCAAAATATTAGGCTTAACAAATCACACTTTAACGCTTCTATGTTTAAATTATTTTATGTGTTTAGTTGGTGTTTAGCCACCCGCGAAGCTCGCGGGGTCTTAGGCTAGTCTAACTTATATATTAACTCATTTGTAACAGTTAGCAAGCGAAGGCAATTTTCCGAGTGAGCTGAGGGCATTGATAAACAGGAGGTTTGCGTTTAAGATAGCCATATGTTCGTTTAATATAAATAAGAAATTAGATGGCTACTCTGTTTCGAAGTTGACCGAAAATCCTTCTATCATCAAAGATCTTGATGCTCATTTTGATGTTTACCAGGTTCTATATGTACCCTACACGTTAACTTAAATTTTTTGTTATAGAAATCTTTTGTACCACTTATGAATAAGTATTTTTGTTTATGAATGCATACAGGCTGCTGATGATGAACCTTTAGGTCCTCATGCTTCTGATCCAACTCCAATTGTTAACGTTAACATCCAGGTTTGTTAAGCAACTTTTTTATTTCATTAAACCTGTATTATTTTTTTGTATTCAACATTTATGTCCATTTATATATTTTACCTTTTTAATTTTGTTGTACAGGATTCTGTTTCCCGTGTCGTTGATGAAGATACTCCAATGTCCAATTTGAACAACAGCATATTTACTACACCATCTGGAGCTCATATTAGTTGTTCTTCAAAGATGCTGGACAATGAGCTGAAGCGCAATTTGGAGGCGGTTTATGATGTGGATCTTTGTTCTTCTCAGTCTTCAACTCAAACCGCGTCAGGGTGATTGTGAGAACAATGAAGGTTTGAAGATGAAAGCAAAGCTGGAAGATTAGTAATAACATTTATCAGTCCATTTCAGTTTTTTTGAACAATTTGAGATGTTTTATTTTGGTTTGTTTATTTCGTAACATTTATTTCAGTACTTGATGTTTGGTTCTTATGGATATTTCGTTTATTATCGTGGTATTAAAAGATGATTTGATTGCTTTAATTTTTTTTTAACTTGCGTATTCTTTATTGCATCAATTCAAACATTTTTTATTTTGTTACATGTATATTGAATAGTTTCATGATTAAATTATTTTACATAACGAGAATAATTAATTTACTTTGTTACATAACATTTAATTTTACACAATTAGTTTTTTAAAACTATTTAATATAATTTACAAGAAACATTTTGAGATCAACGAATTTGACTAACATCATTTTTTTGTCTAAAATTCCGAAATCACATTTTATTGGTCTTAATATTCGATCATCTATTCCAACCGAGTGTAAAATAAAAGTCACCCGTTTCTATTTTATGTTACATGCATTGTATAAACTTATATTTATATACTTTTTTAAAGAGTTAATGAAATCATAAACTGCAAATGTTATTTGATGTTATTATTGACATATTTTTAATCTACATCTACATTGGATAGTTATGATATTAACTTTTCAATGTATTTGAACTGTAATATACTTTTACAAAAATTAAAAAAGATTATTTCCTTCCCTCCCTTTTTTTTTAATTTTTTTTTTTAAGAATAATCTTTTACAATTTATAATACACATATTGTAACAAATATTAAACTTTGTTTCTAAAAGAACATGTTACTTGAAATGTAATAGTGATGAAATAATATTTATCCCTTATTTGATTAATGTAATTGATTAAATAACAAAAAATATTTAAAAATATATGTTCTTTTAAATTTCGAAACACTAATTAATCATAAGTCTAGATGATCTAAATAAATCTTCCATAAGTTTTGCATTATTTGCTGAAATCATATATTAAAAATTAAGGTTTCCAAAATTGATATCCACTATATGATGAAAGTCCTATAAATACCCATATTTCGTGTACTTCTTGCTCATTCAGAAATTCGTATACATAACACCTCCACTCACACGGTTAGTTACTTTTAACTGTAATATAATTGTTTAATCTTCCATTATTAATTATCAATTTTTTATACAATAACTTTTTATACTGTCATTTTTTTTAGTTGTTCTTTCAGATTATTGGTTCTCATGGATCATATTGGGGATGACATGATATTTGAAGAGATCTTAACGAGACTACCCGCAAAGGCAGTTTGTCGTTTCAAATGTGTTTCTAAACACTGGTGTTATGAATTATCCACACCAAAGTTTGTTTTCATCCATACTCTGCGAGTTGGAAAGTCAACAAAAAATAAGCTGCTTTCCTTGAAAGAAAATTCCATAGTCGTTGACGACATAGTGTCTGGCGACTTAGGCGACGATACTATCAAAACCGTAAATTTCCCTTTGGAAGTTCATCCATCCTCTTAAGTATTATATGTTCGTTTAATGGTCTGATTTTAGTTTCCATTAAAAGGATTCACAATGAAAGTAATGACCTGGTCCTTTGGAATCCAACGACGCGACGTTTAAGTTAATATCGGACGACTACTTTATTCGTTATTTTGGTCGACATAACGATACGGGTGGAATGTACTTAGACGAGGACAACGACCTAAAAGTGCTTCATATTAATTGTTACTGGGACGTAGTTACTGCTCGTGTATATTCACCACGTCATGACTCATGGAGAAAATTAAACTTCTTGAACGGAACTCAATTTGCTTCAAACTTTTATTCATGGTCTTCTGGAGTGTATTCCGGGGAAAACAATATATTTCATTGTTTACAATTACTGGATTCCACCTGGTGAAAGGAACATAGTTGCTTTCGATGTTATCTCTGAATCTTTCAGTTTACTTCGTTTTCCGGAGCGTATTGAAGTCAATCCTTGCCAAGTACATTTTCTAACAATTTCGAACAAGCTCCATGTCATTGTCGTTCAATATGCTGGTGAACTAATTGCAGATTTGTTCAAATTTGAAGATGATGATTGGATCAAGGTATTTTCTTTCAATAAGGCTCGCATAGTTCAACATTTGGTCCCTCAGCAAAGGACAAATGTAATTCAAGACAACAAGTGGTTGATAACCAGTATTTGTGGAGATACTGTTGAGGTTCTACTTTGCAATGATTCTTTTAACTACATCCAAAATGTTGACAGCTACAACGGACCGAAAGGCGCATTATTTTTGGAGACAATTGTTTCCCCTTCCGATTAAAAATTAGGAATTTATTTGGTACTGTTTCATCTTTTGTTACTCCAACTATCTAATTTGTTTCAAGTATCCCAAATTTTATCATTTCGTTAATTTAATAATAAAAGAGTTTTATTATGTTTCACATTTTATTATATCCAATGAACGTGTACTTTAAATTACGTATTTTAACATTCATTGTCGTGACGGTATTCCTTATTAACAAATACCATCGTCGATTAAGATCCATCCTAATAAAATTACAAATCTTATAATAAAAAAAATTATATCTTTTTGAAGTTTATTAATATAGATAATAGATTGTAATAAAATGTTAAGCATAAACAATAAATATGGAAAATTTTTTTAAAACAATTCGTATAAAATTGATTATACAAATTAGATATATATTTCAATACAAAATATGCTTTGAATATGGAAATTATTATATTAATGTTTTGAATCTAATTATAGAAAAATGTAATTTTGTATATAAACATTCTAACGAATTTTTATTTAATTTTCGAAATAATAATTTAAAGTCCGTTTCTTTATTTAGTCACTGTTTCTACAATTATGTTGATGTTATATTCGAAAAATTATTTGCTTACTATATTTTCAGTTATTGTTCCAATAATCTTTTCAACTTCACTCCAATCATATTCCAATAAAACACTCGGTTTCCATATAACAATTCATTACTCCAATGGAGCTACATATATACATAGTTTTACATTCCTAACCGTGTTCATCTACATTTTCTTTTTTTTCAATGAGTTCTGGATTTCACATATCGATCTAAAAATCTGTAAGTTGCTAAGAGTTCTTAATTTTTTTGTCTTCATAATATGTTGTTGTTAAATTATATGTCGTATATGCAAATCCCTAAATCCGATAACCGTTCATATATTATTTTTTATTTTTATTTTCTTTTGTAATTTTTATTTATTGACTGTAATTTTTATGAAAATATTAATCCGTTTGTCATAAATATATTTATTAAGTTTTTTACAATTGATGTAATATAATTCTTAATTAAAATCGTATTGTCATTTAATTTTGATCAAACGGCATATGTATTTCATAACCGTATACCATTATTGTATATTTTAAAGAGTCGTAAAATTTGTTAACTGGTTTTGTAAATAAATTGGTTTGATTAATTTTTTTCGAAGTATTATAATGTTATATCATATGTTTCCTTTTTTTTTTTCAATTATGTTATAAACATGACGTATCATGAAGAACTATTACATATCTATTTTATATTATAAAGATGATGTTGACATATTATTTATGTTGTTAGTAATATCTTTTTAAACGACTCAATAAGATACGTTTTGTTTATGTACGTACTTTTGTAGGTATTTCTTATGGCTGAAGGGTCATCAAGGTATTTATTTGAATTTGTTACTTTATGTAACATGTAATTGTATTATCTTTGTATGTTTTTTCAAATTTGTTTATTTTTCTCACACTAACATTTACTTATTACTCTTTTTTAATGTTGTAATTTTAAAATCAGTTTCATAGGATACTGCTTCTGTAGGCTAATGATGTAGCTGACGAAGTTATTTTGGTATTTTGATAACTTACTTTATAATTTATATTTTATTTTGTTTTTATCATTATTAGATACACTTTAATATTATTGTATTGCTTATATATTCTTAATATACTAATAATTAATTTTGTATTTGTTTGTTTTTTTAGTCTATTCCGGACGACGCCGCGTGCAAACTATGGGGTGTAGACCAAGGCCCTACAAATGTCACGATACAAACTGAAGATGGCCGGTTATTTAATGTTTCTTTTAAGCGCTGCTAAAAGAAAGTTATTCTTTTTTCACGGTTGGTCCAAAGTTGTAGAACATCTACGCCTAACCAGAGGTTGTTTGGTAGTATTTAATCCTGTAGAACCTACTACCTTTAAATTAACATATTTCGTTGATGGGGTTAGTCGTGGCTGTTTCTGGACTTATATGCTTCCTCCATCATCTCATTTTTACGTAAGATAAAGTATTTTTTTTTTTGATATATATTGATGTATTACGTCACTATTATTAAATACAATTTTTTTTTCCTTTTTTATCATTCCCACAGGCTATTCCTGAATGTATCTTGCCAAAGTTTATGATTATTCTTCAAATGATGTAATATCTACGGTAATAGTAGACAACAAAACTTATGACGTTGCCATTGAAACGTCTGATGGTAAAGTCGGGTTTACAGTTGGCTTTGATGTAATTGTTAGTCAGTTACAGTTGACGGACGACTGTCTTTTGTTATTTTACGAAAGGGTTTGGTAATTTATTCTATTTAAAAATATTTGGGAAAAACTGTGTTGAGATGAAGTTTCCTGATGTAGATGTCGACGAAGTAAGTTACTTTTTATTACTTAATTGCATGCTTTATATATGTTAATGTAATACATTTTATAATATTTAATTTAAGGGTGATGTTGTACCTATCAATGCTGAAAATGAAGTCAATGAACAATACATGGGGTGGTTCGTCGTTTTATTCGTATGGCTGGTGATCGTTATTTTGTAAGTTCTAATATTATTTTGTTAAACTGCTAAATACATTTCTTACTGTTTGTGTTTATTAATAAACATTGTTGGTTTAGGTTCATATGTATTAATAATGTTATTTTTACGACAATACAGAGGATTCCTGATCCTGTTTCACGGATGGCTAGACTTGATGAAGGTTTAAAAGATATCACCGTTAGGCTTATGCATTTGGATCCGCCACATGAAATTACCAACGGTACCAGACGTGAAAGAAAATCCGACGGAGGTTGGCGATACGCATTTACCAGTTGGAAGAAGTTTATGAAAGCTGCTAGAATTAATGTCCGTGACAGGGTTCACTATTCTTTGATGAAACGAAGCAGGTGTCGAGTGTTGATCTGGTTGTACCCTTCGTTAGGCGTACTCACTAGATAATAAAAGCTGTTACAGTTTTTGACATAAACTTCAAGTTATATGCCTTTCATATGCTAGATATTAAATTTTTACATCCGGTATTGATTACACATTTGTTTGCTGTTTATTTACGTTATTAATTTCATCGAAAAGGCATTGTAAACACAATTTTTATCGCAATCGTTTAAACTTTTAACATGATTTAAAAAAAAGGTCTGTAATTATAATAGTTGTTATTTTAGTAGTTAATAACTAATAAACTTTTATTATATATAGTTTCATAAATTGTTAATTTTATTGTTTTTTAAATTAATTGTCCGAATTCATTAATTAGCACAACTTACCTTTCGTATATTCGTTTGTTTTATTATAATTGTTACGTTTCCATATTACTTAAAATATGTTGATAAAAAATAATGTTATATATCATTCCAGTTATAATTCTATTTCAAGTAATACACTATCTTAATATACTAACTACTATCACGATATTTTTGTTAAAATATAAAAGAGATATACAATTCTATGTTTATTTTTTTTTTAATTTACGGAAAGTTTCTTAAATTAAATCTATAAATTTATATCGAATACGCACAAACACATAGTATTAGTTACAATGATTTTTTCTGATTATGTAATAATAAAGTTACAATTAGCCATTTTAAAAATAAACATTTAATTATTGAAATATACACTGAAAGTATAGTTAGAGATAATATGGGTAAATGTATTAATTTATGATTATTGGTTACATTTACAAAAGTATTCGATTACAATAATATAAACCCAATCAGTTTTACCAAAAATTGATTTAAATTTACCTTAATAACATAACTTTCTATTTATAAATCATTCTATATGAATATAAATTACAACATACATATGTATTATATATGCAGTTTTAAGCTATTCATTTGTTTCTTCAACCAGGTATTATCCAAAATTTGTAATTTATACAAAATATTTTTCATGTGGAATATGCAAACTAATGTAATATATGTTTTATTATACGTTTTTTTTTTTTCTAGGTATTCCATATAATGGAACAAATTCCGTTTGATGTTGTCATGATGGAAATTTTTGTTAGGCTTTCCTATGAAATCAATATGTCGGTTTAGAAGCGTATGCAAAAAATGTATGAAGATCTTTCAAGTTTTGAGTTTTTACAGAGACACACCAATCGCGTTAGTAGTAGAGTGGTAAGATAATAAATTTGTTATATAATTTCAATGATTACAATATTAGTTATTCGTTAACATTGTTCATAATTATTGTTAAATTTATTTATCATATATGTTTTAGGATGAACTATTGGAACAAGGCATGTTTCCAGATCCTTTTGACATTTGAGAACCTGCCATGGGTGTACGTTGTCTTTATATGTTTTGAATATTTCTATTATTGATCATTTTTAAGGATTAATGAATAATTTATCAATCGTAATATTTGTTTCATATATTCAAGCACAATGTTTATTTTATTTTTTTTGTTTTGCAATCTTATTTATTCTTATTATATATATTTTGTATTAGTTGTATGTATTATTATCAATCAAACCCATTGACTTGCATACCGCAATTTTATTTTTAATCCATTCAAAATTAGAACTAATAATATTATTCAAACATAGGAAACACTTATTATAACAAACAAAAAAGCCAGAACGCTAATGTTCGAAAATACTAATTCTTTTTTCCCCAAGTCGTTTTATCTCTTCAATTGCCTCATATTCTTCTATTTTTCTTGCGTTCGATTCAGAAGTAAAAAAATCTTTATAATGTTCTCCATTTAACGATAGGCAATCCTCCCAAAACTTTCCTGTGTGTATAATTGGCAAATAAATTTCAATTAAAAATCCAACAATTTTTCATACATTTAATTTAAATTTTGAAAATTAGAAAAAAACAACTATAATATAATACCAGACATTCGTTAGCGTAGTTTGACGTGTAACCATTCAAACGCCATGATGTTAGCCCTTCATTCCACTGTTTGCACACACATTTGTTTTGACAAATGTATCTTACATTGAGCCTAATCAAGATTTCAAAGAGTATAATATCGAAAGGAATATAAACCATTGTTTATAAACTTCAAAACATATGACTGAATATGCAAGTATATCCTTTATATAATTGTTTATGTTTTGCATTATAAAAAAAAATTTCGATTTGTATTTAAAAAAGCAAGTTCGATCTCTGTAAATCACAAATTTGAATATGTTAATGTTTTTAATTATAATTCAAATTTATTTATACATCTATCTAAGTCAAGTTCATTATTTTTGGCGTATTTTTTATTTGTAATTAACAACCATATTTATTTAAGTAAACCTAAACATTAACTTTAGAAATGTAAATTAGATTTTATTTTTACTAATTCATTTGTTAGGGTAATGATGTTTTAGCCAATAAAACCATTAATATTTATATACATAGTTTGTAATTTATAACATACAAAGATAAAAACATGTTGTTGTAAGTTAAATAGAAATCCATTATTAATGTAATTTTAAAAAGTTTGTGGGTTGATTGTGTAAAATATTAAATGACGGTTGCTTGAAGAGAATAGTCCATCATTACATAGCAACCTATACCATCATAGCATGTCATAATTCTCATGACCAGTCACTTCACCGGCGACGGAAACTAGGGCTCCGATACTCTCCATTTTCACCGATCTTAAGCTTTCCGTCGGAGTTGTCTTAGATGGATTCCTCATCTAAAGGTAATAACATTCCACTTCACCGCGATTTTTCTTTTATTTTGTTACTTAATCGTTTGAATCGTTGATTGATGATATATAATTTTAGATATTTTATATCTAAACCGGTTGTAGTGTTGTTTTTTTAGGATTGAATCTTTAATTGTTTGGGATTTATTGTTCGTAGTTGTGATTTGTTATGATTTCTTCATTATATACATTCACTTATAATTTCATAGATACAGTTATTAGAACATTAGATTTCAAAATCATGATAGTTTTGTCTTTGTAAGATTCAGTCTTTATTTGTCCGAAATTAAGTGTTTGTAGTTATCTTTTGTTCAAATTTTGTTTACATACCAACCGTAATTTAGACATTATTTACATTGATTATTTGATTTGTATTCATTCAGTTAGAATCTCATAGAACCTTTATTAGGAACAATAGATTTCTGATTCTTACAAATTAGTTATCGGATTTAATGTAATAAGAAAGAAAATGTATGTTTTGTTAACCTGATACATTTTGTTTTTTTCATGAATTCAACTTTATATGTTAAGATGTAACAAAAAATATATATATCTTCAAAATTCAGGTGAATTCATGAATGTTTCGTTTGTCAAGATCCTAGAAGATCCAAACTCTTTAAAGCTGGTATGATTAATTACATTTTAATGAATAGTATGATGTTTTGTACCCAAATTCATATAATATTTATTGAAGTTCATTATATATACTTAATAGTATTATCTTTGTGATCAGGAGTTACCTCTCAGTTATGTTTATAAACATTGGGGTCGTCCATGGCCACGTATTCATCTCAAAATCGTTCATGAATCTGGTAAGTCTTGGACCGTAATTATGAAAACATTAGACTCTAGACCGGCTTTGGCTGATGGTTGGGCAGCAGTTGTTAAAGGCCTTCAATTGCAAAAGGATTCACTCTTGGTTTTCAAGTCGATCCTACATGATGTTTTTTGAACTGAAGTTTTTTATTGACGGTGTATGCGGTCAATCGTATTTCACATATCAGCGATACATACAATTGGGCTTCACTGTATGTATCTTTATTTACTTTTGCACATTATTAATCTAACTGTATACATGTTATTTAGTATATATTTATGTTACATTATATTATTAGTTATGTTTATTATAATGAATCAACATTCGCGGGAAGTTATTTATTTTAGTTTCATTTAATACAGGTAATTCCAGATGCTTTTATTAAAAAGTTTTTTCAAAAAGAAAATCTAAACGGCACTTATGAAATACTAGCTGCTGGTAATCGATGGTCTGTGGAATCTGCTAAAATACATAACCGCTATGTATTCACGGACGGATGGCCTACTCTTTGCGAAAGGCTTAAAATCGTTGATGAAGATTTATTGATTTTTAATAAGATTGATAATGTTTCCTTTCAATTATCAGTTTATCGTGATTGTATTCCTGTTGGTTTGGTTGACGAAGTTGATTCAGTTGATGATGATGAGGTTGTTGAAATAAGTCATGGTCAATTTGTTGATGAGTTAGACAAGGTATTTATTTAATTTTTTTTTGTTATATACACCTGACTTTATTAAATAATATTTCTGAAGTTACAACGATGTTTTTGTTATAGGCATATGGTACACATTCTGGCGACATCATCCGACATGAACTAAAAACAGATAACAAGGTAATGTTGTATTTGATATTAGTATTTATAATGTTTACACTTCATAATGAAATTAAGGATGTTATATAATAAAGTTATATATTTATAATAATTTTTTTTATTGTTTGATGATTGATATGTGTATCGACGAAGCTACCTGACATTCATAAAGGAAAAGGTATCATGATTAAGAAAGAACTTTTCAAACCAACGAAAACGAGAGAAGATGTTGTTCATTGCACTTTCAAGGTATGTATCCGTGTTAAGTACGACCGTGTATTTGAAAACGCTCATTTTGTGTATGATACTGTTTTAATTTTTTTACGATAATAACTATTTAGTATACTTTTTTTAACATCTATCAGGATAAAAAGATCAAACAAGTGAAGAAGTCTAGCCCGCCGAAGAAGGTACAAACAAGGAATGTTAACACGGACTCGGAATTTTTCGACTTTACTCGGAAAGGAGAATATAGGCTGGTATGATTTGTAGTATATTAAAATCTGATATACATTTTGGCAGTTAATAATTAATTTTAAATATTGTTTATTTTTAACGTATGTTGATAAGCAATGTCTGTTGTTAATGCAGCGTCTACCCGTCGAAGTTGCTAATCGAGCTGGGTTCAAGAAGAAGAGACATTCATTGAATGTTCAGAATTTGGAAGGTGAGGTTGTTGTTTACACTGCCAAGATTGAAAAAAACGGAACTGCGAAGCGTTATTCTGTTGAAAACTGGCAAAAATTCATGGATGACAACAACTTGATTGATGGTATGATGCTTGATTTCACCTTTGTTACTTCGAAAAACACCATAATACTGAAAACCGTCCGATCCGGTTAGTAAAACTTTTGATATTTGTATTTCCAAGTTAAGTGGAAGTTGACATGAACTAAACTTTTGTTGGTTTGTTAACTTTTGTGTATTTGAACCAGTACTTTAGCATTATCGTTTTTGTTTGTATGTTACTCTTTGATCTTTTAAATCTAATTGTCAAGAACTTGATTAAACCATTTTGTTTGTATGTAGCGTTATTGGGTTTTCTTATGCAAGTAATAATGTATAGTATTAACATGAATGTTACTTATCAACGTAAACATTAACTTGCAATAATCATAGGAATCCATGTTTGTTAAACTTATTAATTAATGTCAATCGATTTTTTAAATGAATTTAATATATCCAGTTCATATTATTTCTTTCTAAATGTTTCATTACTTATATAAAGACATTATAAGTATATGCATAAATATAAGCAATGTAAACATTTATGATTTTACATACAATATACCTAATAACTTTACAACATAGTTTACAACCATAGTTCTGAAACAAGTTATTCCGATACATTTTTTTATTTGATAGCTATAGAGACATTAATATTTCTTTACACAAACAAATATAATTTTCAATTTAATATCTTTATTAAAACAGACATATCGAATTTAAAAAAAAACAAAAAAGAATAACGTGTTTACTTTGTAAATTTAAACAAAATATTGTAATAATTATTTTAAATTGTTTGATTTCGTTTATCTTTAGCATTCGATATGCAATACATATTTTTAGTTTTTAAATTAGATGATAAATATCTTTACAAATTTAGATATTAATATGCTGTCAAAGTTTACACAATACGTTTAGCTTTTAAATTTAAACAACTAATTTTTCTTATTTCCATAAATTAACGTTTACATTATTTTTGGGAACTGCTAAATCAAAGAAATTATTTAACCTTGATTCGAGTATTTTAGTAAATTTTCGTTACCAAATTTTGAAATTTAAAATTGATTGATAAAATTTCAAAGCCACCCTCTATTATAAATACCTTTCTTTCATTGTGTTTCATTCACATCTAACATTAAGAGTTTTTGTCAATCCATTCTACACGATCAAAGGTAATGCTATTATCTATTTTATCATTCATCCATTGTCCGTTAATATCAACCTAAATTCTTTGACTTCTTTTCAACTGTTGTTTTATTTATTTATAAGAATGTTTTTTTTAGAGTAAACGTTACATGATCATGTACTCTTATTAGTATTAGTATTCAGTCTACCTCTTATTTCCAGAATACAATTTAAATTGTTATACGGAATTATTAAGTTTAATGCGTATGTGGAATAATATTTTTTATAATTCAGTAACTTATTGATTTTTTTTTATATTCTATGCAATTGGTTCCGGATATACTTAATTCCGATTATTTTTATACATAATAAGTTTAAGAGAAATAATAGTTACTGGATATTTTTGAATCTTTTAGCTTTATATTTTTATACCATGCAATTGTCTCCGTTTGTAGTTAATTTCGTTTAATGTAACACATACTAAGTGAATATTATAAAATTTTGTTGTATAAGCATATATAAATTTTAATGTGTATTACAATTACAATTTGTTTTTGTTGTTATTCTTCCATTGAACTAATAACATTAGTATAAATTTATTTATTGTTTAACTTAACAACTTAAATTTCCGTTATTATATATTTTCATACTATTTTATAGATTTTTAGTTAATGTTCTTCTATGTTGTAATACACAGGTACAAACATGCTTACGTGATTTTTGTATTATATTTAATTTTTTTTATTCTCATACATAATAGGTTTTTGAATTAAAAATTTATTGTGTAATTATAGCAAGAAATAACAGATAGTTTTTTTTTAATGTATACATAAAGTTTTTTTTTTTTATTTCTTATATCTTTTATTGTAGCAAAATTTTATCATAAAATGGAGAAGCTTGGTTCTGAATTGATTGTGGACGAGATTTTCATGAGGCTGCCTGCAAAAGCTATAGGCCGTTTCAAGTGTCTATCTAAATTTTTTCGTGATGAACTATCAAATAACAATTTTGAGATTACGCATTCTAGGCGAATTATAACTTCGCTACAAAAGAAGCTTCTTTCCTTAAAAGACAACACAATTATTGTTGACAACATAGTTGGGGGTAATTTGCAAGCCGATACAAGCAAAACTATAGTTTCTCCATCTAACGTCCATCCTTCATACTTACGTGTTTTAGCGTCCTTTAAAGGTCTGATCTTAATTTGCAATGAAAGGATGTTTTGTGAGCTCATTCTTTGGAATCCAACAACAAGGCGCTACAAAATTTTGGCCGATGACTACTTTGATCGTAATTTTGAGCGAGACGCTTCTACTGGTGGAATGTACTTTGACGACTCGAACGATCTCAAAGTTCTCCACATCAAACGTTACCGTAATGTTCTTTCTGCACGAGTTTACTCACGTCGCCGTGAGTCATGGAGAAAGATAAATTCATTTAACGTCACTAATTATGCTTCAACATATTATTCATGGTCTCCCGGAATTTATTCTGGTAGAAGCATTTATTTTATGGTTTCCAATTATTGGTTTCCACCAGGTGAGAGACACATGGTAGCTTTCGACGTTGTCTCCGAAACTTTCAGCACAATTCCTTTTCCCGAAGTTTTGGATTTGAATCCTTGGCAAGGACATTTTTTGAGCATAGAAATGAAGCTGCACGTCATTGTTGTTGGACGTTCTGAAAACCTATATGCTGATTTGTTCAAATTTGAAGATGATGCTTGGGTAAAGGTGTTGTCTTTCGATACGCCTCATGTTGTTCATTATCTTGAAAGGCGTCGAAGGAATAATATAATTCAAGACAACAAGTGGCTCATAACAAGCATCTGGGGTGATATTGTAGAAGTTGACCTTTCCAACGAATCTTTTGAGTACCTACAACATGTTGATGACTACATTGGTCCTAAAGGAGCTTTATTTATCGAGACCACTATGTCTCCTATAGTTTAAATATTTTTATATTATTGTTTCAACTGCTTAATCTTATATCCTATCTTAAACTGAATAACTAAAGACCTTATTATACTTTCTTTTTTCATTGGTTTAATACAACATTTGAAGTTATGTATTCACATCAATTGTGTTTTGTTTCTGTTTGTGAATTTTTTAATTTTTGTGATGCATTTATATTGTGGTTGTATAATGTTAATTTAGGATAATATAATTGACGTATCAATTACTATATAATACATAAGAATAAGAAAGTTTAGAATGTCATACTTAAATATATTTAAACTTTACTACAATTTTGGAATGTCGCATGCTTAAATCGTATCACATTATGATTTCAGGAATGTCTAAAAGAAAAAACGAGTTTTCATCCGAATCTTACAACAAAGGAAAAGAAAACATTTCTAACGGTAATGTCGTTAATTTAAATATCGATTTTTATTTCATATAGTTTTATTTTATTTACATATTTATACATAATTTAATCATGTTAATTACAGGTGTTCCAGCCATCTTAAATACGAATGCATCTACAAATATTACAACTGGTCATACAAATGGTAATTTAAGTTGTTATAAATATTCAAATCTTTTTGCTTTACCATATGAGTATATTAATTTTTATATTGTATTACGTTTATTTTTTATCATGTATATCTTAACAAACAATCTGTTTTGCTAAACTGTCTATATTTTTCCCTTACAGTTCGTAGAGGTAGAAGGCCATTATCGACAATTACTAATGGTACTAATTTACTAACTTTTTTACTTTCCTGTTTTTCTACATTCATGTTCATTGACGTCTAGCTATTTTTTCCATATTCTTTATAAAATTAATTTTTATGTATGTTGTTGTTTTAGTTGTTGTTCCCACTGTAACACAAGATCAGGCAAGACATAGTCGAAAAATTAGGAAAGTATTATTGGATAACAAAAGATCAAAATTAGATGGATGTCCATCAAACGTTGACCATACAATTGTCATAACAACTGATTCGATACCCTCTCCTTCTATTCCGACCGTTACCCAAAAATTATCTGCTTTATCTGCAGGTTAGTTTGTATTTTGTTTTTTTTTTATTTTTAATAGCCGTATTTAAAATACCTTATTTTATTAAACTTGCATTTCACAATATGTTTAATTCAACGTTATCATATATTTATTTAATGTTATTTTATATAATAATCTTTAATAATTTGTATATATAGATAACAGCCGCTTTAGGGAAGTAAATTTGGAGAATACAACATCTCCTCTGAGAAATAGTATATCATATTCCAATAGGAGTATACATCGCTCTCCTGATATAGAAGCAACTCCAAATGTCATTACTAATCGTACTGCATCATTCATGGGAACAAGTAAATACTTATTAACTTTTATACACTTCAATGTTTTTGTATATAAATTTATATCATGAAGATTATGTTTTTTTATATATATTATAGGCAATTTAAGTTGTGTTACGAACAACGGTACACCACCAGCACACGCTACTCCCGGTCATATTGCTAGCAACATTACGTCATTTAGTGGCACCTCCGGTATTCTTCAAAATTCTTCTTTTGAAAGGTTGTCATCCGGTAAACGTAAGTTAATTGGTAGGCCACGAATTACTTCTCCAATACCAATTATTGACTTTACCACAGAGTAAATTGTGGTTCAAGATCCCTTGAAAGGTGTTTCAAAAGGTGCATTTCAAATAATTTGTATTCTTATGCACAAAAAGTATAAAATTTGTCGATATAATGTTATCTTCTTTATTAAATAACATTGTTAACAATTTTTTTTGTTTATTTTCACAACAGATTATTTGGACCATGGTGACCAATGCGTTACTTGTGAAGTATGTAATGCAAAGTTGTGGAATGCAGAAAAAGGAAAAGGAAGAAAAAAGGATGGAAAAGTTTGTTATTTCATTTGTTGTTCTTATGGCATAGTAGAGCTTCCAGATTACAAAGATGCAAGAGGAAGTTATCGGATTCTGTTTACTAACAATGGTGATGAAAGCAAGCACTTTTTGAAAAATATTCGCCGTTACAATTCTATGTTTGCATTTACTTCAATGGGTGGTAAGGTTGATTCGACGGTTAACAGAGGCAATGGTCCTTTTTGCTTTAGAATTAGCGGCGAGAATTATCATACAATTGGAAGTCTTATGCCAATCAACGGAGCTCAACCAAAATTTTGCCAACTATACATATATGATACTGAAAACGAAATTTCAAACAGGCAATCGATATTTAGGTAAAGTCCATTTTATATGTTACCATAAATCCATTTTTTCAGATTAATAGTTCATATTTTGTTAGACTGTGAATAATCTTTGATAACAATTTTGTAACAGGGGTTCAGATGGTGCGTCTTCTTCTTCATCGGCAAATGTTGATATTAAATTGATCGAACATATAAAGGATGTACTAGACAATGACAACGAGTTGGTCAAAACTTATAGAAGAGTTAGGGATTCCTTCCAAGACAACCCTAATGTAAATGTGAAGCTTCGAATAATTGGAGCAAGAGAAAAAGATGGTCGCACGTATAACTTACCAACGGCTGGTGAGATCGCTGCTCTTATTGTTGGTGATATCGAAAATGTGGTTGACAATAGAGATATTATAGTTGAGAATCGAACAGGTGAACTAAAAAGAATTAGTGAGTTGCATCCATCATATCTTGCACTACAATATCCGATTCTGTTTCCGTACGGAGATGATGGCTACAGAATTGATATCCCTCATAGAGGTGTTGTTGATGTTGTTAATAAAACACGTCCAAAGTGTACTATGAGAGAGTTCTTTGCCTATCGTATCCAGGATCGTATAAATCAGTTTTCATTAATCCTTAATTCTAAGAGGCTTTTCCAGCAGTTCCTGGTTGACGCATATACTATGATAGAGAGCGAGAGACTTAGGTACATACGATATCAACAAAAAGATCTTAGGTCCGACACATATGAAAGTCTCCGTAAATTACGAAGTAAAGGTCAAGATGATATATCTAAAGCTGGAAAACGCATTTTTTTGCCGTCTTCTTTTACTGGTGGAGCACGATATATGATGCAAAACTATTTAGACGCTATGGCTCTGTGTAAGTGCTTTGGTTATCCAGATTATTTTATTACCATAACATGCAATCCAAAATGGCCAGAAGTTCAAGGGTTTCTCAAAGACACCAATCTTAGTCCAGAAGATAGGCCTGATATCCTGTCTAGACTCTTCAAAATAAAACTCGATTCTATCTGCAAAGATTTAAAAAAGAATCATCTATTAGGCAAAGCGTCAGCAGGTAATGTTAACAAAATAATTCAATTATTAGTCATCATCAAAGCTAACACTTTGTTTTATTTTTCTGTAGCTGTTTACACTATCGAGTTCCAAAAACGTGGTTTGCCTCATGCACATTTATGCTTATTCATGGAACCTGAATTCAAATTACCTACTGTGGACCATGTTGATTCATTTATATCTGCTGAAATTCCAAACAGAGAAGAAGATCCAGAATTATTCATCCTGGTGAAAGAGTATATGATACATGGTCCATGTGGTAATGCTAGGTTGAGCTCTCCATGTATGGTAGATATGAAGTGTTCAAAATGCTTTCCAAAAAAGTTTCAAGATCATACAACACTTGATTCAAATGGGTTTCCATTATACAGAAGGAGAAACAATGGTTCTTCTGTTGTGAAAAATAAAATTGAGCTTGATAACAGGAGTGTGGTTCCTTATAACAAAAAATTATTGAAAAGATATCAAGCTCATATCAACGTTGAATGGTGCAATCAAGCCGCGTCTATAAAATATCTTTTTAAATACATCAATAAAGGTCCTGATCGAGCCACTATAGCTGTTGCGCGTGGTGATAGTCAACCGGAAGAGCAACCACAAGACGAGATCAAAGAGTATTACGATTGCCGCTATATATCAGCTTGCGAAGCATCTTGGAGGATATTTGCTAATGAGGTACATTATAGAAGACCTTCTGTTATGAGGCTTCCATTCCATTTACCTGGCCAACAACCTGTTGTTTTCGGCCCTGACGAGGATATTAACTCCGTTCTAAACAAACCTTCAGTTAAATCTTCAATGTTTCTATCATGGATGGAACGTAATAAAGACCCAAATGACCTGTTGGCACGTACACTTACATACTTTCAGTTCCCTATTTTTTATGTATGGAAGCTTGACAAGCGAGTATGGGAACCAAGAAAAGGGAAAAAATCAATTGGCAGGATTCATTCCGTATCTCCAACTTTAGGTGAAGCGTATTTCTTGAGAATTCTTCTTAACAAGGTTAGAGGACCAACATCGTTTGACGACATTAAAACAGTTAATGGTAAAGTTTACGATACATGCAGAGATGCTTGCTACGCACTTGGCCTTTTAGATGATGATTCAGAATATGTAGAGGCAATAAAAGAAGCAAATTTAACTGGAAGCGCTTCATACATTCGCAATTTATTTTCTACGATGTTGTTATCCGGTAGTCTTTCTAGACCTGAGGTTGTTTGGGAAACTTCGTGGAGATACATGGCGGACGATTTTGTTTACAGATTAGCAAAATACCATCGAGTGACAGGTACGTTTTGTTTACACTGAAACTTAGTACTTATATTTTTTTAAAAAAATAATTTGATTTGTTCATCATTATTTAAGTTAATTTATCTTATTATGATGAAATGGTTTCCGTATTCATTAGATGAATTTGTTTTCTTTCTTATTTCGTAGCGTTATCAATTCCGGATCACCAACTGAAGAACTATGTGTTGGTCGAAATTGAAAAGTTTTTATTGCGAAATAATTCTTCTTTGCGAAGATTTGAATCAATGCCATATCCAGATATGTCGTCTTCAGGTATTTCCGATTGTCGTTTGATATACGAGGAGCAGGCATATGATACAACATACCTTGGAAATCTGTACGATAGTCATTTGACAATGTTAACTGATGAACAACGCACTGTTTTTGAAGAGATTATGGCAGCAGTAAACAGTGATAACGGTCAGATTTTTTTCCTTTATGGCTATGGCGGAACAGGTAAAACTTTTCTATGGAAAACATTGTCCGCTGCAATTAGATCAAGAGGTCAAATCGTGTTAAATGTGGCTTCCAGTGGAATTGCATCGTTGTTGTTAGATGGTGGCAGGACTGCACATTCCTGGTTTAGCATACCGTTGAATCTTACTGAAGATTCCGTATGCCAAATAAAACCAGAAAGTGATTTGGCTAAATTACTTCACGAGACTAAATTGATAATTTGGGATGAAGCACCTATGGTTCACAAACATGCATTTGAAGCGCTCGACAGAACAATGAATGACGTTTTCAACATTGACACATCTCTAAATTCTGAAATCCGCTTTGGAGGTAAAGTTATTGTTTTTGGAGGGGATTTTAGACAAATATTACCTGTTGTTCCAAATGGTGGCAAACAAGAGATTGTTAATGCCTCCTTATGTTCGTCTTATTTGTGGAGTAAATGTAAATTGCTAAGACTAACTAGAAACATGAGGTTAACGGTTGGAAGATCTACGGCTGATGTTGATGAAATAAATAGTTTTGGCAAATGGCTTTTGGATTTGGGTGAGGGAAACGTTGGTGGTCCAAATGATGGAGAAGCAACTATTGAAATACCACGAGATCTTTTGATTACTGATCCATTTGATCCAATTGGAAGTTTAATTGATTTTGTTTATCCATCAATCTTGGAAAACGTAGACGCCCATAACTATTTTAGTGACCGGGCCATACTTGCACCTAAAAATGAAGTTGTTCGTGAGATTAATGACAGGTTGCTAGCAATATTTCCTGGTGAAGAAAAAGAGTATCTTAGTTCTGACAGTCTTTGTCCGTCTGAAGATGTAAATTCTACACAACAAAGACTTTACTCTCCAGATGTGCTCAATGGTCTTAAAATATCTGGCCTACCTAATCATAGGTTAGTCCTTAAAGTTGGTGTTCCAGTCATGTTATTAAGAAATATTGATCAACGGAATGGATTGTGCAATGGTACAAGGCTACAAGTAAAGAAGCTGCACAACCGTGTAATAGAAGCAGAGATAATATCTGGTTCAAATATTGGTACTTGCACATATATCCCTCGATTAAACTTGATACCTTCTGATAAAAAGATTCGTTTCTCTTTTCAAAGAAGACAATTTCCACTGGCCGTATGTTTTGCAATGACCATCAACAAAAGTCAAGGTCAATCTCTTTCAAGAGTAGGTTTGTACCTCAAACAACCAGTCTTCTCTCATGGTCAGTTGTATGTTGCCTTATCAAGGGTGAAAACAAGAAATGGTGTGAAGATACTCATACTTGACAACAATGGAAAACCTACGGATAAAACAACTAATGTGGTGTATAAAGAGATATTCAACGATTTGTGATATATACGTTATAATTGTCAATAAAAAGTGATTACATGATCTGTTTAAATATGTGTATATAGTGATAACATTTAATGTAAACAACTATTATTAATCCATATTATCTTTTAACAACCCGTGTAATACACGGGTCCTTAGGCTAGTTCATCAATATACAAAAAAGTTACCTTTTTCTATATTTTGAGGTGTTTTACTTTTGTGTCACTTTAAAACACATACTTGGCGACTAAACATATGATAGGTTTATTTAGACAAACATTCTTACACAAGACATATGTCTAATCACATTCAAAGAGTCTCTCTCCTACCAAATGATATTACAAGACAAAATTGTCAATTTGACCTTTTCCAAGGCTTGTTTGTATATATATATCTATGAAAGAGTAAATATATATACAAGACAAAATTACGTATTGCTATCTGGTTTGGTCATTTTAATGGTTTTGCCTCAATCATTTAAAAACGGATATTTTGTTCCTTGATATTTCAGTTTTGTCGCCACTTTGCTTCACGGCCCTAACTCCATCCATTATGTTAACTGAAAGGGTATTTTGGTAATTTCAGTTATAAAATAAGGGTGCTTTGGTAATTTATAATTAAATGTAATATATATATACCACACACATAACAAATAAAGTATTTACTCTCTCTACAAGATCTCCCTCTCTCTTCCACACCACCACCCACCACCTCACACCGCCCGCCACCCATCGTCGGCCACCTACCACCCCAGCGCCGCCACCCGACATCACCACCACCATTCACCACCTCACCCAACATCATCACCATCATCCCCCTAGCCTCTGTTGCCTTCAATTTACAGTCTCTCTCTCTCTCTCTCTCTTCCTTCTCTCACTCTCTCTAACCCCAACTACTACCACCGGCCCCATCGCCACCACATGCCGTCTTTCTTTCTCTTTCTCTCTCTCTCACACACACACACAAGAGCACACCTATCTCAACTCCATCCAGCCACTGCATAGGGTTTTAAACAGATCTAAAACCAAATCCGTCAATATCTCCATACACACCACTACTAACCTGGTCAAATGTCAAATCCCCATTGTCATCGTTGTTCCTTGTCTTTAGGTATAACAACCGTCCTAAAAATTTGACACCCCTAATATAATTAGAATGTCCCAATACGTCCTAAAATACACCCTGTATGCAAAAACGGACCCCGAATACCTTTATTTTTATTAAAATTAATTAAAAACAAATTTTAGGGGTCTTTGACGGGCCACGTAAGACCACATCAAGGTCTACGCGGGGCGCGACAGCCCAAAGTCAGAGCGACACCCTTGCGTGCCACGTGTCAACATCGTGTCAGGGCTACAGTTGGCGAATCAGCAAGCCATGCCCTACATCCCCATGTCGCGGGCCGCGAAGGATCACCCTTCGGCTTACGCGGGCCGCGAGGGACTTGAATTCAAGCCCTGAATAAAGAGGGCATCAGTTGTTCAGTCGACTCGCTCACAATCTTTTCTTTCTCTCGAATTCTCACATAGTTGAAGTGATTTTCGGGTATAATACCCCCATAAATAACGAGGTTCTGCCCCGTTGTAAGTATCATAACCCCGATTACGTATTAGATACACTGCCCGATTGATCCAGGGTTCCGTAACGGCTGTCGAGGTTCTGCCCGACGTAGTCATTGGAATGCCGTCTCGATGAGGGTATTACTAATGTAAATATTGGGTTATTATACTAATACGTGTGCATTTGTGTAATTTAATAGATAATCACTAGGAAACCCTAGAGAAAAACCTAAGACAACAATGTGAGTAATCTGCTTTTTGTAAACTGTTTTTACAAAATCTTAATTATTTTAGAATGTGATTAAGCAGTGATTGAGTCTTTGTAATTCTTCAATTACTGCCGGTATGTTGGGGTTTTGTATACAAAATGTGGAACACGTTACCATTTGACAAAGAGTTAGCCAATGTGTAATATAACCCACCAGTCAGGATTGACAGTACGAAATGAGTAATTGTGTAGATGTAAACATTGTAATCACTCTCAATACTGTTAAATGATAAAACTCTTCTTGATTAAACTGGGATTCACTCACCAGTATTCCCCACTGACAAAATGTTTTTAAATGCGTTTCAGGTAACAAAATGTGAAAGCCAACTAGAAGCCATCTGGACAGCACTAAAGACTTGGAAACGTGGTTATAAAAGTTACCTAAATAAAGAAGATGTTTTATTTCAATAAAATGGGGTTTACCCCTACAAAACAGTTTGTAATGAAAACTTGGGTTTTATCCCAATATATTTATTTATATAAAATATGGTGTTTCACTCTGATAAAATATTTCCTAACTACGGTCCTGATGTAATTTCCGCTGCCAAATTGATAAACACCGATACCACCAATACTGATTCTCGCGGCCGCCCATTCCCGAGACAGATAGGGGGCGTGGGTTGCGACATTAGGGCTTCGTTTTAAAGCTCAGATAACCACCGTATGGGTGTGTAAGGCTTAGATTTAGGGTCGCCGTCGTTCCACAAAATCTAGGTTTGCGATTGTCGAAGATTAGGGCACAAATTACTGATTGTTAGGGTTTGCAGTTGAACTCATATGTGTGTAAAAATTTAGGGATAAACAGGTTGTTTGTTTGGAGGTTATGGTATGAGGGTTGGGGGTTATGGCCGGTGGTCGACAGGTGATGGTGGTGGTGGTGGTGGGTGTCGACAGGTGGTGGCCGATCAGGTTCTTGGTGGTGATGTCTGGTTATGTGGTTATGGAGACAGAGAGAGCAAAGAGAGAAACTAAAGAGAGAAGAGGGTGTATCTTTGTGTTATATATGTATAATATAATAATAATAATAATAATAATAATAATAATAATAATAATAATAATAATAAAACATCTTTTTAGGTTGGATGGGAAAGATTAAAATGCCCCTTATTTTATACTTGAAATTTACAAAATACCCTTTTAGTTAACATACAATATGGATGGAGTTAGGGTCGTGGAGCAAACTGGCGACAAAACTGAAACACCAGGGAGCAAAATGTCCGTTTTTAAATGACTGCGGCAAAACCATTAAAATGACCAAACCACATGGAGTAAAACAGAAGTTTACTCTTTATCAAATAACCATAAAGTAAGAGGGTGTTTAATTTCTTATTTTTCATTACGACTTCTAATATATAATATAACTAAGTTATAACTCTGTTTATTACACGGGTTAAATAAATGTAATGTTATATACATATTTATACAAACAAACTGGGAAGTCCATATTAAAAAATTAATAAATAAACAAGCCTACTACTAAAGTAGTTAAAAACAAACAAAATAACTAAATGAAAAAAGGAACATGAGGTCGAGTTTGGTAATGATTTCCACTTCCATTATCTCGTTTACCAACTATTGTATTCTTGGTTTTTATGTCAATTATGCAATTCATGAATTGATATATTAATGATACTACCATAATACTTTAAAAGATAAACCAGGTGAAACAAACCATGCAAACTGCGGGCCAACAACGATTACACCTTAACTTTAGGTTTCATTTATGATACTGATTTCCAGTTAATTTTATTCAGTCCTAGGTGATATGCTATATTTGTTCTTTCATCCAACCATTGTTACGCATTTCAAGTTAATTTATCATAACTCACATGTTTTGTTTTGTAAGATAAGAGTGACATGTTGGGTTTTGTAACTAACAAACTTTATGCTTAAAAGTCAACATTTATAATACACTAGTGATAATACCCGCGAATATCGCGGTGTTGAACAATGATATGTTTCTTACTTTTTCAAAACAAAATACGTTGTTATCATATCAATTTGAATTTAAAATATTAAAAAAAACAAATTCATCGTACTACAAATGTAAAAAAAGGGATCGATGATGTGTATGTAAGAAATATGATTTTCGGATGTTCAATATAAACTGAAAATCTGTTACTCTAACATTTATGCTTGCTAGAGTTTCGTAACAAATAACTTCGAATTCGTTTTAAACCAATTGAAAAAACAATCAGTTGTACATTACTATACTTGTAAATAAATTTACAATTAGTTGTAAAAATATTAAACATCTAATAACAAAATTATATCCTAAAATACAAAAACAATAGCTATTGAATTTGTTTGAGTAAAATATATAAAAGTAAATATTGGTTAAAAAAACTTACCGTCTAATTTACTGTTTTTTAATAAATACTTACGCAAAATATCTATGAGAATAACATTTAAATAAAAAATCATCATTACAAATATATCATATCAAGTTCTGCAAAAATCAGTTCTCCTTCATCACAAGGCTCAAGAAACATCAACGGCGGTTCAAAGAATTAGTAAAGGTAACTTCTGACTTCATCTCCGATCAGTTATAAGAAGATTGTTACTTTGATTTACCAACTAAATTTATCTTCCGTAGTACAAACAACTCATGAATTGTGTTTATTTCCGACGATTAATGAAGAATTAGACGTGAAATCAGAGTTAGGTTTTTATTAAATTGAAAGTTGTGTATGTTATATGTATTTAAGAAGGATTATATGTATTGCATGTGTTTGAGTGAATATAATTTCGGTTAATACTTTGATTTGGTTGATATATTTTGATGATATTGTTATGAAAAAAAATTATTAGTTAATAGTGTGATTTGGATGATTGAATAGATATGATTATCAGTTAAAATTTATGATTCAGAATTTTTTTTGTTGACTTGTATTCAAAATAAGATTATATTTAACTCATATTGAACACTATAAAAGGATAATTTTTGGTAAAAAAATAATTGACACATTTAATTATTTGTAATATTCTATATAAATATAATGATCAGATAAAACTTGCTTTAGTCTTGTTTATATGTATACTGTATATAGTAATTGTATCAGCAAAATGTGTGCAAAATGTGTGTGAAAATCTGTTTAAGAGGTAATTTTCTTATTGATATGAACACATATGTATCGATTCAAGTTCAACAGTAAATGTTTATAATATATATTGGTATAATGCAGGTTTAAAAAATGAGTCCCTCATGCATTGCAATCTTAGAAGAGCCATACTCGTTAAAACTTGTATGTATAAAGCTTATAAAATAATATATATAACTTGTATTACAAATTATGTAAAACCTAAATTTAACCGCAGGTGCTGCCAATTGATTTTGTTAAGAATGTATATGGAGAATATTGGCAAAGGAAAAAAGTAATGATAAATCATAGAAGTCGTAGAAGTTGGCCAGTTTCTTTAAGAAGTGTAAGTGGGGAATCCATTATCACCAACGGATGGAGTAATGTAGTAAGGGATCTTGAATTGACAAAAAGGACGTTATTGCGATTAAGGATAATGGAGGACAAAAGTATGGAAATCAGTTGCTTCGTTTAAAACATATGTGGTGAATCTTTTGTCACAGTCAATCGTTACAACATTTTAAAGATAATAATAAGTATACTGTTATTTCTTAATGAATATTTATTTTGTCATACTTGAAATATAAATGATTTACATAAATATATATCAATAAAATGTTACATTACTTCTCAGGTGCTTCTAGAAACTTATGTCACAAAATGTTACTCGTACGTACCAGTGAACGACTGTTATAACATAAATGCAGTAGGTCATACTTGGAAAGTTGAGACGGACAAAATCAATGATAATTATGTTTTTACAAAAGGTTGTCCGAAGTTATTTCATGATCTTGGAATAGAAGAAGATGATTTACTGTTGTTGACGAAAACTGACAACGCCACATTTGCGATAAAGATATATCGTTGAGGAGTTGAGTTAGTTCTGAACATCAAAGAAGAAAGTGATGATGAATCTGTGCTGGAAATACCTAAAGACACATACTACAAAAACGTTGACTTTGTAAGTATTTTATACTAAATTATAAGAGTTTAGTAAAAATTCAGACTTACTTACGTATGTTATTGTATGACAGGCTTTCTGTGGAGATGATGATTCAATAGATCAGTTTATGTGTGAGGTAATAAGCTTCCATTTATGTAGATTAAAATACATTAGAATAAGCTTTTGGGATTTTACTAAGTATCAATGTATCATAAACAGATGAATGAAAGTCGTAACAAAGAGGAGGTGAATAAGAACGTTGGTGGAGAAGAAATGTCGAACGTGGAAACAAAGAGTGTGATGAGAGAAGAGATAAACCAACAACCAAAAGAAGATGTAATAATTTGAATCACACTCTTTGTAACTAACAAACTTTATGCTTAAAAGTCAATATTTATAATACATATCATAAATGAATATAATATCAGTCGGGATACCCGCCGCAACATACGGACTTCCCACTAGTACACAACAAAATTTTCTATTTCGTCAATTTTCTTTTCTCTCAAAAAAGCTATAAGTAGCAGTACCTTTAAAGTCCAAAATTGCAAGTGAAAAAAAAACTCTTTTATCCCATTATCATACAAACACATAAACTCCAAGGACTCGTTATGCAAATACAAAAGTCATTGGTCATCCCAATAGAAGGATCTAGAACACAAACCCTAACTCCCAAACCCTAGTATATAACCTCCTTCCGCCTCCTTCTCCGATCTACTCCACACCTTCAATCCTCTCTGTAAATCACTATCTTTTCAGATCATTCATCAATGGCGGACACAGAGACGTTTGCTTTTCAAGCGGAGATCAACCAGCTGCTCAGTCTCATCATCAACACGTTCTACAGCAACAAGGAGATCTTTCTCCGTGAGCTTATCAGTAACTCCTCTGATGTAAGTCTGATTTATGTTTATTTTGTTGTTGTGAAAGTTTGATGTTGATGATACTACTCTGTGTTGCTTTTTTGTTGATGTGTGTTACTGTTTGTAGCATAAGGATGATCTAGGTTATGTGATTTGTACTCGATGATCTGATTTTTTGTTTATGTATGTTACTGTTTGTACTTGATTAAAGCGTAAGGATGATCTAGGTTATGCTGTTTCTCATAGTTTGTATATGGATTGTACTCTTCAGTATGCACAGAGTTAGTTAGTTTGTGTATATCTAATTGATTGACCATTATTTTGTTGTTTACTTTTAAACGTTTACGTTGTAGGTTTTGAAATTTATTTTTGTTTTGGTAATAAACAGAGCAAGGCTTTGAGTTGGAGTTATTTTTATTTCAAAATATGTAGAAACTGTTAACTGATAAGTATTTGTTATACTGCTGAGTTATTGAAGTGCTTATTACATTATGAATAGTTAGCTTATTTGAGTTATTGAAGATGTTTATTACAGTGTGTCACGTCAGTATACAAAAGAAAGGATCTATGTGCTTGTATCTTTATTCCAACAATAGTCTGTTACATATGTTTTTTGTATACTCTAAAGAAGTAACAATTTGAAATTTAAATTGGCAGTAACCATTGTATGTTATTAAATTTCTTTATGTAAAGTATATTTTTTAAATTTTTTATGTAGAGTTTCAGTATTAGTATGTGTATTTTTTGGTTATTGATTTCACTTTACATGAAATTTCTTTCAGGCTTTGGACAAGATTCGTTTTGAGAGCTTGACAGACAAGAGTAAGCTTGATGGTCAGCCAGAGCTTTTCATTCATATTATTCCCGACAAAGCGAGCAACACTTTGACCATCATTGATAGTGGAGTGGGAATGACCAAGGCTGGTGAGTAGCATAATTACTGTTAATTGTACTGTTAGATCATGTTTAGACAGTGTTTCTGATGTTATATTTTTGTTACAGATTTGGTGAACAATTTGGGTACCATTGCTAGATCTGGTACCAAGGAGTTCATGGAAGCTATTACCGCTGGTGCTGATGTCAGCATGATCGGACAGTTTGGTGTTGGTTTCTACTCTGCTTACTTGGTTGCTGATAAGGTTGTGGTGACAACCAAACACAATGATGACGAACAGTACGTCTGGGAGTCTCAAGCCGGTGGATCTTTCACCGTCACCAGAGATACATCCGGTGAATCTCTTGGCAGAGGAACCAAAATGACACTCTACTTGAAAGAAGATCAGCTAGAATACCTTGAGGAACGCAGGTTGAAAGATCTGGTCAAGAAGCATTCAGAGTTCATCAGCTACCCGATCTCTCTATGGGTCGAGAAAACCACCGAAAAGGAGATTTCAGATGATGAAGATGAGGAAGAGAAAGAGAAGAAGGAAGAGGAAGGAGACGTGGAGGAAGTCGATGAAGAGAAAGAAAAGGAAGAGAAGAAAAAGAAGAAGATCAAGGAAGTGTCGCACGAATGGGACTTGGTGAACAAACAGAAGCCGATCTGGATGAGAAAACCCGAAGAAATCACCAAGGAAGAATATGCTGCGTTTTACAAGAGTTTAACTAATGACTGGGAAGAACACTTGGCTGTGAAGCATTTCTCAGTTGAGGGTCAGCTCGAATTCAAAGCCATTCTGTTTGTACCCAAACGGGCTCCGTTCGATCTTTTCGACACCAAGAAGAAGCCAAACAACATCAAGCTTTACGTCCGTCGTGTCTTCATCATGGACAACTGTGAGGAGTTGATCCCTGAGTACTTGAGTTTTGTTAAGGGTATTGTCGACTCTGAAGATCTTCCTCTCAACATCTCTAGAGAGATGTTGCAGCAAAACAAGATCTTGAAGGTTATCCGCAAGAACTTGGTGAAGAAGTGCATCGAGTTGTTCCAAGAGATTGCCGAGAACAAGGAAGATTACAACAAGTTTTACGAAGCTTTCTCGAAGAATCTTAAGTTGGGTATCCACGAAGATTCCCAAAACAAAACCAAACTCGCCGAACTTCTTCGTTACCATTCCACGAAAAGCGGAGATGAGATGACCAGTTTGAAAGACTACGTGACCCGAATGAAGGAGGGTCAAAGCGACATCTTTTACATTACCGGTGAAAGCAAGAAGGCGGTTGAGAACTCTCCGTTCCTTGAGAAGCTAAAAAAGAAGGGGTACGAGGTGTTGTATATGGTTGACGCGATTGATGAGTATTCAGTTGGTCAGTTGAAGGAATTCGAAGGTAAGAAGTTGGTTTCCGCTACCAAGGAAGGTTTGAAGCTTGACGAAACCGAAGACGAGAAGGCGAAGCAGGAAGAGTTGAAAGCCAAGTTTGAGGGTTTATGCAAGGTGATGAAGGATGTCTTGGGTGACAGGGTGGAAAAGGTGGTGGTTTCTGACCGCGTAGTGGATTCCCCATGCTGTTTGGTTACTGGTGAGTACGGGTGGACCGCTAACATGGAGAGAATCATGAAGGCGCAAGCGTTGAGGGATTCGAGCATGGCGGGTTACATGTCCAGCAAGAAGACCATGGAGATTAACCCGGAAAATGCTATTATGGAGGAGCTCAGGAAGAGAGCCGATGCTGACAAAAACGACAAGTCGGTTAAAGATTTGGTGCTGTTGCTCTTTGAGACCGCTCTACTAACCTCCGGTTTTAGCCTTGATGAACCCAGCACTTTCGGCAACAGGATCCATAGGATGCTGAAACTTGGTCTCAGCATTGATGACGATGCTGCGGAGGATGAAGATGTTCCTGCTCTTGAGGAAGCTGAAGGTGATGCTGAGAGCAAGATGGAGGAGGTCGACTAATTTACTCGCAGTTGATTTTATTCTATCTTTGTCGTTTAATCGTTATGAACCTTTTTAGTTTTCTAAGTGTCTTATTTTTGTTATTTTTATGAAATGTTTCTGTCAAGACACTTCTCATTTACAGTCGTTATATAGGCAGCATTTTGTGTTTTTGTTTACGTCGTTAGCGCTTTTAACACTTTCCATTTACAGTCGTTATATAGGTAGCATTTGTGTTTTGGTTTACGTCGAATGTTTTCGTCAACACTTTTCATTTACATGGTTGTTATCGGAAACATCATGTATTTTTTGGTATTTGGAAACAATATATAAGCCACAAGAGCACAAAAACAAATTTCTTATTTCATGTCTAAAGGTCTACAAATTTCTATGAAGCAACAAACAATATGTGATGTTTATGCACTTGGAAACAAGAATGAAGCCATAACTCGACAAACTAGTAGCTTGCAAAAAGTAAACAAATAAACCGTGCCTTTTACATATCCTCGACCCTCGAGTGAAAAACAAAGCTTGGGAATGTCGTCGTGATGTCCCTGTAGCAAAACCGAAACCATAAACCAACATCGACGTGAAACAAACGTTTTATAAAACGACCAAAATGCTGTGAAATCGAACTTACTTTAGGTATTGCAATGTCATGTTCTTCAAAAGAGAAGGGTGTCTCAGGACAAGGTTTCTCCACTCTTCTTGATCGATTTTCCCGTCGTGTTTCGTGTCGGCTTCTTCAAAAGTCTAAAAAACAAAGTACCAAATTATCATTCGGGTTTCCAACAACTCGCATTTGATTTGTTTCCAGAACAAAAAAAGCAGTAACAGTTTAACTACCTTGTCGATGATGCTCTCTATAACCTCGTCTGACAGGTTCATCCCTGATTCGGCAAGCGTAGCCACCACCATCTGTTTCACCTGCATATTCATTGTTTCACATTTGGCTTCAGTGACCCGTTGTTTCTGACCCGTTACCCGCTCGATTTGGTACCTGTATATTATATGCATACAACTTACCTCTTGTCTCTCTATGTAACCTTGCTGCTTAAGATCATAAAGCTGAAAGGAAACTGCAATTCAACACGGGACGTATAAGTATATTTACATATGAAAATCAAACATAACTCGTTAAAACAGTTTCAGCTTACAGTTGATCTTATCATCAATAGGGGCATTCGGATGAAACACCGAGAGTGCACGAGCAAACTCTTCAAATCCCAAAATTCCATTATGCTTTGTGTCAAACAAGTCAAACACCTATATTTGGGTAACCCGAAAAACCTCTAAACTCTTGTTAGACATCACATTTTACTTGATAAAAAATTCTTAAAAGTTAAAAATCGACTGTACCCGATCAGCAAACAAGCTCTCCTTTTTATTGGTCTTAAACAATGCCAACTGAAACTTTTCCTTATTGATTAACCCGTCATCGTTGACTGCACTACTACTTATCTTCTTAAACAGCTCGTAAAGCGCTTCGATTTCACTTACACTAACTGCACCACACAAGGAAAAAAAAAAAAAATACTTCATGATGATGTTTGAGATCACTTGCAAACGTATACAGATGAACGTAAGTTGGTATTTTAGATTAATTGCGTACAAACTGTCTGGCTAGCAAGAACTGCGGGATCATCAAGCCCCTGCGACTGTTTACTCAATTCAAAATCGCAGCAGTAAAGCAGGGAAGCACATAAATGCTTGATCCCTTCTAAGCACTGAGACATGGCACTCGTCGTACATCAAAACCTTCCATACCTAAAACAACGTGTATGGAATATAGTTAAGGTCGGACAATCTACTTATAAACATCAAAACCGGATAGAGATAAATCTACTAATCTAGGGGCGGAAAGAGTGTCCGCTGACAGGTCACCAGAACTTGTTGATTTTTTATATATAAAATTTGAAATATTTTTTAATAAAATAACATGAGTCAGACCCCTTTGTTCTAAAAAAAAACCTTATGGTAACCCCCGAATAAAAGGTTCTGGTTCCGCCACTAGTTCATAAATTAATAATTAATAATATAGAATATACAGATAACCTTTTGGCCATTTCCTGTTGCTGCTGAAATAAAAAGGCTCTGATCAAACTATTTCTGTTGGAAGTACAAAACAAAATTAGAATCCTAATAATCCCAAAATTGTTGGCACAAATTCGATTTAGGGTCACTAACTAAACAAATGTACACAGTAAAATCCCACTCATGGTCGGGTCTGGAGAGGGTCAGATGAGGGCAAACCTTTCCTCTATCTAGGGGATCAGGAGGATGCTCTCACTGAGACCCCCGGCTCCAAAAAAACATTTTTTAACTTTTGTTTTTAGGTCTTCAGCTTACTAATCCAGATAACATAACATTACACGTGGCTAAGGGAAATCAAAGCAACAAACATACTAATATTACTAATCATGTCACTAACTACAACAACCATATACAGTAAATCCCACATATAGTTTTACACTTTTACTATTGGTGGTCTGGGGAGGGTGGGATGCTATGCAGTTAATATCGCCGATATATCGGTTATTGGTCCCAAGGTAAAATATCGGTACCAAATATCGGTCAGAATATCGGTACCGATATTATTGGCGATATTAGGGATAGTGTACATTAATTCAGAAGTGTGAGAAGTATGAGAAGTGTATTATAACACTATATGACACCATATAAGCACCATATAACACTATGTAACACCATATAACACTATACATCTATCATAGACATGCTATCAGACAAAATATAGTGTTATATTTGTTATATAATGTTATATAGTGTTATATGGTGTTACATAGTGTTATACGGTGTTTATATGGTGTTATATAGTGTTATGTATAGTGTTATAATACACTTCTCACACTTTTCACACTTCTGGATTAATGTACAGGATCCTCTACCTATTAACCGATATATCACCTATCTTCCTGATATTAGTGTTTTAAGTCTTAATTATTAGTGTTTTAAATCTTAATTAGTTCCTACTTGCTACAGTTGTTGGTGTTTTCCAAGTTGCAAAAGGTTAATTTGGTAATGGCAGGAGAGTATACTGAATTGTTAGTGTTAAATTGCTATATATATACATTCTGCATGATATATTAAAATTACCAATATCCCACCAAGATAACCAATATCTCAAACATCGGTCCTTGACCGATATTCGATATTTTACTGCATTAACTGCATAGGTGGGATGTAGGCAAACCTAACCTCTATCCTTAGGGATAGAGAGACTACTTCCAAAGAGACCCTCGACTCCAAAACAAACAGCACGAAAGTATATAATTCAAAATCTATCAATAACTGAAGAAGTAGTGAAGGACAAACATGGTAAAAATAGGCAGATATACCAAAGAGAAAACAACATATAGGCACAAGAAAGACAATTCCATATTCCCATGTAAAGTCCAACTAATAATGTCACTAACAAACTACCATAAACTAAATCAAACACTAGAGGTGTTTTGTCTTGCTTACTAAACCTGTTTTGAGGATGTTTCAAATCCCTCATCTTTCAAAACCAATCCCCAAACACACCCAATCAATTTCAACCCACCACCACCACCACCAATCAATCAAATCAAGACATCCAAAACCAAAGATTCACATCCAACACAAATCACAACCCAAAGATTAATCCCACCAAACACAAACCCATCTCACAAAAATCAAAATTCAAACACCAAATCACCCAGAAATCCCAGATCTCCAAATGCAAGAAACTGCAGCACAGATCAACCATAACTCCAAAACAAGTAATCAACTTTACAATTCAATCATAACCCATGTACCCAAATCAATCTTTTTCAAAATTACATAAAAAAGATCGAAACTTTTTGAAATTGAAAGAAGAAGAAAACAAGAAAGAAAGACTGACTGACCTGTTGAAAGGAAAGATTGGTAGATGGGTATGGTATGGGTGGTATTGGATGTATAGATTTGGAGTGAAAACACAATCAAAATTCCAGATTTAAAAAAGGGAAAAGAAATGAAGGAAGATGGTAATGATTAGTGTTGGGCACGATAATGATGTGGGGAATAACATGGGTATGGGCCATGTAGAGGAGAACACGTGACTGCCAAATAGATTGCACTCATAACCGACCCAAACAAACCAATCGGGTTGGTTTTGGGATGGTCAACAAGCTTCTAAACCGGGTCGGGTTGAAGAGAAAGTGGTCCGTATTTTTTGTTTCGGTTTGGGTATTTTTGGGTTTTGACTAGTATGGGTTGGGTAAATTGGAACCGGTTCTAGATCACAGGATATGAAAGTGATGTATGCATGGCGGGTAGGGATAGGTAAGAAATCAGGTGTTTGGTTTCAGGTTTTTTGTCGGGTCGGGTTTGTACCGAGTTTTGTTTGGTATCTCTATCGGAATACAAAACAATTATTGGATATGATGTGATTAACTAATTGTTATTATGACCCTTTTTTAATTATTATTAAGGGTTTCAAATTATGGTGAAAGAAATGATGACTAATTAATTTTATTTTATATTTTTATCATGTATTTGTTGCTATAGCCTAAAGAGATGTCTATAAATTATTATTTGCACCTAAAGAATTGGATACGAAAGGTATTGAGCTAATTATTAAAAGAGGTAACATGAAAATATAAAATTTATCATTTATAATTTCACTTTGAATTAGAAGAGTTGCGTTATAAGACTGGACGGTGTCCCTCCCCCATTTCCTAGGCGTTATGGTGGGTGGCATCCTACTCCTCGCCATGCACATAACGGGCATCAAGCGTGTTTTTCGAGAGGGAAGATCAATATGATCATTTCCAAATGGTTGAATTAAAAAAAAACTTTAATTTTTTTTATTATATATACATATATTAAACACAAACTCATTCACTAAAACCTACACCATAACCTTCGAGCTAATTTGACCGAGCACCTATGCTTTGATCGTGGACAGGGAGACGATGACGAATGAAGATTTAGTTTTAAGTTTAAAATTTAAGTATTTTTTAAGGTTTGTATTGTTTTTAAGTAACTTTGTATTTTTTAAGTGACATTGTACTTTTTTTGTATTAAAATTATGTTTGTATATTTTATTTATGTTATTTAAATTTTAATTAAAAAATTTAAATTAATAATGTTTAAATTTAATTAAAAAATAATTAGGTAATAACGATGAGGCTTTAAACCATTGCAAAGATGTTAAATGGGCGTGCTTTAAAACCCGCAATATGACGTGGCGGCGATGTGGCATTATAAAGCCCATAGGGGCTTTATACCACACCACCCAACCTAATATTTAAGAGAACCGATCACCGGTTTAAGAGCGTATCCGACGCTTGTTTTTGGGCTCATGTTGAGAAGAGAGTGAGAGGAGACAATGACTAATTGATAAAAAATCTAAGGTGTTAACGTACCCGATTTTTTAAAGTTTGGTTTCAGGTTTTTTGTCGGGTCGGGTTCGTAGCTAGTTTTTTTTATCCTATCACAACACAAAACAATTGTTGGATGTGAAGTGATTAACTAATTGTTATCGATCTTTATGATGACCCATTATACATATCAAAATAAAGTGATGATGAATAGTAAAAAAATTATATATTAAAGTATTTAATTCTTAATGGTAATTTATAATTTATAATTTGATCTTTTAATAATAATTTTAAATCTTTACTTAGTTTTATTTGTTTTTTTTTTATCATTTTAAGTTGTTTGCTCACGTATTGTGATGGTGCGTTACCGTGAATATTGTTTATTATTATTAATTTGAAATTTTAGTAATTTTAAAATAAATACTAAATCCGCAATTATGTTTATCTATCTTTTTACCATTCCAAGTTATTTGCTCGCGCATTGTGACGGTACGTTACCACGGGCATTGGATCGATATTGAGCCGGTTTGTTACAGTACCAGTACGATATTTGCATTCGTTATTGATCGTTGAGTAATTTTAAATCTGCACCTATTTTTATTTTTACCATTTTAAGTTGTTTGCTCACACGTTGTGACGGCACGTTACCGTGGATATTGTTTATTATTATTATTATTTAATTTGAACTTATAGTAATTTAAAAAAAAAATACTAAATCCGCAACTATGTTTATCTATCATTTTACCATTCCAAATTATTTGCTCGCGCGTTGTGACGGTATGTTACCGCAAGCACTGGATTGATATTGATGCGGTTCGTTTTACCGGTATGATATATGCATTCGTTATATAAATTACCATGTTTTTTACATCGGACGAAAATTATACCGACACCAATGTTGTTTGAACGCCGGTTCAGATTGTAACGCTACTGCTATCGATATTCATTTATGGTCGAATATATAGTTGTATAAATGAACATTTATGAAACCAGAAACCATAAAAATGAATCTAGGTACCGGTACCGATGTTCCGTATGGTAGCGATACAACGTCAGCTTTTCGAAATAGAAAACAACAAAATAAATATTAGTACCAAATCGTTGTTGTACGTCCGGTTCACTATGTTAGCGGCGCCGTATCCATTATCAAACAGGAAACCATAACAATGAATCCATACCAATATTGATGTTGTCCAGTTCATTTTGGTACGGTATGGTAGTGATACGGTGTGAGGTTATCCAAAGCAAAAACAATAAAAATAAATACCGGTATCGATGCAAATGTTGTTCAATCGATTTCGGTTCGATTTGGTATGATAGCAGCATGGTGTTCATTTCCAATAAAATCTATATCGCATTGTTGAAAAAGATAAGCAAGAACGCGAATGAATCAAACCAATATAAAGTGAACAACATCAGTATTGGTATCGATATATGTTTTTATTGTTTTCAATCGATGTAAGATTTTCTCTTTGGATTACAATAACGAGTGTCTGTACTATAACGAACCGAACTAATTGTCACACCCCAACCAATGGCGGAAACATCGGGATGAGACGAAGTGTGAAGATTGCTAGAGACATCATAACGCTATTTGTGACAATATTTAGAAATTCCAAATTTCATTTCATTTCCTAACTTCAAATAGTCAACATTACAAGAAATTCAAATACAACAAGTTTAACATAACAACATGATAACATAACAAAATTTGATACAACATATTAAACCCTAACGTCTATATGTGTATCTAGGCATCAACGCTACTTCTTTTCTTAGCATCGTCCTCATCAACCTGTAACATGTTTAAAATAAAGTTCAATGCAAAAGCAAAGGCGAGTATACAAGTTTGATACGTACATAGCAAAAGATAAGTTTGAACAATTCCTCATAGCAAGCATGTGATTCAAGATAAACATTTAAACATGGCATGTGTCTAACATATCAAACCAAGAAAACGCAATATGCTCAAGACATAACCTCAAGTTTACGGGCGGGTCGTTAATCCTATAGCGCTACATATGTCAAGGTTTGGCTCGTACGAAGTTAATGATAAGTTCAACACATAAGAATAACCCAAGTTTAAAGTATCAAGCCATCATGTATACAAGCATGTTGTGGGAACGTTCATGTGTTTAACAAAGTGTTCATGTGTAAGTTTTCAATAGGTAAACATGTTACACCCCAAAAGTGGTAAAAGTAAAAAGGGGAAAAATACGAGTATACTCACAAAGTTTGCATATGTTTTCCGATTATCCAATTGTTGACGAGTAGAGATTTAGAGTCCGAATGTATAAGGGTTAAGGTTCAAGTATGTTTAGAGTCGAGATTCGGTGTTTAAAACAACATAAAAATAAGATATGAGAATAACATGGAAAATAATCATTTAGTACATATGATGCTTGTTCTTGACACTAGGAAACTCGAAGGAGTTTAGATGTTTTCATGGAACAAGGTTCCATTAGAATCGTGACAAGTTATCATAGTCTAGGATGATGTAATCTAGTACCCCGACATATGAACACTAGTTCATCATCAAAGATTCGATTATTCGAATAATATATTTAGGTTATATAATATATGTCCAATAGTTCAAGCATGAGGTAGAAGATTAAAATCTTCATTTTGGTACCTCTAAATGTCATAGAAGTCATGTAGGAGGTAGGAAGATCAAGTCTTCCATTTAGGCACCTCTATGTGTTCACCACTACACTTGATGTAAAAAAAACAACCAAGGAGGGTCATGAACATACAATAAAGAATAAGAAATATACACACTAACTAAGAGAAATCATCAAATCATGTGAGGATTGTATGTTTGGACAACCCAAGTTGTTCCATAATCACTCATGTATCAAAGACAAAGTTTGACATGACTTGTGGGTTAAAAACCCTAAACAAAACACCAAGTTTATGAGGTTTAATCCTCTGATTTTAAATGTCTCAACCTTGTTTTTAAGCTTAACCAACCATGGGATAAGTTGTAAGCATTAGGACATAGGTATGAGATGTGTTGGACACAAGTTGCATAGGTTTAAACAAGTTTTTGATGAACATAAAAACAAACAGAAAGTTTATGGACTATTTCGGGGCATTTCCAGGTCTGATTTCTCCAAGGAGAAGTCTAGGAATCGAACCCCATGATTATACAAGCAAGTAGGAAAAAGAATCGAGTGAATCGGATAAGAATTGAGTGAGTTATGCCCATTTTCGTGAAGGGGTGTCAATCTACTCGAACCCTTGCTTTCAGCTACGGTTTGGAGGATGTTTTGAGAGTTTTTAGTGTTGCAAAAGTGGTAGGGAGGCTGGTTATAAGTGGTATTTATAGGGGGAAGGATTAGGGTTTCAATGGGTTGGGCTTTGGAAGTGTTTAGAAGGGGTTACACCTTGAAACTAGCCCACAAAACCCAACTATATGGGGCTGAATTTGGCTGAATTTGGGCTGCCATATTTCTTTATTTTTTTATTTTTTTAAAACATTATAATGAGTAATTTTGTTAGTTAAGTTGTGTAATAATATGCAACAATGTTTCCCCTAACTTGTAACAAGGTGAAATATGAAATAAAACATGATTTAACTAGGTAAAAAGTGTAATGTACAAGTTTTATTTACGAAGCAAGTTCCGTATTTTACAACGATTACGATGAAAGAATGGTTATAAGAACACAAGATTTCCAAAGATAGAATTTCACGTAAGGTTTCTAAATGTAGGATGTTTGAAAACGCAGGGCGTTACAGTCTCCCCTCCTTTAGGAAATTTCGTCCCGAAATTTATTCAAGAGGAAGGCTTGAAAGAGTTTTTGGCATAAAGGTGATGATTAAGAATTGAAACTTGGGAAGTTTGAAAGTTTTGAAAAGTACCAAATTTTGGAGAACATCAAGGTAGATTTGCAAGGGGAAGTTTTTAAGGATAGTATAAAAAAATCATACTTTCGTAAAACCTGTTTATTGAGAGGGACGAAAAGGTTTGTTACTTTAAATAAAGCAATAGAGAGATACTAAGTATAGTTACACAAGAATCAAGAATAGGGAGGCTATTTTATAGGTAACGAGGTAAGTTAGGACTCAAATGTTTAAACAAGCTGGATTGCGAACGAGTTTTGTATAAAATAATACGAGTATAGAATGAACGAATGACTCTTAAAGAGTACAAGTATGTGAATAGCATAAGTGTTGGATAGATGAACGTAGTGTGTTAAGGATGAAGTCTCGTCATGAATGATCGGATATAATGCGTTTGTGAGTTGCGTGAAGTTGTATTAGGTCCAAAAGGTCTGCAACACACTGAATTTCTCATGACACGTTTTACGAAAGTTTGGTAACATGGTGAAAACACTTATATATAGGAAGTACCAGCGGCGTATCCACCATGTTTTAACCACATTACGTCCGTTTCGTTACTTGGGGTCATGTTACGTTCCGTGTCTTACCATACACAGTAGTACACTCTATGGTTCTCATACGCCTATCACTATAATCCCGTGTGCACCCGCGATTATACTGATTGTCGCATGATCCACATAGCTTGTACTAGTTATGTATGAATCAAGGTATACATGAATTTGAAAATAAGAATGTGCACGTAGAAGAATGTCGTATGTAAGCATGTTTATGTTTAAGCATGTATGGGACCCACGTAAGCGAATCCCTCGGATTACGCTCGCGTATAGGTACGAATGTACGAATCATGAGTAAGGATGAAAGTATGAGCATAAGTTTAAGTATGAATACGCATGTATGTATGAGCATAAACATAAAACGTGTAAGTAGTATGTGTATAAGCAGAAGCGTAAAACGTATAAGTAGTATGTGTATGAGTACAAGCATAAAACGTATGAACATAGGTGTAGGTATGAAAAATAAATATTGCGTATATGGTGTACGTTGAGACATTGTAGAGAAAAAAAAAGGTTAAGTATGTAGATACGAACGATATAAATGATGTTATCGCGAGATATCGACTAAAATGTGTATGATGATGTGCATGTATAGTTGTTTAAACAAAACGTTGAGTTTGTCGAATCAAAATTAGATTGAGCTTGGTTTGAAAGGTAGAATATAGTTTGTATATGCAAAGGAACATAAAGTACTCATTGGTCATGCTTAACGTATTTTGTAATGATTGAAATGCTACTTTTGTTTAAAAAAAGGAGTTCACGTATGTTGAAAATTGTCGGTCCCCATGAAGTCTTCTAGCCCACGTGTTTTGAAATTTGGATGACGAGTTAAGCGTTGTAGAGAAGGTTTTTTTTTTTTTTTTTTTTAAATAACGGGTTTGTTTCATTTGCATCAAAACATGAAAATTTTGGACTTTGAAAGTTCTTGTGAAAACGTCGACCCTTAGAAAAGAAAAGAAATTTAGTAAAAGAACTTAGTGATTGTTTAAAAATAATTTTAACAAAGGATTTATTGATGTTGGAAAGAGTATTTGGTAAACGGTCATATAACATCTATGAGGTCTTATAAGTAATTGAGAAAGGTTAGTTTGATTTCAATTAAGAGTGGAAGTCTCTAGTATGATGATATAATGTGAACGTGTTTCAGTTAATAAATCAGATGTGAAGTTCATGGGCAAGAGATTCATTAGACCGATTAAATTGATAGGTAGCATTTCGTAAGGTTTGGAAATTCGTGTAGTAAAACGGTAAATACATGATTAAGAATCTCGTGTATATGATTTGAGTGAAAATGGATGGTAGAATAAGAAGTACGTTTGATAAACAATGTATTTTGAAATCGGTATAAGTAGGTATTTTGAATAATGATAAATGATTTAGGTATAAAACATGATCGGGTTTGCATAATAAAATATTTTGAAAGAGAAGTTTTGGGTAACGGTCACCTAAGTAAGGGAATCACCCCTAACTCGTTGGTGAAGTCGTTTTAAGGGAAGAGGGGTGGAGTCAATCGTCAAGGTAAGGAAGTCACTCCAATCTCGATGATACATCTCCACTAGTTGTTACAAGGAATATGAATTTAAATTATATGAAAATCATGCGTATATAAGTGTATCGAAAAGGTTCGATATGTTGTGCGTGTGAAAAGAGAAATCAAAGGTAAACTCGAGGTTGAAAGATTGCATCGTATAAAATGAACAATAGAAACACATGTTTGACCAAAGTTTGGAGTGTTCCAAAACGGAACTTTGACTAACCAAAGTGGTCGAAAAGTCTTTTGAATTTGAGGAGCATGTTTTGGCCTAATAGGTAAAATACTCTCGCCGACAAGTCGGTTAACGGTATTTACCCTTCCGGTTACTACATGTCCCAAATCAATCGAAATTTCGAGACTTGGCGGGATTTATGAAAAAATGCCAAGGAGTGGAACTAGTCGACAAGGTGCGGGTTTCACCCCTAACTTGACGATTTCGTATCCTAAGTGTGGTTGGTACTCGTCGGGTCAAAATTTAATTTCGACGTGTTGACGAGGGTCCACTAGAACTTGAAATTTGAGATTTACCATTAAGATGTGGATTTCACTCCTAGCTTAATCGTGATATCTCATGTAAAAAAAAGAATAGGTAGATTGAGAGTCGTTCACCAAATTGTGGGTTTCACGCCTATTTTGGTGAATTCGCCTCATTTGTACAATATGGGTGTTGTCGGATTTAGAATAATCGAGTAAAATGCATGAGGGAAGTGTATGTCGAAGGAGATACACAAACAAGTATAAACACATAAGAAAGCATATCAAGGATGATACTTAAATAATGAAATAAAACAAGTATTAACACATAGAGAAATATGTCAAGAATAACACATAAAGAATCGAACAACGAAACAAGTGTTAACACATAATAAAACAAGCATTAATGCGTAAGAATAACATGTCGAATATTACACATGAGTAACATACATGTTTAAAAGAGCATAAATAAGTAACAAATAAAGTATCATGTAGTAGTCCAAGCAAAGCATACGAATAAGGTTCTAAAACTATAGACTAGGCTAAAGCATTCCTACTTTTCCTAATTCCCTATAGTTATGGCTCTGATACCAATCTGTCACACCCCAACCAATGGCGGAAACATCGGGATGAGACGAAGTGTGAAGATTGCTAGAGACATCATAACGCTATTTGTGACAATATTTAGAAATTCCAAATTTCATTTCATTTCCTAACTTCAAATAGTCAACATTACAAGAAATTCAAATACAACAAGTTTAACATAACAACATGATAACATAACAAAATTTGATACAACATATTAAACCCTAACGTCTATATGTGTATCTAGGCATCAACGCTACTTCTTTTCTTAGCATCGTCCTCATCAACCTGTAACATGTTTAAAATAAAGTTCAATGCAAAAGCAAAGGCGAGTATACAAGTTTGATACGTACATAGCAAAAGATAAGTTTGAACAATTCCTCATAGCAAGCATGTGATTCAAGATAAACATTTAAACATGGCATGTGTCTAACATATCAAACCAAGAAAACGCAATATGCTCAAGACATAACCTCAAGTTTACGGGCGGGTCGTTAATCCTATAGCGCTACATATGTCAAGGTTTGGCTCGTACGAAGTTAATGATAAGTTCAACACATAAGAATAACCCAAGTTTAAAGTATCAAGCCATCATGTATACAAGCATGTTGTGGGAACGTTCATGTGTTTAACAAAGTGTTCATGTGTAAGTTTTCAATAGGTAAACATGTTACACCCCAAAAGTGGTAAAAGTAAAAAGGGGAAAAATACGAGTATACTCACAAAGTTTGCATATGTTTTCCGATTATCCAATTGTTGACGAGTAGAGATTTAGAGTCCGAATGTATAAGGGTTAAGGTTCAAGTATGTTTAGAGTCGAGATTCGGTGTTTAAAACAACATAAAAATAAGATATGAGAATAACATGGAAAATAATCATTTAGTACATATGATGCTTGTTCTTGACACTAGGAAACTCGAAGGAGTTTAGATGTTTTCATGGAACAAGGTTCCATTAGAATCGTGACAAGTTATCATAGTCTAGGATGATGTAATCTAGTACCCCGACATATGAACACTAGTTCATCATCAAAGATTCGATTATTCGAATAATATATTTAGGTTATATAATATATGTCCAATAGTTCAAGCATGAGGTAGAAGATTAAAATCTTCATTTTGGTACCTCTAAATGTCATAGAAGTCATGTAGGAGGTAGGAAGATCAAGTCTTCCATTTAGGCACCTCTATGTGTTCACCACTACACTTGATGTAAAAAAAACAACCAAGGAGGGTCATGAACATACAATAAAGAATAAGAAATATACACACTAACTAAGAGAAATCATCAAATCATGTGAGGATTGTATGTTTGGACAACCCAAGTTGTTCCATAATCACTCATGTATCAAAGACAAAGTTTGACATGACTTGTGGGTTAAAAACCCTAAACAAAACACCAAGTTTATGAGGTTTAATCCTCTGATTTTAAATGTCTCAACCTTGTTTTTAAGCTTAACCAACCATGGGATAAGTTGTAAGCATTAGGACATAGGTATGAGATGTGTTGGACACAAGTTGCATAGGTTTAAACAAGTTTTTGATGAACATAAAAACAAACAGAAAGTTTATGGACTATTTCGGGGCATTTCCAGGTCTGATTTCTCCAAGGAGAAGTCTAGGAATCGAACCCCATGATTATACAAGCAAGTAGGAAAAAGAATCGAGTGAATCGGATAAGAATTGAGTGAGTTATGCCCATTTTCGTGAAGGGGTGTCAATCTACTCGAACCCTTGCTTTCAGCTACGGTTTGGAGGATGTTTTGAGAGTTTTTAGTGTTGCAAAAGTGGTAGGGAGGCTGGTTATAAGTGGTATTTATAGGGGGAAGGATTAGGGTTTCAATGGGTTGGGCTTTGGAAGTGTTTAGAAGGGGTTACACCTTGAAACTAGCCCACAAAACCCAACTATATGGGGCTGAATTTGGCTGAATTTGGGCTGCCATATTTCTTTATTTTTTTATTTTTTTAAAACATTATAATGAGTAATTTTGTTAGTTAAGTTGTGTAATAATATGCAACAATGTTTCCCCTAACTTGTAACAAGGTGAAATATGAAATAAAACATGATTTAACTAGGTAAAAAGTGTAATGTACAAGTTTTATTTACGAAGCAAGTTCCGTATTTTACAACGATTACGATGAAAGAATGGTTATAAGAACACAAGATTTCCAAAGATAGAATTTCACGTAAGGTTTCTAAATGTAGGATGTTTGAAAACGCAGGGCGTTACACTAATACCAACCGACTTTCCGCCGCGAAGCGCGGAAGATTATAATTTTTTATTATTATTAAGTGTTTCAAATTATGGTGAAAGAAATGATAACTAAGTTATTTTATTTTATATTTTAATTAAGTATTTGTTGTATAGCCTAAAGAGATGTCTACAAATTATTATTTGCACCTAAAGAATTGGACATGAAAGGTATTGAGCAAATTATTAAAAAAGGTAACATGAAAATATAAAATTTATCATTTATTATTTCACTTTTAATTGGAAGAGTTGTGTTGTAATATTTAAGAGAACCGCTCACCGGTTTAAGAGCGTATCCCATGCATGTTTTTGAGTTCACGACTTCACATTGAGAAGAGTGAGAGGAGACAACGACTAATTGGTAAAAATCTAAGGTGTTAACGTACCTGTTTTTTTTTAAGTTTGATTTCAGGTTTTTTGTCGGGTTGGGTTCATACCTAGTTTTTATTTTTTATCTCTATGACAACACTATGATGTGATTAACTAATTGTTATCGCTATTTACATGACTCGTTGTTATTATTATTATTATTATTATTATTATTATTATTATTATTATTATTATTATTATTATTATTATTATTTTTGTTTCAAATTATGTTGAAAGAAATCCTGACCAAGTAATTTTATTTTATATTTTAATCATGTATTTGTTGCTATAACCTAAAGAGATGTAATGGCCTAACATTTTTTAATCTTATATTTTAATCATGTATTTGTTGCTATAGCCTAAAGAGATGTAACGGCCTAACATTTTTTAATCGGAAATGATGCAGTAGAAATCCAAATCATAAAAATTCTTTCCTTATAAACATTCCAACACATTTGAAAATCATTTACCATGACTCCTTCACAAGAACTACATCTTTCTTTCTTATTTAAAAGGATAAAATATAACCTAAGTTTACAACTACATGACCTCACTTCCATACAATCCTTGTCTTAACTCGATCTTCAACCGCTTGCAATCTCCTGTTAACAATGACGATCCATGTAACCTGCAATCACCGTAAACATCCACATCATTAGTAATCAGTGACATTCTACATAATTTAAAACATATATAGTTTAAACAACATATCGCATTCTCTCAACGGGTGATAATCCATTCTAATATCCTCCCAAATCCATTCATTGCATTCCGGCGTCGAAGCTTCAACGACCAGCAATAGCATACCTACACTTTCGTCCCATTCTCAAGAGAATATAGTTAGCATCATTAAAACGTACGTATTACAATCCATGTATTCATGTGTACAAGTCTTATACGCTCTTATGCAATAGAAACTCATTTCGCGTATATGCCTATTTGGTTACATTTATAAAATCTTCATCCTACACGTTCCAACGTACGAATCCTAACCACATGCATCCATGCATACAAATCCTGTACATACAAACCCACGTACACGTTCACTCCTAATCATGCCCTTCTATAGTTTCCATCTATTAGCTTACTGTAACGCTTCGCTTTTTGGTACTTTCCTTATTTAGAAAGTCTGTTTGTATTTCTATTTTTGGAAACTTGTAATTCATTTGTATTCGTATTTTCTTTCCAAAAATTGTAATCCGAGGCTTTGATCATAATAAAACTTGATCATTTTACGTATATACTTGATACATACACGTTACATACTTATGATACGTGCAAACATACGCAAATTCATACTTGAAATACATGCAACATCAGTTTATACATGCACTTTAAGAGTGAATTTCAATTTTTGTCCTTTATCTTTATAATGAATTTCAGGCGGTGTCCTTTATCTTTTAAATTGACGAGTCTTGTATTTAGTGTTTTAACATCTTGCACGTTATATCCTTTAGCCCTAACCCAGTTATATTTTTCTGTTAAATCTGGTAGTGTGACTTGCACATGAGGGTATTTTTGTCATTTCATGTTTCCCAAGACTATTGTATAAAAACTCCCTACCTCTCCCCTTCTCTCTCTCTCTCTCGACTTCAACTTCAACCATCAGTGATTTCATTTCTTGTTTACAATACATACGGTAGTGGAGAAATCTAGCTCCCCTGTTTTCAATAAATATATTATGGTACATTGTTAATATGTTATTAAGGAATTATCAAAAAGGGATTTAGAGTGTTATTTAAGAAAAACACATATAGGAATGGTGATGAATGAAAATCATACGCAGGCAAGTGTCTTAATTGTTAATCCACCGGCCATTAATGGTAAAAGGTCCACTTTTTATTTTGTTAAAAAATCCCCAAAATCTTCAATAATCAGTTCACATACCCAAATCTCTATTTCCACGATTCAAAACAAAAACACTGATGAAACACTGGTTAACACTAGGTTAACCAGCAGGGTTGTCTCGTGTATTATGGGTTCAGTCTCTTCCTCCACCCGCTAATCGCTGGATTCCTGCAAAACAGAACACCGGTGACTCGCCACAAGGAGGGGAATTGGGGGGGGGGGTTCTCCTTGTGACCACCCTCCGGCGTGAGAATAAGTACTGTTCTGAGGAGAATAGTGTGTGTTGTAGGTGAAATAGAGAGAGAGAGTAGAATGTTAAACCTGAAGGAGGGGTCCTCTATTTCTTAACTCGGTAATCTTCATGAATGGGGAGGAAGTGAGCGGATTTGGTTAAACGGTCGACGGTCACTCAAACACTATCATGACCGGAAGAGGTTCGAGGGAGTTTGGTAATTAAGTCCATCGCTATACTCTCCCGTTTCCATACCGGAATTTCCAGTTGTTTAAGTAAGCCCGAAGGACGTTGATGTTTAGCTTTCACCTTGGAGCACGTGAGACATTTGGGCAGGAAGGTGGCGATGTCTTCCCTCATACCAGGCCACCAATAGGTTTGGCGGAGATCTTGGTACATTTCGTCAACACCGGGGTGAATGGAGTATCGAGATTTGTGTGCCTCTTTCATTAAGAGGTCACAAATGTTATCACGGTTTGGAACCTGGATGCGATCGAGATAGTAGAGGATTCTGTTGGATTTAGACACGAGTTGGCTTTCTACACCACACTTTGATGTGTGCAAAATGCAACATATAAATTACATCAATTATGATATAAAACTAACCCTTTTTTAGTACTAATGTTGGAAAAGTGTGCTTTTGTCTTCCTTTTGTATTTTCAGGAATAAATGAGCTCAAATGAATAAAAGAAGCAAAAAGGCAGCTAAATCTAACATAAATACAAGAATAGGAATAAACGTGGCATGCCCGACCCCTCGACAACATCCTCCCAAGCAAAAACAAGAAAACAGAAGGCTGAACACGCCCCGTGCTCAATGAGCACGGGGGCGTGCCCAAGTGTCTGCAGAAAAGACAAAGCTGTAGAAGCTTCTATCACCCACCATGGGGGCGTGCCCAGCGGACACATGGCCGTGGTCAACTCTAAGATTCGCAGAATCTAAGGAAATCTTGATAGTACAGATACGCTTCTGCACACGGGGTCGTGCCCAGCGGACACGGGGGCGTGGACAACTAATGCAGACAAACTACATTTAATGAAGAAAGAGAAGAGGGTGGACACGGGGCCGTGCCCAATGGACACGGGGCCGTGTCCGGGCTTCTGTGCAGGGTATAAATAGGGGTGCTTGGCTCACTTGCAAATCATCCCTTGGCAAACCACCTCTTTCACACTTCACCCACACTCCACCACCACCACAACACCATCATCCACCACCATCATCCATCATAGAGTGTGTGTAGTAGTCTCGGGATCCAAGATTAATCGTAAGAGTTCTTGACAATCAAAGTCCATGTTTGCCTAAGTCTCTTACATCACTTAGTGAAGACAAGCATTTAGTGTAATACTTTTTATTTTTAATCTTTTCGCACTTTTTATTTGGTTATGTATTAATGACTTTAATAACTAGTTTCTTATGTTGAAGGTGAGTCTTCCTTATCATTTGTCCGTGGTGTCTTGGCGTTATTTTACTGTCTATATAAAATAAAAGATTTACACCATTCATATCTCCACGGTCTATATGGAGATATGTTGGCTACCTGGTCGGGGGTTAAGGGAATGGTTTGGTAGGAGTATTGCCTTGTTCAGTGTATAGATCCTGCAAGGACCTGGGTCAAGCTTAGTAGGATCTCCTTCAATACCCACCGGTATTGGATGGCGGGGGTCCGAATTTCTTGATCCCCTCATATGTAAACTACTATTAATATATTAACCCGACTACTTAGGACTGTATCCCTGCTGACTCAGACTACTTAGCCGAGGGTAACATCACATTCAAAAGAGGGGCCTACCACATTACGCATTAATAACTTAATTAATTATCTTTCAATAATCCGACCCTTTAGGATTGTATCCTTGCTGACTCAAACTACTGGGTTGAGGGTAACGTCACCTTCAAAAGAGGGGCCTACTACAATAACTAAGATAATTTTCTTAAAAAGTGCAAAAGTGCGGAAATAATCAAAGGTTACACTAAAGGCAAGTCGGATCCAAGTGATTCATCTTGTCTATCTGTTTTTATTTTATTTTTATTTTCAACATTTTAGTTTTTATTTTCTAGTTTAAAACCTTTTTCTAAATTTTTGATTTGATTAGACGTTGAGGATAAACCGATATTCCTTGGACGACCTCGATATCTTACCAACACTATACTACGCTCACGATGGGTGCACTTACCCATATGTGTGTTTGGTGTTGGTAAATATCGTGTTTTATAAATTTAAAACTTAAATAAAGTGGTTAAAAAGGGCTAAAAATATATATAAAAATATAGAACACCTAACTGCACATCAAGTTTTTGGCGCCGTTGCCGGGGATACAAGGATTTTAAGAAAGCTTAAAATCAACGGCCTAATCTTTTTTCTTATTTTTCTATTTTTTAGGATTTTTCTTAATTTTTCAGCTTCTGCAGAACTCAGCACGGGCCGTGCCCGCTGAACACGCCCCGTGCCCAATCTTTGGTACTGACAATCCTGTTTTAAGTCAGACAGTAGCTGAACACGGGGCCGTGCCCACTCAACACGCCCCGTGCCCAAGCGTCAGTTACTGAAAACAGAACCGTAAGATCCCGACGGTTAGTAATTTCTGACACACAAATGAGCGATACTGATCTTTTTTACTATCGGCCCTCTTATGGTACGTGGTGTCAAATATGTGGTGGCACTTGTTGGTGCATATGTCTGTCGACTTCGTCTTATATCGAGTCTTGTATTAGATGTGATAGATCAGGGCGCGTTGTATGAGAAATCTGGAAAAATATAGGTTGAGGCCATTTCGCACGTATGAAATGATCATTTCGCATGAGCTGTTCCGTGCGATATTAACTGCCTATATATAGTAGCCTTGACCATTTCATTGGTAACGATCTGATTCCGGTGCCGAAGTGCTGCCGAAGTGTCTACTCGCTGTAAAACGTTGTTATATCAATCAAAAAGACAATTAGAGTGTATATCAAGCTGTTTCGAAGCCGATACGTTAGTTTCCGCCTCTCGTATTGACTAGAACTCTTCTGAACGACTCGTTTTGGTCGTGCAAACGATCCTACAAGTGGTATCAGAGCTCAGGAGGAAGAGTTCTTACCGAATTCAGCTTGATTTCATCAAAATTCTGACTTCTACACCTTCTTTTCAAAATTAAACAAGATTTCACGGTTAAAATGGCATGATTTTCGCACATTATAAGCGAAACACTGTTTTAACAAAGCCTTGAAAGAATTAGACCTAAAATCAACCTAAAACCTGATCAATTTGACAAAAATCTGACCGAAAGTATGACATCAGCATCATTTCGCACGGAATAAATCTACCTTTTCGCACGAAATAACCTTTGTGATCCGTTTTGCTTGAAACTGTACATCAGATTCTTCATTTCGCACGAAATGGATTTCCATTTCGTTTGAAAGAATCATTTCGCTTGAAAGTGTGCCATTTCGTTCGAAATTCGTTCATTTCGCACGAAATCAGTCATTTCGCTTGAAACATCATTTCATTTCGCACGAAGTAGGTACAAGGGGTCATTTCATTTGAAAGTTGAGCATTCCGTACGAAATCATCCATTTCGTGCCAGTTTGTCATTTCGTTTGAGATTGTTATTTCGTTTGAAAGGCTGATTTTGTAAAACATTTTACCGAAACATGGAAGAAGAGTTTTACAATGCTTTTGCTACTGCCCCGAGTACTCCTGTTACCATTGCTCAAAGTGTGAACATGGAAAATGAAATAGAAACTTTGCAAAAACCCCCGAAGCTAATGGGCATTGAAGAATACTATGGTTGGAAAGACCAGTTTGAAAATCGGGTTCAAGCAAATCATTTGAGGTCTTGGGAGTGTATTGAGAAAAAGTATGTTAAACCTCGTACAGATGTGGGAGTTAACAAAACGATTTCTAAATTGTCGGATAAAGAACGAGACATGTACAAAGCAGAAAAAATGATGATTAGTTTACTTCAGCAAGCTGTAAAAGAAGACATCTTCATATTGCTTCAAAACGATAATACTTCACGTTCGATTTGGGAAGCACTTCGAATTAAGTTTGAGGGAAGTACAGATATGATCAGAAGTAAGAAATCATTGTTAAAGAAAGAATTTGACTTGTTTACGAGTTTGGCAGGTGAAACTACAAAGAAGCTGATTAAGAGATATTGTCACTTAGTGCGATCAATGTCTCTTTCGGATATAACCAAAGATCGAGAAGAATGGTTTGACAAATTAGCTAATGCTTTACCTCAGAAAGAATGGGGTACATATCTGATGATCTTAAAGAACACTGGAGAATATGATAAATTGACAATTTCTCAGTTTATTAAAAAGCTTGAAGGACAAGATCTTGAACAACAAAAGATTGCTAGAATGAACAATCCAAGTGGTCAACAAGACATCAAGATGTATTACAAAGGGAATGTTCAGAATGTTGAAGCAAGTCCGAAGGTCCAAACTGCTTTTAGTGCAGAAAACTCATCCGGATCAGTCAATCATAGTCCAATTAGCAATAGTGGATTTTCTTCATACTCGAGTGTTAGTTTGAATTTTTCAACCTCAAGTCATCAGTTCCATAGCTCAAACAATAGTAATGGTCATGTGTTACAATGCAACATCGCGTTGCATCTTCAGAACGGTCAAAATTTATCTGAAGAGGTCGCTAAAGGTCATATGGCATTACTAGCTACAGTGTTAGAATCATATGAGGGTTTGGTTGTAGGTAGGATCGGAAATCCTATGTTGACAAAAGAGGATTACGATCTGTTGGTGCATATGTCTGTCGACTTCGTCTTGTATCGAGTCATGTGTGTAGTATGACAGAAACGAGAAGCGAAGCTGAACAAGCCAGTTCATATGAAGTGGCAAATGCTCCAGTTCATATGGAGTGGCAATGTCCAGTTCATGTGGACTGGCCTGCCTATAAATAGTAAGCTCATGTCATTCATTTGGAACTTTTGCATTTTCCGGTAGCGAAGCTCTGCCGAGGTGTCTCCAGGTCTGTAACAGTGTCAAATCAATATACAAGACATTTAAACTACTTTCTAGTGCAAATCAAGCTGATTCAACACCGAAACGTCTGTTTCCGCCTCTCGTTTTGGTCTAGAACTCTTCTGATAGACTCGTTCAGGTCGTTTCTCGATCCTACAAGTGGTATCAGAGCTCAGGAGGAAGAGTTCTACCGATTTAGCTTGTTTTTCACGGATAATTTCTGTTTCTACTCCATTCTTCAAGTATTTTTCAAAATTAAACAAGATTTTCTGGATAAAATGGATTGATTTTGAAGTATAACGTGTGAAACTGTGTTTTAAATAATCCGTGAAAGTATTAGACCTTAAAACAGATTAAATCTTGATCAATTTTACGAGAATTTGGCCAGTTCGTTTGAAAGTTTGTCCAACTCGCATGAACTGAATCTTCAATCCTAGATCTAGAACGATTCAGTGGATAATATTGAACGAAAAACATCTCAGTGAGATCGGAATTTGTTATAGAATAATTCTAGTCTGTCAATTTCATCTAAGAAAATCAAAATATTGATAAAATGGTCCAGTTCCTCTGAAGTTTGTTCCAGATCGTGTCCAGTTCAACATCAGTTCGTTTGTGTAATATAACCAGCTCGTACGGAGTGACATCATCAGGTCGTATGGAGTGTCAGTTTGCTTGAAATATAATCAGTTCGTTTGAAATATATCTCAGTTCGCACGAGGTGATCATTCACTTCGTATCAAACTTGATCCCACATCGCACGTAGTGACCTCACTTTGCATCAGATTCCAGATCGTTTGAGTATATTTCAGTCCGTACGAAGTGGAAGTGAATAATTGTTCTCGGCCAAATGAATACTAAAATTGATTAAAGTTGAGCGGCCCAATAGAATTAAGTCTCAATTGAAGTTGTCGGCTTAGTGGTTTTGTTGGTCCAATCAAGTTTGTGATATCTTTTAGAAAGTGGTCGGCCAATTGCTTGTGATAGTATCATATTGCATGTGATCATATTTAAAGTGTGGTCCAATCAAATTGTTCAGTTCATGTGAATAAGTTGTTAAACTCAAAGTTTATCGGCCCAAGTTAATCTCATTCAGCCCACGTGATTCATATCAATCGGACCAATCACAGTTTATATATCATAATCATGTGTCGGCTCATTAAGGAGTACATGTGTTAGCCAAAGATACAAACAATTTGGTCAAATCAAAGTTGTCGGCCCAATCACAATATATGATCAACAGTTGTCGGCCATGTACATTTGAGGTCCAATCAATATGAATTAAATTGTAATGGTTGTCAGCCCAATAAAGTGTTAAAAGATTCTTTAAAAACTATCGGCCCAAATTGAGAGTTAGAACATAGAGTTAAGATCATTTGAAGCCCATATTTCGTGGTCCATTTGATCTATGTGACACCTGTGTCACTTCAACCATCAAACAAATGCCAAACCAATGAAATATTTTATTTCATACTTGGGATTTGTAAAAATATGTGTATCGTTTGCACATATCAACTCTTGTTCGATTTCAAGCTTTAAATCGCTTTCTGGAAGGTTATACGTGCTCTGAGGCGTAAATATAAACAGTTTAATGCAACAAACACTCCGGAATAGTGAAATAGGCCTAACATACCTTAAATAACCTCCACATAACTTAGAAATAAGTTTCGGATGGTTTGGTGTGTTGAAATCAAGTTTGTTCGATCGCAGGGACTAATTGTGTCAAATTGCGAAACTATACCGATTTGTATAGTAACGAACCTTTCGGAACTTGATCATAAGTTTAATATGCCATAAATATCCTTTACATAGCTTAGAAATAGGCTTTGAGGTGTTTGGTGCGCAAAAATAAACTTTGGTCATTCAGGGACTAAAAGCGTCAAAAAGTGCATAAGTTTGCATTTTCACGCATATCTTACGTTCTGAATACATCCGGACATCCAAAAATTTATGTAAGCACAAAAATATTTTATTTTAGTGTTTGGCATGAGAAAAATCCATTCGTCGCGCAATTTGGATCGTTTTTCGCGCTTATGCGCATTCCGTCGTAATTAAGCGATTAACGCAATCGTACGACCAAACGAACCGACATCCAAGATATTTTTGAGCATGTTTCATGTACCCTATACTTTAACTTCATTTTAGAGGCTTGAAATGAGGTTAACGGGGCTTAAACGTGTCAAAATTGGGCCGAAATGCATGTTTCTCAAGTTCAGGGGCCAATTCTGACAATTTTGGAAACTAAGCCCAGGCAGGCCGCGTGAGTGTGTGTGTGTGTCCCTTACGCGGGCCGCGTGAGAGGCCCAGGTCTGCAAAAAATCTGTTCCAGCTGTTAACAGCTGTTCCACACACTTGTAAATGGTTTTTGATCATTCAAGGGGCCAAATTTGATGGTTTTTAAGAGCCCATGGTATCCAAATACCATGTGCCCACTTGGACGGTCTAGATCGAAGCTCGTTTCCCGATAAACGATCCTAACGGTTCTAGAAATCCTATAAATACCCACCTTGTCTTGCTCATTCTCCTCACATTTGATCCGATTCTTGCTCTCTAAGTGGAAGTATATGCTTCCTACCTGAGAGTGAATCGGGTCAAAGCTTGCGGGGACCTTCTGTAAGTATTCTTTCGCGTTTTCATTCGTTTTTATCGTGAAAAGTCAAACTGCGTTTGACTTTCTGCATTGACCAGTTTATGGTCAATACGAAGTTCGTTTGAACTTCATAACGTGAGCGTAATCACGATGGTCATAGTCCCTAGTGACTATACCTACTGATTACCACGTTATCTAGGCTCGGTGACGAGTCATAGTTTCGGCCAAAATGCGTTTTCTCGCGTATTTTGTAACCAAACTACTCTTGCATATCAAAACCGTTTGTTTTGATATCAAAACCTATTTTCTAACTTAACTAAACATGTTTTAGCATGTTTAGCTCGTCACTTTTAGTTTAGTGCTTGTGTAGAGTCGTAAGTCAAGCGGACTAAACACCCGCTTAGACTTTTGAACACGACCCGTTTGGTCGATCATTAGGATCCGACCAAACATGTTTAGTGACCATAGTTGCATAGGGAATAACCTTCTGAGGTTATACCTTATGGTCAGCTAGTTTAAGTAGTTGTATGATAGGTAGTTTATATGCCTTAGGAAAATTACCAAAATGGCCTTTTTATGCATAATTAATATTTAAGCATATGTAACCCAAACTTTTGTCATTTAACTGATTATGCAACATAATTAAACATGTTTTGGCATATAATACTTGTCATAGGGCTAGTTAGACGTCTCGAACGCGCATTGCGCGCACGACGCGTTAAAGTAGCGTAAGCTACCTTAATGGATCATAATGGGTTGAAAGCACTTAGGATAGGTTCCATTTTAGTATGTAGGCCTTGTTAGACCATATCATATGAGTTCCCACGCTCATTTGGTTCACGAGACCTCATACTATCCGATCTCCCGATTTAGGTCCGGTTTACTTATGTAGTTATCAATATTAGGTGCCGTTTGATTCCGTGCTCCCTCTAGCTTGCTTGGTAGTTGTTCAAGACTTCTAAGCACTCTCAAGTGAGTACATAGTCCCCTCTTTTACTGTTTTCAAATGTTTTGGGGTGAAGCATGTGTACCTATTTGTTATGTTCTTGTTTTCAAAAGTATAATTGATTATACATATTAGTACTTATCTTTTTACAAACTGAATGATTATTTATGGTATAAACTCTAGTTTTTCTTAAAGATTATAAAATTAATGTTTAGAATAGTACTTATTTTGTTCACCAGACCGGTTGGTAGTATGATATAGCGCTATAGGATTTGACACCCCATTCCTGTTGTCATGGAATGTCTGAAACCAATTTGTTGCTCCATCCAAATAGGGATTGCCTTTGTGGTATTTCTATAGTCTCAAAGGTGTATTTTGATGCACTAGGTCTGAATGAATTCTTAAATCACATTATTTTTGTATATTAAGTTATACTCCCAAAAGTATAGTTTGATGTGCTCTCATATGTGATATTGTACAAAACCAACATATATTTTGTTAATCATCAAAACATAGTTTGATATGTTATTCTCAAAATCCAAATCATAGTTTTAATATGTTATTTTCTAACCAAACCATAGTTTAATATGTTATTTATAAATCCAAAGTATACTTTTGATATACTACTGAAAACTTATTTATTTTACCAACTAAAGTATGGTTGATAAACTATTTACTTAATGACTGGTTTTTGGTTAGTGTTTAGATAACGGGACGGGTGTAATGTGATGAAAACATGGTAGATACGCCGCTGGTACTTCTTATATATAAGTGTTTTCGTCACTTTACATACCGTGGCGTTATTTAGTACACTTGGGTTAACGATTTTGAAACTGAAATATATTTTAATATATTACTTATTCGACTTTCTTAAAACAAAAGTATACTTTTATATATACTATGAATCTTTTTATCAAAATATTGATTTTCAAACAATATATTTTTATACAAACTTATTCTATTTACTTGTTCAATTTTCTATGTATTACTATTTTATATCATCTGATTTCTTACAAATGATTTATAAAAGAAAACCTTTTTCAATGATCATGACTACTTTTCTTAAAACATTTTCTTTAAACTTATAAGTCATGAATCCTAAAAATCAATACAACCTATGTATCTCACAGGCATTCTTATGCTGACGTACCTATTTTTACACATGTTTCAGGTGCTGCTTTATGATGATTGTTGATACATGCTACACTTAGGATGGACTCGTGCCTTAGCGACTCTAAAACTTGAAAGATAATAGTTGTACTTATCTGATTGTATTAAAACAATGAGTTCATGTATTCAATAAAACAAAATTATTTATTCCATGGTTGTGAAACAATGATTCTGTTACAACACTCCCCGACGTTTCCGCCACGTTTTGTTGTTTTACGTGGTTGGGGTGTGACAATCTAGTCCATTCAAACAGCAATTCCATCCGAACAACATTATCATTGTACCAAAAATCCAGAACAAAGTTCGCGAACCTTCGACACGAGTCTTGGATCGATTCAACCGTCACACACATTCACATATTCGGCTCTTTTAAACTGATCATTTGTTTTGGTGTCTCCAGGTGTTTCACGAGGTGAACCAGTTTGTTTGAAAGCTTGTTTGAGAAATCTTTCGATACCGTATCATGGAAGAGGAATTCTATAACGCATTTGCTACATCTTCGACTACTCCGGCTGCCATTGCTCAAAGTATGAACATGGACAATGAGACTGGAACTTTGCAAAAACCCCCCGAAGCTAATGGGCATTGAAGAATACCATGTTTAGAAAGAAAGGTTTGAGAACTGGGTTCAAGCAAATCATCTAAGATCTTGGGAAAGTATTGAAACAAAATATGTTAGACCACAAACCGCTTTGAATGTTGATAAAATTGAGTTTTCAGACAAAGAGAGAGATAGTTATAAAGGAGAAAAAATGATGATTAGTTTATCACAACAAGCTGTTAAAGAGGATATTTTCGTGTTGCTTCAGCATGATGGTAGTGCTTATTCGATTTGGGAAGCACTCAAGAAGAAGTTTGAAGGAAGTGCAGAAATGATCAAGAGTAAAAAATCGTTGTTAAAGAAAGAGTTTGAGTTGTTTACGAGTGTGCCTGGAGAAACTACAAAGACTCTCATTGAAAGATATTGTCATCTTGTGCGTTCGATGTCTCAGTTGAAAATTACTAAATCTCCAGATGAATGGGTTGAGAAGCTAGCTAATGCGTTACTGCAGAAAGAATGGGGTACTTATCTCATGATTTTGAAGAATTCTGGAGAGAGTTTAGTAGATTGTCAATTGGACAGTTTATTGAAAAGCTTGAGGGACAGGATCTTGAACAGCAAAAGATTGCCAGAATGAACAGCTCAAGCAATCAACAAGACATCAAATTGTACTATAAAGGAAACGTTCAATGTGACAACCCTCACAATTACAGGTATCCGTACACTTAATTAATATTTAATTTGTGCTTAATGACTGTGCTTAATTACAACTGTGATTAAACTGCTTTCTGATTTCTGTTACATACATACATATGCATCACATTTCATACTGTCACTTCATTTATTTCACACAAACTTTAGTGACAAACTTAATGCACAAAGCACAATTAGCACACTGAGCGAATAACCCAGAAAATATGCTGACAATGCCAGCACCTAGACAGACAATGTTTTTGAGGCCAGTATGAGCCAGAGACAGGGTACTACACTAGTAAGGAGTGTAGGGAAGTGATGACCATAAAACTGCGTCACTGGGTGACAGTTATAGTGCCGGGAAGTGCCTAAAACACACTCTAAATGCAGAATTATGCACTTAATAACACAATTCAGCATTTAATTATGCTAGTAATGTGCAAAAACTTGACAAAATAGTCCCGTATACTTTCCAAAGTGCCGGGAATTAGTTGTGACACAAAAAGTATTATAAAAGACACATTACGGATTAATTAAGCACTTTAACGGAACAACACCCAACCGAACAACCGGACTTTACCTGGGACACAAAAATATTGTTAAGCACATTGTTTTTATTTTTCTAAGCTAGTTAGGGTCCCCGAACACCCTAGCACACTATATATTACTTAACACCATAAACCACTAATTATTTCATTTATCTCCTAACTAGATTAGTAACTAACCATTGCAACCCAACCAAGCACCCCCCCCCCCTCAAAACCGGTTACAAGGGTGGAGACCCACCCTTGATTATTTTGATTAGTTTATTATGTATGCATTGTACTAAGGGAACACTTTAACTAATGGACCATGGTTTGTTGGAAGATTTCTATTTAAACCACTAGATAACCATCATTCTTAACTTCACACATCAACAACACCATCCATCTTCTTCCTCTCCTTGCTAGTTCGGCCGAACCCACACACAACCACCATCACCATCATTCAAGCTCAATCATTCGATCTATAGTGATCCAAGGGTGTTAGAGATCATACTACCAAGCTCGGTGTGTTCGGAAGCTCAAGGACCTCTCTTATCTTCTTTTAACCACCACTTTTCATCACTTGAACTACCCTAGCCTTGAGCTAGTGGTAAGTCTCTTGAATCTTCATCCACTTCATGTTTTTGATGGTTAATAGTTAAAGTATGATGAAATCTCAAGAAACACTAAAAACCATAAACAAAGTCTTGAACATAAACTAACTTGGTGATGAAGTAGTGTTGAAATGAATAAGAAATCATGATATTCATGTGTTGTGATGCTTGTTGGTTATTGTTTACTCATGTAGTTGATATGGATCATCTTATGGTCTTGCTAGATCATGAATAAAAACATGATCTAGCAAGATGAGAAAGTAAAAATGTTGTAGGATGATGGAATCATCCACACATAAACTATGAACTTGAATGAATGAATGTTTTCTTGAAAAATAAAGATCAAAGTAGGCTATAATCTTGTAGATCTAAAGATCCATGAGTGGTTTTTCGAAAGAACCAAGTGAAAAGTATGAGTTTCGTTAAAACTTGGATCTTACATAAACTAACCTCATTTTTGGTGGATAAACAAGTGTAGAAACACTTGTGTAATAAGAAAATTTCACAAAGAAATATTTTTAGAAAATATGATTGGAAGTTGTGAACATTCAAACTCTTAGAAAATGAAGTTTTTAAGGAACTAATCACATTTTTAAAGGTAACAAGACTTACTAAGTATGCTAGTAAGTTACTACATACTTTTATAAATTTTCAAGTTCATGAGTTTATAGTTTATGCTTGTTTTTGACAAGTTTGGTAAATAGAGATTGTATGTTGTTGATTGAGAATTGTTTGAATGAATTTTTGAAAAGAAAATGATATGCTAGTAAGCATGGACACCTCCATTTACAAAGGAAACTCTGGCGAAATTTTTCTAAAATTTCAACACTTAGAAAATATTTTTCTGGCAAGTGTTACAGTTATATTTTTAACCTTGTTTTCAAAATAAACTTCGCCATGATTTTTATTACAAAAATACTAAGTGCCGGATGTTGATTTTCGTAAATAAAATTTGATAAATATATATTTAGAATATATATTTTATACTAAAACTCTTGTGTGCTTATTTGTTTATTTTGTGAACTAGTTATATTATTTTTAGGGTAAAATAATATAACTTATGCATACCATGAAATTACGACTCCAAAATAATACCAAAACTCTCACGAAATTAATATTTAAGTTACGCATTTGTTATTGCAATACGAAACGCTAAAACGTAACTTATGTGATATTTCAGAAAATACACTTAGACATACATTTTTGGTGAAATATTATTTTGGAAATTAATAAAGTAAAATATATTATTTTTGGGAAAAATACATATATTTTGGGAATATGTTATTTTTAGACAAATAATTTAAATATATTTTTCTAAGTGGGACTTTAAATATATTTTTCGGAATTACAAATGTACATGTATAAATACCCCCATCCTTGGGAAGGAAATACACATATAAAATACTTGAGAAGTGTGGATACGAAATAGTTGCCTAACTATTTTTCCTAAAAACAAAAGTTAAGTTAAAATAATTATTATTATTTTAACAAGAAGTCACAAACTTGATATAATATCAAGGTAACGCAACTCAAAACATTAAACTCTAAGCCAAGGCACGGCCCGTTCGTCTAATAGACATTAGTACGTTGTAGGTCGCCGGGTAGCTGATCAAGTTTGAGATTGACGTTACGTTACAGGAGACGCACTTCAGTGAGTTCATGTCCCCCTTTTCTCTTTACTGTTTTCAGTTTTATACATCAGGGGTGAAATACATGCCACAATTATTACAGACATTTATTTACATGGTGTGGCTAGCTTAGGGAGGGTTTTTACTACTAGATCATGTGAAGGGTGGGTACAACACTTAAGGCCATCAATCCTCGTTGTTAGGACCGAGGGACATGAGTGATAGATCTATTTGGGTGTAGCGAGCCCACACCCATGAGGCTGGGGCAGCCCATAGAGGTGACTGTGTCTTACAGCCGAAGCCCGGTAACAAATTTGCTAGGTTTGAGTCTTCCTGCACCTTTTCATACATACCAGTGGCTTTGCAACTCATTGGTGATCTCTTTTTCCTTATTGCTACATACGAGGGACTTTTATTCATACTTTGAAGGTTTATACATACTCACTTTTACATGAACTCGCTCAACTTTTGTTGATTTTCAAACTACATGTATTTCAGGAAATTAATGGATCTGGCGAAGTGTGCAATTGTGTCAAGCTGCGTAGTGAATAATGATGTCATCCAAGTTTAGGAGGTGTAACCCTTACCTGGACGGGTTACATGTCTTTAAACCACGTTTTTATGTAAGTCTTTTGTTGTGTCATGTGAACACGCTTTAATCTTGTCATGGTTGTAACTCGTTTTATGTGTCGACATTTTAGACAATGATGTTGTGGTAACTTTAAACTTAATGAATGGATGATCATCATGTGTTTTATTTTCATATAGCATTGTTATGATTGTTGCTATGGTATTAAGAAGTCACACCAAAATAATCCACGCTTCTGCAAAAGCCAGCATGTGACAGCTTGGTATCAGAGCCTCGATCATAGCGAACTAGGATTCCTTCTCGAGTCTAGACTATGATCACTAGGGCTCTCAGAAAAACATTTTTACATTGCATACACTAAACGTCCAGATCCAGGGTACAAAACATTTTTACAAACAAAAAGGCACAAATACACTTTTCAAAAATTATATTTCAGTCTGAGACTGAGGGATTTTAGCCTTAGAGGCTAGGGAGGCTCAGTCTTAGAGACTGAGGGAGGTTCAGTCTTTGAGACTGAGGGAGTTTAGCCTTAGAGGCTGGGGAGGCTCAGTCTTAGAGACTGAGGGAGGTTCAGTCTTAGAGACTGAGGGGTTCAATCTTAGAGATTGGGGAGGTTTAGTCTTAGAGACTGGGAGGTTGGTCTTAGAGACCAGGGAGTTAGTCTGAGAGGCTAGGGAGTTCAGTCTGAGAGGCTGGGAGGGGTAGTCTGGGGAGACTAGGAGGATTACTTGCTTGCATTATTGTGACTTACATGTTTATTTGATTTCATGTTGATATATGTGCATATGTGTGGTTGTGTTACAGACACCATGCCATCATCTTCAGATACTGGAGTATCGGATACTTTGGATCCTATAACGATCGTGTCGGACGATGAGATTCTGTCAGAGAGTGAGGTTTACACATCAGACACTACTAGCACAGATGAGGATGACTTCCAGCCGTTTGCTCTTCCTGATTTTGGGGACGATATTCCTATTGCTGATGGCCTTTTCGGCGGAGACCTACCTCTTCTTCAGGTCCCTGCTCCTCTACCGCTCGCCGCAGTTCCTCTCGAGGATCTGCCTCATGATGAGTTCACTGATGATGACATCGATTTGTTCCTAGAGGGTCCCCCGGAGGGTGACCAGGATGGTGTGGCCCTCATGGATGCCGATGTCCCTTTTGCTGATGATCCTGTTGTCGACCCTGTTGTTCCCTTGGCTGAGATTCCTGCTGATGTGCCCATTGCTGATCCCGTAGTTCCAGTCGAGGCTCCTATTAAGGAGGCTCCTTTTGATCTATTCGGTCCTTACTCATTCGAGTCTGTAGCGTCCGCTTCACTGCACGCCCAGGGCATACAGCACTATTCCTCTGACTCCGACTCAGACATGGCGATGTCTGTTGCGCCCCTCGTTCCCCACGACGTTGACCCAGATCCGGAGGTTGAGTTTTTGCCTGTTGAGCCAGCTCCAGTTGGTCCGGAGCCGGTCGTTGCTCATGACCCCATTGTTGCCCCACCTGTTGCACATTTGCCAGACCCTTTACCTGAGCCTGCTCATGTCGATATGCCAGAAATAGCACCACATGTCATTGTTGCGCCCGTCGATTTACCACCGGTTCTGATGTCCCTGTTATTGATGCACCCATTATTGCCCCGGTAATACCTGTTTCGGCCCCTGTGCATGCTGACCATGCACCGTTTGCCGCTCACATTGATCCTCGTTATGCTGACACTCGTAACGGGTGGATTGAGGATGATGATGACTACCTACCGTTTGTGCTACCCATCACTCCTCCTGTAGCACCTGTTTCCGCACCTATTGAGATTCCATTGTTTCACCCACACACCTCTGACGTCTATCGCACTGATCTTCCCATCACATACCTCCAGGACATTCCGCCACCTCGTCCTGGGGAGGGTTCATCGAGGCAGCCGCCTGTTTTTGTTCCACCTGTATCGTCATCAGTTCTGTTCATGTCTCAGTTCCCTCACACTGCACCACCTATTGTACCTTCCGGGGAGCCGTTTCTGTGGGCTTCGCCCAATGTTATGCCGTTGTCAGACCCGTACCACCCTTTTCATGTGGGGTACACGACAGAGGACATACTCATCTCTCTACAGCTACAGCAGGACGCACTTAGTCGTCGCATTCAGTAGTTAGAGAGAGCTCCACGTCCTCCGTGCCACTGTCAGACTCCTTTTGCCGCACCGCACACTCTCCTACCGTTTCCCCTGATTCGGATGTTCGTTTCCTTACATCTGAGCAGCAGATTGCCTATTTGCTGCGCGCCATTCATGCCTTAGAGGAGGATTGGGTGCACATGCGCCGATTGCTTTTCTCTCATCTTCCTCCTCCTCCGCCATCAGCATAGATATTTTTGGTTTGGTGCAGGTAGATCATTTTGGTGAGAAAGTCGCGATTGGGCCAGCTTGCAAAGACTTTTTGGAAGACCACACTTTTGTACATGATTTGTGTAGACAGATTTGTATTTTTGGGGGTGATGTAAACCCATGATCTTATTTTGATATGTGATGTACTGTAAATCGTGTAAAAAAACAATATGATGGTCATGATTAATGAAAGCCCAATGGCAACGTTCTCACTACATGCTATGTGGTTGATGGATGTTACTATATATGCATATTTATTATTTGTTTTATATTATAACATGGGATGTTATGTGGTTGATGGATGTTACTATATATGCATATTTATTATACCTACTATGACCTGACCAATATGCTCATCTTTTAGAAGATGCCTCCATGACGCAACGCACGCATGCCTACTACTGAGGAGGAACTCCGGGGGATAATTGCCGCGGCTATAGCACAGTATGCGGCCTCCCAAGCAGAAACAAACGGGAATATCTCGAACAACAACGGCAATAACAATCCACCCAATGGTAATGATAAGTCGCTTGAGACATATTACGATACATTTGGATATTTCTAGCACGTCCGCTAATACCATCTGTAAATTCTAACGTATGTGCAGGGTGCACCTACAAACAATTCCTTTACTGTAAGCCCGTAAATTTCGACGGCACTGGAGGTGCTGTTGCATTCGTCAGGTGGGCAGAAAAGACAGATTCTGTCCTGAGGATGAGCAAGTGTACTCCTGAGCAGCAAGTTACATACATCTCAGGGCTGGTTCTTGATGGTGCCCTATTGTGGTGGAATCTGCAAGTGCAAACATTGGGAGAAGCAGCGGCATATGCACTAACCTGGGCTGAGCTGAAAGAGCTCATGAGGAAGAAGTACTGTTCGCGAGCTAAAATACAGAAGCTAGAAACTGAGTTCTGGCACCTAAAAATGGAGGGTCCTAAGATTGTAGAATATGTTCATAGGTTTCATGATTTGTCCCATGTGGTGCCGTACATGGTCACGCCCGAATTTAAACGCGTTGAGCGCTTCATCTAGGATTGGCACCCCATATCATGAGCATGGTAACCACATCCAAGCCTACAACGATCACTGAAGCCATTAATCTCAGCGTAGCACTTACTGAGGAAGCCATTAGATTGAACAAGTTTTCAATTTCTGAACCAAAGAAGGAGACTCATGTGGAGTCGTCTGGTGACAACAAACGGAAATTTTCCAACTTCAAGCAAGGTACCAGCAATGTGAGCAAGAAGGGTGAGTCAAGCGCACCGGCTAGGGCCACAACCGGTGTCGAAAACAAAGGGAAGGGTTACATGGGCACTCTGCCCAAGTGTGATACGTGCCAGCGCCATCATTATGGCCAGTGCAGATTGAGGAAATGCGAGTCATGTGGGAAGAACGGCCACTCGAAGGATACATGTTGTGCTGGAACTGGTGCTGCGCGTGGTGGTAATCGAGGCTATGGGAATGGTAATGGAAACCGCCAACAGGGAGGAAATGGCGGAAATGGAAACCGTGGAAATTTTGCGAACCAAGATGGGAGTGGAAATCGCAACCAAAACAACACTCAAGGTGGAAATGGAAATGGTAATGGTCGGGGACCGGGATGTTTCAATTGTGGAGATGTTGGGCACTTTAAGAGGGAATGCCCAAAACTGAATCAAGCTCGTGGGAGGGTATTCAACATTGGAGAAAGGGAAGCGCGCCAGGATCCAAACGTTGTCACTGGTACGTTCCCTATAAACCAACGCTTTGCATCTGTTCTATTTGATACTGGTGCCGACTATAGCTTTGTATCGTTAGAATTTAAGAATATGCTTGGGTTAACTGCTAGCAAGTTAGACATTCCATACTCAATTGAACTGGCTAATGGAAAGCTAGTTGAAGCCAATGAAGTCATCAAAGGATGTGTGATTGAACTAGGAGGACACGAGTTTACACTAGATCTACTGCCAGTCAAGTCGGGAAGCTTCGACGTGGTGGTAGGGATGGATTGGTTATCGAGCAACAAAGCCGAGATTGTTTGCCACGAGAAGACCATCCGATCCCAATGGCAGATGGAGAGACGATCATAGTTAATGGAGAAAAGTGCGATATGCCTCTGAGAATCATTAGTTGTCTCAAAGCTCGAAAGTGTTTAAGGAAGGGATGTGTTGCCTTCTTGGCACATATCGTAGATAAAGAAGCCGCTGAGCCAGAGATCGAAGACATTCCAGTCGTAAAAGAATATCCTGAAGTCTTTCCAGAACCAGGATTACCGCCGCAAAGACAAGTCGAGTTCCACATTGACTTAGTTCCAGGCGCCGCGCCTGTGGCTAAGGCACCCTACCGACTTGCGCCTTCGGAGATGCAGGAGTTGTCAACGCAACTCCAGGAGCTGTTAGACAAAGGATTCATCAGACCAAGCTTCTCACCTTGGGGAGCTCCAGTTTTGTTTGTTAACAAGAAAGATGGTAGTTTTCGCATGTGTATCGACTACCGGGAACTGAACAAGTTGACAATCAAGAATAGATATCCTCTGCCGAGAATTGATGACCTATTTGATCAGTTGCAAGGTTCAAGTTTCTATTCAAAGATCGATTTGCGATCAGGTTATCATCAGTTGAGAATTCAAGAGGAAAGTATTCCCAAAACTGCTTTTAGAACTCGATATGGACATTACGAGTTTCTGGTGATGCCATTTGGGTTGACAAACGCGCCAGCTGTTTTTATGGATTTAATGAACAGAGTTTGTAAGCCGTACCACGACAAGTTCGTGATTGTGTTCATTGATGACATCTTGATCTACTCATAGACGAAGGATGAGCACGAACAACATTTAAGAGCTATTTTAGAGCTACTTAAAAAGGAGAAGTTGTACGCAAAGTTCTCAAAGTGCGAGTTCTGGTTACGCGAAGTCCAATTTCTTGGACATGTGGTTAATGGAAATGGAATCCATGTGGATCCCACAAAGATCGAAGCAATAAAGAACTGGGAGACTCCGAAGACGCCAACCGAGATTCGACAGTTCTTAGGTTTGGCTGGTTATTATCGAAGGTTCATTGAGGATTTCTCAAAAATCGCTCAACCGTTGACTTCCCTTACCCAGAAAGACAAGAAGTTTGATTGGTGAGATAAACAAGAAGAAACGTTTCAGTTGTTGAAAAACAAACTTTGTGACGCACCGATCTTATCGCTACCCGAAGGAACGGACGACTTCGTGGTATATTGTGACGCCTCGCGTCAAGGTTTGGGTTGCGTGTTGATGCAGCGACAGAAAGTTATAGCATATGCTTCTCGCCAGTTGAAGGTCCATGAGAAAAATTATACCACGCACGACTTGGAATCAGGCGCGGTGGTATTTGCGTTGAAGATCTGGTGACATTATTTGTATGGCACGCGATGTACAATCTTCACTGATCATAAGAGCCTGCAGCACATATTTGACCAAAAGGAGCTTAACATGAGGCAAAGACGCTGGGTAGAACTGTTGAACGACTACGATTGTGAGATCAAGTATCATCCAGGGAAGGCGAATGTGGTCGCCGATGCCCTAAGTCGAAAGGAAAGGATCAAGCCCATAAGGGTTAGGGCTTTGGAAATGATTGTCCAGACAGACCTCTCATTGCACATTCGCGCCACGCAGAGAGAAGCTCTTAAAGAAAGGAATGTTGAGGACGAGTATCTCCGTGGGATGGAGAAGCAGTCGGTACCAAACGAGGAAGGAACTTTGTGCTTCATGAAACGAATTTGGGTTCCTCTGTCTGGTGGATTGAGAAAGGTTATTTTCGATGAGGCTCACAAGTCACGGTACTCGATTTATCAAGGAGCGGATAAGATGTACCAAGATCTTAAGGATTTCTATTGGGGGCCGAGAATGAAAGGTGATGTTGCGTTATACGTTGGTAAATGTTTAACTTGCGCCAAAGTGAAAGCCGAATACCAGAAGCCTTCAGGTCTCCTGCAGCAACCTGAAATACCCAAATGGAAATGGGAACATATTTCAATGGACTTCATAACAAAATTGCCAAGGACGCCCAAAGGTCACGATACAATTTGGGTAATAGTAGACCGTTTAACAAAATCCGCACACTTCTTGCCAATCAAGGAAAAAGACAACACAAGTAAGCTTGCCGAGATATACATGAGAGAGATTGTTGCATGACATGGAATGCCCCTCTCAATCATCTCTAATAGAGATGGAAGATTTGTGTCAAGGATTTGGCAATCCTTTCAAGAAGCATTTGGTTCTCAGTTGAATCTGAGTACATCATTTCACCTGCAGACAGACAGACAGACAGACAGAGTGAACAGACAATCCAGACATTAGAAGACATGTTGCAAGCTTGCGTAATGGATTTAGGTGGAAGTTGGGACACTCACCTACCATTGGTTGAATTTTCATACAATAACAGTTATCATGCAAGTATTCAAGCCACACCGTTTGAAGCTCTTTATGGACGCAAATGTCAATCACCGATTTGTTGGGCTGATGCAGGTGATAGACAATTAGTTGGTCCAGAATTAGTCTAAGAAACGACAGGCAAGATTGCACAGATCCGAGAGCGCATCAAAGCGGCTCGCGATCGCCAAAAGTGTTATGCGGACCGAAGAAGGAAACCTCTAGAATTTGAGGTGGGAGATATGGTTTTATTGAAGGTTTCACCCTGGAAGGGTGTGGCACGCTTTGGGAAGCGTGGGAAGTTGAATCCACGTTACATTGGCCCATTCAGAATCCTGCAAAGGATTGGGCTTGTAGCATACAAGTTGGACCTACCTACTGAACTTAATGGCGTTCATGATACGTTCCATGTAACAAATTTGAAAAAGAGTCCAACACAAGAGACAGTAGTCATTCCTGCTGACAAAGTTTATATCGACGACACGCTCCACTTTATTGAAGAACCCGTCGAGGTTACTGATTGGAAGATTAACAAGACACGCCGGAGTAGTGTCAAACTCGTCAAAGTTCGATGGAATCCAAGACACGGCCCAGAATTCTCATGGGAACGTGAGGATCGTATGAAGGAGAAATACCCACATTTATTTCCCAAGACCCCTGCAACTAGAAGCAGAACCTAAAATTTTGGGACGAAATTTTCTACTCATAATGATGTTTGTGAAACTCTGTTTCCATTTGAATGTATAATTGTTTATGCACCAGGTACAACCTGGTCATGCGTATTATGAATAATTGTTGTGAATAAATTAGTGATGTAGAGGATGAATCTTTGTGTTGTGATATTGTAGGGTGAAACGTTATGAATTCTTCCCTGTTAGTGCTTGTGAAATAATGATAATACATCCTTGTTAATCAACTTAGGAGACAACTCAGTAGATCTTGAATACAAAAGTTTGAATGTAAAACCATTTGAGTGATGTATGATGAACTGTTTGAATGATGCCAAAAATATTTGAAATGTATGCATTTGATCTGAGTTGGTAAGTGTAGGAAATGGGGAACATGTTAGTGAAACCTGATTGGCTAGTACATGCTTATGAAATTTGATTGGCCAGTACTATTCTAAGGAATTCTGGAAGCATCTGCACAGCTGCGAGTCGAGACCTCATGGTTGCGATTCGAGACCTTTGAGTGGCAACTCGAAACCAGACATCATGCTCCAGGAGTCGAGACCAGCTTGGTTGCGACTCGAGATCTCATGATCTCGACTCAAGCCAGACTCGAAATTGGACAGGTTGCGACTCGAGATGTCCTGATCTTGACTCGATACCAGACTCGAGATCTCAGTGGTTGCGACTCATAACCGCACTACTCGAGACCTCCCGTTTACGACTCAGAACCCAGTGGTTGCGACTCGAGACCTCATAGTCTTGAGTCGAGACTATCCGGTTTCGACTGGGCTTCCCTGCTTATTTATTGGGCCATAATGTGTAATGACGTGCTTGGACTGTGTGCTACTGTTGTTGCTTAACTGTTACTGTTTGACTGTTCACATGCTAAGAGAGGCCCAAAAACATATATGCTGGTATGATACGTATGACTGTTGCCATCACTGTATATTATACAAAGTGTGTGTATTATATGAAATGTGGATTTACGTGCTACGTATTAGATACGTGTAATTTATATGAGACGTTACTTGCACACGAACCTAATAAATATGCATAACCGCAATAGGGTATGGTTGACCAACCTTACACAAGTAAATTGTCTGCCGAGCAAACCAAGGTGAGTTCACACACTAAAAGCATGCGTCCCAGGGAGGGACACGGACAAACTGCCATATTTGGAAAACTTACCTTCGAACTATTATTTCCGGGGGAAAAACAAATGGGCACTTTTTAAACTACTATCTCCGGGGGAGATACGTTTGGATATTATTTACACGGACAAACTGCCAACTTTGGGGAAAAACACTTTCGAACTGCTATTTCCGGGGGAAATACGAATGGGTACTTTTAAATTACTATCTCCGGGGGAGATACGTTTGGATATTATTTATAAATCACAACTAGCAAAACTAGACGAAACTCTATCACACTAAGTCCCTGCTTACAATACCGATTAATCGCCGGGGGCGAACGGGTTATTAGTTGATAGCGCTATTAGGTTTGACAACCTCACACCGTGACCGGGGGGATCGGGCGTGAACTAGTAGACCTTGCAACTTGGTCAATGATGATAGAAATTGACTCGAGGCACAACAACTTTACGTCAACAGTTTCGGTATCGACAGTTTAGTGAGCTTACAGATGGGGTAGCTCCCCATAACGTGATTATAAATGGTATATCTCAACAACTTACGTTTTCGAAAAACTAAAACTGAACAACTCGTGAACTCGCCAACTTTATGTTGACACCCTACTGCATGCTTTGCAGGTTGCTCGAAACAGTTTTGGACGGACATTGCAATCGGCTGGAGTGCGTGGTTTGTAAGTTGCACAATTAATAAACTTGTAGTTTTAAATTACGATATGCTCTCCTTTCCTTTCCGCTGCAAACTTAAACTATGTTTTGAAAAATTTAAATTGCTCGCTAATTATACCCTTATTTGTGACAATAACTAACCCGTTCAAAATAATTAGTGGCTAAGATCTTGGTCAGTCACGCCTCCAAGCGGTGGTACTCCGCATGTGGATTTTGGGGGTGTGACAGTTATAGTGCCGAGAAGTGCCTAAAACACACTCTAAATGCAGAATTCTGCACTTAATAACAAAATTCAGCATTTAATTATGCTAGTAATGTGCAAAAACTTGACAAAATAGTCCTGTATACTTTCCAAAGTGCCGGGAATTAGTTGTGACACAAAAAGTATTATAAAAGACACATTACGGATTAATTAAGCACTTTAACGGAACAACACCCAACCAAACAACCGGACTTTACCCGGGACACAAAAATATTGTTAAGCACATTGTTTTTATTTTTCTAAGCTAGTTAGGGTCCCCGAACACCCTAGCACACTATATATTACTTAACACCATAAACCACTAATTATTTCATTTATCTCCTAACTAGATTAGTAACTAACCATTGCAACCCAACCAAGCACCCCCCCCCCTCCAAACCGGTTACAAAGGTGGAGACCCACCCTTGATTATTTTGATTAGTTTATTATGTATGCATTGTACTAAGGGAACACTTTAACTAATGGACCATGGTTTGTTGGAAGATTTCTATTTAAACCACTAGATAACCATCATTCTTAACTTCACACATCAACAACACCATCCATCTTCTTCCTCTCCTTGCTTGTTCGGCCGAACCCACACACAACCGCCATCACCATCATTCAAGCTCATTCATTCAATCTCTAGTGATCCAAGGGTGTTAGAGATCATACTACCAAGCTCGGTGTGTTTGGAAGCTCAAGGACCTCTCTTATCTTCTTTTAACCACCACTTTTCATCACTTGAACTCCCCTAGCCTTGAGCTAGTGGTAAGTCTCTTGAATCTTCATCCACTTCATGTTTTTGATGGTTAATAGTTAAAGTATGATGAAATCTCAAGAAACACTAAAAACCATAAACAAAGTCTTGAACATAAACTAACTTGGTGATGAAGTAGTGCTTAAATGACTAAGAAATCATGATATTCATGTGTTGTGATGCTTGTTGGTTATTGTTTACTCATGTAGTTGATATGGATCATCTTATGGTCTTGCTAGATCATGAATAAAAACATGATCTAGCAAGATGAGAAAGTAAAAATGTTGTAGGATGATGGAATCATCCACACATAAACTATGAACTTGAATGAATGAATGTTTTCTTGAAAAATAAAGATCAAAGTAGGTTATAATCTTGTAGATCTAAAGATCCATGAGTGGTTTTTCAAAAGAACCAAGTGAAAAGTATGAGTTTCGTAAAAACTTGGATCTTACATAAACTAACCTCATTTTTGGTGGATAAACAAGTGTAGAAACACTTGTGTAATAAGAAAATTTCACATTTCACAAAGAAATATTTTTAGAAAATATGATTGGAAGTTGTGAACATTCAAACTCTTTGAAAATGAAGTTTTTAAGGAACTAATCACATTTTTAAAGGTAACAAGACTTACTAAGTATGCTAGTAAGTTACTACATACTTTTATAAATTTTCAAGTTCATGAGTTTATAGTTTATGCTTGTTTTTGACAAGTTTGGTAAATAGAGATTGTATGTTGTTGATTGAGAATTGTTTGAATGAATTTTTGAAAAGAAAATGATATGCTAGTAAGCATGGACACCTCCATTTACAAAGGAAACTCTGGCGAAATTTTTCTAAAATTTCAACACTTAGAAAATATTTTTCTGGCAAGTGTTACAGTTATATTTTTAACCTTGTTTTCAAAATAAACTTCGCCATGATTTTTATTACAAAAATACTAAGTGCCGGAGGTTGATTTTCGTAAATAAAAGTTGATAAATATATATTTAGAATATATATTTTATACTAAAACTCTTGTGTGCTTATTTGTTTATTTTGTGAACTAGTCATATTATTTTTAGGGTAAAATAATATAACTTATGCATACCATGAAATTACGACTCCAAAATAATACCAAAACTCTCACGAAATGAATATTTAAGTTACGCATTTGTTATTGCAATACGAAACGCTAAAACGTAACTTATGTGATATTTCAGAAAATACACTTACACATACATTTTTGGTGAAATATTATTTTGGAAATTAATAAAGTAAAATATATTATTTTTGGGAAAAATACATATATTTTGGGAATATGTTATTTTTAGACAAATAATTTAAATATATTTTTCTAAGTGGGACTTAAAATATATTTTTCGGAATTACAAATGTACATGTATAAATACCCCCATCCTTGGGAAGGAAATACACATATAAAATACTTGAGAAGTGTGGATACGAAATAGTTGCCTAACTATTTTTCCTAAAAACAAAAGTTAAGTTAAAATAATTATTATTATTTTAACAAGAAGTCACAAACTTGATATAATATCAAGGTAACGCAACTCAAAACATTAAACCCTAAGCCAAGGCATGGCCCGTTCGTCTAATAGACATTAGTACGTTGTAGGTCGCCGGGTAGCTGATCAAGTTTGAGATTGACGTTACGATACAGGAGACGCACTTCAGTGAGTTCATGTCCCCCTTTTCTCTTTACTGTTTTCAGTTTTATACTTTGGGGGTGAAATACATGCCACAATTATTACAGACATTTATTTACATGGTATGGCTAGCTTAGGGAGGGTTTTTACTACTAGGTCATATGAAGGGTGGGTACAACACTTAAGGCCATCAATCCTCGTTGTTAGGACCGAGGGACATGAGTGATAGATCTATTTGGGTGTAGCGAGCCCACACCCATGAGGCCGGGGCGGCCCATAGAGGTGACTGTGTCTTACAGCCGAAGCCCGGTAACAAATTTGCTAGATTTGAGTCTTCCTGCACCTTTTCACACATACCAATGGCTTTGCAACCCATTGGTGATCTCTTTTTCCTTATTGCTACATACCAGGGACTTTTATTCATACTTTGAAGGTTTATACTCACTTTTACATGAACTCGCTCAACTTTTGTTGATTTTTCAAACTACATGTATTTCAGGAAATTAATGGATCTGGCGAAGTGTGCAATTGTGTCAAGCTGCGTAGTGAATAACGATGTCATCCAGGTTTAGGAGGTGTAACCCTTACCTGGACGGGTTACATGTCTTTAAACCACGTTTTTATTTAAGTCTTTTGTTGTGTCATGTGAACACGCTTTAATCTTGTCATGGTTGTAACTCGTTTTATGTGTCGACATTTTAGACAATGATGTTGTGGTAACTTTAAACTTAATGAATGGATGATCATCATGTGTTTTATTTTCATATAGCATTGTTATGATTGTTGCTATGGTATTAAGAAGTCACACCAAAATAATCCACGCTTCCGCAAAAGCCAGGGTGTGACATTCAAACTGTTGAAGCAAGTCCAAAGATCCAAACTGCCTTCAGTGCAGAAAATTCATCAGGATCAGTCATCCAGAGTTCACTCAAGTCCAGTGGATTTTCTTCATTTCCGACTGTTAATCCGAGTGTTCAAAGTTCAGGAAATGGTAACGACCAGGTGCTACATTGCAACATTGCGTTGCATCTTTAGAAAGGTCAAAATTTCTCTGAAGAAGTTGCAACGGGTCACATGGCATTACTTGTTACAGTGTTGGAATCTTATGAGAGTTTGGTTGCGGGGAGGATCGGAAATCCTATGCTGACAAAAGAGGATTACGATCAAATCGATGGTGAAGAAATGGAATTGATGGATATTAAATGGTGTTTGGCTAGTGTCCTGAGGAGAGCTGAGAAATTTAAGCAGATCACTGGAAGAGATGATTTCCGTGATGCTAATGTTTCTACTTTGGGTTTTGATAAATCTAAAGTTAATTGTTTTCGATGCAGGGAAAAAGGACATTTCAAGAGGGAATGTACCAATCGAGAGGCAGGTGGAGCTCTGAATCCATTTGGCAACAATGATTACTATCGAAAGTCAATTTATCACCAAGTTGCTCAACAGCTGCATCAACAACAACCGCAAACTGCTCATGCTAAACAGATTGTAGAGGCAAACAAGAAAGCCTATATAGTAAATCAAGATGATGAAAGAATGGCAGAAGGCTTTAGTTGGGATAAGTATGTGGATGAGAATATGGAGTTTAAGGCTTTTATCGCACAAATTATTCAAAAGCCAGAATTGATGAAAGAATGGATAGCTGTGTTGGCAGAAGAAGAGAAAAGTCAAGATGAAGAATCTGTTTCTTCAGAAAACAGTTCAACAGATACTAGTGATGATGATGAAGAAATTGAACAGATAAACATTGTAAAAACTCATTTATCTTCTGATAGTTTCGAATTCTATTTTGCAGATAAATTGAAGAAACTTAAAGAGAGAAAAGCTGCAAAAGAAATGAAAGAAGTTAAGGTTGTTGAGAAGATAGTTGAAGTTGAGAAGATAGTTGAAGTGGAGAAGGTAGTTGAAGTCGAGAAGATTGTGGAGATTGAAAAGATTGTTGAAGTCACAAAACCTTGTCTTACATGTTTGGAACCTTGCAAACAATGTGAAGATAAAGATGAAAGGTTTAGTGAGCTTGAAAAGTTAAAAGAGAAGTTACTGTTTGATGTCAAGAATATAAAAGAATCATACGATGTGTTGAACAGAACTGTGAATAGTTTGCAGAAGACAAACTCGGAAAGAGAAGATGCTTTGACAATGATGAATGCAACAATGATGTCTAAGCAAAAAGAGATAAATTTTTACATTGAAGAATGTGCGAAATTGAAGCAAGAGTTGGAAATTGAAAAAGTTGAAAACGAAAGAATCAGACAATTATTGAAAAGTTATTCAAGTTCTGATTACTTAATTGACAAAATTTATCCAACTGTTGCAGGTTTTGAAGCGTTTCAGGAGAAGAAGACTGAGAAGAAGGATAATGGTAAGAAACAGAGTGTCAGTTATAATAAGTGTCCGCCTCCGATTTGGGAAGGGTATTCGCCTAGAAAACCAAATGAGGAACAAGTAAAAAAGGCAATCAATATAAAGTTAGAGTCCGAGATAACTGACATGTTACCAGACAGTATTGACATCACGTTCACAGCGTCTGACACAGATCATGAGTCTGAGTTAATAAAAAAGATGGTCGATCAGGTGTTGGATAAGGATGAGGAGTCTGAGTCAATGTCCGAGTCTGGAAGTTCGAGTTCGTCTGTCAAGATTTCAAAGTCGTCGGGAAAACGGGTTTATAGTAAAGAATTTTTGTTGTCAAAATCCAATTTGAATGACAAAACATTTGAAGTTGCATATACTTTGAATGATTCTGACAAATTATATTTTGATGAAAAGTTTCCAATAAGAGGTGTTAAAACAGAAATGATTAAAAAGGTTTTCAAATTAACAGAAATTAATATTTCTGAAATAAAAGATGAAAATCTTTCTGTAAAACCTAGACCTTACACCTCAAGAATTAAACAAAGATTAAATAAGAAAATGAGTTACAATTTTGGTTCTGGTTTTCAAAAGAAGCCAAACCATAATGGTAATTTCAAAAAGAAAGGATTGGGTTTTACTCCACCAGAAAATCATAAAACTGAGAAAATTTTTAAAACAAATACAAAATTTGTTTCAGGTACTTCAGCTGAGGATGAAAAGAAGAGCTCTTTCTGGGGACAAACAAATAAAGAGTTCTTAGCTGAAAAATAGAAGATTGCAAAGTATGAAGCTCATCAGAGAAAAGAGACAAGAATCTGTTACAGGTGTCAAGAAGTTGGTCATATCGCCTGGAACTGTCCAAAGGCAACCAACACAAAACAGGGAGTCTCAGAAAAACTCAAAGAAATAGTTGTTGATAAAACCGAACCACCAACTGAGAAATTTAAAGTGTTTAAAAATTCAACATATGAAGTTGGTGAGTGTTCAAAAAGGTTTTACAAACGAAGGGGAAATCTTGACAATCAAGCTTGGGTTGTTAAGAAATCAGATGTAAAACTTGGCGATAAATCTGATTCCACAAAATCAGAGGAGCCACAATTTGAGGTAAGTGAAGAGAAATCAGTTCCTCCAATGGATGATGAGAACTTTCCACCATTGAGGACTGAGAATTTTAAACAAAAGATTGGTAAAGTGGAAATCTCAAATCAATTTTATTCTGAAAAGAATGAATTTACCAACCCTAAATCTTTACCTCGTTCTAGATCTTATGATCACAGGATAGTCCTTAAAGATGAAAACATGATCATTAACCAAAAGCCTTGTAGGTACCCTGCGGCACAGAAATATATTATTGAGAAGATGACCAAAGAACTGCTAGATACAAGGGTAATTCAAGGGAGTTCTAGTCCTTTTGCAGCTCATGTGGTTTTAGTTAAAAAAAAAGGATGGTTCATGGAGAATGTGTATTGACTATAGGAAACTTAATGATGCTATAGTCAAGAATGGGTACCCTATTCCTTTCATAGAGGAGTTATTAGATGAGTTGGGGAAAGCTGTTATATTTTCTAAACTAAATCTAAGGTTAGGATATCATCAAATCAAGATGTTCTCTCAAGATGTCCACAAAACTCATGAGGGCCGTTTCGAGTTTATGCCATCAGCCACTTTCCACTTTCTAGTCTTTAATGAATCATACTTTTAAATAGTTTTTGAGGAAATCAGTATTGGTGTTCTTTGATGATATATTGGTTTATAGCAATCCCCTTGAACAACACCTAGTCCATTTAATAGAAGTTTTAAGTGTGTTAAGAGCTAACCAATTGTTTGCTAGAATATCTAAATGTGTATTTGGTGGATCTAGTGTGGAATACTTGGGGCATATCATTTCCAAAGAGGGAGTAGCTACTGATCCTAGGAAGATAGAAGCAATTAAAAAACTGGCCTTTACATTCTAATGTGAAACAGTTAAGGGGTTTCTTAGGCCTTTCTGGTTATTATAGAAGATTTATTAAATCATATGGAATTCTAACTAAGCTCCTTACTTCTCTTCTCAAGAAAGATAATTTCAGCTGGACTGAAGAATCCATAACAACTTTTGAAAGTTTGAAGGTGTTGAGGACTCAGTTGGATTTGCAACGGAATTAAGTGGGGCATTTGGTTTCATGTTCATGATTCACGATAACAAGTATGTGCAGGAAACAAGAGAAGAAAAAATGGACAAATTGAATGATATTCAGAATGTCTTGGTACCGGCAAACGTTGTCGGCAAGAGTGAATATATACATGAGTTATGACGGTTACATGGTGGTTTATTTTGGAGGGAACAACCGCCACTTTGAAACGGTGTCACTAACCAACATAACCATCCGCTAATTATTGACATATACACACACATAAACATAAGTTTAATCATCCTGATTATACATAATACATATATAATTAAGTTTATATACTAATACACACCCCTAAACTTGATTATATTTGTGAGAGTGCATCAGGATGCTTTGGTTTGCTTCATCCACTGCCTTTTCTACTTATTTGAAATCAGATCTCCAGCCTTTTCTGTAGTCTTTTCAGTCCATGACAATCATTACCTGCAAAGAATGCATAGTGTTCACCTTCTTTTCCAGCAATGCAATTTCCACTTGAGTTCCCTTCCATCCGACCAGCAACATTTCCTTGTTGACATCTTGACTCCGGCTTTATCTCACATCCACTACGTTCTTCACCGTCTCTTTCTCAACACATTCTGCTGTGTCGATTTAAACTTGTAGTAATAAACTAGAACGTCAAGGTACATTGCATACATTAACCTCATAAACTCACCATCTTGATACTCGAACCCCATATCCTTTGCAACCACAGCCCATAAGTTGTTTTCTGTAAAATTTATGTGTCCTCATTCTCTTTTCACTACTAAGTATAATTCAAGTAGATTGATTTTTCGATTATCAGAAGTATAAGCCGGAATTGGTCTGGTTGATATTTCAAACTTCTTCGTTAAGAACCAGTCTACCATTTCATCGAATTTAGTTTCCAGATTGAACTTGTATTTTCGAACATAATCAACATCTTCTAACATTTCAAGCAAATCTTTACAATCTTGAAATTCTTTAAACTTCATTGCTTGAAGGATCATGATGTTCCAATCGGGTTCATTAGAAGACAAATTCAGATTTTTGAAATAATTATTCAAATAATTTGTTTTGTACTCATCATGTTCCGATTCCCTATTGATTATTGACTGTTTTTCTTTCATACTGATCTCATCTTCTTTCGTTAAACCGGAAATTTCATTCCTTTTGTTTATGATAGGAACACTAAAGGTGGGGAAAATTCTGCATTTTTCTCCAATGATCTTAACCGTATAACCTTTAATTACTAATTGATCCAGACTTAGAATGTTCCGATCTAATTCAGGAGTGTAGAACACACTCTGAATTTGAAACTTATCGTTTCCTGACATTACATCTACAGCCCCAATCCCTTTTATAAAGAAAAAACTGTTGTCACCGGTTTAGTGTCTACACCGAACGTGTTTTTAATTCTCTTAAAAACGTCTAAATTACCCGAGTAATGATGTTTGAAATTGGTACTAACATACCAGATTTCAGACCACAAACCCCCTTCTGTTCCGGTGACTATGAATTCCATACCATGATCTTCGTCGACTTCTTGTTGTTGAATGCCGGTATTGATGGCTTGACGGATCAATTGGATTGCTTCATCATTCTCCTTTGTCTTACATGAAATGATTTGATGACCGGGCTCATTACAATAATAACATCTTTTGTGAAGGGGATTCGTCTTCCGCCGTTCCTTCTTTTCATTAGAACAATGCTTGCAGGGCATCACAGATGATGTCGGATAGAGAACATCATCATGTTCAACCGTGGCTCTGATACCACATGTTGAGGACTTAGTTGGATTTGCAGCGGAATTAAGTGGGGCATTTGGTTTCATGTTCATGATTCACGATAACAAGTATGTGCAGGAAACAAGAGAAGAAAAAATGGACAAATTGAATGATATTCAGAATGTCTTGGTACCGGCCAACGTTGCCGGCAAGAGTGAATATATACATGAGTTATGACGGTTACATGGTGGTTTATTATGGAGGGAAAACCGCCACTTTGAAACGGTGTCACTAACCAACATAACCATCCGCTAATTATTGACATATACAAACATAAACATAAGTTTAATCATCCTGATTATACATAATACATATATAATTAAGTTTATATACTAATAGAAGGAAGTTGTGTGCTCTCCTCCTGTTCTAGCTTTACCTAGCTTTGATAAACCATTTGTTTTAGAGACAGATGACTTAGCCTTGGGTATTGGGTTATTCTAATGCAAGACAATCATCCATCAGCTTTTATCAGTAAAGCTTTGTCTCCTAGGCAACAGGCTTATTCAGTTTATGAGAAAAAGTTGTTGGCAATCATCTATGTTGTTAAATAATGACATCATTACTAGTCAATAAATCACTTTATTATTAAAACATATTATTGGAACAGAAACTAACTACTCCTTTGCAACATGTCTGGCTTTCCAAGTTATTGGGGCATGACTATGAGATCTTATATAAAAACGGGGTAGAGATTCAAGTGGCATACGCTCTGTCTAGAGTTCAGGGTCCTTCATTGTTTGCTATGTCCTTATCTACTTTGTGTGATACTTTGTGGAAAAGAATCAAGAAGTCTTGGCAACAGATCCTTTGTTAATTGAGAAGATGGAAAGGCTATCAAGGGGTGAGGTGATTTCTGATTTCAAATGACAAGGTAACTTATTGATGAAAAAGGACATGGTAGTAATAGGGAAAGATGAGGAGTTACAGTTGGACATTATTGGGTTGTGTCATAAGCATGAGAATGTAGCATATCCAGGGCTTTTGCAACCTCTCCCTATTCTCAGAATAATCCATTTCATAGGGGGTTTTCCTAAAGCTGGTGGTAAAGACTCTTATCATGGTGACTGTTGACATATTGACAAAGTATAGTCATTTATACCTTTGAGGCACCCTTATTCTGTAACTACAGCGGCTCAGTTGTTTCTAGATCATGTGTTGAAGTTACATGGATGGCCACAGACTATTGTGAGTGATAGAGACCCTTTGTTTTTAAGCGATTTTTGGAAGAAGTTTACAAAAATGCAGGGTATACAGCTGGCCATGTCAACAACCTATCATCCTTAGTCTGATGGCCAGACTGAGGTAGTAAACAGGTGTATTGAAGCCTATCACAGAAGTATGACTTTGACTAATAACACACCTTGGCTCGGGTGACTTTGACTAACTTCCATTCAACCATTAAAACAACACCTTTTCAAGCTCTATATGGATATCCCTATCCCCCTCCATTGTTTGTTCCATATATTCCTAAGGATTGTTTAGTAGAGGCAGTTGATCAAATATGCAGAGAAAGGGAACAACCAATCAAACAGTCAAGACAAGCACTTTCAGTAGCACAAAATCAAATGAAACAAACAACAGATGGTAAACGCAGTGAAAGGGCATTTATAGTGGGTCAGTGGGTGTATTACAACAAATTGAGCCCTAAAAGTGGCTTACAAGCTAGATTTACCTGAGTAAGCTCAGCTACATCCAACATTTCATGTCTCGTTGAAATTAGCTCATGGGGACCATTCGGTTGTGTTGCCGCTTCCTGTTCAACTTAGGTTCAAGTATACGCCAGCTGCGGTAATCGATCGAAGGATGTGTAAGAAGGGTAGCGTGGATGTTTTGGTTCACTTGAATGATCTACTAGTATCAGAAGCTTCGTGGGAGAACATTGAAGAGATGAAAGCGCGGTTTCAAAATTTAAAGGAAGGGGCATTGTTATGTAGTACAAGTCGAAGGGTCAACTGTGTAATTGTTGTTTGGTTCAGGGACTGTTTGTGCTTAGTATTAGAATATGGTTAGTTGTTAGTTTGTACTTAACGAAGTCGGTAATGTCGGTTAGCATTTGTTAAGCTAATTCTGTTATTCTCTCTACCCTCTCACTAGAATTCTCGTAACATAAAATCAGTCTGAATTTGTAATCATTCATTAGTTTTCAAACTATTATAACTATAATTATTTGTACTGCATTCTCTTAATATTATTTAAACCAATGCCAATGTAAAAATATTATTTAAATTTTAATGTAATGTCATATATCTCAAAATTCACAGCAGAATTACTAGGTTTCAATCTATAATCATCTGTTTTTAATCATCATGGGAGCTACCTTATAGATTATTCTGATTTCTGAAAGAATCTAGTTCCCCTCTAATCCCTGTAAGTCCCCTCCTTCTCTTGATCTTTCAGAAACCCTAGAAATGCAAGAAACCCAAAAAAGAAGAATCCGCCAGACGACCACCCACCTCCTCCACCGCCTCCGCCACCACCGCCATCATCGTCACGTGGTGGTAGTCCAGTCCCTCCATCGTCAAGGTCCGGAGACTTCTCCTTCCCTGTTTTCCAGTTGGTCGTCACAAAAGGTTAGGTTGTTAACCGACAAGAATTCAAAAAATAACAGACAAGAATAAACAACAAATGTTCTAATTTATTATTAAAAAAGACGCAATTTCGTGTAGTTTTTGTATGAAGGTAGGTGAATATCTTTTGCCTATGAATATCCAAGATAACGGTTGGACTAACAAGGTTATGATGAACGTATCCTTTTTTATAATTTCTCAAGTCAAAGAAGCAAAAAAACTTTTATATTTACCTTGAATAGGAGCAATGGTGATTGTTGATGACTGGCGTGTGACAGTTTGAGTCTGCTCGGCAGCCATCGTAGCATTCTGCATAGAAGAAAATGCAAGAATCAATAAGTTTCTCAGATTCAGCTCTATATGCTACTATGCTATATTATTATTATTATACATATTAATATATATAGAGGCATTTATTTCATCATCATCTTTAGTCCAGAAGAAGGGGCATCATCTTTTGAGTATTGTTCAGTCCCGAAAAAAACCTGACGAGGGCTCATGTTGTTGCTTTAGTCCTTGATGGTCAAGAGGTTGGTCAAACATGTTTTCTTTTTTATAGATAATTATGAATGAACGCCCCGCTTGCAGTATGCACATATAATGTATATATTGTGGGCGCTCAGAGGGCAAAAGTGAAAGTGCGCTAATTTTTAACGTTATTTTACTAATTTCCATAATTATCAAATGCGCTAGGCGCACTCAAGGCGCATAGGCCTCGCCTTGGGTCTAGGCGCAAAGTGCAAAAAAAGCAAGGGCGTGAGAAAAGAGTGCACTTAAATGAAAAAATAAAAATAAATTATGTATTAGAAAAATAATAGTATTTTCAAATAAAATAAATAAAAGCTATTATATAACATTTATAAGGGTTTAGACATGATTTAGGTTGTATAAACAATAGTTTCTAACCAATAATTCTTATCTACAACAAAACAAGATTAATGTATAACTAATCATCATCATCATCATACTCAGTATATCCCACCAATAGCAAAGCTAAGGTAGGGTCTGAGGAGGGTGAGATGTAGACAGCCTTACCTCTACCCCGTAGGAATAGAGGCTGCTTCCAATGAGACCCCTGGCTCGAATTAATGTATAACTAAAGAAAAGTTAAAAACATGAGAGTAGTAAACAACCTGTAAAAAAGAACATTATACATTAATGTATAACCCGTAGGAATAGAGGCTGCTTCCAATGAGACCCCGTAGGATTTTTACCGAAATTTGGCCAAAAACTTGCCTTGGTGCGCCTCGACTGCCAAGAGGCGTTTTGTTTGCGTCTCGCCTCGCCTCGCCTGAGCGCCTAGGTGCACGCCTAGGTCGCTTTTGATAACCATGCTAATTTCGTGAAAATAACGTTAAAGGAGGGGGTGGTTAATCATGCATCATGTGCGTTGATAGCCGAAGACAAGGGGTACATGCACTAATCGGCCTTTGCCTCAATTGCCGAGTGTTATGTGCCTTATGTCCAAGGCTTGATGCAAAACTACTATCGAGTCGGGGGTCTCAGCGGAAGCAGCCTCTCAGACCCTAGTCCCTACCTTAGCTTTGCTATTGGTGAGATTTACTGAGTATGATGATGATGAGAGGCTTTTATTTCAAAACCAATAATATGTTGAGATTTACAAAGAAGGCATGTACTCTTATACTATTTATTACATAAATTGACTAGAATGCATGTGGATTTCAATATCATTTAAAACTTATTTTTAAAAAGTAAAATACTATAGAATTTTGCCTTAAATGCAAGATGCATATACACTATATGCACATTGTTATACTTCAAGAAAAAATTAGTAGAGATTCGATAAAATCAAAAAATAGTATGGGGAGAGCAATAAACCATTTTTATTTTACAATTTTTATTAAAGTGCTTGCAATTCATGTAAATCGTAATTTTCAACATTATATTAGTTCTGAATAAACGCATCCCTATACATATATAATATATATTTGCTTGCACTTCCTGATAGCATTGATCTTGATATACCACAGATATTGGTACTAGTGTAATGAGAGGTGTTTTAGAACAACATTATGATAATATTCATGCCAGTAAAGTAAGAGGATAAAGAAGACAGTTCTTTCAAATTTTCTGCACCTATTCTTCAACAGCCATAAGACTGAACTTAGATACACAGTCCATGGTAACGTAATGAACAGCACAAAAAAAATTTAGAAATGAATAGTATGCGACGAGTAACGAAACTGAACTCACCAAAGCTGCAGCGCAAATAAAAGCAGCAGACTTCCTCGATAAAATTTGATTATTTCCTCCAAATGTTGCATGCTGTGTGGTAAGCGGTCTGAGTGGCAAAGAGCAAAAGCTACTAGACTTTATTTGCCCAACTTTTGGTAGTTCGGACCTTGCTGTAAAAAAAATACCAACATCGTCCACCCAAAAGTCAGTCATTTATATGCAACAAAACAAGTTCCAACAATTATGGAATGTTAATACAGTAAAGTAATTGTACCTAGTTGGGAGGTGGAGCTAGGAACCACGCTTGCACTCAACGAAAACATCTTGAGATCGCAACCTGAAATCTTCTTCATATCAAGCCATAAACTTTTTATAAACTAGAATCATATGGGATCCATATAGAATTTTGTGAAATGAGAGACAAAAAAGATGAAAATAAAAACAAAAAGGTAACGAATGATACTGAATTTATATAACTATGCTCTTAATTATATGGTAATATCAAAAGCTACAAGGTGGGTTTTTCCTTTAGTAGGTCTTGGCATGAAGCAATCTGTTCGCGGAAACTTTCCCTTTCAGTTCAATTACTATACAAAGACAGATAATGAGGTTTTTAATCCAGATAGAGGCACTGCTGAGATACAAATAAACATTACAGCCTAATCGTAAAAAGTTTTCACCATTTTACTGCTCTGAATGTGTTTGACGAAAACCTAAAAAAATGTCACCCTGGAAGTGGTAGCCATCAAATAAACTTCTAGCTTGTCTAATTTCAACCTATCTAACATAATTTCATCAAAAAACACTAATAGTACCAGAACAGGTTTACTACACTAAACGAACTTCCACATTTTAGTAATATGCTTTGAACCTTTAGATATAACGGAACAGTTTTTTTAGGTTTACAGCATAGTTGTTACTTGTCAATAGCGATCGTTATAGCGTGCTACGTAGCGTATAGGTCTAGTGTCGCTATTAGGGTTGTAAAATAGCATATATACCAGGGTATTTTGATATAATATACATACAAAATTTATAAAAAAAATCTGATGTATCGCTATTTATATAATAGCCGCCCATTATTTGTCATGTGGCATATAGGTACTTTGTTGCTATTCGCCATTAACAACTATGGTTTACAGCAAGTCAAAAAAAAGGTGCCACGTCACCTTTTGCTGGTTAAAAGTTTCTTACATCAAATGCTGAGAAAAAAAGTTTCTTGAGACTTAAGAGCAGAGCCGTCTACTCGTCTCAACCTATTCCGGGGCCTAAATGAATTTTATAAAATCCTGACCTTTTTGTAACTAAAGTAACAATTTTGCATACAATCCTAAATCCTAATACTAACTTCCCATTGACCATTGTTATTAGAATTTACAAGAGCAGAAACCGCAAACAACATACTAGTCACATCGGAATCCTAACTAAACATGTATCAAAATATGCAATCTTGAAACCCTGAATCAAGACTACCCCATTCAGTTGTAATTAGGGCTGGCAAAATTGGTCTTATCGTGTTTAACAGGTCAGCGACGCGATTAACACAAGTATCAAGCGTGAATACGACTCGTTTAGCTACATAGTATACTTTTTTCTATAAACAGAGTCCTTATCGTGTCGTAAACAGGTTAGTAATAGATATCAACCTTCTTTCTCTTTCCACAACCAACATAACTAATTCCATTTCTTCAAACCCTAAAAACCACATAAAGCCTCTATCTAACTTCACCTAACCTGATTTCATTTCTTCAATTCAACAACAAATCAACACACAAATCATTACATTTCAACAAAACCAGCAACAATCAGATAACAATCACAACAAGTGTCTCCATATTACAGTCATACGATAACAATATTATGAAACCCTAAATCAATACCAATCGTACCTTTTATTGAACCGAATATATTCCGGTCAAGCAACGAACTTTCCGGCGGTATTATTAACAACGGAAACACTCCGGCCACCGGCTAACAGTCAGGTTTCCGGTCGATGTGAAATTGATTGAAGAAACTTGTAGAAGATATTGGTGGCTGTTATATGTAATTGTAGTTTTTATTTTGCAGTTTGGTCCCTGTAGTAGTTGGTATCTTTTAATGAGTCCTCATTTAACCGCCTAAGGCCCAATACACTTGAGGCCCGGCCCGTATTAACCCGTCCGGTTCAATGTGAGGTTAGTTTGTGTCTTTGTGACCTTGGGTTGGCCATTTCTATAGGATTTTTGTATATATAAATAGTGAGGATTGGGCTACAAAAAACCGGTCTGGAACCGATTGAAGATGTATGTTGAGAACAGTTTGGAATCGAATCGTTGAAACTAGTTTGGAATCGGTTTAAACCAAACCGAACATAACTGGCCAAAAATTGGAAGTGGTTTGGTACTGAAGTGATCGACTTTTGTTGATGGAAATCAGTTTGGGAAAAAACTGGTTTTGACTTTTGTTGATGGAATCTGGAACCGGTTATAAGGATCCGTGAACCTTTAGTGGGGTACGTTCATTTCAGAACCGGTAATTGTATTGAGAAGCATGAGAAGCTCATGATAAATTTGCATATTTTGCTTTAAGTGTGATAGACAAGGCGGTTACATAACTGTCTGCCACACTTTCTCTCTCTCTCCATTTAGTTATCAATGTGACTACGCACAAATAATTTATGCAGTTCTTGCGGTTCTCAATATAATACTAGTTTTGGAAAGAATGTGCCACTATAAATAATATACTATGTATTATGTTTTAAACGGTTTTTAAAGTTGTTATTGCTACTACTATTATTAATGTTGTTGTCGTCGTCGTCATCATCATCACTGGTATCTAGGAAACTCATTTTTGAATCTTATGTGGTTTAACATAATTCATTTATAATTTCATTCTCATAACTTGCTTTTAAACTAAGATGAGAGGATATTTCAAACTTGACAAAAAAAGCCAACTCTCAAAACTCAAAACATTATGCATAGGTAATGTGACGGGTATTTAAGTATGTAATTAGTTATAAAAAATTCACAGGTTTAAAATGAATACGGTATTAAGTGATACATGTATCGTTATTTGAAGTCAATCTCATACTCTTTTACCAACATCTATAATGAATATAGTGATACATTAATATAATTTCAAATGTTTTTCAAGTTGATTTTTGGACCGACCTTTTTTCATTATCATTATTAAAAAGTTTAATAAAAACATATGATATTTTGAAGTTTCTAGAATTTAGAAGCTACAAAATATTTTTTAAAAAATATAAGATTGTTAGAAATGTTATTAAATATTCGATACTTCGAGTTGGTTTTCGGACCAAGCTTAAAATCAGGTTTCGTGTTACGAGTATCTTAAAGGATAATTTTTTAACCATATAAGACCACAAACTGGTATATCAATACACGCAAGGAAGCCCACGAACCAAGCAGGTATGGATCCATAATTACTAAAAATCTCCTATTATCAACCATATTTTAAACTAACCCTAAAAATTGGTTCAAATATCATATATTCATCTATATTTCTAACGATCTTTTTAATAGCTTTAATTTCTAACTCGAAAATACTATTCATTACATTTGTTTTCAATACAGCTACACGGATATTGTATCGTTTACAATAATTAAACAAGTATTACATAATTTCATACTCATCCCAAACCTATAATCTTATAACTAAATATATTATATCCCAGGGGCGCAGCTATTAAGGGATTGGGAGCGTCCGACCCCGAACTTTTCGCTCAGTAGTGTAATATATGTGGTTTTCGTATAGAAATTTTTGGGTATATACGTTTTCGACACACCCCTCCCCCCATCGAAAATCTCAAGCTTCACTACTGTTATATCCGGTTATACCCCAGACCGCAGTGAGTATTTCACCTTAAATCCTGGACGATTTTGGTTTTGTTGAATTGCTGTCGTTCCTATATTAATAACGATAATATTTTTTTTTTTTTTTGAAAAAGGGCGGAATTATATAAAAACCTTAAGCAAGGCGCTCAAGCATAGTACAAACAAGGAAAAAGATAAACGAAAAAAGAAGGAAAGAGATACAATTACATTAGATACTAAAATTCCTCCATTTCTCCCATGTTATATCCGAAAGTCCTGCCCGATTTCTTACCCAGGTGTATGAGATAGCTTTAATATCACTGAGCAATTTTTCGATTTCAAAAGATTTACTTCTGAAGATGACTGCATTCCGCATCAGCCAGATGTTCCAGCATGTTCCTGCCGCCACCGTATACATCGCACGTTTAAATTTCTTTGCACATTTGTAAGAACCGATAACCTCCAGCATTTGTACCACACTCAGAATATAACGCGGTAGGGGAACTTTCATCCATTGAAAGATTAAACTCCAAATTAGTTGAGCGGTGTCGCAGGTAATGAAAAGATGGTTTACCGATTCCAGCGCTTCATTGCATACAACACAGGTCGAGGAGTTGATCTGCAGACGCCGAATCTGAAGTGCTTCTTTTGTTGCTATCCGATCCAATACCACCCTCCAAAGGAAACAGTTGACTTCTTTAGGGATCCAATGCAACCAATTTAGCACCTTTGTTTCATTTATTGTGCTGATTTCATCCAGTTCTGTCCGAACCATACTAACATGGAACTCCACATTTTTTTCACCCATTCTCCAAAGCCACACATCTGATTTGGCTCTAATCGGAACACTATTCACGACAGCTAAACAAGCAGCCCATTCGTTTTTCAGTGCATCATTTGACAGGTCATTCCTACTACCCCAGAGCCATTCGATCCTCCCTTGCGTTATTTTATAGCGGTCCGAGACACTGCAGGATTTATTACTCTCAATGTCGAACAGATTTGGAAATACCTCCCGAAGCGGTCTACTTCCCACCCACGAATCTAGCCAAAAAAGAGTTTTTTCCCCACTACCAAGGTCAACAACTAGTTTTTCACCTACAATAATCGGTTGATTTTCATTGCTTCGACCCATTTTTACTATCGACTTCCAGACACCTCCTAAAGAATGTTTTATCGGAATGGAGGATTTGCATCTTGGACCACCGTGTATGGCCGTAATCACCCTTGCCCACAACGAAGATAATTCATTTTTATATCTTACGCACCATTTGATCATGAGAGCTTTGTTTGTTGAAGCAAGACTACCAATACCCAACCCACCATTATTTTTTGGAGCTACAACTTTAAACCAAGGGACCCAACTCACTTTGTTTTTATCCATGCACCCACCCCACAAGAATTTACGTCGAATTTTTTCCAATTGCTTTAAAACTTGAATCGGAGCACAAAAGAGTGAAAGAAAATATGTTGGTAGGTTACTTAAAACCGCTTCAATTAATGTCACCCTCCCACCAAAAGATAAGGTCCGAGCCTTCCATAACGTAAGCTTCTCCTCGAATCTTTCAATAATAGGTCTCCAATTTTTTACCAAACTCATATTTGCACCTACCGGTAGCCCTAAGTAATTGAAGGGAAACGTACCAGTTTTGCATTGTAAGATTTCCGCCTTTTGCATGATGACATCGTTTGTTACACCCACCCCGAACAATTGACTTTTTGAGAAATTCACCTTTAAACCTGAGGACAAATGAAAACATCTTAATAGTCTCGAAAGGTTTTGAATATTTGAGTTTGACCACTCCACAACAAATAATACATCATCCGCGTATAGAAGGTGTGAAATGATTGGACCGTCATTCGGTGTTTTATAACATTTGAATAAACCAATTGTGTTAGCCGAGACTGTAGCAACATGAAGTGCTTCCATAGCGAGAATGAACAATAGAGGTGATAAAGGATCACCCTGACGAACCCCACGCTCAATATTAAATTCTTTTGAAGGAGAACCATTCACCAAAATTGAGGATCTTGAGGAAGACAGAATACCCGATACCCATTTACGCCATAGAGCGGGAAATCCCATTTGTGAAAGCGTAGAGTCCAGAAATTCCCAACTAATAGAGTCAAAAGCTTTTTCGAAATCAACTTTGAACAACAACATTTTGTTTTTTGACTTCTTGCACCACGAGATTAATTCATTTATTATGAGAGGCCCTTCCAAAATGCTTCTCCCTTCAATATAAGCAGTCTGAGTATCGCTAACCAAATAATCCATCACTTTTTTCAATCTTTTAGCTAGTAACTTAGATACCAGTTTCGAGATGCACCCGATGAGGTTTATCGGCCGAAATTCGTTAATGAGCTAGGGGTTGGACGTCTTAGGCACAAGAGTGATAAAACTTGAATTGCAACCTCCACTTAATTTACCGTGAACGTAAAAATGATCCAGTAGCTTGACAAAATCCGCCTCCATGATGTCCCAGAAGTGCCTGATAAAGCTGAAAGTAAAGCCATCTGGACCCGGAGTCTTGTCACCCCCACAATCCCATACTGCCTCCTTTATTTCTTCTCTAGAAAATCTTTTTACTAACATTGCAGATTGATCTAGGGATAGTACCTTGAAACCGTTGTTTATGAAACTTGGCCGCCCGTGATTTTCTTCCTTAAACAATTGTTCAAAATGATTCTTAATTTCTTTTTTTAGTGAATCTGGCTGCGAGATCCATACGTTGTTAAAATTGAGGCCATTGATCCTATTATTCTTCTGGTGACTTTTGATCATGCCGTGAAAAAATGAGGAATTCTCATCACCTTCGATTAACCATTTTACTTTGGCTCTTTGCTTCAGATCTTCCAAATTGTTCTCCTCCAATTCCGCCACCGTTTTCGACCATAATTCTCTATTTTGAATTTCTTCCTCCGAAAGAGTCGAAGATTCCGCTTTCATATCAAGTGCTTCAATTTTCTTTGATAAATCACATACCTTTTCCCGATCCCGGATTTTTAGCTTCCTACACCATGGTTTGATTGCCAGTTTAACAGCTTTCAACCGCAGACTTAGCATTTTGTCCGGCGGATTAGGTTGTTGAAACCCACTGTACGAGTCTATCACAATGTTCTTTAAACTCTCTTCATTCAGCCAAGAGTTAAAGAAACGAAAAGGTGGAGTACCAGATCGTTCTTCGGCACATTTTAGGAGTAGAGGACGGTGATCTGACCTGTATCTGGGCAAACCGGTTAATTTTGCTGACGGCCAGTTGGATAGAAATGATTGACAGACTAACATTCTATCAATTTTGCTAAGGCGTGAGCCATCATCAGATCTATGAGTATACGAACATCCGAGCATGGTATACTCGGACAAGCCAGCTAAACGATAATATATGTTTTCACATTATTTAAAGTCATATGGTAAAGTAAAATGTTTTTACATTATTTAAAGTCTATGTTTTCACAATTTCAGTTCTGATTATATATATCGTCAAGTAAAATGTTTTTATATTATTTAAAGTCTAAGTCTATGTTTTCACAATTTCAGTTCTGATTTAAACCGACACATTTCTCTTTTGTGGTATAATTTTTCTTTAATTCCCACGCAAAAGACAAAGAGCCCAATAAAGCAAAAGACCTTAAATGGTTCTTTTAGCATGATTGGTAATGATTTGGTTAGGGCCTTAATTTCTAATTAAAAAATAATCAACTTTTTTTTTATTCGTAATAAAACCATCGAGAAGATTTTTATATATTAATTATAACTAGTATTTAGCCCCTGTGTTGCGGGGCGAGGGGCGTAAATCCGCGCTACAATTATATATATATATGGAAACCATTAAGTCTCCCCAACTTTTAGAACAATCTCAGTCGTATAAACTCATCTACTTTTAATCCTGTCCGTCTAAACTAGGAAAAAAACTGCCTTTTTAGCAGTTGAGAGAGGTTACACACACTCTCTCCAAAAATAAGATAGTTGAAACACGCTACCTACTTTTTCTCCTAAAATCATGGTAAAAACCACCCACTATCTACAATCTACAAAAATTGCTTCTAGGTTTTCCTTATAACCCACTCTGTAATCCCCTTTGGAACGCAACGTTGATCTCTCGCAACATTGATCTCTCTCCACCGATAACCACCCTCTACCCCTAAATTCTAGCAATGGTGCTTTGTATTTAAACCCACATCCAACGAAAACCTTCAAAATCAATCCTCACTGGAGTACTAATGTCGGTTCTCTAGGTCTACAAGAAACCCCAGAACCCTTATGTTGTTTCACATCCGTTTCTCCCTCTCTCTTCTCTTCCTCTCACGTCAATGCATACGATCTGCTGTCCCCGGCCACCTTCAGATGGTTTTGAAGAATCAGTTGATTTAAAAAGGTTCGCCAATTCGATTGCTGAATTGTCCAATCTCCTTTGTTCCGCTTTTACATCTCATCTATCAGGTAACATCTCAATTTTACTTCAATTGTTGTTTCTGATTTCAATTTAGTTGCTCATATTGAAGAACAAAGTAGTATATATATTTGATTTTGAATGTCATATATGTCATTTTTTGAATTTTGTTGTTAATCGATTTGGTTGATCTGAATTAGTCTTTACTGATTCCAGTCTTCTTTAAGTACGGTGATCTTTGAGCCCTTTTGCAGAAACATGTTGTTGTTATTTGTTCTTTGATTTCTTCTTAATGAATCAGATTCAGTTTTGGTTTTAAGTTTTTGTTTTGTTTCAAATTTCTTGTAAAAATTTTAGTAATTTATCGAAAGATTTATCTAATTGGTGATTTCTTATGTTTTTTTTTTCATATATACATTATATCGACAAATAATTTTGGACGAATGGGAAGCCTCTTTGAGCAACAGTGTCAACATCCAGGTTTATGATCTACATTGCTCTTGGGTTAAAGTAGGTTCAATTCTTGTGATCGATCAATAAAACACCCCTAACGACCTAAATGGTTCGACCTCAAAACCCAGGTTGAATCTAAATTCTGAGGTTTATAATGTCGGACGATGCCGAAAGAGAATGAACTTGGGAAAAAAGGCTTCTTGAAGATCAATTGGAGCTCCAATTACAGGAACAAAGTGAATCAATCACCGCCCTTGATGAAGTGCTAGCGTCTGACCCCAAAAATTCCGAAATCCTCGAGGTACATAATAGCCCTGTTTTTAACTTTTTTTTATATTTCTTTTCTGAAGTTGATTTAGGGTGAGTTTCTGATAATTTTTTGAATTCGAGTTGTATTTGATTTTTTTAGCCCATAGAGAGATAATTGATTGATTGTTTTGATTTAGAGAATTGTCGTTTGCTATTAATGTTTAGTTACAGAAATTACATCGGTTGGTTTTTTTTAACAATTAGCTACACCTGAATGCAGATTTGCAAGTTCTTATTACAACAACGGTGTCGATTTGGTACGAAGTGTCATTCATTACAATGTAAAACTTTTTCTCATATGTTATTCTAATGTTATATAGCAAATATTTCAATGTGGTTGGTTTATTTTGAATCAGGCATTGTCACATTGATCTTCCATTATCATCACTGAGAAAATATAATCCCACAGTGATGACTCATTGGTTCGTCGGGTCCAATGCGAGGGCTTTCTTTGGTAGGAAAACCGGAGTTTGGCGGGAAGCTGAGCTCGAGTTGTGGGATGAGGAACTCAGATCAGGCCGAGTTGTTTTATGAGATGATGGTATCTTCTTAAATGTTGGACATGAGCCTATTTCTTTCTGCCTTAAAGGTGGAAAAAAATAATATAATATTTTTTCATTCCTATGGTTGAGATGGCATATGTTTGACACTCCATTGTCTGAACAGATTAGCAAGCGCACCTTGTATCATACAAGCTAAGTTCTATGATATATGGGGTGAAAAGAAGCGAGATAAACTCTATTATTCAGGTCCACATTTATTCAAAATTGTTCTTTTTTAAAGTTTCTCATAATTAATTGGAATATTGTATATGATATCATGTTTCCATATGTTTTCTTACATGCAGGGAATGCTCCTTGGCCTTCTTCTTTCATCAATGTTATCCATCTCTTTTTAGGGTATTGCTCGGCTCTAAGTCTTAAAATTTCAATTTGAACAACTATTATCTAATATTATATGGCTATATTAAGGAAAAATGAGCTATTTGGTTAATCTGACTATCTAATGATAACTATTTTCTCTTAGCAGGGTGTAAAAGTTTTTTTTCTTTAAACCACACAAAACGCTATCCCTATGTGCATACTTGGTGGCTATTATATATGTAGCTTTGTTGTGGTTTTACAACATTTCCAAGAACCGTAAGGTTGAGCGAATTCTTCTCGGAATACATAACTATCTTGTGGCAGTTTTAGTGTTTGTACCTTCACTTATCTTCCAAGTGATATGGAATCCCAAGCTAAGCTCAATTACCCTACTTTTTCTAGAGGTGGCAATGTGGGTGGGTTAGGTAATGGGTCAAAACGAAAAGTCTTCCGTTCAAAAGAAAAATAGCTCTTGCATCAGTTTGTAAGTTTGTTAATTTAAGTCAGTTCATAAGGTTTTTTGGGTAACCATTTTGGTTAAGTTTGAATTTCATTATAACATGTCAATGTGAACTCATTTGATGAGTTTATATTAAAAATGTGTGTATATATATATATATATATAATGTGACAACCCTCAAAATCCCATGTATTCCGTACAAATTATTAATGATAATTAAAGTGTCTGACGACTGTGTGAAATTACTTAACTGCTTTCTGATATCTATGTTATGCTTACACGTATTTGTTAATATGCTAAGGAATATGCTAAGGAATATGCTAAGGAATATGCTAAGGAATATGCTAGGAATATGCTAGGAATATGCTAGGAATATGCTAGGAATATGCTTGGAATATGCTAGGAATATGCTAGGAATATGCTATATGGAAGATCTTATAAATACCACCATTCCACCAAAACTCTCTTTCTCTCCTCTCCTCCCTAGCTCACGGCCGAGACCCCCCTTGAACACACCACCATTTTCGGCTCTTGATCTCCTCATTCCAAAGTTATACAAGTGTTACGGGTCACGCATAAGGAGTCTTGGAGCTAACGGAAGGCGAAGGACCTCTCTATCTTGCTTTTATCCACCTCTTTTTCGCATAGTTTCTTCCCTAGCCTTGTGCTAGTTGTAAGTGCTTCTAATCAACTTCTTGTTCATGTTTGATGTGGTTAATAAGAGATTAGTCGGTTAAAAATTGTGAACATACAAGATCAAAATCTAAAAGTCTACTAAGATGATGAACAAGGTGGTTAATGGATGAATATTAGTGTAAAGCATGTAGATCTTGTGTAATTATGATTATTGGTTGATTATCTGATGTGTTGCTGGATAATATTAATGTTTGATGTTGTTGTGAATACTAAACTTGTTAACGGTAACGATCGAACACGATTTAGAAGGTTAAACACTAAAAATCAGAATCTGTCCAAGTTTTACAGCCAACTTCAGTTGGCTGTAAACGGGTCATAAATCTAACGAAAAACTGATATTCTGACTCTAAAATGTGATATTAGGAAATACGGTTCTAATGGCACCGGAATCGTAATTTTTGGACTCCGTTTACTATTTTTAAAGTATTTATTTGTAACAGCAACTTAACCTGGATTTTGACAGCAATAAATGGGTGTCGTACTTTCAGTCATAACCTGAGTTTTGTGATGAATCGGACCATGAAATTTGTACAGTAGATGACAACCGATGCATGTGTAATTACCCCACTGGAATTTCGTAAATCGGACACTCGATGAATTTTTAATAAATTGTTCCGTGGACTGTGGTCAGAAATTCATAAATCTGAGTTCAGTCCGGAATATGATTTTTTATAAAATATTGGTAGTGAACCGGACCCCGATATTTTTACACAATAAAATATGGAACGTTTAAGACATCTTGTAAAAATTTGGGAATTTTTGGAATAATCTAACTATTTTATTAAAACGACCGAAAACTGCCGGTTTTGAATATTAATGCTGAATTGATATAAGTTGTGACCTTACGTGTCTAAATGTCGAGTATGCTATCCGTGAATGATCTAACATGGTATATATGTTATGTGCATTATCGTATGTTTGATTTTGAGTGGGGAATGGATGGGAAACTTAGAGGGGCATAAACCGTTAAAACGATGCATGTTGTGTGATAGATACGTGTAGGAACTTTGTGTTCTATTTGAAAGCCACTAAATGACTAACTGGTAAATTATATTAGGACGTGATTGACCGACCTTGACTGTTAGCTATATTGAGAATCTAACCGAGCAAACCGAGGTGAGTTCACACTCTTCCTAAGGCATGGGATTCCCAGGGGTTTGGGAATGGGATTGATTAACTACTTGTACTATCATTACTGTTAAACTACTTTTTACTGTCCTCGGATTGAAGGGCACGTACGTAAAACCTACGTACACGATCATAAGACCATCAACTCTATCACTTTAAGTCCCTCATTTATCGACTTAATCGCCGAGGCCTATGGCGAGCGGGTCATTAGTTAATAGCGCTATTAGGTTTAACAAACCTCACACCGTGCCAGTCGGACGGGCGTGTACTAATGGACTATGGGCAAAGGGTCAATGCTGATAGACATTGACTTAGGGCACCTCTTATATTTTCGTAGCAGTCGATACGCGTGGTCTAGTAACACATGGGAAACCCCCACTAATCTTCGCAAACATGTCAGAAAGACCGCGATGCAAACTTATACGATACATGGTTTTCAAAACGAACAAATGATTTACGAAACGAATGCTATAACTAAACAACCAACTGTGAATTCACTCAACTTTGTTGTTGACTCGTTGTTACATGCCTTACAGGTCGCTAAATGCATGGAGCTTGCACGAGGAAGGAGTCGTTGTGGTGTGCGGACTGTTATATTCCGTGCGTAATATTTAAATCCTTATGAACTTATTAAACTTGCGTTTTGAACTCTAACTTATAAACTATGGACTTATATTTTGGACTTTACGTTTATGCTTTCGCTGTTTAAATTAAAACTTGGTTAACTAGCTTTTGGTCACCAATCGTATTGTGGTTGGCTTTAATTTCTTAAATACGCAGTTTAGTATGATTGGTGGCTCGATCCTGGTCACGTCACGCCTCCAAGCGGTGGTACTCCGCATGGTGGATTTTGGGGGTGTGACAGATTGGTATCAGAGCCATTGGTTATAGTGAACTTGGTTTTAAAAGGGGAAAAGATTTTTGATAAAACCAGACTATAACCTGTACAGTGCTCAACGATCCACAACGATGCTTCGCTCCACGTGCAAGACTCGACACTATAGGTGGTATGATTTATGTTATATTGTCGGTTAGATAGTTCACACTGTGCATTAGTTAACGTGATAATTGCTATTTGAACCTTGTGTGCTTACTCTCTTCTGTCGCCCCACACTTACGCACGTTGCGATACCTTTCTTACTTGTGTTCCCCTCGATGTGAAGATCATGAGTGGGCGTCTCAACATGACCCAGGGTCAGCTGACGACCTTGATTAACGAACGGATTGCTGAAGCCTTAGCAACCCAATCAGGGAGTCAACCCATGCACACCCAATCCCGCATGGGCACCTTCAGGGCGTTCTTGGAGTGTAAACCTCCCACTTTCAATGGCACTGGAGGGACAATCGACCTTCTACACTGGATCCGAAGAATCGAATATACGTTCGAAGAAAGTGAAAGTCCTGCTGGCAAACGAGTAGAGTACGCTACTGTCATGTTGCAAGGGAAAGCGTATTCTTGGTGGAACGCACAAGTTCAGATGCTCGGGTTGGCAGACGCGAATGCCACCCTCTGGAGCGACTTCAAGGATTTGATTAAGGAAGAGTTCTGCCACCTGGACGACATTCTGAAACTTGAAATAGAGTATTATGGTTTGAAGATGGAAGGATCAGAGATTGAGGCGTACACAAAGAGGTCCAACGACTTGGCTGCCTTATGTCCTAACATGTCACAACCCATATCCAGGCGAATCAAGCTATACCTCAGAGGCTTAGTCCCGGAAATCCAAGGGTCTGTGAGTGCGGCCAACCTTCCCACAATCCAGCAAGTCGTTCGTTTGGCGCACCAACTCACCGATCAGGCGGTGGAAGAGGGCAAGTTGCCCAAGCGTAGCTCTTCCAATGCAAATGCTCTTGTTAGTAACACGTATATTTGGGGTGAGCACCAAGGTGAGGGTCCTAGCTCTATACAACGGGAACCGCACAGGAAACTCGGGCTGAACTACCAAAATCAGGGGGGATACCTAGGGAATAAACCGAGATGCCGCAAGTGCCAACGGCACCACAGCGGGTCATGTGCGGAATCGTGTTGTCATCGGTGCAAGAAGTTGGGACATATGGCTAGAGACTGTAGGAGCCCATATCTTGCAAACCGGAACCAACGGCAACACCAGCAGGGTAATGAGAGATGTTACCAGTGCGGTGCTGAGAGTCACTTCAAGAGGAACTGTCCGCAGATGAGACAGAATCGTGACAACAGCGGCAACCAGGGCAACGGGAACAATAACGGAGACAATAAGGATAACCGCAGGACTGGTAAGCATGAACTTCTGGATGGACAAGAGGAAGAAGGAAACAACCTCAACATTGTGGCGGGTAAGTTCCTACCAGACAATTTCTTTGTTTCTGTTTTAGTTAATTCGGGTACAGATATGTGTTCCTAAGAGTTAGTCAGGTGCTTAAGCGTACCCCATTACCCTTAAAACACCAAACATGTTGTAGAACTAGCTAATGGTGAAAGTCTTAAGGGCACACACGCATTTTCAGGGTTGTAACCCCGTCTTAGCTGGTCAGACCCTCTCTATCGACCTCATTCCTATGGTTCTGGGTAGTTTTGACGTTGTCATTGGGATGGATTGGTTATCTCGACACCAAGCGGAGATTATTTGCAAGGAGAAAATCGTCCGTATTCCTCGTTCTAGTAAGGAACCCCTCGTGATTCGTGGCGACAAGAGTGGTGCTGTTGTAGGCATCATCTCTTTCCTTAAAGCCCAGAAGTGTTTACGAAAGGGCCACACTGCTATCCTAGCCCTCGTTACTGAGGCATCCGCGGAAGAAAGGAAGATAGAAGACATTCCTATTGTACGCGACTTTCCCGAGGTATTTCCTGAGGAATTACCTGGCCTTCCGCCTCATCGACAAGTCGAGTTTCAAATCGAGCTAGCCCCTGGAGCAGCACCAATAGCTCGTGCGCCTTATCGACTTGCTCCATCAGAACTCGAAGAACTGTCTACGCAACTACAAGAGCTCTTGGAAAAGGGTTTTATACGTCCTAGCTCTTCGCCCTGGGGAGCTCCCGTCTTGTTCGTAAAGAAGAAAGACAGTACCTTCAGGATGTGTATTGACTACCGCGAACTCAACAAGGTGACCGTGAAGAATCGTTATCCTCTTCCACGCATTGATGACTTGTTCGACCAGTTGCAAGGGTCGAGCTTCTATTCTAAGATTGACCTAAGGTCAGGCTACCATCAGCTGAGAGTCCGAGAGGAGGACGTCTCCAAAACAGCATTCAGGACTCGTTACGGCCATTACGAGTTTCTGGTTATGCCATTCGGGCTGACGAATGCACCAGCGGTCTTCATGGACCTCATGAATCGAGTGTGCAAGCCTTACTTGGATAAATTTGTCATAGTCTTCATCGACGACATCCTGATCTATTCTAAGAGTCAGGAGGAACACGAGCAACACCTGAGGCTTATTCTGGAACTACTTCGTAAAGAGCAGCTGTATGCCAAGTTTTCGAAATGTGACTTCTGGCTTCGCGAAGTCCATTTTCTGGGCCATGTGGTAAACAAGGATGGGATTCATGTGGATCCATCTAAGGTTGAATCGATCAAGAATTGGCCTGCACCCCGCACACCAACAGAGATCCGCCAATTCTTAGGTCTGGCAGGATATTACAGAAGGTTTATCAAAGACTTCTCCAAGATTGCGCAACCTCTCACTTCACTGACTCAGAAGGGTGTCACCTATCGTTGGGGTGATGCACAGGAGTCCGCATTTCAGCACTTGAAGGATAGACTTTGTAGCGCGCCTATCCTCTCATTGCCTGAAGGCACAGACGATTTTGTGGTTTACTGCGATGCTTCCATCCAAGGACTTGGTTGTGTGTTGATGCAACGTGACAAGGTCATTGCCTACGCATCGCGCCAACTTAAGGTTCACGAAAGGAACTACACTACACACGATCTGGAATTGGGAGCAGTTGTTTTCGCGCTTAAGATATGGAGACATTACCTGTACGGTACCAAGTGCACCATTTACACCGATCACAGGAGTCTCGAGCATATCTTCAAGCAAAAGGAGTTGAACATGCGTCAACGTCGATGGGTCGAACTCCTGAATGACTACGAATGCGCGATCAAGTATCATCCGGGCAAGGCCAATGTTGTGGCTGACGCCCTCAGTCGAAAGGATACTATACCTAGGCGTGTACGTGCGTTATAGCTTACCATCCAATCTAACCTTCCCGCTCAGATTCGCGATGCTCAAGTTGAAGCATTGAAGGCAGAGAACATCAGGGCTGAGTCCTTACGAGGATCGAGGCAACGACTAGAACAAAAAGAAAACGACGCCTACTATGTTAACGGACGCATATGGGTTCCGCTGTATGGAGACTTGCGCGAGCTTGTGATGGATGAAGCGCATAAGTCTCGTTACTCAGTACATCCTGGTTCGGACAAGATGTACCATGATCTCAAGACTACATACTGGTGGCCTGGTATGAAAGCCAGCATAGCAACCTACGTCGGTAAATGCTTGACTTGTGCCAGGGTCAAGGTCGAATACCAGAAACCATCAGGCCCACTCCATCAACCAGAGATACCTAAATGGAAATGGGAGCAAATTTCCATGGATTTCGTTACTGGCCTGCCCAGATCTCAACGCGGAAACGATACCATCTGGGTGATCGTAGATCGACTGACCAAGTCTGCACATTTTCTGCCTATCAAAGAAACGGATAAGTTTTCTACTCTAGCAGACATCTACCTAAAAGAAGTGGTATCAAGGCACGGAGTGCCAACCTCCATCATTTCTGATCGTGACGCGCGTTTCACCTCTGAACTGTGGCAAGCCATGCACAAGTCTTTTGGCTCACGTTTAGATATGAGCACCGCCTATCACCCACAGACGGATGGGCAATCTGAACGCACCATCCAAACCCTTGAAGACATGCTTAGGGCATGTGTAATCGATTTTGGTAACGGCTGGGAAAAGCATCTCCCGTTAGTGGAGTTTTCATATAACAACAGCTACCACACCAGCATCCAGGCCGCTCCGTTCGAGGCATTGTATGGACGCAAGTGCCGATCACCTCTCTGTTGGGCAGAAGTTGGTGACAGTCAAATCACTGGTCCAGAACTCGTAGTAGATACAACCGAGAAGATTGCTCAGATACGACAATGCATGGCGGCAGCCCGTGACCGTCAGAAGTGTGACAACCGGTAATTAACGGCTCCTAATTACGCAATTAACAAACGTTTACGGCGGTAATAAATAATGTTTAAGGCACGAATTAACTCGATTAGGCTATTGGAATGCCTAGGAACGCTTATCTGACGTTACAGTGCACGTATGGTAATTTTTGGGAAATCTGCTGAGCTTTAAACGGTAACGAACTGACACCGTACAAAATACTGACAACGCCGACAAATACGAACGGTATTCATATAATTTAAACATAAGGATTTCGTTTTGCGAAATATCCATGCTTTCGAACGACACCAAGCGCAAACGTGAACGAAAAACGCGACTGCAGGAACGCATCGACAACGAAACGGAAACAACGGAGACGCGTATTGCCTTCAATACGAAAATTTTACGTTATATTTTGCTTCGTAATTAAATTTCTATATCCGTAGTTGAAACCGGATTAATAACAGCAACAACGCGATCTTACGCGATTATTATCGTAAACGACAAACAAACACGCCAAATGCGACTACCGATCATGTTTCACGTGTTTAAAACAAAAATTAAAATTTATGACGTTACGGAGAGTTCGGGTTTTTATAACGGGTTTCGTAGGAACTGACGGGCCACTAAAAACACGAGGTTGGGCTTATGGGCCTTGGGCCCAAGCCCAAAGCCCATTAAAACAACCCTAAGTATATAAGAGTAGATTAACCCTAAATCTACACATGTCATCAGCCGTTTACATCATTTGCCTCCTATCTCATTTTATGTCATCTATATCTAACCTTATCCACACCCCACCATCTCAAAATACAAAACACAGACAAATCAAAATCATAAAACCCTTGCCTGCCTTCCCCTCCTCTCTCGATCTATGTATATCAACACACAGATCCCCTCAACTCACTGAAGAACCGGTGATTACCGGCCGACTGTTCATGACAACGGAACCAGAACCGCCGCTCGCGGCGGGGCACGACGACGGAATGAGAGAGACAGATCGAAGAGAGAGAGAGAGAAGCACGGAGAGGGAGAGAGGGGAGACGGAGAGGAACGACGGAGCAGGAGCGGCTCCGCCGCTAACGGCGAAGACGGTGGCATACGACAGTGGTGAACGTTGACGACGGTATTTCCCGGTGAATCCTTCACTCCCAGCTCTCTTTCTTTTAAAAATCTCTAAAGTTCTCAGTTGTTAATCAACATGAAATTTGATTTTTTTTTCCTTTCTTTTTTTTTATGCTGATGTTGACATTGTTGATGATGATGGTGGTGCCTGGTCGTTGACGACGACCGTCGGAAGAGGACACGCCGCCGCCACGCGGTGGCGGCATACATGGTGATGTTCTAGTTCAGGTTTCGGTCGCAGGTTCGGGTTCACTTCGAGTTCTGGTACGGGTTAACCTCGGGTCAGATTTAGTGCGGGTTAAAGTCTCGGTTCGGTTAACAGAAGTCAAACAGTGTCAGACTCAGTTTCGGGTCCGCGGGTTCGAGTCTCGGGTCAGTTTCGGATGTTGGTCAGCCGCGGTCAGTCGGTCAGATTTGAGGTTCGGTACAGTTTGGATCGACTCGGTCAAACCGAGTTAACTCGGTCAACCCGAGTCAACTCAGTCAACACGAGACGCGGTAAAGTTTTACGACGCGAAAGTTAGATTAGATTGATATAAATTTCATAATTTTATTTAGTATACGCGAACCGAGCTCGACCCGACTAACTAACGGTATACATTTAGTGATTTTGTTTCGTATTTGACGTTTTGATATATTTAACGTAAAATTTATAAAATGATTGTTGAGTGATTGTTGAATTTTGACAAAATACGACAACTTTTATTGTCGGGATCGTCCAAAAACAGAGGAGACTCTGTCCGTTTTTCCTAAAAACCCGTAACACAAACGTAATTACATTCTAGAAAAGACACTTATCAACAATTCGAGTTTATTTATTTTTCTTAAATAAATATAATATATATTTATTTGACGACGATCTACGATTTACCAAAACGAGGTATAAGTTAACGAAACCCGACGCTTGTTTAACATAAACATAAGGTTTATTATAATTATTTCAAACATCGATATTCCGCGCCCTTTGTACGGTAAATATAACGCGTATACCTATTTTAAACATCGTGGATTCGAATATTAATTCACACATCGACTTCGTACATTTTTTTTATGAATTAAATATAACGGTTTATACTTATTTCAAACTTCGACCTTAAACTCTCTTATGCACTAAATGTAGTTTTCATATTTATTTCAAACGCTTAGTATTCGGAAACCATATAATATAAATATAATTATTTATATTTCTTTCAGTCGTCTAGAATCCGAATTCTTCTAAAATAAATATATTTGTTATATATGTTTCAACGTCAAGTTTTCGAATGTATATATGTATATATATATTTATTTATTTACTCCCATCCTACGAAAACTACAACGGTATATTACCGAATCATATACGACGTTTCGAATTTCGTACCATTATCGATTTACGTATTTCTATTTATGACGACTTCGTAAAATATATTTATATTTATAAATATAAATAAATATATATATATATATATATATATATATATCCTAAATCATTCGGAATACTAAGTCGTTTTCGAGACTTAGTATTTATCCCGATTAAACGGGATCAAATAACCATCGATTGGTTATTCTAAGTCAAAATAACACCTTTGATAGAATCGTTTAGTTAGCGATTCGGTAGAGCTCGGACACGTAGTTTAACTACGTTGTCATATTAGAAACTCATAAGTATTTTCCTTGTTAGGAATACTATAGATGCACGCTAGCTACATCACATTCGTGGAATGACACTACGGAATCACACTAGGCTAGCTTTGCACAGGAATGTCAAGGTGAGTTCATAACCCCCACTTTTTACTGTTTGACATTTTTATAAATGTTTTCGGGGGTGGAAAGACATGCAAGTTTTGCAAAAATAAACAACTTTTCGATGAACGAAAACTCATATTTCAAAACCGTGTTGCGAATGAATTTCAAGGAACTTAAATGGTTTACGAATAATTTCGATCAAACATACCGGTTTTACAAAACACGCGCATATTTACGAAACGTGCATGATTTTCTAATGGGTACGGGCGACACAGTCGAGGTGATTCGACACAATCGAGGTGATTCGATACAGTCGAGGGGATTCGACACAGTCGAGGTTATTCGACACAGTCGAGGTGATTCACACAGTCGAGGTTATTTGACACAGTCCAGGTTATTTGACACAGTTGAAGTGATTCACACAGTCGAGGTGATTCGACACAGTCGAGGTGATTCGACACTAAAAACCGTCTACACAGGTTGAGTACTTCCTATGTCGCCGCATACGTTAATGTCCTCGCGAAACATTAACGATCAACCTGTTCATAGACGCTTTACATACCCATTTACAACACTTAAACTTTCATGTATTCATAAGATTCATTTGATGGAAACTCACAAATACATGAATTACAAACTTTGGTAACGTTTTTCAAGTTATACCTAAGTAAGAGGAAGCGCTGATCCTGCTTACAAAGGTTCGTTCGGGCTCGGCCCATTCTCTCTCGTGCAATGCACAAACACCCTCATGGGCTAGACTCACAGTCCTCATATATCATGCCAAGAAAATGATTTTTCTATATTTTCTCAACAACTTTTAAATCGGTTATCAAAAAGATTTATTTTAAATCTTTTCAAAACAAACTATGAACTCGCTCAACATTATGTTGACTTTTTCGCATGTTCTTTCTCAGGTTGCATTATCAAAACTATGGAACGGTTGGAATAGGAGAACCCATGGGAATTCGAGTACTTAGTGGGCGTTCGTTTTCTAGAAGCCTCACCTTATTTGCTTCCGCTGTGCAATGAAGATACCGGTCCAGTCACGCCAGCTCTGATAATTTCGGGGTGTGACAGATTGGTATCAGAGCTATAGGTTTCAGCGAATTAGGTTTCTGTAGAGATACCTAGGCTTTAACCTCACTTTTCTCTGGGGACTTAGATTATTAAGACTTGAACACATACAGAACGCCTAAGACTCGAATATGGGTTCCAACCGTTGCCGAAAACAATGAGTCAACTGTTTTGATTTTAAACATATACAAATGTTGTGTCGATACAGAGTACACAAAACAATTACACACATAAAGCAAGACTTTGAGAGTTTTCATAACACGCATTTAGGACCTTTGGAAAAACTAATGGCGAAACTCATTAAGGGTCCTCACTTAGAAACCGTGACTAACAACTCGGGCATACGCCATTATCTATATTGTCTGTGCTATTTTAATTATCCGAGCAGATAATCTACGTGGAACGAAACGCTAGTGCGCGAATACACGTGAAACTTAAACTATACGTTAGCGGACGTTGAAATACATCACACACGACTTTCGAGGCAAGGCCTTTGGAAAACATGATTGAGCATGACAACGATGCTAACCCCGTCAGTGGGAGAACTACTGATCGAAAGCGGCAAATTGGCAAGTGATCCTGCAAACGACACGAATCACACTAAGGTACGCTTAAACAAGATTTCATAACGATCGATGCTTAGTCTAAAGAGACTCACAATTGTTGGCGCTGCAAAAGAAGTCACACATCTTCGCATTTCCCCTACTTCGTTATGGCGATTACGCTATGTTCGACATTCCATGGTAATGTCATGTAACAACCGGTCATCACACGAAATTCCAGGTAAGTTCCTTAAATTTCTTTTATTGAAATTCCGACTTTTGCATCTAGTGAGTAGATTTTTGCATTTCTACTCCCCCTAATGGCCATTGCATCACGAAGACTTTATTTCATGATAATGAACACTTAATTGCTTCATTCTTGGCAAATTCTTACGCTACACATGCATTGTTTGCTACGCATGTGGTTTCACTTCGAATGGTTGTTTTGTCAACATCTCATATATTATTTCGCTATACTAAATCTTCGCATTGTATTCTAGACGACCCGTATTATTGCAAAATGTTGACTCTTTGGTATCGAGTCAACGGATTTCTTGGAAAACTCATTTTCTTTCGAGTGTATACATGGTTTTTGTTGTAACCATGTCGAAACTTTTCTTATCGAGATACGAATTCATTGTTTGATTTTATTTCAGCCAAGTTCAATTGATTGAACTTGCTCGTAATATATATTCGATTCAAAATTCCATATGATGGATTGAGGCCATCATATTCGAAATAATCCCAACAAGCGCTTCATTTGCTTTGAACCATAACATGCTTGTTTGGTCTTCGACTTCATTGAATCGTTTTCTTTGATCACGATCACCTTGTGGTGGCGTTTTCACAAGTTTGAAGCTTACGCTAATCTCTTTGCTTAACTCATGTACGGATTTAATTATTTATTTAGTTGTTTATTGATATTAAATCCGCTTTGTTAATTATCATGTTAAAACAGTCTTAATACAATCGTGTGTTAAGATAATGGTACACAAGTTCATGTCATATTTCGGTGTGCCTCTTAACGGATCTTTCATCATCGAACGAACATTTTGGTGATATTCATTGCTTTTCATCTTTACTCGAAAACATTATTTATTTGTTTCATTATCAATTGAAAATCTCATGATGTTTGTTTGGAACAAACATTCACATTTATTTCGTTGAGCCCTTCATCTGATTTCATACACGGTGATACTTGTTCGGTCATCGCTATTATTGAATTGTTTCATTCAATACGACACCTTGTGGTGTCGGTATAAACTTGTAGTTTGGGCTAATCATGATCGAGCGTTTCATGCAAAACACGGTGATACTTGTTCGGTCACCGCTATTATCGAATTATTTCATTCACTACGACACCTTGTGGTGTCGGTATAAACTTGTAGCTTGTGCTAATCACGATCAGCCGTTTCATTGGAAATTATTTATGTTTTTCGTTTGACGCATCGTTTAAATGGTCTTAATGCAACTATGTATTAAGATGATGATACACCAGTTTCGGTTGTATTTCATTTCAGTTGTATTTCATTTCGGTGTATCTTTGCAACACGTTGATTTTATTCATTTAACGGTTCGATTGTTGATAAATCATTTTCATGAGTCTATTTATTTAAACTTGTTAAACTCGAGTTTCAATCATACAACATCCAACACTAGTTTCCGTTGGTAGTAAATTTTATTGTTTCAAAATTGATTTGTTTATTGTGAACGTTCATTTGGAATTCTATTGGTTGAAATTCCTCTTTTGTTGAACCCCGTAAACTTGGTCACATTGGTGATAGTATCGCTACGATTCGTTCACTTGACATCGATTTCTGGAACAAACTCAGTTGAACCGTTGGGTTCTTATTGATGCATTATGTCTTTACACTCACGTAATCCGAATAAGTCTTGATTCGATTACGCGGTCATTTACTTTGGTATTATTCGGACTTACCTGCGAACAACACAACTCTGAGGAGATAACATAGACTAAATTTCGAGGACGAAATTTCTGCAACAGGGGGAGAATGTGACAACCGGTAATTAACGACTCCTAATTACGCAATTAACAAACGTTTACGGCGGTAATAAATAATGTTTAAGGCACGAATTAACTCGATTAGGCTATTGGAATGCCTAGGAACGCTTATCTGACGTTACAGTGCACGTATGGTAATTTTTGGGAAATCTGCTGAGCTTTAAACGGTAACGAACTGACACCGTACAAAATACTGACAACGCCGACAAATACGAACGGTATTCATATAATTTAAACATAAGGATTTCGTTTTGCGAAATATCCATGCTTTCGAACGACACCAAGCGCAAACGTGAACGAAAAACGCGACTGCAGGAACGCATCGACAACGAAACGGAAACAACGGAGACGCGTATTGCCTTCAATACGAAAATTTTACGTTATATTTTGCTTCGTAATTAAATTTCTATATCCGTAGTTGAAACCGGATTAATAACAGCAACAACGCGATCTTACGCGATTATTATCGTAAACGACAAACAAACACGCCAAATGCGACTACCGATCATGTTTCACGTGTTTAAAACAAAAATTAAAATTTATGACGTTACGGAGAGTTCGGGTTTTTATAACGGGTTTCGTAGGAACTGACGGGCCACTAAAAACACGAGGTTGGGCTTATGGGCCTTGGGCCCAAGCCCAAAGCCCATTAAAACAACCCTAAGTATATAAGAGTAGATTAACCCTAAATCTACACATGTCATCAGCCGTTTACATCATTTGCCTCCTATCTCATTTTATGTCATCTATATCTAACCTTATCCACACCCCACCATCTCAAAATACAAAACACAGACAAATCAAAATCATAAAACCCTTGCCTGCCTTCCCCTCCTCTCTCGATCTATGTATATCAACACACAGATCCCCTCAACTCACTGAAGAACCGGTGATTACCGGCCAACTGTTCATGACAACGGAACCAGAACCGCCGCTCGCGGCGGCGCACGACGACGGAATGAGAGAGACAGATCGAAGAGAGAGAGAGAGAAGCACGGAGAGGGAGAGAGGGGAGACGGAGAGGAACGACGGAGCAGGAGCGGCTCCGCCGCTAACGGCGAAGACGGTGGCATACGACAGTGGTGAACGTTGACGACGGTATTTCCCGGTGAATCCTTCACTCCCAGCTCTCTTTCTTTTAAAAATCTCTAAAGTTCTCAGTTGTTAATCAACATGAAATTTGATTTTTTTTTCCTTTCTTTTTTTTATGCTGATGTTGACATTGTTGATGATGATGGTGGTGCCTGGTCGTTGACGACGACCGTCGGAAGAGGACACGCCGCCGCCACGCGGTGGCGGCATACATGGTGATGTTCTAGTTCAGGTTTCGGTCGCAGGTTCGGGTTCACTTCGAGTTCTGGTACGGGTTAACCTCGGGTCAGATTTAGTGCGGGTTAAAGTCTCGGTTCGGTTAACAGAAGTCAAACAGTGTCAGACTCAGTTTCGGGTCCGCGGGTTCGAGTCTCGGGTCAGTTTCGGATGTTGGTCAGCCGCGGTCAGTCGGTCAGATTTGAGGTTCGGTACAGTTTGGATCGACTCGGTCAAACCGAGTTAACTCGGTCAACCCGAGTCAACTCAGTCAACACGAGACGCGGTAAAGTTTTACGACGCGAAAGTTAGATTAGATTGATATAAATTTCATAATTTTATTTAGTATACGCGAACCGAGCTCGACCCGACTAACTAACGGTATACATTTAGTGATTTTGTTTCGTATTTGACGTTTTGATATATTTAACGTAAAATTTATAAAATGATTGTTGAGTGATTGTTGAATTTTGACAAAATACGACAACTTTTATTGTCGGGATCGTCCAAAAACAGAGGAGACTCTGTCCGTTTTTCCTAAAAACCCGTAACACAAACGTAATTACATTCTAGAAAAGACACTTATCAACAATTCGAGTTTATTTATTTTTCTTAAATAAATATAATATATATTTATTTGACGACGATCTACGATTTACCAAAACGAGGTATAAGTTAACGAAACCCGACGCTTGTTTAACATAAACATAAGGTTTATTATAATTATTTCAAACATCGATATTCCGCGCCCTTTGTACGGTAAATATAACGCGTATACCTATTTTAAACATCGTGGATTCGAATATTAATTCACACATCGACTTCGTACATTTTTTTTATGAATTAAATATAACGGTTTATACTTATTTCAAACTTCGACCTTAAACTCTCTTATGCACTAAATGTAGTTTTCATATTTATTTCAAACGCTTAGTATTCGGAAACCATATAATATAAATATAATTATTTATATTTCTTTCAGTCGTCTAGAATCCGAATTCTTCTAAAATAAATATATTTGTTATATATGTTTCAACGTCAAGTTTTCGAATGTATATATGTATATATATATATTTATTTATTTACTCCCATCCTACGAAAACTACAACGGTATATTACCGAATCATATACGACGTTTCGAATTTCGTACCATTATCGATTTACGTATTTCTATTTATGACGACTTCGTAAAATATATTTATATTTATAAATATAAATATATATATATATATATATATATATATATATATATATATATATATCCTAAATCATTCGGAATACTAAGTCGTTTTCGAGACTTAGTATTTATCCCGATTAAACGGGATCAAATAACCATCGATTGGTTATTCTAAGTCAAAATAACACCTTTGATAGAATCGTTTAGTTAGCGATTCGGTAGAGCTCGGACACGTAGTTTAACTACGTTGTCATATTAGAAACTCATAAGTATTTTCCTTGTTAGGAATACTATAGATGCACGCTAGCTACATCACATTCGTGGAATGACACTACGGAATCACACTAGGCTAGCTTTGCACAGGAATGTCAAGGTGAGTTCATAACCCCCACTTTTTACTGTTTGACATTTTTATAAATGTTTTCGGGGGTGGAAAGACATGCAAGTTTTGCAAAAATAAACAACTTTTCGATGAACGAAAACTCATATTTCAAAACCGTGTTGCGAATGAATTTCAAGGAACTTAAATGGTTTACGAATAATTTCGATCAAACATACCGGTTTTACAAAACACGCGCATATTTACGAAACGTGCATGATTTTCTAATGGGTACGGGCGACACAGTCGAGGTGATTCGACACAATCGAGGTGATTCGATACAGTCGAGGGGATTCGACACAGTCGAGGTTATTCGACACAGTCGAGGTGATTCACACAGTCGAGGTTATTTGACACAGTCCAGGTTATTTGACACAGTTGAAGTGATTCACACAGTCGAGGTGATTCGACACAGTCGAGGTGATTCGACACTAAAAACCGTCTACACAGGTTGAGTACTTCCTATGTCGCCGCATACGTTAATGTCCTCGCGAAACATTAACGATCAACCTGTTCATAGACGCTTTACATACCCATTTACAACACTTAAACTTTCATGTATTCATAAGATTCATTTGATGGAAACTCACAAATACATGAATTACAAACTTTGGTAACGTTTTTCAAGTTATACCTAAGTAAGAGGAAGCGCTGATCCTGCTTACAAAGGTTCGTTCGGGCTCGGCCCATTCTCTCTCGTGCAATGCACAAACACCCTCATGGGCTAGACTCACAGTCCTCATATATCATGCCAAGAAAATGATTTTTCTATATTTTCTCAACAACTTTTAAATCGGTTATCAAAAAGATTTATTTTAAATCTTTTCAAAACAAACTATGAACTCGCTCAACATTATGTTGACTTTTTCGCATGTTCTTTCTCAGGTTGCATTATCAAAACTATGGAACGGTTGGAATAGGAGAACCCATGGGAATTCGAGTACTTAGTGGGCGTTCGTTTTCTAGAAGTCTCACCTTATTTGCTTCCGCTGTGCAATGAAGATACCGGTCCAGTCACGCCAGCTCTGATAATTTCGGGGTGTGACAAGAAGAGCTACGCCGATAAGCGAAGAAAGCCACTTGAGTTCCAGGTTAGGGATCGAGTGCTGCTCAAAGTCTCACCTTGGAAAGGTGTAGTTCGCTTTGGCAAACGAGGCAAACTCAACCCGCGTTATGTCGGACCGTTCGAGATCATTGAGAGAATTGGCAAAGTCGCTTACAGGTTGAATCTACCTGAAGAACTCAGCGGAGTTCACAATGTTTTCCATGTGTCAAATCTGAAGAAGTGTCTGTCAGATGAGACCCTCATAGTTCCTCTCAAGGAGCTCACTATCGACGACCAGCTGCGATTCGTCGAGGAACCAGTAGAAATTACGGATCAAGACGTTAAGATTCTTAAGCACACTAGAATACCTCTCGTCCGAGTTCGTTGGAATTCCCGTCGTGGCCTAGAGTATACCTGGGAACGAGAAGACCAAATGAAACTCAAGTATCCCCAGCTGTTTAAGAAAAATGCAACCACTACTGAGACTGAAGCTACCGCAGAATTTCGGGACGAAATTCCAAATCAATGGGGGGATGATGTGACACCCCAGGAAAATCAGGAAAACAACGCAACTTAACTAGCTTCCTCAGTAATCACGCACTAAATTTCGGGACGAAATTCTCTTAACAGGGGGAGAATGTGACAACCCTCAAAATCCCATGTATTCCGTACAAATTATTTATGATAATTAAAGTGTCTGACGACTGTGTGGAATTACTTAACTGCTTTCTGATATCTATGTTATGCTTACACGTATTTGTTAATATGCTAAGGAATATGCTAAGGAATATGCTAAGGAATATGCTAAGGAATATGCTAAGGAATATCCTAAGGAATATGCTAGGAATATGCTAGAAATATGCTAGGAATATGCTAGGAATATGCTTGGAATATGCTAGGAATATGCTATATGGAAGATCTTATAAATACCACCATTCCACCAAAACTCTCTTTCTCTCCTCTCCTCCCTAGCTCACGGCCGAGACCCCCCTTGAACACACCACCATTTTCGGCTCTTGATCTCCTCATTCCAAAGTTATACAAGTGTTACGGGTCACTCATAAGGAGTCTTGGAGCTAACGGAAGGCGAAGGACCTCTCTATCTTGCTTTTATCCACCTCTTTTTCGCATAGTTTCTTCCCTAGCCTTGTGCTAGTTGTAAGTGCTTCTAATCAACTTCTTGTTCATGTTTGATGTGGTTAATAAGAGATTAGTCGGTTAAAAATTGTGAACATACAAGATCAAAATCTAAAAGTCTACTAAGATGATGAACAAGGTGGTTAATGGATGAATATTAGTGTAAAGCATGTAGATCTTGTGTGATTATGATTATTGGTTGAGTATCTGATGTGTTGCTGGATAATATTAATGTTTGATGTTGTTGTGAATACTAAACTTGTTAACGGTAACGGTCGAACACGATTTAGAAGGTTAAACACTAAAAATCAGAATCTGTCCAAGTTTTACAGCCAACTTCAGTTGGCTGTAAACGGGTCATAAATCTAACGAAAAACTGATATTCTGACTCTAAAATGTGATATTAGGAAATACGGTTCTAATGGCACCGGAATCGTAATTTTTGGACTCCGTTTACTATTTTTAACGTATTTATTTGTAACAGCAACTTAACCTGGATTTTGACAGCAATAAATGGGTGTCGTACTTTCAGTCATAACCTGAGTTTTGTGATGAATCGGACCATGAAATTTGTACAGTAGATGACAACCGATGCATGTGTAATTACCCCACTGGAATTTCGTAAATCGGACACTCGATGAATTTTTAATAAATTGTTCCGTGGACTGTGGTCAGAAATTCATAAATCTGAGTTCAGTCCGGAATATGATTTTTTATAAAATATTGGTAGTGAACCGGACCCCGATATTTTTACACAATAAAATATGGAACGTTTAAGACATCTTGTAAAAATTTGGGAATTTTTGGAATAATCTAACTATTTTATTAAAACGACCGAAAACTGCCGGTTTTGAATATTAATGCTGAATTGATATAAGTTGTGACCTTACGTGTCTAAATGTCGAGTATGCTATCCGTGAATGATCTAACATGGTATATATGTTATGTGCATTATCGTATGTTTGATTTTGAGTGGGGAATGGATGGGAAACTTAGAGGGGCATAAACCGTTAAAACGATGCATGTTGTGTGATAGATACGTGTAGGAACTTTGTGTTCTATTTGAAAGCCACTAAATGACTAACTGGTAAATTATATTAGGACGTGATTGACCGACCTTGACTGTTAGCTATATTGAGAATCTAACCGAGCAAACCGAGGTGAGTTCACACTCTTCCTAAGGCATGGGATTCCCAGGGGTTTGGGAATGGGATTGATTAACTACTTGTACTATCATTACTGTTAAACTACTTTTTACTGTCCTCGGATTGAAGGGCACGTACGTAAAACCTACGTACACGATCATAAGACCATCAACTCTATCACTTTAAGTCCCTCATTTATCGACTTAATCGCCGAGGCCTATGGCGAGCGGGTCATTAGTTAATAGCGCTATTAGGTTTAACAAACCTCACACCGTGCCAGTCGGACGGGCGTGTACTAATGGACTATGGGCAAAGGGTCAATGCTGATAGACATTGACTTAGGGCACCTCTTATATTTTCGTAGCAGTCGATACGCGTGGTCTAGTAACACATGGGAAACCCCCACTAATCTTCGCAAACATGTCAGAAAGACCGCGATGCAAACTTATACGATACATGGTTTTCAAAACGAACAAATGATTTACGAAACGAATGCTATAACTAAACAACCAACTGTGAATTCACTCAACTTTGTTGTTGACTCGTTGTTACATGCCTTACAGGTCGCTAAATGCATGGAGCTTGCACGAGGAAGGAGTCGTTGTGGTGTGCGGACTGTTATGTTCCGTGCGTAATATTTAAATCCTTATGAACTTATTAAACTTGCGTTTTGAACTCTAACTTATAAACTATGGACTTATATTTTGGACTTTACGTTTATGCTTTCGCTGTTTAAATTAAAACTTGGTTAACTAGCTTTTGGTCACAATCGTATTGTGGTTGGCTTTAATTACTTAAATACGTAGTTCAGTATGATTGGTGGCTCGATCCTGGTCACGTCACGCCTCCAAGCGGTGGTACTCCGCATGGTGGATTTTGGGGGTGTGACATATAAACTTTTGTCATTACCACACAATAAAGTTTCGGTTATTTAAAAAATTCCGAATGATTAGGTTACAGGTCAAATGGGTCGGGTCAGTTGTGCCTGACTTGTATTTTCGTGGTTATTTTTATTATGTTAGTTAACAATGGTATTAAATAATTTTGTATAATGTAATTATTAGCATGATAATCCAATTCTTATAAAGCGATTTAGAAGGTTAGGTTTGAAGCATTTAAAAACGCTTAGGGTGACTTCCAACCGGTTTGACTTTATGTATTAATTTATTGTTTGACTCTTTGGAGATGCTCCATGGAACCCTTTTTAAGTATATGGATTGAGTTATTAACTCTACTATTATTGTTTTAGCCTTTTTATGCATAACTGTTGAGTAATATATTTCTAAGGGTGACACCAAGAAATCTACAAAAGACCAGGAAAGGATTGGCTAGGAGAGATGAGGTGCAACCTGGTCAGCTTAGGGCTTTTGCCAGCTACAATGTCTCTGGTAACTACGGGTTGTGGGATAATAAAAGTTGGGACTTCCTGTGGAAGAAGCTGGATAAAAAACCTGGGACTTCCTGTGGAAGAAGCTGGAGAAATGGATAATGGGAGTAAGACTCTTCTTTCGCTTATTTCCTAATTCTTAAAATAATTAATCATCATTGATTGTATGCCTCGCGACCTTCAAGGCTTTACTATTTGTTTCTACAGAATTTAGAGGTGGCAATACAGATCCGTTTTGGTTATGGGTTTGGGTTTCGGTTCTTCAACCAACAAAACCTGTTTACAACTTTACATAACCAAACAAGGCATGTATTAAAGGGTTCTTTTGTGATTCTTGGGTCGTGTCCCTCATGTTCGTCCATAACTGTTTGTTTGTTTATTGTCTTAAAGCTAATGATTATTAAATCATTTGTTGCATGGTGTTGAAGAAAACCATATTCTTATATAGGCGGTGATACCTCGACCTACAAAAAACTTTGTTAATGGTAGCTGGGTAGGATCGAGCTCTTGGTGAGGACCCGTGTCGCCCCCTTTCTATCATACATGTGTTTTAATTTACGTTTTCATTTTAAGCATTACAACACGCTCTCACAATTCAGCTTTCAAAAGTTACTATTTTTCATTGTTTCGGTGGTTCTTTTTGTATAGTCAGTCATTTTTGGTCAAACAGTACTGGATTTTGATGGGTATGCACCCAATCCCGTTGTAATATTCACGACAGAGGTATTTCTCCTTAATGTGCTAATTTATTTTTTTAACACTTCTTTTTAAACATATATGGCTTATTATCAGTTTTTTTTTAATTTTATTTACACTCAGGGTCTAAGCACACACATGGGGAATACAATGAGGCTTGGCTTTGGAATAACTTTACTTCAAACTACTGGTCGTATCACACCACAACGGTATGAAATTCACAATTACCTATCTAAGTACTTGAGTCATATCATACCTTGAAACCACTCCCATGTCAGCTTTGTTTCTTTGTGTTTTAACATTTTAAATATTAGGAGATCTTCTTCTATTTGGTTATCATGTTCGTTTTTTTTTTCCAGGTATTTTCTTTTTTGCTCGACCAAGGCCGCAACAAATTGAGGCATGTGAAGTTATAGTGGAAGATTGGGAAATTCATGTACAAATTGAGTAAGACTGTGATTGATACAACTGGTGGACCTAAATAAAATACTTATATCATTATACCATTTAATTTCAGATGAAAATAAGGTTCAAGCGTAGATGTTGGAACCCTACTTTCAAACGAAAAACATCGCTTGGGTTTTGGTTGATGAGCAGATAAAGCTACGCGCTTTCGAATGGGCGGTGGTTATGTCGCCGACATCGATTTGGGGCACAGCGGTGGTGGTCGATGTTGGTAGGTGACACAGGTTTGTGGAAGAGCGACGGTGATTTGTGGTGGTAAGCGGTGTGGATGCCCTAAAAATGGATACTGGTGGAGTGGATGACACATGTGGGGCATTGTTACACTGTTAGCGTAACCCGTCCACCGGACGGGTATTAAACTAGTTGTTGGTGGTAGGAGTCATAAAATCGTGTTATGTAGCTAAGCAACAGCGACCAAAACAGAGAAAAATGGTAAAACAAAAAACACGAATTTATGCACCAAATTATTTACGTAACGTAAAAAGTATACGAACTCAAATGTATACTTACACCTATTAGAAAGTTGATGGAGATCAAAGTATGTATTAAGTTTTTAGAAAGCTTAAAACAAAAGTAACAACTTCAAAACTTCAAGAGAAAGAAAAACAAACTTATATTAAAAGAGGTTATTGGATTTTATCACCTTTAACCATTGGTCATTGGCCGCTGCCACTCCCAACTATCACTTTAATGCCCGTCATTTTCAACTTAACACTTAGTGTGTTCTGTCACCAGATCACTAACTTTTGATCATGTTACTATACTTTTAGGGGTGTCCTAAGATCCCTAAAATCTTCTCAAGATTCCTATGACACCTCAAAAAGTGTAGTAACACCACCAAAAGTTAGTGATCAGTTAACGACGTGGAGACAGAACACGCTAAGTGTTAAGTTGAGGGTGACGAACGTCAAAGTGATAGTTGGGGGTGACAGTGGCCAATAGCTGGAGGTGATAAAATCGAAAAAAAAAGTTTGGGGACCATTTTTTACCACCAACCAAGTTTTGATGGCAAAACTATAAAACCAGAAAAGTCTGACTGTTGCAAAGCCATGTTTTGATATTTAATAATTTAAGATAGAATTTGACTTATTCAACTTATTGAAATATATTTTTGCGAAGGGAAATACAATAGATATTCACCATTGCCACCACATGTGAAATAATATAACCTGAAAGATCAACCGGATTGTATTCCAAAAGGTCCGATAAAAATAATATAAACCCAGTGGCGCATTTAGGCCATTTTTATGGGTTTCTAGGAACCTATTCGGTTTGAAAAAAATGGAGAAAATTAGTGAGAAGCTCTTATAATTTGGAAAAAAAAATACTAAGAATTCGTGAGAATCTACCAAAAGGAGTCTAGTAAAAAAAGTTCTTAGATCCGTCACTGTATAAACTGGTTATGTAACCGGGCGTTCGTAATTAATATGTCTCGATTATTAAAATGCTAAGAAAAATGTTTAAGAGGTTGAAATTGTTGAGCCAAATGATGAGCTAAATAATGCAAATGTGGGTCAAGTGAAAAGCAAATGATGAATGAGATGGATATAACTACATCATAATTGATGCGACAGATTTATATTATGCTTTTCACAATGGCATAAAAGAACAAGTGATTTTTATTGATTTCATAATACATGATTACAATTATTGTTCCTCTATATATACTTGTTGAAATTAACGACAAAACTTAAATTCATGACTACACTACATTTGGTTACAAAACTTGGTTAATTGCTATGTTGACTAGTCTTCTAGTTAATGTCCTATCTCCTATAAAGTACTTTGATGTCTAGTTGAAGTGACGTTCAACAACCCCCCCCCCCCCCCCCTTCAAAAATTTGTTTTGTTCAATTAGGGTGAAAGGGGTGGGTGCGGAGAGTGATGCGGCAAATTTGTTTGCCTTGCGGGAACACCGTCTCCATCAACCAAGTTACCCCATAGAGGAAGTGAATTTGGGGAGTGTTCACCGCACAAGGGGAGAGGAGGGAAGAGGAGAGAGGGGGTGTATAGCATGCCCCCACTCTCTTCCAACCAATCATACATTTTTCATTTCTAAAAAAATGGTTAGAGTGAACCACCCCTTGTGATTAAGGGCAAAAAGGGAGTTGGAGAGACGAGAGAGAAGTTGATATAACAAAAAATCATTGGTGGGAAGTTACCCTCAAAAGATGATCACCCTTCTCACCCTTGTACTCTGTATAATTTGTTAACACGTCTATAGCATGTTGACTTGTGTTGCATTATTGTAACTCACCTATCCCTTTTGCAATAACGTGTTATGTTCTTTAATGAACCGTTGGATTTTTTATAGAAAAACAACTGAGTTGTGTCTTCTTGACCTTGGTCAAAGTATTATAGTAGCTTCTAAGCAGGGATGACAATAGGTCGGTTTAGGACGAGTTTAGGTAATCCTAACCCCAAACTCGGTTAGATAAGCTTGTTTCAAACCCATCTCAAAATCATCGGGTATCGGGTATACCTGCGCCCTGCGGGTTTCGGATAAACCCATTAATTTAAAAAAATACATGTCGGGATATGCGACCCAAAACCCATCGGGTATAGTTACTAATCAGTTACATCAAGTATTATCACTATAAAAATATATCAAATAATTACAATGTATACCGAAAAAATACCTATATGTATAAAAATGGATGTATCATATATATATATATATATATATATATATATATATATATATATATATATATATATATATATATATATATATATATATATATATATATATATAGGGGAGGGTTATCTTGAGAACGCTAAATATTGCGAGAACCGTGAGAACGAATGAAAAAACCAATCAAAACCAATTTTTTCTTATACAAACCTCATTGTAATTAAGATACAACATCAAAACAAGAATTTATAACATCAAATAATTCATTTCTCATTTCAAAATCATTCTTTTTAGATTTTTTACACATGTGTAAATATAGCAGATTTACACATGTGTAAATGGCAAATTTACACATGTGTAAATTTTCTTTATTTACGAATTCACGTAAATTTAAACGTGTAAATTGAATTTCTAACATTGTATTCGAATAATAATGATAAGTGTAGAAAAAATTTTTGAATTTGAATTGTTTTTGACCAAGTTCTCATGGTTTTTTCATTTGTTCTCACGGTTCTCACAAATATTTAGCGTTCTCATTTAAACCCTCCCATATATATATATATATATATATATATATATATATATATATACTAGTAAAAAACCCGCGCGATGCGACGGGGGCGGCAATTTACAACGAGGTACTCATAAATCGTTAGTTTATCAATCCACTCGTGATACAATATGATATAATGTATTGTATGTGTGTGTTAGTTTTCTTATTCATAGCATCGGTGTAGTTTGTCTATGTCATAATCCTAAATTCCTAATAGATCTCAATTAAATAATAACGAACACTAAATAAGAAAATAGCAAACATTGGTTACCATGACATTAATAATAATAGCGAAAACTAATAAATAAAAGATATATAAGAAGCATCACATCTACATTTAACAAATGGTTGGAACGAGATTATGAAGATATTAGTTACTTAAATGGTTGACTTTGTCACGTAAACGACACATAAGCTAGGGGCTTTATTTTTAACTTTCATTTGCACGGTATAGAATAAATCTCGATTAACTATATAAAAAAAGAAATTAAAAAAAGGAAATCCAATTAGTGATATACAAGTGGGCGCCCTTCTTTGGCGGCTAAGGGGTGGTGTGTTGGGTGTAATATGCTATAAATAAATGTTTATATAATGCCAATTGATATAAAAAAGAACCGAAATGTTTATACGAAGTAGTCTTTTTTACCCTTCTGCTGCATATTGGTCTTAGATAAGGTTATTTTAATGATCATTTATATTTGATGATTTATACGCGACCAGTGAGACAAAAAATGTGAAGTTCTTTCGATGAACAAGCATTTTTATGACTATTTATTATGCATCGACAAAATATAATTCTAATATATGTTTACAAATTTGAAGTCCATGTGCCCTTGACAACAAACAAGTCGCATTTGTATTAATAGCATGTAAATTATTTATAAGTCCCATTTGTATTAATACCATACAAATCGTATACAATCTATTTGACATTTATGGGTACTAAATTTGTATGCTACTTGTACCTTTACATTTAGTGTTTCTTGCATAAAAAGAAGATACAGGTCTCACAAAAAAAGAGATGATGCACACTATACAGACTCCAATTTTTGTATATCGAAGGGGAATAACTCAAATGTGTTGTCAACATCAAGACATAGAAAGTATGGTTTATTACTTCCAATTGAATCTTTGTAGAGAGGGGTTAATAAAAATAATATTAGTAGATATGAAGAAGGTACAAATGCTAGAAGTTGTTTGTACAGCTATTCAAAGTATAATATTTGAGAAGTCAAATGTAAGAAAGTGTTTGTACAAGCTGTTGTCTACAAACTTTTTTAGAGTGAAATGTCTGACAGAAATTGGAACATAAAGTTTCTGTATATGTGCCTTAACCTGAAAAAGCATGGTCACTTGGATATATGCATTTCAATTAATTTAGCTCAGTTTTTTTAAATTACTCATAAATTTGTAGGACTCCTACTTTATTACAATTGAATTTACACATGCATATATGCATCTAAGACTCGCCATTTAATTTATCATTCCGTTGCACAACCATTTACCATCCAATGTGAAGTCAAACTATCAAAATGCGACAATTGTCAATTCTTTCTGTTTCTTAACCTGTTGCTATTCAAAACAACAAACATATAGAAATAAAAATTTATGTTGGTCTTTCCTATTTACAAGCAAGTTAGCTTAAGTGTCATGAAGTCAAGTTTTCTTATACTAATCAGTTCGCATGTCCAACCACAACCACTTTAAAATTAGTCTCAACAATATTGAACATTGAAATCTTATATCCTTCGATTAGAAGACACGTGTGTAACTAAAACTACCCAAAATAAGATACTTCAATCAATGAATCAGCCAAATTGCAATTCGAGAACAAACAACAGTAAGCATAGAATACAATAAAACATATGAGCAACAGTAAGCCAAGTGTATAAAATTAGTATATAGAATTCTGGCAGGCTGGCGGTCGTTCAATAAATCATCTTGCGTCTGGATCAATCTATTCCCACAATAATATTAGCTTTATCCTTGGTATGAAGGGGTATATAGCTCAGCACATCCTGCAAACAAACACCAAATAACATATTATTAAATAAGAAAAATTCTGGCAGGCTGGCACTTAATCACCCGACCCATTAATTTACCTTCGACCTAGTGCTTCAAGTTCAGCTCATCTAAGCTCAGACTTTGGCGATGGACCAATGTTGGTATTTTTCAACTTCTTAGCATTAATACCCAGCAAAACCAACTTCCCAAAGTAGACTTCTACAAATTTTGTGATATTTTGTGCTTTGATTTGGTCTTTCATGACCAAGAGCAGAATAAAATTTTACCAATACCACTACTGTTAAATAAGAACTTTGAAAAAGGATACCTGAGTAGCAGCTTCCCCAATTCTTTTTTATTTTGATAATGATCTGATACCCTTATTTTGCTAGAATTCTTGTGTGCTAGAGAATGGTTCCCCAAAACTTTGGACCTGCTCCATAAAACAATACACATGTAGATATCAACTTATTGGTATTATTACAATAACAAAATGTGTAAAAATGTGGATTTCTTAATGATAAACCCATCAAATTAAAAAAAAAAGTTACCACATAAATAGCTACATACTAATCTTTAACTCAAAACACATGGAGCTACACAATTTCAAAGGAGTGGCTGGTATTGTCTATTTGATGCTAACTGTGGAGCTTCTCATTTACTTCAACATCCTTGAAAAAGCCTAGCTTCTCATAGATTTGAAATTGTTAAAAAAGGTAAAATATTACCAGGTGATTCATGGAAGCTATAGCTCTATTGTTAACCTTCTAGCAGAATGTAACCATCATATTAGCTTGTGAAAAATATTAATATCACACAATTACCTTATCTGCAACTAAGAGGTGTCTGGAACAAAGGATCTAAACCACTAAGAGAAACACGTCTGATTACAATCATCGAATTTTCTCTTCTTTTTTTTATCAACTTATAAATTACTTCTCTACATCCTATGACCTCAAACAGGTACATATATAATACTTCTCAACCCTACCATCACCTGGATTTACCTCATCAGTCCTCAATAACCCAATTAAAAAAAACGTATCTCAGTTCCCCAAGACACAAAATCAACGGAAATACGAACTCAAATTGACCAAATCTTACCTTGATTGTCTGAAGAACATACGTGCAGAAATAGATCGGGAGTCGAAATCCTAGTTTGGCCGGCCTGCGTCACTGGTATGATAACCTAGATCGAGCTTACCAGAACTGTCCAGGTGGTGATGTTTACTGAGAAAGAGGTAAAAGAAGAAATTGTGGTTCTTATATTGAAGCTTGAATCGGCATCAGCAACAGATTGTTCTTCTTCTTCTTCTTTGATGCGCAGATCTGATTTCATTCACAGGGAATTTGAGAGAGAGAGAGAGAGAGAGAGTGTGTGTGTGTGTGGTGGGTTTGAAATTTGAAATGTGATTAGGGTTTTTTGTCCCGCCTTTGTATGTCCGGGCCTTTAAAGAGTTTTTAACTGCTTGAATATATAGATATAACATATCCACTAAAGGTTAAAAACTCTTAATTTTCAACATCTCAACACTCTCTCTCTTATATCTATTATATAATAGTATAGATATAGATATATATATATATACATATTTAAAAATATAAAGAAATTATATAGGGTATACAATCAGGTAAACGGGTACACTTTATCGGGTAATTGGGTACATCACCAAATCCCAAACCCGTTCCAAACCCACGAAAAAAGAAAAACTAGTTCCAAACCCGTCCCGAACCCGATTAACCAACCCCAAACCCATCCCAAATGTGTCGGGTTTCGGGTTTACATAGGGGTGCAAACGAGCCGAGCTACTCGCTAGCTACTCGAGCTCGACTCGAAAAAAAGCTCGAACGAGCCGAGCTTAAACGAGCTCGAGCCCGAGCCTAAAAACAAGCTCATTTAGTAAATGAGCCTGAGCTTCGCTTATCGAGCTCGAGCCGGCTCGCGAGCCTAAACAAGCTTTCTGTTTATATATTTTTTATTAATATATTAAACATATATTTATATAATAATAACTACCATTTATATAAATATAAAAAATAAGGGAATTATATGTATAATAATAATAATTATAATTAATATAAATTAATTAATAAATACTAAATGAGTCGAGCCCGATCCGAGCTCGAGCTTGAAAAATTACCTTCGAGCTGAGCTCGAGCTTTAAAAATAAAGCTCGAATCAAGCCGAGCTCGAGCCTGATAAAGCTCGGACTCGGCTCGTCTCGTTTGCACCCCTAGGTTTACCCAAGATCGGTTTCAATTGCCATCCCTACTTCTTAGCAATACAACTTGACAACTTTGCTACATATAATGCTTTAGAAAATGTAAAAGGAACAATCACTTCCTTCTTTGAGCTCATTGAGATTGCTCTCAATCTAATCATCCACCAATCAGTCAATCACTATCTATAGACTCAATACTCATGCCTCGATGTCTAATCATCCACTAATCATTAAGTAAGTGCATGGCTTAAATTCTCCACACATCAATACCAAATTATGAACATACATGCTGAAACTGTGTATGGATAGCCTCGCATGAGAACACAATTTAGACCTTCAATTATGTTTCAAAGTTACTTATTTTTGCCCATTGTTGTGCTATTATCTCATCATTTTACCATGCACCCTTCTAGTTGAGTTACATACACCTCCTCCATGTGTTATCCATTTAACTGGGCTATGCGACAGTTTAGGGCCTCCAAAATAAAAAATAAATAAATAAATCTATATTTATAAAAGAAAAGAATATTATATTTACGGTGATTTTTTGTTAACATTAATACATGTGTAGTCTGTTGGTAGGAACGAGATTTGTTTTTTTGTAGAGGGCTGGGTTCGAATCCCATCTGCTATACATTTTCAGAATTATTAATTATCTCACTCACTCTTTTTAATAAAGGGTTACAAATGCATTTTTAATCACCTCTCTTAATTTAATAAGCTAAAATATTTTGTCCACACAATTTTTAACATGATACGTCCATGTAAAATTTTATTTAAAAAAAAATCGTTTCTAACTAATAACAATAGTATACTTAAAATAAGTAGCATGTTTTAATTCCTTTCACACATAATGTAAATTGTTATTTGTTAGGTTAAACTCTTTTGAACAACTTAGATTTGATTTATGTATTAGATCCCATCATTATTTGACTAGGGAAATCATCTAGTTTATATAATGGTTAAGTGCTTTATAAGTTTCTTCCTAATATATTTCATGTCAGATACAAACCGAAATTACGACCCTTGAAAAATTAAAAAGGGCCTTGAATGTTTAATTCGCTTTGGGCCCCCAAAATTCTAGAACCGCCCTGGCATTCAAGAATGTTGAATTAATATCAAGATGGAACACAAATCATCGGAGTTTCGTTTTCAAATAAAGAGCTATGACATTTTCAGATCCTCTAACTTAAAAATACGCTTCTATGCTCTTTTGTCACTTGTATGTAGTGTGAATAGTCGTTTTAGGCAAACACATTCTTATTACTTGAAAGATAAGTTAAATTCATACGTTGTTTCTTTTCATAGCTAATACTTCTCCATCAATAACACATTATAGCTATTTCTTTTAACAACTTCATCACACTCCGCTTGTCCAGTATATGATCATATGTTGAACTATACGCATAACACATTTAATAAGTGACATGTAGTCAAAAAGCCCTTGCTAAACTACCATATAATCGTGACACAAATCAAAATCGAATCTAAGCTTTAAACACGAACATAAAAATCCTTCATCGAAACAAAGAAGGACATGATGCAACACCACACTAAAAAACAAATACGAGTCCTAAATTTGAATATCCAAATCCTTAAAATAGGCATAAATATTAAAACGATATTAAGTCTTACATCATAAAAATGCATACTCGAGTAACCTAAAATTAATTAAAAAAAAGGCTAAACTGAAGTAAAAAAGAAGAAATAAGATGAAAATTTATCATCTTTTATTATCCTTTGGTAATTGAATAAAGGTTAAATTATTACAAGATTAAAAGTTTTTTTTTCTTTATAAAACTTAGGACAAGTATGAGTATGTTTGGCATGGAGTTTTAGCAGCTTTTAGGAGCTTCTAGCTTTAAGATTTTATAAAAAAGGTCATACTTAATAAAAAAGACTTGTTTGTTTGAAGGAGATTGAAGCTTTTAGATTAGAAGTTTGAATCTTTTGGTTGAACGCTCCTACTAGTAGCGTTTATAAGGAGCTTCCAGCCACCAACTACTCTTGCTAAAGAAACCCTATATGTTTTTTTTTGAACGACAAGGTGTCTGTAACACCCCAAAACACGAATTATTAAATTCGTAGATATGTCACCATGTTTATGTAAATGAAAAAAAAAATAACTAGGTTATTAAACTTAGTTAAATACCTAACAAGATAAGTAAAGGTATGAAATTAGTGGCAATTATGATGGTGTCATAAAATTAAGGGACTAAGGTTGTCAAAGTGAAAACTTGAATTAATTAAAAGAATAAAAAGAAAATTTAAAACACTTGTCTGGAACAAAGCAGAAGAAAAAGGGGTGAAACCCTAATTCACAAGAACCTTCAAATTGACTAGGAAATTGGGGTCAAATCTGATGCATGAACTAGGATTTATGATCATTCAAGTATTCTTCACAACAAGTAAGTTAAATTTTATGTTTATGTATGCTCGTTATCAAGTACAATGATGTATGCTAACAAGAATGTGTTGATGATAACCTGAAAGCGTAGGAGCCATGTCAACATGGACACGAGCATGGAAGGGCAATGGGTCAAAGGTAAATACGGAAGCTATGCACGAATTCGGACGCACGAGGTAAGTGATTCCGATTCACTTCTTAGTACGTATGTAGAATTTAATATTTATGAGTGTGGAAAAATTATGCAAGGATTATGTATTGAGTGGGAGTATTAAGGTAAGTGTTATTTTTAGTATAACGAAAGAGTTATTTATAATGAAGGTAAACTAGTAGGATTAAACGGGTCGAATAATGGTATAAAGGGATTTATAAGCCGTTTGCTTATAAATCAACTATTGATGCGACCCGATGTGATAAATAGATCCGTAATTAAATTACAGTCGCATAGAAACAAGAATCATGTGATTTGGATATGTAGGTCGAAAGTTATGGAATTTAGAAGTTAGTGTTTTGGTTAAAATCATAGTTGGGCATAAGTGCAACATCAAAAAGGAAGTATTCTATCGAAATAGGGCTGTCGCGCTACGCGACAGCATTTCAGTTTCACTGTCGCGCAACGCGAGAGCCGGGAGCCGTAGGCGTCGCGCGCCGCGAGGAAGCCACAAGCTGGTGATCTTTGTTTTCTTGTTCGTTTTTGCATCCGGATTCGATGTTTGAATGATTTTCAATGTCTCATAACTAATTTTAAAGCCGGTTTTGTATATAAGAGATGTTATGAGCCTCCGGATAGTAAAAGTATGGATTTTTCTTGTTAGTAAAGGAAATCTAGAAGTGATCGAGTCTAGGAACGAATAAGTATGCAAGACAATAAGTATAAAACATATATCTTGGAAAGTTGTGATTATGACAAGAAGCATAGGTACATATTTGAATAATAGTGGTAAGCGAGAGCTCGTATGTATGTGTGCGTATATATGTAGGTGTATATGTTTGTATGCATGTATGAATTAGGAATGTATGCATGTATGAATTAGGAATGTATGCATATACAAATGTAATTTGCTATGAATGCACGTATGAGTTAGTATACATGTATGAATGCTAGATGTTATAAATGTAGGATCGTTTTACTGACCAAACGAGTCGGTCAGAAGAGTTATAGCTCAATATGAGAGGTGGAAACAAACATATCAAATTCAGTTCAGCTTGTTTATCACTTTAACTGTCTTTTGATTGATTTGACAATGATTTACAGCGAGACGACACTTCGGCAGCAGTTCGGTACTCAAGCCGGAAGGTTACAAATGAAACGAAATCAGGGGTATATATAGGCTGGATGATTTCGTACGAACCTACTCATGCGAAATCACATTTCATACGAAATTAGAATTTCGTGCGAAATTACCAAGTAATTTCGTGCGAAATTACTTGTTCTAATTTCATGCGAAATTAGCCTTTTGACATGTTTTCTCGTTTTGCGTGCCCTGATCTATCTAATACAAGCAAGACTCGATACAAGACGAAGTCGACAGACGGATGCACCAGCAGACACCCCCTCGGATGTTGACGAAGTCTTCGGTGTGTCGAGTCTTCAATCTTCAGTCTTTATCAGTCTTCTCGAACTCTTTCGAAATATCTGACACTGTAAAGCATCCTCAATCTCTATCTCTACTCTTCTTATCAGCATCAACAGATAACCTCTCCTCGGATGTTGATCTAATCATCAATCTTCTCTTTTTTTCTTGATCAGATCTCTTGATTCCTTAAGTTCATCAGTATCAGCAGCTTGCGTGAACACATCTTCCAGGATCAGAATCTGGCTCTTTTCATCTACAGACTCCCCCTATCAATATGCTGGGATCAGGATCATGACCTGGCACACACTCTGCTTTAGGAATCGAAACGTGGCTTACCTGCACATCCTCTACCTCACAATAAATTTCACAAATTTTAAAAATTTGACAATTTGATGTTCTCTGCTTACCACTTATAGAAACAGAATGTAGGTATTAACCAAATTAATGATTTTACAATGTTAATCCCTGATGAACCACTTGTAATTATAGAATGATTTAACATTTAAAAAAATTACTGATGACCACTTGTAGGTCAAACGTTTAAAATCTTTTCTTATAATTCACAAACTTCCCCTCACGAAATGTTCATCATGTTTATCACTTGGAATTTTGAAAATCAGCTCTTCAACACCAGTTGTCGAAAATCTTTTTCAAATTTTTAAAATTTTATGCTAAAACACAACTAAAATCTTTTTGGGTTTTTGGTTATCAAGAACTACAATGTAATAAGAAAATATTTACAAACGATATTTTTGTGAATTTGTGTAAGAGGATCATATCAGTTTTTGAGACATATCACTAACACCGTTAAGCTTTAAACATTTTAAGTTCTAAACAATTCACTTAGATTGTCAGTATACTGGTTCTCTTAAATTTTCACACAAAGTTCAATTGTTTCGAGATACGATATTAATGTTTTAAGCATTTAAACTTATTCGCGTGTCCCACCTCAGAATATACTCCCGTATCCAGACTTCTATATTTAGTCTTACAGGTGAATGTACACTAATGATATCTATAAATGGGTAATGCGAAACCGTGAGAGCTCAGGTCAGAACTTCCGTTCGTGCAGAGAGATGACGGCTCGACTTTAGGTGTGTCCCGTTTGGGGATCTTTTCTTCAACGACACATGATTATCATTTTTCAATGTTCCATCATTTTTTGTACTGAGGGCTGGCTTTAAGATTAAAGCTTATGTAAAGCATTATACGAGGACTAGGCTATTGCTCCCGCAAAATCAGAAGTCCTCGTATAATACCCCAGATATCACCACGCACTAAGACCTAGTATGTCAGAAATAGAAAATCTTTCAAACAAGATTTTGGGGGTTACCCATATATCCGAGAGATGTTCCCCATGATATAAGTAAGTTTGATATTATGATTATATCCCGAAAACAATCTACTGAATGTGTAAAAACCTACTGGCATATCCTCAGTAAAATCGTTTATCACATTTTTGACTTTCCAATTCTTTAGCGTGTTGTGATAGTCCACTGATGTACTATCATTTCCTCTTTTTACAACAAAACTCATTTTTGAATTTTATCATGTTTTTGGATTTTTTCAATTTTTCTAATGTTTTTGGATTTTCAGAAATTTCTTACTCCCCCTAAAATTTAAAAACATTTAAAGAAACTTGAAAACAAATTGTACAAGTAAAGTGACAACTGTTGTGAATTGCTTCAATTCGCCATCCACTTTGCTAAAACAATCAGAACTCCCCCTTACAACAAACTATTTTCCCATTATGATTTCAAAACACTTAAGTTTGTTTTAATCAAAATGGTTTTTTTGGAAAATAAGTTTTGTTGATTTTACCACTTGTAAAGTTGAGGTTAATTCATCACATTGCTCTTACAACCACTTGGAACAATTTTAACAACTTTAGGTTTCAATCAACAAATACCACTTGTAGAAAATCAAGTACAACTTAATGTCCCTGATTAACCACTTGGAAGTCGAAATATCACAGTTACCAACCTGTGAATTTCTCAAGAAAGATGCCAATTCCTACTCCCCAATTACCAACCTGGGAGTTCCGGCAAGTCAGGTTTTTTTTTCAGTTAAAGAGATCCTCCCAAGCCTGACAGACCTTGGGAGTTTTCGAGTTACCAACACTCGGTTTCTTTCCTTTCATCTTCTTCTCATAATATTCCTTTACCCCTTTTACCTTCCCATCAACCATTTTTCCAAAAATATGCTTCACTTTGGGGTTAAAGGCCTTTTCAACATCGAATTCTCCCTCTTCAAAAAAGAATTGATTTGAAATCTCAACTTTTCCCACTTTTTGTTTAAAATTTTCAGTCCTCAATGGTGGAAAATTTGCATCATCCATTGGAGGTACTGATTTTTCACCTTTTGATTCAACGTGTGGCTCCTCTGACTTTGTGGAATCAGATTCATCGCCAGAAGATAGCTCCTCTGATTTTGACGAATCAGCATCATTGCTAGAACTATCATCAGATCTCTTGACAACCCATTTTTGGTTGTCAAGATTTGCTTTTTCTTTTATAAAACTTTTTTGAACATTCACCAACTTCAAACTTTGAGTTTTTGAAAACTATAAACGGTTTAGTTGGTAGTTCATTTTCAACAATATTTTCTTTTAGTTTACGAGACACTTCCTGTTTTGAATGAATTGCCCTAAAACAATTCTTGGCAATATGACCGATTGTGTTGCATTGAAAACAGATTCTCGTTTCTTTCTTCTGAACATTTTCATTTTTCATTTCTTCTTGCTTCTTCGCAAGGAATTCTCTGTTTGTCTGCCTCCAAAATGAACTCTTCTCCTCTTCTTCCGAGCTTGCTCCTGAAATAAAAACAGTTTTTGGTTTATAAATTTTCTCATTTTTATGATTTTCTGGTGGAATAAAAGCAAGACCTTTCTTTTTGAAATTACCGTTATGGTCTGGTTTCTTTTGAAAACTAGAACCAGAACCGTAACCCTTTTTCTTGTTTAAGCGTTGTTGAACTCTTGAAATGTACTTTTTAGGTTTTTCATTAAGATTTAAATCTTTTATTTCAGAAATATTAATTTCTGTTAATTTGAAAACCTTTTTGATCTTTTCAAATTGAACACTTCTTATTGGAAATTGCTCATCAGAATATAATTTGTCTGAATCATTCAAAGTATAAGCCACTTTGAACGTTTCATCAATCAAATTAGATTTTGATAACAAGAATTCTTTATTGTAAACTCTTTTGCCTTGTTTGACTTTTGAACTTGACATGTCGGATTCAGACTTTGACTCCGATTTTGATTCCGACTTTGACTCCTCGGTTTCATCTTTATCCGACACCCGATCGACCACTTTCTTTATTAACTCGGAATCATGATCAGTGTCAGATGATGTAAACGTGACATCAATGTTTTCTGGCAAGTTAACTGAAGGCTCAGACTCCAACTGTAAGTTGGTTGCTTTTTCGACTCTTTCTGAATTTGGATTTCGTGGCGAATATCCATTTTCAAGTGGGGGTGGACACTTATTGTAACTGACACCTTGTTTCTTACCAGACATCTTCTCTTCAGTATCCTTCTTTGTTTTGGAAGTCTTCACTTCAGTTTCCTTTTTCTTTTCAGAATTCTTTTCTTCAGGTGTTCCTTCCTCAAATACCTTCATGCCTTTAACTGTTGGATAAATCCTGTCAATGACATAAGATGTACATGAGTAACTTTTTAACAATCTATTAACTCTTTCTGTTTCAATTCTTTGTGTTTCCAGTTTTTGTTCTAGAATAGCACACTTCTCAATGTAATTGTTGACGACTTTCTGCTTTGTCATGAAAGCTCCTTGAAGTGTCTTCATGGCTGTTATTTGTTCACTGCTGGATTGATTGTACTGATTCATTGACTTATTCAGAACATCATAAGACTCTTTTAATCTGTTCAAGTTGTGAATCAAAGTACTGTTTTGCTTTTTCATTGCTTCACAATTTTCACAAATCACTGGAATCTTTTTTGCGTCAGTTTCTGCATCAACTTTGAACGCTGGAACTTCTTTAACTTTTCTCTTGATCACTGGAACTTCTTCATTATCACTGCTGACTAGTGTTCTAATTTTCTTCTTTTTCTATTTGGCTTTTTCATCATCACTGTCACTCTCCTCCATCTTTCTCAAGTGCTCTTCCATTCTTCTTGCATAATAATCATCATCATTATCACTGTCATCAACAACTCGAGCAACAAAAGCTTTGTGACATGGAGTTTTGTTAGGATCATAATCATCCCAACTGAAATTTTCCCAGCTAAGTCCTTCTGGTAATTTTTCATCATCTTGATTTATGAGACACGCCTTACTATCAGCTGAAATATATTTGTCCCAACTGAATCCGTTTGACGATTTTTTATCTTCTTGATTCACCAGACAGGCTCTTTTTGACGATTCTTCAATTTCCTTTCTTGCATGAGCAGTTTGTGGTTGATGTTGATTTGGCTGTTGAGCAACTTGATGATAAATCGCTTTCCGATAGTAGTCATTGTTGTTGTTGAAAGGATTTTGAGCTCCACTTGCTTCGTGATTCTTGCACTCTCTCTTGAAGTGTCCTTTTTCCCTACAACGAAAACAAGTAACTTTAGACTTATCAAAACCTAAAGTTGAAACATTTGCATCACGGAAATCATCTCTTCCCGTAATTTGTTTAAACTTTTCTGCTCTCCTCAACACACTTGCTAAACACCATTTTATATCCATTAATTCCATCTCCTCAGCATCTATCTGATCGTAATCCTCTTTTGTCAACATTGGATTCCCGATCCGACCTGCTACTAAGTTCCCATATGATCCAACACAGTCCCCAACAAAGACATGTGGCTTTTTGCAACTTCTTCTGAATAATCTTGATCATTATCAAGATTTAGTACAATGTTGCATTGTAATCTCTTTCCATTCTTGGTTGCAGAAATGTTTGGATCAAATGACGGATATGATGAAAAACTTGTTTTGCTGTTTGATCCTTTAGATGAACCTCCAGAAAAACTTTTAGCATTGAATGCAGTCTCAACCTTCGGTGACATGTTGGTCTTTCCACTGATACCTCCTTTGTAATAAAGACTGATATCTTGTTCACCATCAAAATCTTTCATTCTTGAGATCTTCCGTTGTTCTACCTCTTGAGCTTCCAGTTTTTCAATGAACTTGCTCAATGTTAACGTGTTTATTTCTTAACATCATCAGGTACGTGCCCCAAGTTTCATGCGGTAACGCATCAGCCAGCTTTTCAATCAGCTCCTCATTGTCTTTTGTGATGCTCACTCTTTTCATGTTCATTACCAAATTGCAATATCTTTCGATAATCTGCTTGGTACTTTCAGACTTTAACCCACGAAAAAGATCAAATTCCTTTTTCAAAAGCGATTTCTTGTTCTTTATCATTTCTTGACTTCCAACAAATTTAGATTTTAACGCTTTCCAAATTGAATATGCACTTCCATTGTGCTGCAATAAAACCAAGATATCTTCTTTAACAGCTTGTTGCAATAAACTGATCATCATTTTCTCGTTTTTGTATTTCTTTTTCTCATCAGCACTTAAGTCTTTAATTGCAAACTCCTCTTCGTCATCATTCATCGGTCTAACATATTTCGTTTCCACGCATTCCCAAGCATCCAAATAGTTTGCTTGCACCCAATTCTCAAATCGTTCCTCCCATCCTTTATACTCCTCGATATTCATGAGCTTAGGCGGTTTTTGCATAGTACCCGTTTAATTTTCCAACATTGCTTGCTGAGTAATACTGATCGGAGTAGCAAAGGCGTTATAAAATTCCTCTTCCATGATTCGGTTTTTCAAAATTTTACAAAATCACAATGTTTACACGAAATTATCCTTTAAACGAAATCCCTAGTGCGAAATTCCCTTTTCGAACGAAATTACACATTTGGAGCGAAATTATCCTAATTTCGTATGAACTAGCACTTTTTCAAACGAAATACGCAATTCCGTGCGAAATTACCAAACGGAATTACACTTTGAAGCGAAATTACTGATTTCGTTTGGACCTTTCAAACGAAATTATGACTATGGAGCAGAATTACTAATTTCGCGTGAACCATTTCAAGCGAAATCACAATCTGAAGCGAAATTAGGTCTTAATTCCGTGCGAAATTATGCTGATGTCATCATCTCGAGCTGAATTTTGTCAAATTGATCAAGTTCTAGGTCGATTTTAAGTCTGAAACTTTCAAGGGTTTGTTAAAACATGATTGCGCACATTATGTGAGAAATTCAAAGCATTTTGTCCGTGAAAACTTGTTAATTCTGAAAAAGAAGGTGTAGAAATCAGAATTTGCAGCTGAATTGGTATGAACTCTTCCTCCTGAGCTCTGATACCACTTGTAGGATCGTTTTACCGACCAAACGAGTCGATCAGAAGAGTTATAGCTCAATATGAGAGGCGGAAACAAACATATCAAGTTCAATTTAGCTTGTTTATCACTTTAACTGTCTTTTGATTGATTTGACAATGATTTACAGCGAGACGACACTTCGGCAGCAGTTCAGTACTCAAGCCGGAAGGTTACAAATGAAACGAAATCAGGGGTATATATAGGCTGGATAATTTCGTACGAACATACTCATGCGAAATCACATTTCATACGAAATTAGAATTTCGTGCGAAATTACCAAGTAATTTCGTGCGAAATTAGCCTTTTGACATGTTTTCTCGTTTTGCGTGCCCTGATCTATCTAATACAAACAAGACTCGATACAAGACGAAGTCGACAGACGGATGCACCAATAATAAAGATATGAAGGAATGGTTTCATTGTGTTTGGGCATTGACGATTGCTAATGGTGTACCTTGAAGTTGTAATGTAATGCAGGTAAAAGAACATCGGGTTCATAAGGTATCGAAGTCGAACTCGGAACGAGAAAATACGAGAGGATAGTTGAATAAAACAAAGTTTATATTGTCAAATGTTCTTTGATATTAAATTATATAAGAATAATGTCGTATGATGTTGTTAACGTCTAATGGTTAAGTTGTATGTGATGTCCACAGGTACTACATGGATTTCTTCTACCACTAACGAAGAGAAGCGGACATAGATCGAGTCGAGAGCAAGTATTGAATGGAAAAGGACGGTCACATAGTTTGATTTATGTATTTCTTTTAAGGGTTAATAAAAGGGAATGTTGTAAATTCTTTCTAATAAATGTATGACACTTTGTAATTGAGCCTTCATGTAAGTAATGTGACTAATAAAGAAAGAATTTTAAGGCTCCTATTTTCCGCTGCATCATTTTTAAGTTATTACTTGTTAGGGCGTTACAAGTTAGTATCAAAGCCATGGTTTGAGTGAAATCAAGTACGAGGAGGTAAGTACTTGAACTCAAACCCATGTGCTCTGTGAATAGTGACCGTACAATCCGAGACTCCATAAGACCGAAAGGTAAAATTTAATATAAGTAAGAATATGTGTAATGATATTAATAATGATGGATGTTTTAAGGTGAGCCTGCATGGACAATGAGGATGTTACGCAGTCGCGGACTAGCAAGGAGGTGAAGGCAAGTGATAAGGCAAGCATTGAACCTCAGGTACACGAATTTTGAGAAAATTTGTATGTACCGATAGGTAGTATATTTTTAAGATAATGAAACCTTATAAGGATTTAAATGAATGAGTCATGAACTGAATATGGTTTCCCCGGATATAAGATGATGATCCCACGATGACTCGAGACTAGTATGTGGATTGTGCGCCTGGCCAGTGCGCAAGAAGCATAGGAAGCTCGAGAAAACATGAGAATTATCTCACTTATGTCTGGTCAAACCAGTAAAAAAAATTGGGGTCCAACGATTCTTAAAGGATCGGATCAAATGTAAGAAAGAAAGATAAGAGAAGAAAGTTTAAGCTTATGATGGAATGTGAATTAAACTTAAGAAAGAAAGGTGGGAACACCACTAGAAATAGAATGTAGAGTGTCGCATCGAGATGCGATACATGAAATAGAATATGGAATGAAGTGTTGGGACGCAACACTTGAAGTTGAATGTAGAAGATTGATACTGAAACGTATCATAAGAAATGAAATAGTAAATGATGCGATGAAAGAAAGCAAGTATGAATGATATGTTTGAATCTGCGGCACGGATTCGAAACATAGAATGAATGAAGAGTATGAATGATAGGTTTGAAATCTGCGAGACGGATTCAAAACATAGAAAAGAATGGAAAGTGGAATGAAAAGTCCAAATTCGTAAGTAAGTACGGACCGAAGAAGTAAATATTCTTAAAGCAAGTATTATCCAAGACATGTTTTAAACTTTTATCTATATAAATATAATTATGTGAATACGTTGTGCGTAAGATGTTTGAGAAAGACAAATAAGTCATACGGATCAAATGGCGATTGGCATTTGAAACTGGTATTTAATGCTTGAAACTGTCAAGTCTTACACTTGTAGGTGAGCATAAGGTATGATTATGCGATGCTGCCAATTTGGGAAGAATGACCAACACAAGGAATGGATAACGAGTCAATGGATTTGACTCACGTTAGGTATGTATAAAGGTTATGCATTTAATAGGAGCTTATAGCTCGACTAGAGAGGGATGTGTTAGAATTGGGTAATTGGTGAATGTAGATCAGAATGTAATTACAATTGGACTTTTGAAGAGTCAAAAAAGTAAGTTGATAAGTTATTAAGCAAGTAATAGTAAGATAACATTAAGTAGTTGATTTGTCAAGTAGATAAAACCAATAAAAACTATTGTAGTAGCAAGAAACTTTAGTCGAAAGAAATAAGCTTTGAAATAAGTTATGTGTTAGACATATTATTAATTGACTCTTGGGAGTCGGGATGAATGACGGCTACGACCTAGACCAATGATTTTAAGTAGGGATGGGAACGGGTAAAATCTTGCAAATAATATTAAAATGATAAAATAAAGTCTTTGCAAGTATGCAAGAATGGAAAGGAATTATGAACATGTACTTTGATACGTCTATGATAAGTAAGACGTACCGGTTTGACTTTGAAAAGTCAAACTGTAAAAGTTGACAAATAAGTTAAAAATCTATGAAACAATGGTTATGTAATTGATCCATTATGAACGGGTCAAACAACGAAAGAGATATGTTAGGGAATGGTCATGTATTGACCCGTTATGAACGGGTCAAACGCACTAATGTTTTAAAAGGGAATCAAGAAAAGATTAATAGGTAAATAAGATAATGTAACAAACATCACGTCTGAATGAAATATGGAAATTACTAATCCTATAATGAGAATGGCAGAAATCATGTTGTAATAAACCTATCAAGGACGGCGGAAGAATGCTCATGAGTGGAAGCTTATCACACGCATGAATCAGGTCAATCCTGAAATGGTATGAATGGTAACGAAGAGGGTCGATTCGCTTTTGCATGTCGAGGTACTGCGTCAAAACAGTAAGGTTAGTGAATTGTTTAATATCTGAAAGTAAATATTTAGCTATGGGTTGAAAAAGTACTTCCGTACGAAATAATGTAGTGTAGAATGTGTTATGAAAAAGAAGGCTTGGCTTTTAGAAGTGGATTAAGAATGAATTTTAGTTCAGGCTTATGTAGTAAGCAAACCGTGCATGAGTAAGAAGGTAGGAATGAAACTCTAGGCATAAATGAAACTAGTAGAACTAATACTGATGGTAAAATATATTAGTAAGTTCATATGAACTTCAGATTTGTTGTAATGTAAATCCTGGTATTAGACTCTTTAGGTTGTTACTAGTTTGCACACACTAGTTTAAATATGATAATGTGCTGAGAGGAGAATTTAAGAAGAAATTGTTAAAGAATGGAAATGTAAAGTATATGTAGTTGACCGTTTACGAACGGGTCAATATGATATAGAAAGCATAATAAAGAGATAGTATAAGTAGTGACTCGTTGTAATGGGTCGTAAGGGATGAAAATTATGATAATAATAAAAAGGTATGTATTGAACCGTTATGGACGGATCAATTAAGACGAGTATGATGCACTATATGTTTGATGTTTAAGGAATGTTACGTACAAATCTAGGTAGGTTGATTTGTTGAAAGAAATGGAGAAAGGATTTCTAGAAATGATGTTCTTAAAGTTATGAACTTACTAATGGATAAACCGATATTGATGAAGTAGGTTTCGGGGACGAAACCTTCTTTAAGGAGGGTAGATTTGTAACACCCCAAAACACGAATTATTAAATTCGTAGATATGTCACCATGTTTAAGTAAATGAAAAAAAACAACTAGGTTATTAAACTTAGTTAAATACCTAACAAGATAAGTAAAGGTATGAAATTAGTGGCAATTATGATGGTGTCATAAAATTAAGGGACTAAGGTTGTCAAAGTGGAAACTTGAATTAATTAAAAGAATAAAATGAAAATTTAAAACACTTGTCTGGGGATCCAACAAAGCAGAAGAAAAAGGGGTGAAACCCTAATTCACAAGAACCTTCAAATTGACTAGGAAATTGGGGTCAAATCTGATGCATGAACTAGGATTTATGATCATTAAAGTATTCTTCACACCAAGTAAGTTAAATTTTATGTTTATGTATGCTCGTTATCAAGTACAATGATGCATGCTAACAAGAATGTGTTGATGATAACCTGAAAGCGTAGGAGCCATGTAAACATGGACACGAGCATGGAAGGGCAATGTCTCAAAGGTAAATACGGAAGCTATGCACGAACTCGGACGCACGAGGTAAGTGATTCCGATTCACTTCTTAGTACGTATGTAGAATTTAATATTTATGAGTGTAGAAAAATTATGCAAGGATTATGTAATGAATGAGAGTATTAAGGTGAAGGGGTAAGGTCCGAAAAAACCTCGCTTCGAGCACTTAGGACCATACCACATCCTCATATTCTAACCCTCTTTAGACCTTGCGCGGCCGCGCACTGGTCTTACAAAGAACGCTTAGAAGAAAAACAACGAGCAACACCTGCGCGCCAAAAGGAAACCGATGAATCCTTGCGCCTCTCTCCATAACAGAGGGATGAAAATCCCAGTAAGCACTCCCGCTTAAATAATACCCAGACTTAGATATTATTTACTTCACTAATACCACATGATAAGGAGTCACACTGGATTACGACACTAATCTTCTAGAAGACTCAATCGTGCACCACCAGACGGTTATAACCGTCTGGCCACGTGTCATCATCCCGGGCTCCCTTGAAGTCACGGTGATGGCATGGAATTAAAGAGAAAACTCCACTTGCCCACTTTCCGCGTGGCAAAGCCCCAGCCGTTGATCTAGAACGCGATCCGTGTGATCTCACGCTCAATAAAGAGATTAACGGAGGGGAAAATAACCGCTTACGGTATTAGCCTTTTCCGTCAACATTTCAATAACAGGTTTTCCCGCCCAAACTTTGGCTATAAATAGAAGGATAATTCAGGTATAATGCTCAAGTTACATTAACTTCACCTATACTTCTTCTTCTTCATATACCGATACTTATTCTCACGCCGGAGGGTGGTCACGGAGAGAACCCCCATTCTCCCCGTGGCGAGTCTAACGATGTCTGTTTTGCAGTTGTCAAGAAGAAGAGAAGATCCATTTCCCCTGAACCGAATGAGTAGAAACCAACCCTTTTTATGCAGAACCTAACCCCCTGGTTTATCTGATTCCGGTCATTTAACTAGTGTTTCTTCATTGGCGCCCACCGTTTTCTCTGTTTCATCCATTTTTTCTCGTTTTGATTCACCTTGTCATTTCCATTTTCTAAATGGAGGAAACTTCGACTCACCGTCAAACCTGCCCTCGGCCAAATTTCGTTAACAATACCCAAGTTGAGGGTATTGTAGAAGAAGCTTTGGATGACAATGAAGTGCAGTACACTGATAATCATCCAAATGAACCTGTCACTCCAGGGATGCAGCCTGAAATCCCTGTAAGCTCAATTTCACCTCCAGGAGAGACCCCTATATCCTGGTATGTCAGATCTCAGGGAGCATTAAATGCTGTGTATGCACAACTCTGTGCACAAACTGCTCCCCCAACGCAATCACGAAGGCCTGTATCCCGTGCTAGGGCACCATCGGTACCCCATGTTTCTCAACATGATGGACCATCACAAGTTCAGATCGAAGATACCGAGGTTTACTCTAGATCTCCATCGAGATACGAGTATACCCAGTCAGAAAATCGCCGAAGAGAGTATCGGGATGAGTCTCATTCTCATCGCCGTCAGTCAGTTCACACCAGATTGGGCTCACAACGGAACACTCACAACAGTGAGTACGATCGAACTTACCATGAAGGGGATAGTGCAAGTGTGTTCAGTCGGTTACAACCAAACTACAACAAATGTAAACCTCGCGCGGTTTACAATCCTGAAGTTGAACACGACTATAATCTGATCTATCGCCCTGCAGAAGCTGCAGAAAATTCCAAGTTCATTAGCGAAATTGCTCTGGCTCCATTGGAGAAAGCGAAACTTTCGTCCAACGTAGGCAAGTTTAATGGTATGACGGACCAAGATGACCATCTTCAGGTCTTCACAAGCGCAGGACTGGTGGGAGGCTGGACTCTACCGATGTGGTGTCACCTCTTTATTCAAACCCTTACAGGCGCCGCGAGGCTTTAGTTTGACAACCTGCCTGTAGGGAAAATCATATCATGGGTAGACTTGCGCGAGAAGTTTTTGGTGCACTTCAGCCAGCAGAGGCGGTATATTCGTGATACGGCGGACGTCATGAACGTATGGCGACGCGATGACGAGAGTTTGGAAGGCTTCATAACCCGTTACAACAAGGAAGTGCTCGAAATAGGAGATGTCCATGAGCACCTAATTCGAGCTCAATTTAAATACGCCGTCCGATGTGACGACATGATAAAAGTGTTATCGGGAATGGAAGGACTCCCAAAAAGTTGGGGAAAATTAATGGCAGCAGCTAAGGTCTATGCCCAGACTGAGAAAAATCTCAGCACCAACAGACCGCCACCGCCGCACAGTCGCCCGGCAGACTTAAGCTCAAGCAGCGGGAAGAAGTACAAAAAGAACTGGCGTGACTCAGGAAACTACTCCTCTGAGGATGCAGGAGCTACCATCAATAAGCTCAACGCGCAAAGAGAAGCGAAGCAAGAAAACAGAGAGAGGCAGTGGACTCCTCTGACCAAAACTCCCGCGGAGGTCCTAAGCACAGAGGACTATCAGTTCAAGGCACCTCCACCCATGAAGAATAAGCGTGGAGAAGACCTAAGTCAGTACTGTAATTATCCCAAAGACAACGGTCATACTACCAATAACTGTATCTCCTTGCGCACTGAAATCGAGAAAGCGCTTAAAAGCGGTGAGCTCACTCACCTGTTACAAAATGTGCGCAAGGAGATAGAACAAATTACTCGTGGCGAGGAGGGCCCGAGTAAAAAAGGCAAATAATTAAGTGGCAGTTCTATAGCCTCTTTGCAAGATTGGACAAACTCTACAGTTTAGCAACTCTCAGCAAGGACTATAGTAAGTTAAGTCTCATGTAATTATTTTAATTGACTTTGTACGACCTCTGCACCTTATCCATGAATAAACAACAAAGTTTCTATTATTTCTGTGTTTTTTACAAAGTGCATGCAATTACTTTTGGTAAGCGCAAAAACATTATGGTAAATACAATACAAGTCTCATGAGCGGTCAGCGATCACACACATCGCGCAAGACCTTACGTTCACACATGAGCTTTATACCACCTTTATTCGCCTTACCTAATCAAAGTAATTGTACCCAAGCAAAATATTGTAAGTTAAAACACATATCATACTACTTCTGGCGCACCAACACGCCTTAAAAATTATCAAACTACATGGCAGTGTATTTGTAAATGTTACTTGCACGGCAGCGCATTAACAAAAAGGGAAACACATCTCAAAAAACTACAAGACAATTGTTCATAAAACCACAAGAGAAAACCTATGCTAGGTCTTCATCTTCATCTTCATCTTCTCCATCTGGTTCCTTTAGTTGCGCTACATGATCTTCAGTCTGTAATGCAACGTTTATCAGATCCATGACAGGGAGATGTAAGTTGTTGAATTCTGTTTTCATAGCTGCAAGGGCGGCATTAGTATTAACACCATAAGTAGCGGATCTACTAGTATCCCAATCAACCTTCAAAACATTAACTACATGGTGCGAGCATTCCGCATATCCTTGAGCATATCCATCATTTCGCGCGGCAACAACAAAGCGCGCAACCGTTTTGTCTAGCTCTTCAGAGTTCAGCACTGATTCAGCGACCTATAGGAACAAGAAAAGCAAATCAGGAAAAGCGCAAAACACTTCCATAAGAATTACAAATAGGAGGAAACTTACACATGCGATTCCACGCTCTTTCAGCCATAGCATGTTGCTTTTCCACGGTTCAAGCTCGCTCTCCGCCGTTGCCTACGCCGTTTCGGAATTTTCTAGTTTTTCTTCAGTTTCAGCTAAGCGGCGGGAGGTTTCAGCTTTCTTAGTATGCGCAAGCTCCAGATCTTTCTTAAGTTGTTCCTGATCAAATAGCAAAGCAATAAGTTCTTCTATCTCTTTATCTCTAAGGGCAAGGGTAGCGCAGGTATGTACCTCTCGTTGTTCACTTCTTTCCCTGTGAGAACGCGCTTCATCTCGGGGCAGCTTCAGCATCCGCTTTTTCCTTCTTCAATCTTTCGATCTCCGCATCTTGTTTCTTCAACTTCTCAACCTCAGCCTTGAGATTGTTGATACCAGTGCGGAGACCCATCTTCTCGGCATTATCTTTCTCGCATATCTTTTTCCAGTTCTTGCACTCCTCGAAAAGAAGGGCGGCTTCGACTTCCGCTTTTCTCTTCCAGCCCACAACGGACCACTCTTCTGTTTTCCGATCAGTCTCAAATTTGGCCTGATCAGCTTCTAGTTTAGCCCTTAACTGGGCAACACAGTTTCCTTCTTCAACAACTTTCTTCTTGGATGTGATAACCCTCACCAAATCAGGTATCCATACGACTTAATTAATATTTAATTACTGCTTAATTATTGTGCTTGCTTGAAATTGTGGATAAACTGCTACCTGAATACTGATACATGTACATACTTGCATCATACTTTATTTGCTGTCACTCTATTATTTATATACAGAACTTTAGTGACAACCTTGATGCACAAAAGCATAGTAGCACAATGAACGAATAACCCATTAAACATGCTGGTATAGCCAGCATCAGGCAGACACTGCCTCTAAGGCCTGTATAAGCCCGAGATAGTTTGCTACACTAGTACAGAGTGTAGGGAAATGAGGGTTGTAGAACTGCGCCACTAGGTATAGTTATAGTGACCGGATGTGCCTAAAACGTACTTTAAGTACAAAATTCAGCACTTTAAATAAAAATTCAACATTTAGCCAACTAATAAAGTGCCAAAACATGAGAAACATATTACTAGACACTTTCCAAAGTGTCGGGAATAAGTTGTGTCACTAAAAATAATAATAACGACACTCTAAAGCTTTGTTAAGTACTTTAACGGATCACTATCCAACTGAACAATCGGACTATACCCGGAACATAAAAATATTGCCATCAACATTATTTTTCCTTGTTTAAGCCGGTTAGGGTCCCCGAATACCCTAACACCCGTCACAACTTACTACATGCTAGTAACCGGGTTAACCTCCTAATTATCTAACTATATCCTAACTATAAAGTTGAAATGGAACCGAATACCCCCCCCCCCCCCCCCAGTGAAATCGTCCCCAAGGGGACACCCCTTGTCCTTTGTTGATTATTTTAATCCTACTTTGCCTAATATCTAGTTAACACAAAATTCGTTGGACAATGATGCAAGGTTTGTCTATAACAAACAACATAAACCCACCATAACATTCACCACACTTAGAAACTTCACACTACACTCTCCCTCTCTTGACACTTTCGGCCGAGAACCACCCACCCCCCATCCATCATTTTCGATTTCATTCAAGCCATTCCATACATCTACAAGGGTTAAGGATCGCGTATAAGGAACCTCGGTGCACTTGGATTGCGAAGAACCTCGCTACATTGCTTTTATCCACTCGTTTTCCGACTAGTTTCTTCCCTAGCCTCGAGCTAGTAGTAAGTGACTCTAAACGCCTTCTTGATCTATTCTAAAGTGGTTAAAATGAACTTTGTCGGTTAAAAATCATGAACATACAAGATGACATACTAAAAGTTTACAAAGATGATAAACATGTTGGATAAAAGCTATAGAGTTATGTAAAACTTGTAAGACTTGTTTTATTGTGATTATTTAGTGTTGATCTATACTAGTAGTAGCTCGGATCATCATCTAACCCGGTTAAGTCGTGTCCATGAAACATGACTTAGGATATGTTAAAGTGTGAAAGTGGTTAAATGACGAACACTACTACGTGTTAACATGAACTTGTGTAAAAACAATCTTTCTTATGAAATAGACTTGTAAACTAGTAGATCTACGGATCTACAAGTGGTATTTTCAAAGGACCAAGCGTCAAAAGAAATCATGTTTTCTAAAACCGGGTTTTACATGAACAAGAGTGATTTTTGTAAACACACAAGTGTGTAAACACTTGTGTAACACAAAGTTTTGACAAAAGAACTATTTTTATAAATGTTGACGAGAAGTTGTAAAGATGTAACTTCTTTAAAAACGAGACTTTCAAGAAACCGGATTGATTTATACATAGATCCACTAAAAGTAATGGAAAGTTACTACATATTTTGGATAAACCACAAGTTCATGTATTTTTGCGATTTATATCTATTTTGACTAGTTTGATGGTTTGAATATTGTTTATTGTTGATTGAGAAAACGTTGATTTGAATTTTAAAAGAAAATGATACGCTTGAAAGCGTGGCCACCTCCAGTTACAGGGGAAACTCTGGCGAAATTTTTCCAAAAACCTAACACTTGAAAATATTTTCATCACAAGTGTTATAAATACATTTCTAACTTGTTTTCAAAAATGTAAATTTCGCCACGATTTTATTTACAAAATTTCTAAGTGTCGGAGGTGGGATTTTCACAAAATAAAACTTGAAAAATATATATTTAGTATATATATTTCATAACAACACTTGTGAAATTTTTATGATTATTTTTAGGGTAAAATAATATTACCGAATGTTAATGATTCCAAAATAATTTGAACGCCTTCACCATAAATAATTAAGTTACAACGGTATAATTGTTACCACCCGATCTTTATCCGTAACTTACGTATTTTCAGAAAATACTCATAAATGTGTATTTTGACAAGGATATCATTTTGGAAAATTATATGTAATAAAATATAATATTTTTGGGAAAAATATTTATATTTTGGAGAAAGAACTAAAATATATTTTAAGTGAGACTTAATAATATATTACGAAAATTCACAAACGCACATGTATTAAAGCCCCCATCCTTGGGAAGGAATGTATTTACCAAATATTTGCAAAGTGTAAACACGAAATAGTTGTCTAACTATTTCCCAAAAGACATTAAACCTTAAGCTAAGGCACAGCCGTCCGTCTAATAGAAGTTAGTACGTGTAGGTCGTCGCACAGCAGATTGATCAGGAGATTTTTCTTGATAGAGACGCACCACTGTGAGTTCATGTCCCCCTTTTCTCTTAACTGTTTTCAGTTTTCTAAACCGTGGGGGTGAAATACATGTTACTTTGATTACAAGTTCTTTTTACATGGTATGGTTAGCGTAAGGAAGGTTACTACTTAGATTATGTGAGTGGGTAGGCGCAACTTGAGGCCATTAATCCTCATTGTAGGACCGAGGGACAGTAGCGGTAGATCTATCTGGGTGCGGCCCAGCCCCAGGCCCAGCATAACGGACCTCGGGGTGACTTTGTACCCAACGCCAAATCCGCTAGGTTTGAGTCTTCCTACCTGCACTTCACACATATCAATGGCCTTGAAAACCATTGGTGATCTCTTTTTCCTTATTTGCTACATACCAGGATTTTATACATACAAAGGTTTTATTACTCACTTACACATGAACTCGCTCAACAATTTTTGTTGATTTTTCCAACTTACATGTATTTCAGGGAACTAAAGATCTGGCGCGGTATGCTACGTTTTCCCGCTGCATAAGAGTTTCGAGGTCATCCAAGTTTAGGGGATGTGACTTTTACCTGGACGAGTCACAGTCCTTAAACTACGTTTATTTCATGTTGGTGTTGTGTCTTTTAAACAACGTTTTTATGTTATCAGGTTGTAGTGTCCGTTGCATGAGTCAACGCCTTAAGACAATGTTGTGTTACTTATGTTTTAAAACTTAATTCAATGGATGATCTTGCATGGTTTTATTTTCATATAGCCTGTTATGATTAAGCTATGGTATTAAGAAGTCACACCAAATTAACCACGCTTCCGCAAAGCCAGGGTGTGACAGCTTGGTATCAGAGCTCTGATCATAGCGAACTAGGATTCCTTCTCGAGTCTAGACTATGATCACTAGGGCTCTCACGAAAACATTTTTACACTGCATACCACTTAAGTCCAGATCCAAAACGTTTTTACAAACAAATGTTGAGCACATTTTCTTTATTATTTATAGGCTCAGTCTGGGAGGCTGAGGCTCGGTCTGGGAGGCCGAGGCTCGGTCTGGGAGACCGAGGTAGTTGTCTAGTGGGACTAGGGAGTCAGTCTAAGAGGCTGGGAGAATTGGCTAGTAGGACTAGAAAGAGCAGTCTGGGAGGCTGGGAGGCTAGTGGGACTAGGAAGAGCAGTCTGGGAGGCTGGGAGGCTAGTGGGACTAGGAAGATCAGTCTGGGAGGCTGGGAGGCTAGTGGGACTAGGAGAACTATTTGATTGCTTAAATGGTGACTAATATGTTTATCTGATTGTATGATTGATTATCTGTGCATATTTGTGTTTATGATACAGACACTATGGATTCATCAGGCACTGGTGAGTCGAACACTACGGGTCCTATGCCCATCGTATCAGACTACCGAGAGTCATCGGAGCATGAGGTACACACTTCAGATGTTACCAGCACGAATGAGGATGATTTCCAGCCATTCGCGCTACCCGATGTTGTCGCCGAGCCCGCTAATGGCCCTTTTGCCGCGGATTTGCCGCTCATGGAGATCCCTGCCCCTATACCTCTTGCCGCTTATCCTGTTCTTGATATGCTCCTTTGTCACACCCCCAAAATCCACCTGCGGAGTATCACCGCTTGGGAGCGTGACTGACCAGGATCAAGCCACCAATCATACAGAACATTGTATAAAATAAAAGTAAATGCAATATAGTCCAACCCATTTCCATATGAAAGGTGTTTCCAAAACATAAGTAAGTTGTCATTGTTTAGCGGAAGCGTATTATTGTAAAACCCATAGCAATTAAGTATCAAATATCAAAAGTGTTCAATAAGATGATCAAGATCCAAGCCCCACAACGACCAGCTCCTCCGTGTGCAAGCTCCAATATGTACCTAAGGTCCTGCAAGGCATGCAGCAGATAATCAACAAACTAGTTGAGCGAGTTCACAGTTAATAGTTTAGTTTGGGTAATAGTGCGTTTGTTCAATAAAGTATCATATCGTATCAGTTCCATCGCGGCCTCACAGGCATGTGTGCGAAGATTAGGTTCGTTAGTTCGCGACCGTAGTCTTTACCGACCAGGGTGTGTGCGAAGGCAATTGATCAGTTCGTTCGCGACCATAGTCCTTACCGACCAGGGTGTGTGCGAAGGCAGTTGAGTAGTTCGTAAGCATCAACAGTTTAGTCGTTCGTTACAGTATCAAAGTATGCACAAGTAATCATCCAACCCATTCCCACCCTGGGAACCCATGCCTTGGCTGTGTGAACTCACCTTGGTTTGCTCGGTATGCTAGGTTATGCACTCACAAGAATTTAATCACGTCCTATTGTATGCATGTATAACAAATCAGTTCATGTTCACAATGATTCGCATGCAATTTAATGTTCACATAACAGTCAGTTTGCATATCCGAACAACACGTATTACTTCACATTAAATCATTCAAAGTATGCTTATAACCACATATCTTTCGGTATATAAGTTATCACAGTTGTCTTTCGGATCAATTGCTATGTTTCGAACCATATGTCATCTTTCGACCAACCTATCTTTCGGTTACAACTATGTTTCGACTAACTATTATCTTTCGGCATACACTACTATGGTTCGGTAAAGTCATCCTTCGGTCAACAGCCATGATTCGAAGGACAAGCATCCTTCGGTCACAGCTATGGTTCGAGCAGCAGATATCTTTCGGTTACAATCAGTTACGTGTTTCCTAAATTTTCTGAATTTGTTACATTGTTTCCAAACATAACCATTATCAATCAACACAATTTCAGTATTCAATTACCTCAGAATCAAATCAAACGGGGAGTTTCATATTAAGTCTCATGAACCCTAACTTAACCACATGAACAATAATATCACCACCGAACCGGCCCTAAATCATTATCATGCGATTCTATTAAAACAACATCAAAGCCTCAAGTATAGACAACCAATCATACTAGCAGAACCGTTCGGATGCATCACATACGTAATCGATTAAACAGGTTAACATCATACAAACAATCCGGTTAACATACGCATCCGATTATCAACTAAATCTGATCAACATACCTATTCAATTAGCATACGTATTCGGTTAATATACAAACAACATATTGCAAAACAATCGATAAATCATGAAGTTATGCATACTCGAAGCATCATCTATTAGCATAATAATCATCGCATACTAACCGGAAATCTGGATTACGGAATGGAAATCCTTCGAACAGAGGATAGGTTTGCTATGCCGTCACACACACACGCAAGGGAACTAGGGTTTTTCAGAAAATAACCGTCTGTTTACATGCATTCACGTATATAAACATATTACAGGAATGGGCCAAGCCCATCAGAATGGCTGGGCCGAAACATGTCGAAAGATATGTTTCGTGTTCGAAGGATGAAGTCTTTGGCCGAATGATATGTTTCGGGAACCTTTAATTCGAAGGTTGATCCTTCGGATTGAAAGTCATCTTTCGTGGTCCTTCGAGTCTTTCGAACTGTGTGCCATTTTCGAGTGATCTAGACTAAGTGTTCTTCATAATAGTTATAATATTATTTTCCATTTCAGCAAGTAATCACATATACGCAAAATGACAGTACGCTTCATTAAAACACAACGTGTACAATTACAAGTTCACAATCCAAACAACTAAACAGTCAAAGTCAACGCGCATTTAATGCGAAAGTGAAAGTCAGAAACTCGAGTTGTCACATTATCCCCAACTTAAAAGAAATTTCGTCCCGAAATTTGGTACGCACTCACTGAGGAAGCTAGGTAAGTTACATCGTTCACTGGTTTTCCTGGGGTGTCACATCATCCCCCCGTTGATTTGGAATTTCGTCCCGAAATTCAGTAGTAGTAGCTTCAGCCTCAGAAGTGGATGCATTGGTTTCGAATAGCTGGGGGTACTTTTCTTTCATCTGATCTTCGCGTTCCCAGGTATACTCTGGACCACGCTGGGAGTTCCAACGAACTCGAACAAGAGGGATTCTCTTGTGTTTGAGGACCTTAACATCCCGGTCCGTGATTTCAACTGGTTCCTCGACGAACTGCAACCGCTCGTCGATAGTGAGTTCCTTAAAAGGAATGATGAGGTTTTCATCTGATAGGCATTTCTTCAGATTCGACACGTGGAATACATTGTGAACTGCACCGAGTTCAGCTGGTAGGTTCAACTTGTAGGCTACCTTGCCAATCTTTTCTGAAATTTCGAATGGTCCGACGTACCGCGGATTCAGTTTGCCCCGTTTGCCAAAACGTACCACACCCTTCCAGGGTGAAACTTTCAATAAAACCCGGTCCCCGACCGCAAATTCCAATGGCTTTCTACGCTTGTCCGCGTAGGCTTTCTGACGGTCGCGTGCTGCCGCCATGCGTTGTCGTATCTGTGCTATCTTTTCTGTGGCGTCCACAACAATATCTGGACCCGTAATTTGACTATCCCCCACCTCTGCCCAACAGAGAGGTGACCGGCATTTACGTCCGTACAATGCCTCAAATGGAGCGGCTTGAATGCTGGTATGGTAACTGTTATTGTACGAGAACTCCACCAAAGGGAGGTGTTTTTCCCAGCCGTTGCCGAAGTCTATGACACACGCTCGAAGCATGTCTTCTAGAGTTTGGATAGTTCGCTCAGACTGCCCATCCGTCTGAGGATGATATGCTGTGCTCATGTCTAATCGTGAGCCAAAAGATTTGTGCATCGCTTGCCAAAGTTCTGACGTGAATCGTGCATCGCGATCTGAAATAATAGAGATGGGCACTCCGTGCCTCGAAACAACTTCTTTCATGTAGATGTCTGCTAGGGTAGAAAACTTATCCTTTTCTTTGATAGCCAAGAAGTGAGCAGACTTTGTGAGCCGATCAACGACCACCCAGATAGTGTCATTCCCACGCTGGGATCTAGGTAGGCCAGTAACAAAATCCATGGAAATTTGCTCCCATTTCCATTGTGGTATTTCTGGTTGCTGAAGTAGGCCTGATGGTTTCTGGTACTCGATTTTAACCCTTGCACAAGTTAAACACTTGCCGACGTAAGTTGCGATAAGAGCTTTCATGTTTGGCCACCAGTAAGTTGTTCTGATATCGTGGTACATCTTATCCGACCCTGGATGTACCGAGTAGCGAGACTTGTGCGCTTCATCCATCACAAGTTCGCGTAAACCGCCATAAAGCGGGACCCAAATACGCCCCGTCACATAGTAGGCGCCGTCTTCCTTTTGTTCCATTTGTTGCCTTGAACCGCGCAAGGCTTCAGCCTTGACGTTTTCGGGTTTTAGTGCTTCTATCTGAGCAGCTCGTATCTGTGCAGGAAGACTGGACAGAATGGTAAGCTGTAGCGCTCGCACGCGCTTAGGTAGAGTGTCTTTCCGACTGAGGGCATCAGCCACAACATTGGCCTTGCCTGGATGATACTTGATGGCGCATTCGTAGTCGTTCAGAAGTTCAACCCATCTTCGTTGACGCATATTCAAGTCCTTTTGCTTAAGGATATGCTCGAGACTCCTGTGATCGGTGTAAATCGTGCACCTGGTACCGTACAGATAGTGTCGCCATATCTTAAGCGCGAAAACAACAGCTCCCAGCTCTAAATCGTGCGTCGTGTAGTTCCGTTCATGAACCTTGAGTTGCCGAGAGGCGTATGCGATAACTTTATCCCTTTGCATCAATACACAACCAAGCCCTTGTATCGATGCGTCACAATAAACCACGAAGTCATCCGTGCCCTCAGGCAGTGAGAGAATAGGCGCGCTGCAAAGCCTATCCTTTAAGTACTGAAAAGCGGTCTCCTGTGTATTACCCCATCTGTAAACGACACCTTTCTGTGTAAGCATAGTGAGTGGTTGTGCGATCTTGGAGAAGTCTTTAATAAATCGCCTGTAGTAACCTGCCAAACCCAAGAATTGGCGTATTTCTGTCGGTGTACGTGGTGCTGACCAGTTTCTGATCGAATCAACCTTGGATGGATCAACATGAATCCCATCCTTGTTCACCACATGGCCTAAGAAGTGGACTTCACGAAGCCAGAAGTCGCATTTTGAAAACTTTGCATACAGTTGCTCCTTTCGAAGAAGTTCCAAGATAAGGCGTAAGTGCTGCTCGTGCTCCTCCTGACTCTTGGAGTAGATCAAAATGTCGTCGATGAAGACGATAACAAACTTGTCGAGATAGGGTTTGCACACCCTGTTCATAAGATCCATGAAGACTGCTGGCGCGTTCGTAAGCCCGAATGGCATGACAAGAAACTCGTAGTGACCATAACGAGTTCTGAAAGCAGTTTTGGAGACGTCCTCATCCCGGACTCTCAGCTGATGATACCCTGACCTCAAATCGATCTTGGAATAGTAACACGACCCTTGCAACTGGTCGAATAGGTCGTCTATGCGCGGAAGAGGATAACGGTTCTTCACCGTCACCTTGTTGAGTTCACGGTAGTCTATACACATTCTGAACGTACCGTCTTTCTTCTTCACAAATAACACTGGAGCTCCCCAAGGCGAAGAGCTTGGACGAATAAAGCCCTTTTCCAAGAGCTCTTGCAGCTGCTTCGACAGTTCTTCCAGTTCGGTTGGAGCTAAACGATACGGTGCGCGGGCTATTGGTGCTGCTCCAGGAGCTAACTCAATCTGAAACTCGACTTGACGATGAGGAGGTAAACCAGGTAAATCTTCAGGAAACACTTGAGGAAAATCACGCACAACTGGTATATCCTCCAGCTTCTTTTCCTTTGCTGATGCGTCAGTGACAAGTGCCAGAATGGCAGTATGCCCCTTTCGTAAACATTTCTGCGCCTTCAAGTAAGAGATGATGCCAACCACAGCACCACTCTTGTCGCCCTGTACTTCGAGAGGTTCTTGACTGGAGCGAGGAATACGAATAACTTTTTCCTTGCATAAGATCTCTGCGTGATGTTGAGATAACCAATCCATGCCGATGACGACGTCGAAGCTACCCAAAACTATGGGTATGAGATCAATCGAGAAAGTCTGACCCGCTAGAACAATACTACAACCCTTGACTACCTGTGTGGCTTCTACACTTTTACCATTGGCTAGTTCTACGACGTGTTTGGTGTCTAGGGGTGTTGGTGTACGTTTTAATAATTTACTCATTTTCAATGACATATAACTTGTATCAGCACCCGAATCAAATAAGACAGTAACATAAATATCGTCGAGAAGAAACTTACCCATAACCACATTGGGATCATTCACTGCATCTCCTCGACCCAACACAAAAGCACGACCACGAGCTTCATTGCCGTTGTTGTTGTTGTTTCCCCCGTTGTTCTGATTATTGTTGTTATTCCCGTTGCCCTGGTTGTTGTTGTTGCGATTCTGGTTCAACTGAGGACAATCGCGTTTGTAGTGACCTTCAGCCCCACACTGGAAACACCCCCGGTTTCCACGCTGTGGCTGCTGCTGCTGATTCTGTGGAGCTGGCGGTGGAAGTTGCTGGTTCTGATTCACTGGTCGCGCGCTTCTACAATCTTTGGCCTCATGGCCCATCTTGTGGCATCTTTGACATTGACTCCTGCGACATCTTCCACTGTGGTGTTTGTTGCACCTGTTACACCACGGGTGATTTCCCTTATAACCACTATGTCCCTGACTGCCCGATGACTGCTGACTCGGACTCTGGTAATCGTTGGTGCGACGTTGCTGAGTTTGGGATTGAACAGACGCTGATCCCCTGCTGGAATCCCCGTCCCACTTTCTTTTATTCTCGCTGGGTGTGGCAGAAGTAGCAGCTGTTGGAGTGACTGAAGTAACAGCTGTAGCAGTAGCGCCGACACGCTTTGGCAGTTTATTCTGATCCACTGCCTGATCAGTGATGCGATGAGCGAGACGCTGGATCTCCTGAATGTTGTTGAGGTTAGCCGAGGTAACGTGGCTCTGAATCTCTGGTACAAGCCCCTTGAGATACAACTCAATGCGCTTGTATGGTGGGTCTACCATGGTTGGACATAGCACAGCCAACTCGTTCGACCTCTTGGTGTAAGCTTCAATCTCTGAACCCACCATCTTCAAGTTGTACAACTCATCCTCCAACTTGTGAATGTCTTCTCTAGTGCAGTATTCTCTCTTGATCAGTTCTTTGAATTCATTCCAGGGTGTGGCGTTAGCAGCTGCCAACCCTAAGATCTGCACTTGTGCGTTCCACCAAGTGAGCGCAATCCCTTCAAGTGTGCCAGTGGCGAACTTCACCCTGCGAGCCTCAGGGCATTCACACATTTCGAAAACCGACTCGATCTTTTCAAACCAGTGGAGGAGTCCGACTGCCCCCTCCGTGCCACTGAACGAGCTAGGACGACAGTCCATGAAAGTCTTGAAGGTACACGCAGGTTGTTGCTGAGCGGGTTGACCTATTGTGTACGAATAGGGCAAAGTTAAGTACGAGAATTAATGTAGGATCTAAAGATCCTAGTGTTTATACTGCAGGGTACACTACCTGCTTGGGCGGCTGCAACTGCCGCAGCAACGAGAGCCTCTAGCTGGGCTTGAGTCATGGTAATTCGTGCGGCCATTGATCTTCACATCAAAGGCAACAATAGTGAGAAAGGTTCGCAAATAGTGCGATGACAGAAGAGTGTAAGCACATAAGTATTCTCATGCAATGACAAGGTGTGAGCAAGGTAATGTAAGCATACTACGAGCAAAGTTCTATGCAAATTCTAGCATGTAGGCAATAAACATAAACCTTATTACCTAGGAAGTTGAGTCTTGCACGTGGAGCGAAGCGTCGTTGTGGATCGTTGAGAGCACTGTTCTGGTTATAGTCTGGTTTTAATAAAACGTTTTCCCATATTAAAACCAAGTTCTCTATAACCAATGGCTCTGATACCAATCTGTCACACCCCCAAAATCCACCTGCGGAGTATCACCGCTTGGGAGCGTGACTGACCAGGATCAAGCCACCAATCATACAGAACATTGTATAAAATAAAAGTAAATGCAATATAGTCCAACCCATTTCCATATGAAAGGTGTTTCCAAAACATAAGTAAGTTGTCATTGTTTAGCGGAAGCGTATTATTGTAAAACCCATAGCAATTAAGTATCAAATATCAAAAGTGTTCAATAAGATGATCAAGATCCAAGCCCCACAACGACCAGCTCCTCCGTGTGCAAGCTCCAATATGTACCTAAGGTCCTGCAAGGCATGCAGCAGATAATCAACAAACTAGTTGAGCGAGTTCACAGTTAATAGTTTAGTTTGGGTAATAGTGCGTTTGTTCAATAAAGTATCATATCGTATCAGTTCCATCGCGGCCTCACAGGCATGTGTGCGAAGATTAGGTTCGTTAGTTCGCGACCGTAGTCTTTACCGACCAGGGTGTGTGCGAAGGCAATTGATCAGTTCGTTCGCGACCATAGTCCTTACCGACCAGGGTGTGTGCGAAGGCAGTTGAGTAGTTCGTAAGCATCAACAGTTTAGTCGTTCGTTACAGTATCAAAGTATGCACAAGTAATCATCCAACCCATTCCCACCCTGGGAACCCATGCCTTGGCTGTGTGAACTCACCTTGGTTTGCTCGGTATGCTAGGTTATGCACTCACAAGAATTTAATCACGTCCTATTGTATGCATGTATAACAAATCAGTTCATGTTCACAATGATTCGCATGCAATTTAATGTTCACATAACAGTCAGTTTGCATATCCGAACAACACGTATTACTTCACATTAAATCATTCAAAGTATGCTTATAACCACATATCTTTCGGTATATAAGTTATCACAGTTGTCTTTCGGATCAATTGCTATGTTTCGAACCATATGTCATCTTTCGACCAACCTATCTTTCGGTTACAACTATGTTTCGACTAACTATTATCTTTCGGCATACACTACTATGGTTCGGTAAAGTCATCCTTCGGTCAACAGCCATGATTCGAAGGACAAGCATCCTTCGGTCACAGCTATGGTTCGAGCAGCAGATATCTTTCGGTTACAATCAGTTACGTGTTTCCTAAATTTTCTGAATTTGTTACATTGTTTCCAAACATAACCATTATCAATCAACACAATTTCAGTATTCAATTACCTCAGAATCAAATCAAACGGGGAGTTTCATATTAAGTCTCATGAACCCTAACTTAACCACATGAACAATAATATCACCACCGAACCGGCCCTAAATCATTATCATGCGATTCTATTAAAACAACATCAAAGCCTCAAGTATAGACAACCAATCATACTAGCAGAACCGTTCGGATGCATCACATACGTAATCGATTAAACAGGTTAACATCATACAAACAATCCGGTTAACATACGCATCCGATTATCAACTAAATCTGATCAACATACCTATTCAATTAGCATACGTATTCGGTTAATATACAAACAACATATTGCAAAACAATCGATAAATCATGAAGTTATGCATACTCGAAGCATCATCTATTAGCATAATAATCATCGCATACTAACCGGAAATCTGGATTACGGAATGGAAATCCTTCGAACAGAGGATAGGTTTGCTATGCCGTCACACACACACGCAAGGGAACTAGGGTTTTTCAGAAAATAACCGTCTGTTTACATGCATTCACGTATATAAACATATTACAGGAATGGGCCAAGCCCATCAGAATGGCTGGGCCGAAACATGTCGAAAGATATGTTTCGTGTTCGAAGGATGAAGTCTTTGGCCGAATGATATGTTTCGGGAACCTTTAATTCGAAGGTTGATCCTTCGGATTGAAAGTCATCTTTCGTGGTCCTTCGAGTCTTTCGAACTGTGTGCCATTTTCGAGTGATCTAGACTAAGTGTTCTTCATAATAGTTATAATATTATTTTCCATTTCAGCAAGTAATCACATATACGCAAAATGACAGTACGCTTCATTAAAACACAACGTGTACAATTACAAGTTCACAATCCAAACAACTAAACAGTCAAAGTCAACGCGCATTTAATGCGAAAGTGAAAGTCAGAAACTCGAGTTGTCACATCCTTGATGTCGACGCTGACGACGACATCGATTTGTTTGATGACGAGCCCCTGGAGGATGATATTGAGGGCGAGGCCCTTATAGCTAACGGCGGTCTTTTGTTGCTAGCAGATGCTCCAGCTGAGGAGTCACCTGCTCATTCACCCGTCCCAGACTCTTTCGAGTCTGTGGCCTCTGCACCGTCGCACACTCAGGGTGCGCAACACTATTCTCATGCTTCAGATCCTGATAGGGCATCATCTACTGCACCTGCCCCGAGCTTCAACTTTGATCACGACATTGAGGAGGATTTCGACCCCGTCTTTCCACCTGGGTTTGATCCAGATCAGGACATTGAGTTTATACCCCTGGATCAGCCTATGGAGGACCCGGTTGACCCAGTTGACCCTGTTGACCCTGCGTTTGCTGACCACGCAGATTTTGAGATGGAGTTCGATGACCCAAAGCCTGCCGTGGCCCCTGAGCCATTAGCCACTCCTGACCCTGTGTTTGAGCATGACCCTATTTATGCTGGCATACCCATTGTTGACCCTGTGATTGCTGATCTACCCGTTGATGATCACCCTGTTGATGCTCCACTATTGGAGGGTGATCATGTTGTTGCTGCTGCTCAGGCTGATGCCCCTCTCATCGCTGATGTACCCGCCGAGCCTGATGTTGTCGCTCCTCTTCCTGATCCTGTTCCTTTGGAGCCCGACCATGCCCTGTTTGCGACACATATTGATTCCCGTTATGCGCACACCCAGAATGGGTGGATTGATGCTGATGATGAGTACCCGCCTTTTGTGGTACCAGTTGCGCCTGTTCCAGCCCCTGTGTCAGTTCCTCCTGATATTCCTCTGCATCCCGTTTATACCACCGATGCACGTCACATGGATTTCCCTTTATTATTCGCTCAGTTCACACCTCCAGCACGACCTGGAGAGGGTTCCTCGACTCATCCCTTCGGCCATGTGCCGACATCTGTCCCAGTTATACCACAGTTTTCTTCTGCTATTCCCCCCTGTTCCACCATTTTCTGTGCCACCATCCGACCCCTACCATCCTTTTCATATGGGGTATTCTATTAAGGACATTCTTATGTCATTTGTTGTCCAGCAGGAGGCACTCACACGACGCATACAGGAGCTCAAGAGAGCTCAGCCACCGCCTTGCCAGTGTCAGGGTCAGACTCACCCTGCTACTTCGCAGCCCCCTCGACTGTTGTCACCGGACTCTGCCGCACGTCTTTGGGCACTGGAGCAGCAGATGGCTTCCTGGTTGCGTTCCCAGAGAGCCATGGAGGAGGACTGGCTCCATTTGCGTCATTTGTTCTATTCCCATTTCCCCCTCCTCCACCGCCATCAGTGTAGAGCTCTTTAGTACAGCACGGGTGGACTTTGGTGAGAAGACGGCGATTGCTCTGACCGCACAGCTTTTTGGAGACTGCATTCTGATCCTGACTTTTGTTGATATGTATATGGATGTATTGACACTGATTTGATATATTTTTGGACTGGGGTGATGTAGCCCTTAGTCGTTGATGTTGTATGTTATAGTTATGTACTTGTACACTTTACCATGTGGTCTCGATTTATGGCAATGCAATTGTAGTATTCTCATCATATATGATGTTTGATTGATTATTTATGTGTTATGACATGGGATGTTGTGTGATGGATATATTTATAACATGGGATGTTGTGTGATTGATATAATTATAACATGGGATGTTATGTGATTGGTCTATTTATAACATGAGATGTTATGTACTATTACTATCATTATATACGTACGCTTTACTATGGCCTGACCCACGTGAACACATCGTTTAGAAGATGCCGCCGAGACGTCAACCGCAAATGCCTACCAATGAGGCAGAGCTTCAGCAAGTCATCGCTGCTGCCATCGCACAGTACGCCGCCTCTCAAGGAGGGACTAGTGGAAGTAATTCTGGCAATACTGGCAACAACAATCCGCCTCATGGTAATACCAAGTCATTGAGACATACCATGATACAATTGGATATCTCTAGCAAGGATGCTAATGTCATTCATATGTTGTAACGTATGTGCAGGGTGCACCTACAAGCAGTTCCTAGACTGCAAACCTGTCAACTTTGATGGCACTGGAGGTGCTGTCGCTTTTGTTCGTTGGGCCGAGAAGACGGACTCAGTTCTCCGCATGAGCAAGTGTGCTCCAGATGAGCAAGTTACCTACATTTCGGGGCTATTCTTGGACGGAGCCCTGTCCTGGTGGAATTTACAAGTCCAAACACTTGGTGAAGCCGCTGCATATGCAATGACATGGAACGAGCTGAAGGAGCTCATGCGCCGGAAGTATTGCTCTCGTGCAGAAATTCAGAAGTTGGAAACTGAATTTTGGCATTTAAAGATGGAAGGTCCGAAGATCGCTGAGTATGTTCAAAGGTTTCACGACTTATCTCATGTGGTACCCTATATGGTCACACCAAAATTCAAGAGGATTGAACGCTTCATTTGGGGTTTAGCTCCTCAAATCATAAGTATAGTGACCTCTTCAAAACCGGCAACAATTACTGAGGCGATCGATCTGTGCGTAGCTCTCACTGAGGAGGCTATCCGCCTAAACAAGTTTTCTGATGCTGAGCCAAAGAAGAAAGAGACTCATGTCGAGTCGTCCGGGGGTAACAAAAGAAAGTTCTCGAACTTCAAACAAGGCACTAGTGGGGTTGCTAAGAAAGGAGAGTCAAGCACGCCAGCTCAAGTTACAGCTGGTACAGGAAGGAAAGGAAAGGGATATATGGGCACCCATCCCAAGTGCAACACCTGCCAGCGTCACCATTCTGGCCGATGTGGTTTAAAAGTATGTGAAGCATGTGGGAAAACTGGTCACTCGAAGGATTCTTGTTGGGCCACTGTTGGCCGGGGAGGCCAAGGAGGATTTGGAAATAGAAACAATAACCGTGGTGGAAATGGAAATCGCCCACAAGGAAACAATGGAGGAAATGGGAATCGTGGCAACAACGCAAATCAAGTTGGTACTGGAAATGCGAACCGAAACAACAACAATCAAGCTGGAAACGGAGGTGGAAACGGGCAAAGACCAGGATGCTTTAACTGTGGTGACATTGGGCACTATAAGTGGAACTGCCCAGAATTGAACCAAGCCCGTGGAAGCGTGTTTAATATCGAAGCAAGGGAAGCGCGCCAGGATCCCAATGTCGTTACTGGTACGTTCCCTGTAAACCAACGCTATGCATCCGTTTTATTTGATACTGGTGCCGATTATAGCTTCGTATCATTAGAGTTTAAGAATATGCTTGGGTTAGCCGCTAGTAAGTTAGATATTCCCTACTCGATCGAATTGGCTAATGCAAAGTTAGTAGAAGCCAATGAAGTTGTCAGAGGTTGTGTAGTCGAATTGGGAGAGCGTGAGTTTGCTTTGGATCTACTACTAGTCCAGCTGGGAAGCTTCGACGTGGTAGCAGGGATGGATTGGTTATCGAGCAACAAGGCTGAGATTGTTTGTCACGAAAAAGTAGTTCGCATCCCAACCGAAGATGGTGAGACAATTGTGGTTCATGGAGTGAAGCGTGATACGCCTTTGAGAATTATCAGCTGCCTGAAAGCGCGAAAGTGTTTACAAAAGGGATGTGCTGCCTTCCTGGCACACATCGTGGACAAGAAAGCTGCTGAGCCGAAAATCGAAGACATCCCTGTCGTAAGGGAATATCCAGAAGTCTTCCCAGAGGACTTGCCTGGATTGCCACCTCAAAGGCAAGTGGAGTTCCGCATCGACTTAGTTCCAGGCGCCGCGCCTGTGGCTAAGGCACCTTATCGACTTGCCCCATCTGAGATGCAAGAATTGTCGACACAACTTCAGGAGTTGTTAGACAAGGGATTCTTCAGACCAAGCTTTTCACCTTGGGGAGCTCCGGTCCTGTTTGTCAAGAAGAAGGACGGTAGTTTTCGAATGTGCATTGACTACCGGGAGTTGAACAAGCTGACGATCAAGAATAGATACCTCTGCCAAGGATTGATGATCTATTCGACCAACTGCAAGGTTCAAGTTTTTATTCAAAGATCGATCTTCGATCTGGATACCATCAGTTAAGGATACAAGAGGAAAGTATCCCGAAGACAGCCTTCAGAACTCGATATGGACACTACGAGTTCCTAGTTATGTCGTTTGGGTTGACAAACGCGCCTGCAGTTTTCATGGATCTAATGAACAGAGTTTGCAAGCCGTATCTCGACAAGTTCGTGATTGTGTTTATCGATGACATTTTGATTTATTCAAAGACAAAGGCTAAGCACGAACAGCATCTAAGAGCTATTTTGGAGCTGCTGAAGAAAGAACAGTTGTATGCCAAATTCTCTAAGTGCGAATTTTGGCTACGTGAAGTCCAATTCCTTGGACATGTGGTGAATGGAGATGGAATTCATGTTGATCCCACCAAGATCGAAGCGATCAAGAATTGGGAGACGCCAAAGACGCCAACTGAGATTCGACAATTCTTGGGTTTGGCTGGCTACTATCGAAGGTTCATTGAGGATTTTTCAAAGATCGCTCAACCATTGACGCTCCTCACACAAAAAGATAAGAAGTTTGATTGGGGAATCAAACAGGAAGAAGCGTTCCAGCTATTGAAAGATAAGCTTTGTAATGCGCCAATTTTAGCACTACCAGAAGGTACCGAGGATTTCATGGTATACTGTGACGCCTCGCGTCAAGGATTGGGTTGCGTGTTGATGCAACGCCAAAAGGTTATAGCTTACGCATCGCGTCAATTGAAGGTACACGAAAAGAACTATACCACGCATGATTTGGAACTCGGCGCAGTGGTATTTGCATTAAAGATATGGAGACACTACCTATATGGTACAAAGTGTACAATCTTCACAGATCTTAAGAGCCTACAACACATATTCAACCAGAAGGAGTTGAATATGAGACAAAGACGTTGGGTTGAGTTGTTGAACGATTACGACCGCGGGATAAAGTATCATCCAGGGAAGGCGAATGTGGTCGCCAACGCCCTAAGTCGAAAAGAAAGGATCAAGCCCATAAGGGTTAGGGCTTTAGAAATGATTACCCAAACCGATCTTTCCTTGCGCATTCGTGCCGCGCAGAAAGAAGATCTTAAGGAAAGAAACCTTGAAGAAGAATATCTCCGTGGGATGGAGAAGCAATTGGTGCCAAACGAGGAAGGAACGTTATGTTTCATGAAAAGGATTTGGGTTCCTCTGTTTGGTGGTTTGAGGAAAGTTATTTTTGATGAAGCTCACAAATCGCGGTACTCTATCCATCCAGGAGCGGATAAGATGTACCAAGATCTTAAGGATTACTACTGGTGGCCTAGGATGAAAGGCGATGTTGCTGTTTATGTGAGCAAGTGTTTAATGTGTGCCAAGGTTAAAGCTGAATACCAGAAGCCTTCGGGACTTCAGCAACAACCAGAGATTCCCAAATGGAAATGGGAACAAATCTCCATGGATTTTATTACGAAGTTGCCAAGAACGCCAAGAGGTCATGACACTATTTGGGTAATAGTGGACCGATTAACGAAGTCTGCGCACTTCTTACCTATCAGGGAGAAGGATAATACGAGCAAGTTGGCTGAAATTTACATGAGAGAAATCGTTACGCGCCATGGAGTACCTCTCTTAATCATCTCTGATAGAGACGGAATGTTCGTATCAAGGATTTGGCAATCCTTCCAAGAAGCTTTTGGCTCGCAACTGAATCTGAGCACTGCATTTCACCCACAGACCGACGGACAAAGCGAACGGACTATTTAGACTTTGGAAGATATGCTGAGAGCATGTGTTATGGATTTGGGCGGTAGCTGGGATAAACATTTGCCATTGGTCGAATTTTCATACAACAACAGCTACCACACCAGTATTGGTGCCGCGCCATTTGAAGCTCTATATGGCCGCAAGTGCAGATCACCGCTTTGTTGGTCTGATGCAGGTGACAGACAATTGGTTGGTCCTGATGTGGTACAGGAAACCACAGACAAAATCGCACAGATCCGGGATCGCATCAAGGCGGCTCGTGATCGTCAGAAATGTTACGCGGACCGAAGAAGGAAACCTCTGGAATTTGAGGTAGGTGATATGGTTTTGTTGAAAGTATCACCCTGGTAGGGTGTGGCACGCTTCGAGAAGCGTGGAAAGTTGAACCCACGGTATATTGGTCCGTTCAGAATTTTGGAAAGAATTGGGTTAGTAGCGTACAAGTTGGATTTGCCTGCTGAACTGAATGGCGTTCACGATACATTTCATGTATCAAACTTGAAGAAGAGTCCAACGCAAGATACTGTTGTCATTCCCACAGACGAGATTCATATTGACGACACGCTCCATTTTGTCGAAGAACCGGTTGAGGTTACAGATTGGAAGATCAACAAAACCCACCGAAGCAGTGTCAAGCTCGTCAAGGTTCGTTGGAATGCCAGGCATGGTCCTGAATACACCTGGGAGCGTGAGGACCGAATGAAAGAGAAATACCCCCACTTATTTCCCAAGAACCCTGCATCTAGAATCAGAACTTAAAATTTCGGGACAAAATTTTTCTAACGGGGGGAGAATGTGACAACCCTCACCAAATCAGGTATCCGTACGACTTAATTAATATTTAATTACTGCTTAATTACTGTGCTTGCTTGAAATTGTGGATAAACTGCTACCTGAATACTGATACATGTACATACTTGCATCATACTTTATTTGCTGTCACTCTATTATTTATATACAGAACTTTAGTGACAACCTTGATGCACAAAAGCACAGTAGCACAATGAACGGATAACCCATTAAACATGCTGGTATAGCCAGCATCAGGCAGACACTGCCTCTAAGGCCTGCATGAGCCCGAGATAGTTTGCTACACTAGTAGAGAATGTAGGGAAGTGAGGGTTGTAGAACTGCGTCACTAGGTATAGTTATAGTGACCGGATGTGCCTAAAACGTACTTTAAGTACAAAATTTAGCACTTTAAATAAAAATTCAGCATTTAGCCAACTAATAAAGTGCCAAAACATGAGAAAAATATTACTAGACACTTTCCAAAGTGTCGGGAATAAGTTGTGTCACTAAAAATAATAATAACGACACTCTAAAGCTTTGTTAAGTACTTTAACGGATCACTATCCAACTGAACAACCGGACTATACCCGGAACATAAAAATATTGCCATCAACATTATTTTTCCTTGTTTAAGCCGGTTAGGGTCCCCGAATACCCTAACACCCGTCACAACTTACTACATGCTAGTAACCGGGTTAACCTCCTAATTATCTAACTATATCCTAACTATAAAGTTGAAATGGAACTGAATACCCCCCCCCCCTCCAGCGAAATCGTCCCCAAGGGGACACCCCTTGTCCTTTGTTGATTATTTTAATCCTACTTTGCCTAATATCTAGTTAACACAAAATCCGTTGGACAATGATGCAAGTTTTGTCTATAAGAAACAACATAAACCCACCATAACATTCACCACACTTAGAAACTTCACACTACACTCTCCCTCTCTTGACACTTTCGGCCGAGAACCACCCACCCCCCATCCATCATTTTCGATTTCATTCAAGCCATTCCATACATCTACAAGGGTTAAGGATCGCGTATAAGGAACCTCGGTGCACTCGGATTGCGAAGAACCTCGCTACATTGCTTTTATCCACTCGTTTTCCGACTAGTTTCTTCCCTAGCCTCGAGCTAGTAGTAAGTGACTCTAAACGCCTTCTTGATCTATTCTAAAGTGGTTAAAATGAACTTTGTCGGTTAAAAATCATGAACATACAAGATGACATACTAAAAGTTTACAAAGATGATAAACATGTTGGATAAAAGCTATAGAGTTGTGTAAAACTTGTAAGACTTGTTTTATTGTGATTATTTAGTGTTGATCTATACTAGTAGTAGCTCGGATCGTCATCTAACCCGGTTAAGTCGTGTCCATGAAACATGACTTAGGATATGTTAAAGTGTGAAAGTGGTTAAATGACGAACACTACTACGTGTTAACATGAACTTGTGTAAAAACAATCTTTCTTATGAAATAGACTTGTAAACTAGTAGATCTACGGATCTACAAGTGGTATTTTCAAAGGACCAAGCGTCAAAAGAAATCATGTTTTCTAAAACCGGGTTTTACATGAACAAGAGTGATTTTTGTAAACACACAAGTGTGTAAACACTTGTGTAACACAAAGTTTTGACAAAAGAACTATTTTTGTAAATGTTGACGAGAAGTTGTAAAGATGTAACTTCTTTAAAAACGAGACTTTCAAGAAATCGGATTGATTTATACAAAGATCCACTAAAAGTAATGGAAAGTTACTACATATTTTGGATAAACCACAAGTTCATGTATTTTTGCGATTTATATCTATTTTGACTAGTTTGATGGTTTGAATATTGTTTATTGTTGATTGAGAAATTGTTGATTTGAATTTTAAAAGAAAATGATACGCTTGAAAGCGTGGCCACCTCCAGTTACAGGGGAAACTCTGGCGAAATTTTTCCAAAAACCTAACACTTGAAAATATTTTCATCACAAGTGTTATAAATACATTTCTAACTTGTTTTCAAAAATGTAAATTTCGCCACGATTTTATTTACAAAATTTCTAAGTGTCGGAGGTGGGATTTTCACAAAATAAAACTTGAAAAATATATATTTAGTATATATATTTCATAACAACACTTGTGAAATTTTTATGATTATTTTTAGGGTAAAAATAATATTACCGAATGTTAATGATTCCAAAATAATTTGAACGCCTTCACCATAAATAATTAAGTTACAACGGTATAATTGTTACCACCCGATCTTTATCCGTAACTTACGTATTTTCAGAAAATACTCATAAATGTGTATTTTGACAAGGATATTATTTTGGAAAATTATATGTAATAAAATATAATATTTTTGGGAAAAATATTTATATTTTGGAGAAAGAACTAAAATATATTTTAAGTGAGACTTAATAATATATTACGAAAATTCACAAACGCACATGTATTAAAGCCCCCATCCTTGGGAAGGAATGTATTTACCAAATATTTGCAAAGTCTAAACACGAAATAGTTGTCTAACTATTTCCCAAAAGACATTAAACCTTAAGCTAAGGCACGACCGTCCGTCTAATAGAAGTTAGTACGTGTAGGTCGTCGCACAGCAGATTGATCAGGAGATTTTTCTTGATAGAGATGCACCACTGTGAGTTCATGTCCCCCTTTTCTCTTAACTGTTTTTAGTTTTCTAAACCGCGGGGGTGAAATACATGTTACTTTGATTACAAGTACTTTTTACATGGTATGGTTAGCGTAAGGAAGGTTACTACTTAGATCATGTGAGTGGGTAGGCGCAACTTGAGGCCATTAATCCTCATTGTAGGACCGAGGGACAGTAGCGGTAGATCTATCTGGATGCGGCCCAGCCCCAGGCCCAGCATAACGGACCTCGGGGTGACTTTGTACCCAACGCCAAATCCGCTAGGTTTGAGTCTTCCTACTTGCACTTCACACATATCAATGGCCTTGCAAACCATTGGTGATCTCTTTTTCCTTATTTGCTACATACCAGGATTTTATACATACAAAGGTTTTATTACTCACTTACACATGAACTCGCTCAACAATTTTTGTTGATTTTTCCAACTTACATGTATTTCAGGGAACTAAAGATCTGGCGCGGTATGCTACGTTTTCCCGCTGCATAAGAGTTTCGAGGTCATCCAAGTTTAGGGGATGTGACTTTTACCTGGACGAGTCACAGTCCTTAAACTACGTTTATTTCATGTTGGTGTTGTGTCTTTTAAACAATGTTTTTATGTTATCAGGTTGTAGTGTCCGTTGCATGAGTCAACGCCTTAAGACAATGTTGTGTTACTTATGTTTTAAAACTTAATTCAATGGATGATCTTGCATGGTTTTATTTTCATATAGCTTGTTATGATTAAGCTATGGTATTAAGAAGTCACACCAAATTAACCACGCTTCCGCAAAGCCAGGGTGTGACATTGGATGCCTTGAAGGCAGCCCACTCCTTATGCATACTATGCCACTCGCGCACTATGCGGTGCGTAGTGGATGTATAAGAATCAGCCTCCTCAAGATAAGCATGATAAGTTTGATCATGAAGGCGTCCCTCTTGAAATTTAACCTCCCCAGGTGGAAAGGTCCCCTGTAACCAATCTCGACATATGCGCCAATCTGAAAAAGTGTCACCTTTCTTCAGATTCCAAATAGGGACATGAACTTCAGAAGCATTCTTCTCCGAATAAGTTCTATAATAATAATCCCCCATAGTTTCATCAGGCGGATTGGAGAATTTTTATCAGCATCAGAAAATGAGCCTTGGTCCTCAGCAGCGACCTTCTCAACATTCTCAGGCATGAAACCAGAAGCCAGGGAAGGAGAAGTTGTTACTGGGATCTCTTCAGCAGTTTTCCCGTTTTCCGAATCCTGAGCAACAAGTTCAGGAGTTTGTGGATTACCAGCACCATCCACAACCTCTGGACTAGTGACTTTTTCTCAATGTTTTTAAAACCGGACCGGTAATTGAACCGGTCTCTCTACCGGTTCACTGGTCGGACCGGTCGGACCGTTTTAAGAACCGGATTAAGTTATATAATATAATTATAGTAATATATATATAAAAGATACAAAATTTAAAAAGTAAATTATAATTATAAATAATAAATAATGTAAAAACTCAAAATTGAAATATACAAAAATAAATATTAATTAGCCAACTTGTAACTTGCACTCAATAATAATAAATTCATAAATTCTCATTGATTCTTTCAAAAATAAAGTGTCTGCACCTAGGTGTTTAATCAATTACCTACAACTGTACCACCTATACACATACAAAAGCAAGTAAAGGTTTTATAATTACATAAATATTCAAATAAACAAGTTGGAAGAGAGAAGAAGATGAAGCAACTATCAATTGGCTGTACAATACCCAAAGCTTCAAAGTCAGATCCTTCTAATATTCATTTCTTTTCCTATCGAAATCTCTCGATACTTCCAGATCTGACCAAGCACCACTACTACTGTCCAAATCTAAAACCCACTCCGTCTTCTTCCCTTTGGTTTTTTTTTCCACCGGAAAGTTTAAGAGCTCACTGTAGGTCGCTGGAAAGTTTGAGAGCTCACTGAAACCGGTCCGACCATTCATTGATTTTCCGGCCGAACCACCGGCCGCCGGTGTAACAACTGCCACTAAAATCAATAATTAGGACGATAATTAGTCAATAAGAAAACCCTAATTGAGACACCCAAGTAATTCTGCACTAACCCTAAAATTTTCAGAATAATCAGAATCAGGATCAGGGCCCCTAAAACTCAAGGGGGTTAAACCCTAAATGATAATTATCTTCGAAATTCGTTGTCTGAATTAGGAATTCATAAACTGTCGACTCACCAGGCCTATACCAGTGACTAACCTACCCTACCCTAAATTGACATCCCAGGCGATACGCGGCAAGTGCCACGGATTCTTCCGCGACACGCGGGAGGTGCAAATTTCGGGTATAAATAGAGGGCCTTGGGACTTAAATTCTGACACTGAAACGACGTTAAAATTCTAAATATCCGCTGATATAGTCGAAATACTATAAACACACACACGATTCACGAAGTGCTGCCGCAATCAGGGTAATAACTCGATCGCTATTACGATTCAACGTCCGATCGATTATAACTATCCAACGATTGTCCGAGTGCTGCTCAAATTGAGCTTATACTTTGTTATTCATTGTGATTTCGACTTGAATGTTTGAGTGCTGTTCGAATTCGGACTATGCTCTGTCATTCGTTGTGAATCCATTGGATTGTTAAGTATCGCACTTGATAATAGGTTGTGAGGGTTTAATCTCGTGAATTGACGTAACTGCTGAATTAGTTACTAATCCCGTTTGTGTGTGCATTGTTATTTAAATTAGGTTAGAAGGCTAATCAGTAAAGCTTATACTCTGCTCGTAAATCTACAATGTGAGTCATTCTCTTTTTATCAACTATTTTACAAAACTCCAAATTATTTTCAAAGTTATAATTACAGGGATTAAGTCTTTGTAATCACCAAATTACAGCCGGTATGTGAGGTTTTGTATACATTACTTGATAACCGTCACTATTGGACAACGAGTTAGCCAATGAGTGATATGACCATAGTCATAGACACCATCGGGCAAAGAGGCTACCGATGGATGTTCGAGTGACAAGTACTGTGGGTAGTTGGTTTGATAATCAGAAACATTGTAATCGCTCTTAATACTGTAAATTATAACAAACGAGTCGTTTTAGTAAAATGAATGATTCACTCAGTATTTCCCCGCTGACAAACCTTTTTCAAACATGTTTCAGGTAATCTGTTATGAGCAAAGAAAAGTGCCGTGAAGCACTCCCAACTTAGAAAAGTGGCTCAATGTAAATAAATAAAGGAACATGTTTTGAAAATAAAGATTTCCCTGGGAAATCACATTATTGTAAAATACGGGAATTTATCCCTAAGTTATGAAACGAGCAGTTTAAATTATTGAAAGATCCTGTTTTAAAAAGACTTCCGCTGTCGCCTAAATTAAATACCACGGGATTCCTGTCCCGCGGCTCCTGAAACGGGTCAAACCGGGTCGGGGGCCGTGATAGGAAAAGGTGGTATCAGAGCCACTGTTTTAAGCTTACTGATTAAGCTCATTGTTTTAAGTACTTAGGAAAATTCTAATTGCCATTCTGTGAATATGTGTGCATTAACTGACTAATTGTTAAAATTACAGTATGGGTAAACAAAATATTTCTGCCATCTACCACAAATTGGATAGTACACCTAAAGAACCAGGAACCTCTTCCTCCAAATCTCCCACCAATTTAGAAGAAGGAATCTTTGTCCGTAAGGCAAATTATGAAAACCCTCTTACCACGGAGAAAAGGAATTCAATTCTTAGAAAGGGTCAAGAGAAAAAGAAACCCCAAGCCAAGAGAGTGAGGTTTAATCCAGAAGTCCAGGAATTAGACAATTTAGATGAAAAATGGGCAAACCTGTATATGCTAGCTACTGTAGCAAAACATGCAAACCTTTAAAACCCTAAGTGTAGTAACAACACTTCCCAGTAAATAAATAAATCTGAGTGTGTTCTCCTTCCTGTTATGTTGTACAAATTAAATGTGCAATAAAAATGTTTATTTGTTAAACTTTGTTCCAAAGTTTTAACTTAGCATTTTGTGCATTTTGCATATATGCTGCTCAGCATGAATGAGATGTCGGAAGCATTTCAGAATCTCAACCTCTATCCAGTGCCAATTGAAGTCTCCCACAACTTCACTGGTTACATTGCTGACATAGAGGAACCGCTGGAATTCCAAGCTCCACCGCTGGAAAAAGCAAAACCTAAAAAGAGAAGAAGATATGTGGGATGGAGGAAAGTGCGCAGAAGGAAACCTAGGAGACTCCCTAAAATAGAAAATCCTGTAAGTGTGAGCAAGGGAAAGGAAATAGAAACCGGAGAAAGTTCCAAATCAGCAGGGACAGAAATAGGGATAGACCTAAAGCAAAAAGGAATAGAGATCGGAGAAACCTCTAAACAGCCTGAGGAAATCACATTCCAGGACGAAATAGACCGCCTACTGGATAATTGTGATATACTAGAGCCTATCAACGATAATCTCTTCTCTTACCCCGTTACAGCCCAATTCCCAATAAACCTAGAACCAGCTATTCCAGACCCACTAGTCCACACACGACCGTTAGGCCAAATGGAGGAATGGTGGACCAATGACTGACAATTCCAAAATATAGTCAATAGTCCCTATAGTTTTCTCCCACAATTTGATCCAGAACCTATCCCTAATCCGCCAATGAGCTATGAAAATTTAGCTGAACTGCGTCAGTTTGGTGAAGAACTGATAGGCACCGGGAATAGAATCCGGGAAATGGGGGAACAAATCTCCTGGAAGTACGACGAGAGGGAGCGTCGTTACTGAAACTGCCAGTGAACCAAAAGATAGGAGGGGTTTGGAGAAGTTTGTTTGTATTATAACTAATATAGTAAAACTGACTCTGTAAAATGGGCAATAAAACAATGTAAGATAAACAGTGTGTATTGAAGCAGGTATAATATATAAAACAAAACAAAAGTCGAGGCATCGACAATTTTGGCTATGCTTGCATGTTATAATAATTTATGTGTTTATCTGTGATTTTATTATCAATAATTAGACACTAATAATTCCTACTAATTAGCAGATGGAAAACGCTAATAGTGAACCAATTAATAAAGTAAATCAGTCTGAGCAAAATCAGGAAGATCAATATATAACTAGACAAGATATTGAGAACTTTATTGCTCGAGGAATAGCCAATGCTATTCCAGAAATTGTGGCTGCTGTTCAAAAACCTGTCGAACCACAACAATTAATTCCTAGTAAACATACTCCGGAAGATAACGGCAGTAACAACATAAATGGAGGTGGCAATCATGACGATCATGATCCGCAACAGGCCCCACTCCCAAAAAGAATGATAGCTGCAACACCTGGTTCCACTTACAAAGAATTTCTTGCCTGTAAACCCGCAGAATTTGCAGGTAATGAAGGGGCAACTGCAGCACAGCGATGGTTAGAGAAAACCGAAGCAGTAATTGCAATAAGTAAATGTGCTAAAGAAGATCAAGTGATGTATGCTTCGAATCTATTCAAAGAAGGGGCGCTAGAATGGTGGAACACGGTGCTACAAGCAAAAGGAAGAAAGGTGGCCTATGCAATGAATTGGGAAGAATTTAAGAGTCTTGTAGAAAGAAAATTCTATCCCGAATACGAAAAGGAACAAATGGCCAACAAGTTCCTGAGCCATCATATGATAGGAGTAGACTGTCGAGGATATACTTCGACATTCTTCGAATAGGCGAGAGTGGTACCTTCCCTGGCTTCGCCAGAACCGATACTCATTTCCCGTTATATTTGGGGATTAATCGGAGAAATCCGTAACATCGCTAAATCCGCAAGACCACACACTATTGACGATGTTGTGGAGTTAGCAAATACCTTAACCGATGAACTAGTACGCACAAGGGAAGAAGATCGAAAGAAAGAATTGGCCCAGAAGATTACGCAAGGATTTCGTATGGGTAATACTAAGAAAAGAGGAATAGGGCAATCATCGTCACCTCCTTTCTGCAGAAATTGTAGAAAGAAACATTTTGGAAAATGCAACGTGACCTGCAATTTTTGCAAAATGATAGGACATCGTGAGGAAGATTGTAGGAGAAAGACCAGGGTCTGTTATAACTGCGGAGAAGCAGGACATTTCAAACCCGACTGCCCTAAATTGGTTAAACCAGCAGATAACAAAGGCAAACCAACTGAAGGGACAACCAAGAGGAATGCTCGCGCATTCCAACTGACCACTCAAGAAGCCGAACTCATTCCAGACGTGATAGCGGGTACGTTCTTAGTACATAACGTCTATGCAAAAGTATTATTTGACTCTGGTGCAAACCAAAGTTTTATTAATACTTCATTCTGCCAAGCTCTTAACTTACCTCTAACTACCCTTAGGCAGATTTTTACAGTCGAAACGGCAGATGGAAATTATGCAACATAGACAAGGTTGTGCAAAAAGGAGAAATAGAACTGTTAGGTCATAAGTTTTCTGCAAACCTATTACCTATGAAATTAGCCGGATTCGATGTGGTGTTAGGAATGGATTGGTTAATAGCCAACCATGCTCGAATCCTTTGTGATAAGAATTCCATAGAAATCCGTACCCCCACAGGAGAAGTAATTCTAATTACAGGAGATAGACCTCGAAAGCCACTGAAATTTATTTCAGTAATGAAATTGGCTAGTTATTCAAGGAAACAAGAAATGGTGTATATGATCTCTGTAATCATTAACACTAAAAGTAAGGAACTCCAAAACATCCCTATAGTTTCAGAATACCCAGATGTCTTTCCTGAAGAATTACCTGGGTTACCACCGGATAGGGAAGTAGAGTTTAGAATTCATCTAATTCCAGGTACTACACCAATAGCTAAAGCACCTTATCGATTAGCACCTACTGAAATGCTAGAATTGAAAAAGCAATTAGATGAATTACTAAGCAAAGGATTTATACAACCTAGTTCATCCCCTTGGGGTGCACCAGTGTTGTTTGTGAAAAAGAAAGACGGGTCGATGAGAATGTGTATCGATTATAGGGAATTGAATAAGGCTACAATTAAGAATCGATACCCACTACCTAGGATTGATGATCTTTTTGATCAATTGCAAGGAGCTAGGTATTTCTCTAAGATAGACTTAAGATCTGGATATCACCAGTTGAAAGTACAAGAGGAGGACATACCTAAAACTGCTTTCAGAACTAGGTATGGACATTATGAGTTTACAGTCATGCCCTTTGGACTAACAAATGCTCCAGCTGCATTTATGGACATGATGAATCGGATCTGCAAACCATACTTGGATAAATTTGTGATCGTTTTCATTGACGATATACTTATTTATTCTAAAAGTCTGGAGGAACATTGTGAGCACTTGCATGCACTCTTAACCTTGTTAAGAAAGGAAAAGTTTTATGCCAAATTCTCGAAATGTGAATTCTGGCTGCAGGAAATACAATTTTTAGGACATATGGTAAATCACGAAGGAATTCATGTAGATCCTGCTAAAATAGAAGCAATCACAAATTGGAAGGTTCCGCAAACAGCTATGCAAATTAGAAGTTTTCTAGGCTTAGCTGGATACTATAGACGATTTATTAAGAACTTCTCTAGGATAGCTGTACCTTTAACTAAGCTGACCTGTAAAGCCGTTCAGTTTAAATGGGGACCTAGACAAGAAGAAGCTTTTAAGATTCTAAAACACCAATTGACAAATGCTCCAATTTTAGCTTTACCCGAAGGAACAGAAGACTTTGAAGTCTACTGTGATGCTTCAAAATTAGGATACGGATGTGTGTTGATGCAACGCAAAAAGGTAATTGCATATGCCTCTAGGCAATTGAAAAAGCACAAGGAAAATTACACGACTCATGACATAGAATTAGGAGCCATAATTTTTGCCCTTAAAATTTGGGGACATTATTTGTATGGAAGTAAGTTTACCATCTATACGGATCATAAGAGTTTAAGGTATATATTTGGGCAAAAAGAGTTAAACATGAGGCAAAGAAGGTGGATGGAAATCCTAAGTGATTATGACTGTGATATTCAATATCACAAAGGAAAAGCAAACGTAGTCGCAGACGCCTTAAGTCGTAAGTATCATGAAAAGCAAAGACGAGTCCGTGCTCTTAGATTAAATCTACAATTAGATTTAATGGAACAATTGAAGAAAATTCAGGAAACGGAAATCAAGGACGATGCCGAAGGAATGAAAGGTTACCTAAAGGAACTAGAACAAGGAAAGGATGGAATTTGGAGATTCCACAAGAAAAGAATTTGGGTACCTAAACAAGGAGAATTAAGAAATAAGATTTTAGAAGAATCTCATAAATCAAGGTATACTGTACATCCAGGAAATAATAAGATGTACCAAGATTTAAGAAATAATTTTTTGTGGATAAGAATGAAAAAGGATATAGCCGAATACGTATCTAAGTGTTTAACCTGTTCACAAGTTAAAGCCGAACATCAGAAACCTTCAGGACTACTACAACAGCTAGAAATGCCTGTATGGAAATGGGAACTCATAACAATGGACTTTGTTACTAAGTTACCCAAAACCAGAAAAGGTAATGATGCTATTTGGGTAATTGTGGATCGATTAACCAAATCAGCTCATTTTCTACCAATGAAGGAAACCTTTAGCATGGAAAGGTTAGCCAAGTTGTATGTAGATGAAGTAGTATCCTTACATGGAGTCCCACTCTCCATTGTATCAGATAGAGATAGTCGTTTCACTTCCCGTTTCTGGACAAGTTTCCAGGAGGCAATGGGAACTCGACTTAATTTAAGTACTGCATATCATCCTCAAACGGACGGACAAAGTGAAAGGACGATACAAACAACGGAAGACATGCTCCGAGCATGTGTTATTGATTTTGGTGGTAATTGGGATAGCCATTTGCCATTAATAGAATTCTCCTATAACAATAGTTATCATTCGAGCATCGAAGCTGCTCCATTCGAAGCACTGTATGGACGCAAGTGCAGAACTCCCGTTTGTTGGGCAGAGATAGGAGAAAGTCAGTTATCAGGTCCAGAGATTGTGCAAGAAACCACTGACAAAATAACACAAATCAAGGAAAGATTAAAGACAGCCAGAGATCGCCAGAAAAGCTATGCGGACAATCGCCGCAAGCCGTTAGAATTTCAAGTCGGAGACAAAGTACTTTTGAAAGTATCTCCTTGGAAAGGAGTAGTACGATTTGGTAAGAAAGGAAAACTGAGTCCCAGATATGTTGGACCATTCCCCGTGATCCAACGAATAGGACCAGTAGCTTATCGTTTACAACTACCAGAAGAATTAGCAGAAGTACATGATGTGTTTCATATATCCAATCTCAAGAAATGTCTATCAGACGAATCCCTGGTAGTACCTCTTCAAGATATAGAGGTAAATGAAAAGCTGAAATTCATAGAGAAACCCCTACAAATAGAAGACCGGAAGATCAAGTTTCTCAAACACAAACGACTAGTGCTAGTAAAAGTCAAATGGGAATCCAAGAGAGGACCAGAATACACTTGGGAACTGGAATCAGAAATGAAGCGAAAGTACCCTCATCTATTTTAGTAAATCTCGAGGACGAGATTTTTCTCAAGGTGGGGAGGATGTAACAACTGCCACTAAAATCAATAATTAGGACGATAATTAGTCAATAAGAAAACCCTAATTGAGACACCCAAGTAATTCTGTACTAACCCTAAAATTTTCAGAATAATCAGAATCAGGATCAGGGCCCCTAAAATTCAAGGGGGTTAAACCCTAAATGATAATTATCTTCGAAATTCGTTGTCTGAATTAGGAATTCATAAACTGTCGACTCACCAGGCCTATACCAGTGACTAACCTACCCTACCCTAAATTGACATCCCAGGCGATACGCGGCAAGTGCCACGGATTCTTCCGCGACTCGCGGGAGGTGCAAATTTCGGGTATAAATAGAGGGCCTTGGGACTTGAATTCTGACACTGAAACGACGTTAAAATTCCAAATATCCGCTGAGATATAGTCGAAATACTATAAACACACACACGATTCACGAAGTGCTGCCGCAATCAGGGTAATAACTCGATCGCTATTACGATTCAACGTCCGATCGATTATAACTATCCAACGATTGTCCGAGTGCTGCTCAAATTGAGCTTATACTTTGTTATTCATTGTGATTTCGACTTGAATGTTTGAGTGCTGTTCGAATTCGGACTATGCTCTGTCATTCGTTGTGAATCCATTGGATTGTTAAGTATCGCACTTGATAATAGTTGTGAGGGTTTAATCTCGTGAATTGACGTAACTGCTGAATTAGTTACTAATCCCGTTTGTGTGTGCATTGTTATTTAAATTAGGTTAGAAGGCTAATCAGTAAAGCTTATACTCTGCTCGTAAATCTGCAATGTGAGTCATTCTCTTTTTATCAACTATTTTACAAAACTCCAAATTATTTTCAAAGTTATAATTACAGGGATTAAGTCTTTGTAATCACCAAATTACAGCCGGTATGTGGGGTTTTGTATACATTACTTGATAACCGTCACTATTGGACAACGAGTTAGCCAATGAGTGATATGACCATAGTCATAGACACCATCGGGCAAAGAGGCTACCGATGGATGTTCGAGTGACAAGTACTGTGGGTAGTTGGTTTGATAATCAGAAACATTGTAATCGCTCTTAATACTGTAAATTATAACAAACGAGTCGTTTTAGTAAAATGAATGATTCACTCAGTATTTCCCCGCTGACAAACCTTTTTCAAACATGTTTCAGGTAATCTGTTATGAGCAAAGAAAAGTGCCGTGAAGCACTCCCAGCTTAGAAAAGTGGCTCAATGTAAATAAATAAAGGAACATGTTTTGAAAATAAAGATTTCCCTGGGAAATCACATTATTGTAAAATACGGGAATTTATCCCTAAGTTATGAAACGAGCAGTTTAAATTATTGAAAGATCCTGTTTTAAAAAACTTCCGCTGTCGCCTAAATTAAATACCACGGGATTCCTGTCCCGCAGCTCCTGAAACGGGTCAAACCGGGTCGGGGGCCGTGACAGCCGGCCCAACCGCCGGCCAACTGCAAGAATGGTTTGTTGTGGGAACCGGACCGGCTTAAGAAGCGGATCGCGACCCGACCCGACCGGTCGGACCGGCTGGTCCGGTCCGGTTTTAAGAACATTGCTTTTTCTACATCCACAATAACATCAACAGGCTTATCAGCCTCGAGATTCTCAGCCCCAGCAGTCTCCCCAGTCTTATTCTCAGGAATCTCAGAGTTCTTTAACTGGTCAACAACAGAGGCGCGTGGAGGAGAGGGTGGAAGTTCTACATTAACCACAGATGAAGGTTCTGTGGGAACAGGAGAGTTCGGGTTTTCTGTAAAAACAAACGTATAAATCACAAATTCGAGGCATGAAAGAAAAAGAGCAAAGAAGAAAACACTTACCATGAACAGGTTCAGAAATGAAGGCGTCAAGGTTGCCCTTTCTAGTAATCTTCTTCCTCTAAATCTTCTTCGCAGGCTGAAGTTCAGCGTCAGCACCACTCTGCTTTCTTTTTCCTTCTTTCTTCCTCAACAGGCGCTCAGGACTCGATTCCAAATCAATGGGATCATCAGGGTTCGATGGAGGGATATCAGTAGTATCTTTTGGCTCCGACTTTGGTCTTCTTATAGCTGCAGGCGCAAGACCCTCCAATGAATCAGATACCACCACATAATCACACCAGGAATCAGAGGAACGGTGCGTACCTTTCTTCTCTCCGCTCATATTTTTTGCCTTAAAAGGTTGAGCCTTCTCAGCATCACTCTTCTTCGGCGCAGCAGTGGTTGTGGGCGTACGTCTTTTCTTCTTAGGGCCTATACCCAAATTCGACAGCTCACCTACTGTAAGCGTGGAATTAACTTATTCAAGTGTGCAGAAACAACAAAAAATGTTGCGATAAAAACTTACCAGCACCAGCAACAGGTTGTGCAGACAAATCAATAAATCATCATCCCACGGAAGAACGAAGTTCCTCACAGTACGATGATACCAGAGCTCCTCATCAGTTTTCTTGGCAATTGTAGCCATCTCCCCACCTTCTCTCTCGAACGCAACAACATATAAAGAAACAACTGCAAAAAAAAGAGGAGCAAGGTTAAAAGAAAAAGAAGAAAGAAGAAAGATAAAGGAACAGGGCAAGCCCCAAAATCTTACCTTTATCACCTTCCATATACACCGGCTTATCTTCCTGATTCATCCTCCAATTCAGACGCATGCTGGCACCAACAAGGGCTTTCTCCGGCAAAGCAATAGACGGAACATCCTTCAAATCCTGGTACCAATTTTCATCAACGGGAGTTTGAATAGTTTCGGTAGGGACATCCTCTTTTCCCCAAAACATCATCCTCATTGGGATAACCCCTACTTTAATAAAAAAGAATTTTTGCTTCCAGCCATGGAATGATTTTGGGGGTTGAAGCAGAATCTTCTTCGCCGACGCTCTTTGAACAAAAGAATAGAACCCTTGAGAGCAATGCATTTGATGGAAAACTCGAAATCGAGGAACTGTCGGTTCAATATGCATCGTACGGCACACGAATTCAAAATGTCGAACCCTAACCATACCAATAGGGTGCATTTGGGAAATGTGAAACTTGTAATAATCAAGAATTTCAAGAAAGAATTTTGTTGCAGGCAGTCAGAAGTTGCCTACAGAAAAGAAATCCCAAAATAAAGTTATGTATCCGGTCGGAGCATCCATTACCGTTTGACCCTCGTCAGGGTATCGGGCACCCCAAACGTCGCCCTGGACCACTTCAATGGTGGAAGTTTGGCAGCCATTTCTTCAGTAGAATCTTCGTAATGATCTCCGGTTGACATAAGAAAGAGAACTTGCAAAATTCTTTCTAAAAATCTGACAGAAGACGAAGAAGAAAGGGATTTTCAAGGAAGTAATGATTAATGAAAATAGGAAACTGAAAACACTTATATACTCACCACCATAAATAGCATAGATAACTCCAAAAGCACCTTTTCCAGGATGGCACAGTTATCCAAGCGTCAGAGGCGAGTGAGAGAAAACCATAAACGCGAGTTCACGCGCGCGTGTAAGGCACGATCAACAATGTACATTTGACAGCGACAGCCTGTCACACGTCAACAGTCATTACTGTACCTTTCCACATACCCGAAGTCAAGAATTTTCAAAAATCAAAACAATGAGCAAGAGTATCTTCTCTCAGAAGATTCTCCACTTTTCGCCAAAAACTCTACAGCAAAAAGCACCCCTCTCTCTCATTGTCCAGTGCTCCACTTACTTGCATAAGAGCAACACTAGACTGGGGGAACTTTGTTGGTGCATCCGTCTGTCGTCTTCGTCTTGTATCGAGTCTTGTATAGAATGTATTAGATCAGGGCACGAAAATCGAGATTAGTGGATTAAGAGTGATTCCGCTTGAAATGACAACTTGTCATTCCAAGCGAAATCAACCAAGTTCTGTAACACCCTGAAAATGGGTTTGGTAACTAAACCCCGTTATTACAAAAGAGCGGGTAAAATACCGTTAGTGGTAAAAATAACCTGGTAAATATTAGGATTTAAGTAAATAAACCTAATATTTAATAAAACATGAATAAATGTTTTTAAGTAAATAAAGTTCATAAGAAGTCCGAATTAACGGGACTTAAAATGAATTGAGTTATAGATTCCCCGAACCCACTAATTTAACTAGGAATGTTTAACCTAGTTAATAAATGGGAATATTGTTAGAAATAAGTAGGTTGTGGCCTACTTAATAACGAACCAAACACGAGGGGTTAATATGGGATATGTAGGATCGTGAAACGACCTGAAGAGTCGATCAGAAGAGTGCTCAGACCGAATCAGAGGCGGAATTCATTGATTCGGTCTTCGTTCAGCTTGTATTCACTATAAATGTCTTGTTTATTGATCTTGTAATAGATTACAGCACGTAGACACTTCGACGGCACCTCGACGTCGGAAACTAAAATCTTACAAATGATGACAGTTTGAAACCTATATATAGAAGACCCCTGACCGTTTGAAAGTAACAAGACATCTTCAAACGGTCACGTTTCAAACGGCCTACAACTTCAAACGATCATGCTTTTCAAACGGTCAACTATTCAAACTAAAGCTTCTCATTGGACCATTCACAATTTTGTCTTTTAGTGAATATGATGCAATGATGATGTCATCTTATGATGTCATCATCAAAGATGATGACATATGCATGATCAAATCTGCACCGAACCCGAGACTCGACATAAGACGAAGACGACAGATGACTGCACCAACAGACTCCCCCTCAGATGTTGACGAGTCTTAAGTGTCGAGTCTTCGCATCTTCAGTCTTTATCAGTCTCTTTTCTTTCTTAGCATATACCAGGATCTTCTCTTTGGCTCTAGCCTCGTCAGACTCCCCCTTTCATCATGATGGGATCGCTATCTGGAATTTGCTATCACCTTGAGATCAAATCCTAGCTTTATCTCTGTTTAAGCTTTTCTCAGGTTCTGATGTATCTCCTGACTTTCCATAGCAGCAGGATCAGAAACCTACACATCTCACATATTCTATTACAAACCAACAAAGTTGTGATTCAACTTAATGAATCAACTAAACATTCGAGAATTTTCACATTTAAAATTTAACAAATTTTAAACATTTCAAACTCTGATTCAACATTTCAAAACACTTAACCAAACTATCTGTTCATCATGTTTAGCCTTTGAGATTTTGAATATCAGCTCTCCAACATCAGTTGTCGAAAATATTTTTGGATTTTCAAAATATGAAACATAAATTCAAAAATTAAATGCAGAAATGAAATATGTACAAACATATTTTTGTGAGTTTGTGCAAGAAGATCATATCAGCTGCCGACTAGACACTAGCACCGTTAAGCTGTTATTTCATTCTAAGCTTTTAAACAGTTCGCGTTGATTGCCGATATACTGATCCACTTAAATTCTCACAAAACTTTCAACCTGTTCGGGATACTGAATTAGTGTTTTAGAACTTAAACATCTACATGTGTCCCACCTCAGAATATACTCCCGTATCCAGACCCCAATATTCAGTCTTACAGGTGAGTATACCACAGCTAATATCTGTTAAGGGGTAGATGCGAGGGCCGTGAGAGCTCAGGTCGATACTTCCGTATACGCATAGAGATGACGGCTTCGACTTTAAGGTGTGTCCCCTTTAGAGGATCTTTTATTTACAACAGCAGCGACTATCAATTTTATTGTTTCATCAGCATGCTAAGGGCGAGCTTATATTTCAAAGCTTTTTGCAGAAAGTATTATTCGGGGACTAGGTCAGTACTTCCATACAGTAGAAGTCCCGGGATAATACCCCAGATATCACTGAGCATAAAGACCTAGTATCTCAGAATACGGGACCCTTCAAACAGGATTTCAGGGGTTACCTATATATCCTGGAGATGTTCCCCACGTAAACACAAGTGAAATTTATGTTTAGATCCCAAACTGATCTACTAATTCTGTGAAAACCTATCAGCACATCTTTAGCGAAACTGCTTAATTGCATTTATACATTACAAATCTTTAGCGTACTGTGCCAGTCTAGCTGATGTACTATCATTTCCCCTATTCGCACCAAAACTCATTTTTAATTTTTCGATGTTTTTGACATTTTCAAATTTTCTAATTTTTTTTTAAAATTTTACTCCCCCTAAAATCAATATATGTTTCAATTTTGATTTTCTAGGAAAATTTGAACAAACTGTACAAATTTGACAACTTGATGAGAATCGCATCAATTCTCCATCCACATGGCGTAAACAATCAGAACTCCCCCTCACAACAAACTATTTTCCCATTGTGATTTCAAAACACTTAAAGTTTGTTTTAATCAAAATGGTTTTTCTGGAAAAATTAGTTTGTTTACCAATCATTTGTAGGTTCGGGGTTACTTCATCACATTGTTTTCTACACACACATGACAGATTTTACAATTTCAGTTTTAGATCTCAAACATCACTTGTAGAAAATCAAGTACAACTTAATGTCCCTGATTTACCACATGTAAAACGAAAAATCACCAAAGTGAAATTTCTCAAGAAATGTGCCGATTCATGTTCCACGCTTACCAACCTGGGAACTCCGGCAAGTCAGGCTTTTCTATTTGAACAGATTCACCCAAGCCTGACAATCCTTGGGTGATTTTGAATTCTTGTTCAACAATGGTGGAAAGTTTGCATCATCCATTGTTAAACCCGAATTCTCCTTTTTTACCTCAACACCAGGCTCTTCTGGCTTTAACGAACCAGAATCATTGCCTGCACATGGCTTGTCTGACTTTGATCTGTCAGATTCATCGCCTGAAGGTGGCTTGTCTGACTTTGACCTGTCAGATTCATTGCCGACCATTTTCTTCTTTCTCTCTTCTTTCGTCCTTAGATTTGTATCCGATGAGTTCGTCTTGCTTGACTTTGCAATCGAGGGAGTTGATTCATCAGAACTCTTATTTTTACCAACAGATGAACCTGAGGACAAAATCTTCTCGAGATACTCTCTCGCCTTCTTCCTCTTTTTCCTCAGTCTGTCTTTCTGCCCCTGTGAAAGTTTAACTTTCTTTTCTTTAATTGTCTGTTCTTGAACTTTAGGTTTTAGAACCTTCTGTTCATGGGGCTTGACTTTGACTAGAATCTTTGCCAATTTCTGAGACTTAGCCCTCAATCTTTCATTTGATCTCCTTGGGCAATCTCTGGCTATGTGACCTTTGATCTGGCAGTTAAAGCATCTCCTCATCTCAAAATTCCTTCTCTGGCAGTTAACAGCAATGTGTCCTTGATAACCACACCGGTAACACACTCTGTTATCGTACCATGTACCACCTTCACACCAAACACTCAGATCATAACATTGTCTGGCTTGGTGATATTCCTTCCTCATGTTTGCTGGATTTGGCTTTTGAGCACTGTGGTCCGACCTGCACCACTTATTGCCTACAGTTTTTGAGTTTTCATTTTTCAATTTTTTGTGATTTTTGATTGCGATTGGATGATTGATCTGATGAGCTTTTATTTTCTTTTTGTACAATTTTCTCAGTTTTAATTTTTTGTTTTTGTTCCACTTTCTTCTTCAAAGGTTTTTGCTTAGAGCATTCTCCCTTTTCAGTCGATTGCAGAACAGTTTTCTGAAATTTTTCTTTTAGTTTCAAAAACAATTTTTGTTTTTCTAATTTTTCATTTACATCATCAGATTTCTCATCGCAATCTTCAACTTTGACATTGTCAAAGTTTGTGACATTGTCACTTATTGGAACTGAATTGATTGGTTTTGGACATGGAAAATTCAAACTGTCTGATGCAGTCACAAAACCTTTCAATTTCTTCTCAAGTTCATCAATCTTGTTTCTTGAATTCTCAACTTCATTTTCAAGCTGAGATATTCTTACAAGATGAGACTTGATTGTTTTTTCATTTTCATTCTTCATGTTTTCAAGAACAGACTTTTCACTTTTCAAAACTTTTATCTGTTCTTGAAATTTCGTTTCATTTGCTTTCAAGTTTTTGTTTTCCAACTTAATCCAGAAATCCTCATCTTCTGAAGATTTCTTTTTGCTTTCAAACTCTTTTTCTAACTCTTTGATTTTCTTTTGAGCACATTCACCTTCTTTTTCCAATTTTATAATTTTCTGAAGATGGGAATTTATCATTTTTTGTTTTTCAATGTTGTTTTTGCTAAACATGTCTCTCCCATCTTCAAGAATTTTCATTTGATTTTGAAATTCTTTTTCAATTTTTGATTTTTCAATTTCAAAATTCTTAATCTTTTCTTCAAAAAATTTTGCCTTTTTCGCACTTTTGTTTTCAGATTTCAAACTGTTCAAACCATCCAACAGTTTGTCATTTTCAGTTTTTAACTTCTCACAATTTTCTTTTAACATAAGAATCTGCTTATCATCGGTCTGCTTCTCGTCTTTCAACTTCTTGATCTCCAATGCCAAACTTTCCGCATCTTTTACGAGTTTGTCGTTATCAATCTTAAAGTTGTCACATTTGAAACACACTGATGCAGAACTTGAAGAGTCATTCTTCGCAAATTCTTCATTCTTTGCCTTTTTCTCTGTCTTGTATGTTCCTGCACAAACAATTTTAACAAAATCAAGAGGATTTGAATTTTCATCAATATAACACCCCCTTTTAAAGTCATATTTCATGTTCTGTTTTGCAGCAAAACACATACATATTCTTCTATCAATTTCAGAAATTACATCCAAATTGATTTTATCTAGATTTCCCAAATTCATTTCATTTAGATTTCCTATAATTTTATTCATCAATAGCTTCTTCTTATCAGAATTTTTATAATGATGCTTTTGAAGTTTACTGATGAAATCAGATGGATATAATTTCAGAAATTTAGGCTTTTGTTTTAATTTCTCTAAAACCTCATCCCATTCGGCAGGTAAAGCGTCTGCCAACTTCGATATTTTTTCAGTATCTGTCAATTTTATTCCAAATGATTTTAATTTGTCCATCAAGTAATCAAATCTCTTTCCCATCTCTTTCACTGTCTCATCCTGTTGACAAGCAAACCTGTCAAGTCTAAGAGTCCAAATCTTCTTATCATCTTTTTCATACATACTCGTATGATACCAACCAAATCTATTTAACCTTTCAATCAACTCATTCTCCTTTTCATCAAACATCTTGTCCATCTTTCAAACACAAATTGTTCAAACAATCTGATTGGGCCTTTACTGATTGGGTCGATGATAATGAAACTTGGGCCTTTGATCAATGATTATAACAAACCGACAAACTAAATTTCCAACACTCTATGATTGGGCCGCAATCCTTTTAATCACGTGACAGGCCTCTATGTTAAACACATGATCATTGGGCCGTTGTCATGAATCCCTTTGATTGGGCCAAACAATTCACAGTAGCCGACAAAGTTCACTCAAAACACCCTTTCAATTAAATAGAATATGAATTGGGCTGCACTAAACAATGATTGGGCCGAGAATAATCAACAAACAATGCTAAGATACTTCTGATTGGGCCGCTCAATTAATGGACTAACACTTCTTGATGAAATCAAAATCACATGCAAACTGAATTCACAACCCGACAATATTAATTTCTTCTAAATTCTCATTGGGCCGAGAGAAAGTATAATGTCACAAGATCTGATTCAATTTTTTAATGCAAATTTAATTGGGCCTCACAATCTTAGTGGTCGACAAAATCAGTTATGTCTTCAATTTGATAGGGCCACTATATTCAGCACATGGGTTGTATCAATTTATCTTGGTCAACAATATTAAGTGTGCATGAATTCTGATTGGGCCGCACAATGAATCTTGGGTCAATGACTATATCACATGCAACTTTATATTTATCAAGTGTCAATTTATGAGAATCACGTCCAACTACCCAATTCAAGTTTCAAGGTTTACTTGATAGAACCGATACAAAGGTAGACTGACAAACTAAAATCACATGCTATTTCTTGAACTAAGCACTCACATGTGACCGACTGACATGCTCAAATTCAATATTACACACAACACAATGCACAATCACATGAAACACTGATTCACTTTCAAACTGTATGGCTAGCTTCAAACGAAAAGGTGTTTTTCAAACGGGATGGATTAATTTCAAACGAGACAGTCCAGTTTCTAGGTTGCAGATTTCAAACGGACAGGCAAGGCTCGTTCAAACGGTCATCAATTTTCAATCCATTCAGTTTTACGTTGAGTTTTGATTTGATATTTTCAAGGGTTGATTAAAACACTGTTATGTATCTTATATGTGAAAATCAGCCGTTTTTAACCGTGAAAAGTATCAAATTTTGAAAGAAGGTGTAGAAGATCAGAATTTGCTAGCGAAAACGAGCTAAACGGTAAGAACTCTTCCTCCTGAGCTCTGATACCGCATGTAGGATCGTGAAACGACTTGAAGAGTCGATCAGAAGAGTGCTCACACCGAATCAGAGGCGGAATTCATTGATTCGGTCTTCGTTCAACTTGTATTCACTATAAATGTCTTGTTTATTCATCTTGTAACAGATTACAGCACGTAGACACTTCGACGGCACCTCGGCGTCGGAAACTAAAATCTTACAAATGATGACAGTTTGAAACCTATATATAGAAGACCCCTGACCGTTTAAAACTAACAAGACATCTTCAAACGGTCACGTTTCAAACGGCCTACAACTTCAAACGATCATGCTTTTCAAATGGTCAACTATTCAAACTAAAGCTTCTCATTGGACCATTCACAATTTTGTCTTTTAGTGAATATGATACAATGATGATGTCATCTTATGATGTCATCATCAAAGATGATGACATATGCATGATCAAATCCGCACCGAACCCGAGACTCGACATAAGACGAAGACGACAGATGACTGCACCAACAGGATAACTTAACAAAGTTATTTAATAAAAAGAAAAAAAAATCAAAACAAAACACACACTTCAAGTGTGTGTTCTGGATCGACATCAGGGAGCTCCCCATGGAGCCAAACCCTAACCTTCAACCAATCCATCAAATTGAAGGATCAAATGAAGCCCAATTTCACAACCGAGCGTGAATTTGCGATCACCCGAACAAGAGAATCGTAAGGTATGTAAAATCTTGATGATTCGTGAAGTTGTAAAAAGTTGATAATCATCCTAATCGCGAATTAGGCATGGATTAGAGAAGCTAGGGCTAGTTTAGTGATGTATACTTGCTTAGGAACGAAACCCTAAGTGAAAATCATACATAACATGCTATGAATTGAAGGATTTGATGAATTAACACACTTAGATAAGTGGGTTTTAATGTTATGATAATTTTGATGATATAACTATGCTTAGAATCAACATGCATGATAACGAATAGAAGGTGTTCGATTTAACCATGAATTTGGGAACTTGTTCATACATGATTGAAATGGGTTTTGAATGTTATGATGAAATATGGTAGCCAAATTCATGTAACTAAGTGTATGAGATCATGTTATCTACTAATTGATAGATGGAACTTGATCTTATTAAGTGTTTGGATGAATGCTAGCGATATGATGAACGGGTCCCACTTATAGATGAGAACCCTTAGTTTTTGTGAAATGAATGAACAAACTAGTTTTGATAATCGCTTGAGCTAGTTGAAGTATTGAAAAGATAATGGACTTAGTTAAAACTTTAGTTAAAACGGGGGCCAAAAAATAACGCCTACAGGGTAATTATTGGAATGCTTAAACTAGTTGTCGAACTTGAATGTGCATTTTATGTACTAAGGGGCGTTTGACTTTTAGTAGTCAAACCGACCATTAATAAGATCGAATGATAAATTTGATAGAAAAATACGTAAGATGGAATAGTTATGATTAACAATGACTAAATTAACCATCTTATGAAATATGATGATAGTTTGACGCCTAACAAGCTAGGTGGAAGCTTGTGGATGAAGCGGGTCAAACAGAACGAGTACGGAAAGAAAAAAAACGTGGCATGGATGCAAGGTAAGTATATCTTACACTAGTCATATATCTTATAATATTCTTTCGTCATATTAGTTACAAAAAGAAAAAAAATACCTAATTGAGATATGGTGTTCCGGAGTGTAGTCGTACGGAACAAGATAATCAAATATGATAAGAAAACATAGTGATGGCTAAAAATGAGTTAAATCGGTAATTCGATCATATTATGACGAATGAAACATGTACTTTTAATGGTTATCATATAAGTTAAATCTGAATAACCATTAAGGACAAAATGGTAATTTGACAATATTTGACAATTTGACAATGGTAATTGGTCATTTAGACCAAACGGGTCAAAAGGTGAAATTATCCCCCTTTGACAATATCGACTAATGGGTTGTCAAGTTGTATGATTTTAGGAAACAAATAGCACATGGATGCTTACTTCGCTATCAATTTACAGCCACTAAGGAAAGGTACTGAAACGGGTCAATATATTGATCCGATCCAGGTATGTATAGTGATACAACTCATCATGTAGATTTGAGAGTTCTATAAGAGTTAGACAAGGTTAAATTATAGATATTTGGTTATCTTTTAGGTAAACCAAATAAATTTAGTCATGATTATGACATTTTAGAAACATAATGGTTCCTAAACAAAACTATAGTTAGAAGTCGGACTTTTGGGTCAAACAAGTACTAAAAGTCCTTCGTCGTAAAAGAAGGACTAAAATTTACTAAAACGTCCTTGTAAGCAAAATTGAGCAAACAAAGCATAAAGGTTGTTTGGAAATAAGTGATAGGATGAAATAAATACTTTGAATGAGTATGAAAAGTGAAAGATGTAAAATATTGGTCAAATGACTATATAAAGAGTCTTTGCCGTAGAATAATGAATTGAAGGGTAAAGTTTGGAATACATAAATCACCACATTGAATCCACCACAACTATATTTGTGGTGGGAGGTCATTTGATAAAAAAATGTGGACATATGCATTTAGAAACGAATGAAAGAGATTGGTGCTTAAAATATGCTTAAATCCCCTTAACGGGTCAAAATAAGCATATGAGTGAAAATGGGTTTAAGAGGGTATATGAACCTGTAATTGGAGCCTATTATGTTAAACATCATTGAATTTAATAGGTTTATGAGAGATAAGGGTCAAACAAACTTGTTTGTTTGATAAGGATCTAACGGGTCAAAATTTGGTAAAAAGGGGTAATAAGCCGAAGACTTAAAAGTCTAAAATTTTGTTAAACCGAATGTTGGATTTAAACTCCATATGATGGAGGACCAAATTACAATCATGTAGGAAGAAACGGTAGGTCAAACGGACAAGCGGATTGAAAGATACGAAAGTTTTCGTATCAATAAGCGGTAAAATAGAAAGGCTGAATGTAGGGACCACCGTAACTTACGGTATCCACCGTAAGTTACGGTGGAGCTGATTTAGTTACGGTGGTTGCCTACTGAATTATGGTAGGAGATTTGTAATACAGGGGCCACCGTAACTTACGGTGCCCACCGTAAGTTACGATGGAGACCAGTTGGAAATCCTTGTTTTAAGATCAAGAGTTTAACGTCGGGATTCTTTTTCCTTCCATTTTCATTACCGGATTTGTGTAGACACGTTATCATTCCAGTATGACTAAAGCATTTCATGTTTATGAAATGTAGGTATACTTTGGATGCCGAAAGAGGATCAAGCTCAGCAAAGAACCGAACACGATAAAGATACATGCTTCCGCACATTGTCTCGCCGTAAATTTTAAACGACGAACTCAATTACGTTATGTTGAATGACTTATGATTTGTAAAAGTTTTATTAAACCCGTATTTTTATAGTATGTGTAGTCTTAATTACACATCTAAATTGTGGTATTTACATGTAAAACCGTAATTTAGTAACTAGGGTGTTACAAGTTGGTATCAGAGCCCTGGTTTAAGAGATTCAAGTATGGTGGGAAAACTATGCTTGGACTTAAACCTTATGCTCTTAATAAAGATTGGTGTTCGGTTCGATGCTTGATCGCAAATCCGGTAAGTGTATGTATGTTAATCGTTTAGCGTATTAAAGTGTTGTAAACAACACATAGGGTTATCGTGTAATACACGTTACCCCAATTAAATGATAGATATAGTTAACAACATTTCGTGCGTTGACACATATAGTACAAAAGTCTTGTATTATGATACGGGCATTTAGTAAAGTTGACATTATTAACTTTTGTGAATGTCTTGATTGAAGGACACTTGCATTTAAAGATGATAAAGGTTAAACAAATTAAGGATGTGATAGAGGAACAGTCTCAAGAGGAACATGCTCAGTAAGGACTAAATCGCGTAAGGACCGCGAACAAGGTTAATGGCAAGAAACGCCCGTCGGGGCAAGCATTATCATGTGTGTGCTTTTAAATATAATCGCGCAATTAGCAATATGCAACAAACATGTAAAGAAAGACTGTCACATATGTAAATTAGAAACTTGGGAAACCTGAATAGAATACCTATCCAGGATATTATTTCCAAGAAAACTAAATAGAGGTGTTACTTACATGGGGTGTGATGTGAAAACTATAAAAGGGTCGTGTATGTCATGTGTTAATCGCTTACTCTGGCCAAGTAAGTAGTGGCACATGATACCATGAGTTTCTTATAGCGGACACATTTACATCTGATGTAGTAAGGATGGGGTAAATGGGACAAATTAAAAAGTACCCAAAAGAATCGAATGAGCAAAATATTTGATAATAATGTAAACGCACAGCCGAGTGACGGAAGCGTATTACATTAGGATAATGAGCCCGAGTGAAGGGACAAAGAAACACGTAAGATGATCAGAATACGTATCGGGAGGGGGTGTACTTACACTCGAACCCGGAAAATGCAAACATGTAAAATGATGTAGACATGTATCGGGAGGGGGTGTACTTACACTCGAACCCGGAAAATGCAAACATGTAAAATGATGTAGACATGTATCGGGAGGGAGTGTACTTACACTCGAACCCGAAAAATGCAAACATGTAAAATGATGTAGACATGTATCGGGAGGGGGTGTACTTACACTCGAACCCGGAAAATGCAAACATGTAAAATAATGTAGACGTGTATTGGGAGGGGGTGTACTTACACTCGAACCCGAAGAATATAAACATGTAAAATGATCAAGATATGCATTGGGAGGTAGTGTACTTACAATCGAACCCGGAAAATGCGAATATGTCTCTAAACGGGTCGTTTTTGTAAAACGTCAAACTCGAGGACAAAGTCGGAATATAAAAATGAAGCGAGGTCTTAATGCATACCGGGAGGGTTGCAGTAATAACGACTTCGGTAAAACACCCGGTTGATGGGTAAGGATTTAAACACACGCATAGATCGAGAAACGGGAACTCGGATGGAAAGCTAAAAGACTTGGATTTTGAGTCATGACTAAAAGACGACAAGATGAAGTAAATAGAAGTTTTGATAAATCATGTTCAACTATTTTAAAGTTGAACGGGTCGAACAAAGATTGAAGTTTGATATTCATAAGTGATAAATTTTCACACGAACAAGTCAGACAAATTTAATAAAGGATGACACTTGCTAAAGTAAGTAAGTGCGAACCGAATAAATAAAAGCACAAAATATTAATAAACCTATGCAAAGGGTTATAAGCGCTAAAAACATTAAAATAAAAGAACCCGGGTAATGGGACGTAAAGAAGTATAAGTAAGAACCGAGTAACGGTAAGTGTAGGGCAAACCGACGTGTAATTGACGTTAGAAGTCAAGAAGTCGGAAAGGTAATTCGAAAGAAAACAATGTAGCCTTAGACTATGGTCAAAGTCAAACGAAATCCAAAAAGTAAAGGTGAATAATTCTAAACATAAAAAGGGGTGTCTTAACGCCATATGCGTATATAAACGTATACACATTTGAATAAAGACTTGAATAAAAGATGATCTACGGGATCATCATAATCTACGGGATATTAATTTAGTGTAATGGTCTACGGGACTAAACTGACCCATGAGTCATGAATAAAAAGGAAAAGAATCATAAAGGCAACACCCTAAAGAGGTGAAAGCCTAAAGAAATAGCCTACGAGGCTAAGTGAAAGAATCTACGGGTTACTTAGACGAGCGAGGGAACCAATAGAGAATTCCCACATAAAACTAAGACTTTAAAAGAATAAGTTACGGACTGTCAATATCCTGGTATGGATAATTGACAAAAGACAAAGAGGAAATCCTAAACTAAAACTTCGGTTTTGGTAAGAAATGACGTTTTTACAAATAAGAATTCTGATAGGAATTCAAATAGCAAACATAAAAGATACATATGTTGTGTAATTAAAAGATGTTGCCATATTTGTCTGATGACACTAACAAATGGTCAAAGTGTGAGTAATACTTAGAAGATTACTTAGTTTATGTACATTGGGTTGAAACTCAATAAATTATGTAAGAAAAGGTTTCAAGGACGAAACCTCTTTAAGGGGGGTAGACTTGTAACACCCCGAAAACGGGTTTGGTAATTAAACCCCGTTATTACAAAAGAGCAGGTAAAATACCGTTAGTGGTAAAAATAACCCGGTAAATATTAGAATTTAAATAAATAAACCTAATATTTAATAAAACGTGAATAAATGTTTTTAAGTAAATAAAGTTCATAAGAAGTCCGAATTAACAGAACTTAAAATGAACTGAGTTATAGATTCCCCGAACCCACTAATTTAACTAGGAATGTTTAACCTAGTTAATAAATGGGAATATTGTTAGAAATAAGTAGGTTGTGGCCTACTTAATAATGAACCAAACATGAGGGGTTAAAATGGGATAACTTAACAAAGTTATTTAATAAAAAGAAAAAAAATCAAAACAAAACACACACTTCAAGTGTGTGTTCTGGATCGACATCAGGGAGCTCCCCATGGAGCCAAACCCTAACCTTCAACAAATCCATCAAATTGAACGATCAAATGAAGCCCAAATTCACAACCGAGCGTGAATTTGCGATCACCCGAACAAGAGAATCGTAAGGTATGTAAAATCTTGATGATTCGTGAAGTTGTAAAAAGTTGATAATCATCCTAATCGCGAATTAGGCATGAATTAGAGAAGCTAGGGCTAGTTTAGTGATGTATACTTACTTAGGAACGAAACCCTAAGTGAAAATCATACATAACATGCTATGAATTAAAGGATTTGATGAATTAACACACTTAGATAAGTGGGTTTTAATGTTATGGTAATTTTGATGATATAACTATGCTTGGAATCAACATGCATGATAACGAATAGAAGGTGTTCGATTTAACCATGAATTTGGGTACTTGTTCATACATGATTGAAACGGGTTTTGAATGTTATGCTGAAATATGGTAGCCAAATTCATGTAACTAAGTGTATGAGATCATGTTATCTACTAATTGATAGATGGAACTTGATCTTATTAAGTGTTTGGATGAATGCTAGCGATATGATGAACGGGTCCCACTTATAGATGAGAACCCTTAGTTTTTGTGAAATGAATGAACAAACTAGTTTTGATAATCACTTGAGCTAGTTGAAATATTGAAAAGACAATGGACTTAGTTAAAACTTTAGTTAAAACGGGGGCCTAAAAATAACGCCTACCGGGTAATTATTGGAATGCTTAAACTAGTTGTCGAACTTGAATGTGCATTTTATGTACTAAGGGGCGTTTGACTTTTAATAGTCAAACCGACCATTAATAAGATCGAATGATAAATTTGATAGAAAAATACGTAAGATGGAATAGTTATGATTAACAATGACTAAATTAACCATCTTATGAAATATGATGATAGTTTGACGCCTAACAAGCTAGGTGGAAGCTTGTGGATGAAGCGGGTCAAACAGAACGAGTACGGAAAGAAAAAAAACGTGGCATGGATGCAAGGTAAGTATATCTTACACTAGTCATATATCATATAATATTCTTTCATCGTATTAGTTACAAAAAGAAAAAAAATACCTAATTGAGATGGTGTTCCGGAGTGTAGTCGTACGGAACAAGATAATCAAATATGATAAGAAAACATAGTGATGGCTAAAAATGAGTTAAATCGGTAATTCGATCATATCATGACGAATGAAACATGTACTTTTAATGGTTATCATATAAGTTAAATCATAATAACCATTAAGGACAAAATGGTAATTTGACAATTTGACAATTTGACAATGGTAATTGGTCATTTAGACCAAACGGGTCAAAAGGTGAAATTATCCCCCTTTGACAATATCGACTAATGGGTTGTCAAGTTGTATGATTTTAGGAAACAAATAGCACATGGATGCTTACTTCGCTATCAATTTACAGCCACTAAGGAAAGGTACTGAAACGGGTCAATATATTGATCCGATCCAGGTATGTATAGTGATACAACTCATCATGTAGATTTGGGAGTTCTATAAGAGTTAGACAAGGTTAAAGTATAGATATTTGGTTATCTTTTAGGTAAACCAAATAAATTTAGTCATGATTATGACATTTTAGAAACATAATGGTTCCTAAACAAAACTATAGTTAGAAGTCGGACTTTTGGGTCAAACAAGTACTAAAAGTCCTTCGTCGTAAAAGAAGGACTAAAATTTACTAAAACGCCCTTGTAAGCGAAATTGAGCAAACAAACCATAAAGGTTGTTTGGAAATAAGTGATAGGATGAAATAAATACTTTGAATGAGTATGAAAAGTGAAAGATGTAAAATATTGGTCAAATGACTCTATAAAGAGTCTTTGCCGTAGAATAATGAATTGAAGGGTAAAGTTTGGAATACATAAATCACCACATTGAATCCACCACAACTATATTTGTGGTGGGAGGTCATTTGATAAAAAAATATGGACATATGCATTTAGAAACGAATGAAAGAGATTGGTTCTTAAAATATGCTTAAATCCCCTTAACGGGTCAAAATAAGCATATGAGTAAAAATGGGTTTAAGAGGGTATATGAACCTGTAATTGGAGCCTATTATGTTAAACATCATTGAATTTAATAGGTTTATGAGAGATAAGGGTCAACAAACTTGTTTGTTTGATAAGGATGGAACGGGTCAAAATTTGGTAAAAAGGGGTAATAGGACGAAGACTTAAAAGTCTAAAATTTTGTTAAACCGAATGTTGGATTTAAACTCCATATGATGGAGGACCAAATTACAATCATGTAGGAAGAAACGGAAGGTCAAACGGACAAGCGGATTGAAAGATACGAAAGTTTTCGTATCAATAAGCGGTAAAATAGAAAGGCTGAATGCAGGGACCACCGTAACTCACGGTGTCCACCGTAAATTACGGTGGAGCTGATTTAGTTACGATGGTTGCCTACTGAAGTACGGTAGGAGATTTGTAATACAGGAGCCACCGTAACTTACGGTGCCCACCGTAAGTTACGGTGGAGACCAGTTGGAACTCCTTGTTTTAAGATCAAGAGTTTAACGTTGGGATTCTTTTTCCTTCCATTTTCATTACCGGATTTGTGTAGACACATTATCATTCCAATATGACTAAAGCATTTCATATTTATGAAATGTAGGTATACTTTGGATGCCGAAAGACGATCAAGCTCAGCAAAGAACCGAACACGATAAAGATACATGCTTCCACACATTGTCTTGCCGTAAATTTTAAACGACGAACTTAATTACGTTATGTTGAATAACTTATGATTTGTAAAAGTTTTATTAAACCCGTATTTTTATAGTATGTGTAGTCTTAATTACACATCTAAATTGTGGTATTTACATGTAAAACCGTAATTTAGTAACTAGGGTGTTACAAGTTCCTTATTCCGCTCGAAACTAAACATTTGATTCCGCTCGAAAGTATGTTTCCGATTCCGCTTGAATGTGTTCAAGCGAAATCAAAATGTCTATATATAGGATATTCTCGAGCGAAATCAGTATGAATTCTTCCAGTTTTGCCACGAAGTGCTGCCGAAGTGTCGAGTCGTTGTAAACATCATTCTAATCAATCAAATCGACAGTTTAAGTAATATGTGCACTGAATTGATCTCAAAATGTCTGTTTCCGCCTTTTATTTTGAGTAAAACTCTTCTGATCAACTCATTCGGGTCTGAAAACGATCCTACAAGTGGTATCAGAGCTCAGGAAGAAGAGTTCATACCAATTCAGCAGCATTTTCTGATTTCTACACTTTCTTTTTCTAAAATCAAAAATTTTCATGGATAAAATCGGCTGATTTTCACATATTGTGTTCGCAAACATGTTTTAAAGAATCCTTGAAAGTTTCAGGCTAAAATTCAAACTAAAATTAGTCATTTTGATAATTCTGCTTGAAAATGTTCGATTGAATGATGACGTCACAGTGATTCCGCTTGTAATTCTAGTTGATTTCGCTTGAAACTTGTTATTTCGCTTGAGAGTTTAGGGTGATTCCACTCGAATCAAGAGATTTCGCTTGAAAGCTCAATGTGATTCCGTTCCAAATTGCTGAGTGATTCCGCTCTAAAGTTTCTAGTGATCCCGCTTTAAAATTCAGTCTTGATTCCGCTTCAAAACGGTATCCCGCTTGAAAGTTGTTACTGCTTCCGCTTGAATTAGTGGTTTCGCTTGAAAACAATTTGTGTGTGAAACATAATATTTCGCTTGAATAGGCTGTATTGAGAATTTCTTGACATCCGAAACATGGACGAGGATTTTTATAACGCATTCGCTACCCCGGTTACCCCGATCACTATTGCACAGAACACGATGCTAGAAAACGAAACGGGGACTATGCAAAAACCGCCTAAGCTCATGAACATTGAGGAGTATAAGGGTTGGGAAGGACGGTTTGAAAACTGGGTACAAGCTAACTATTTAGATGCTTGGGAATGGTGTTGAAACGAAGTATGTGAGACCGATGAATGACGATGAAGAGGTGATTGCTATCAAAGATATGAGTGCAGATGATAAAAGAAAATACAAAAATGAGAAAATGATGCTAAGTCTACTACAACAAGCTGTGAAAGAAGTCATCATGGTCTTATTGCAACATAACAGAAGTTCTTATTCAATCTGGAAAGCATTAAGATCAAAGTTTGTTGGTAGTCAGGAAATGATCAAGAACAAGAAATCGCTTTTAAAGAAAGAGTTTGATTTGTTTCGAGGTTTGAAGAATGAGAGCACAAAGCAGATTATAGAAAGATACTGCAATTTGTTGGTTAACACGAGAAGAGTGAGTATCAACAAAGATAATGAAGAGTTGATTGAAAAATTAGCTGATGCATTGCCACATGAAACATGGGGAACATATTTGATGATGCTCAGAAACAAGAAAGGATTTAACACGCTAACTTTGAGTAAATTCTTTGAAAAATTGGAAGCTCAGGAGATGGAATAGATAAAAATTTCCAGAATGAAAGTGTTTGATGGTGAACAAGACATCAGTTTGTACTACAAAGCAGGGTTGAATGATAAAACAACCAACTTGTCACCAAAGGTTGAAACTGCATTCAACGCAAAGAATTCATCTGGTAGTTCATCAAAAGGATCAAACAGCAATACAAGTTTCTCATCATTTCCATCATTTGATCCGAATGTTTCAACAACAAGAAATGGCAAAAAGCTTCAATGCAACATTGTGTTGAATATTGAAAATGATCAGGAATATTCTGAGGAGTTAGCAAAAAGCCATATGTCTTTATTGGGAACTGTTCTTGAATCTTATGGTAGTTTTGTTGCAGGTCGAATCGGGAATCCAATGCTTACTAAAGAGGATTACGACCAAATCGATGCTGAAGAGATGGAGCTGATGGACATAAAATGGTGTTTGGCTAGCATGTTGAGGAGAGCTGAGAAATTTAAGCAAATCACTGGAAGAGATGATCTTCGTGAGGCTAACATTTCTACTTTAGGTTTTGACAAAACTAAAGTCACTTGTTTTCGTTGCAGGGAAAAAGGACACTTCAAGAGGGAGTGCACCAATCGCGAAGTAAGTGGAGCTCAGAATCCTTTCAACAACAATGATTACTACAGGAAAGCCATTTACCATCAAGTTGCTCAACAACCACCTCAACAACATCAACATCAAGCACAAACTGCACATGGAAGAAATGTGATTGAAGATTCTTCAAAAAGAGCTTGTGTGGTTAATCAAGAAGAGAAGAAGCCATCAACAGGATTCAATTGGGATAAATATATTCCAACTAATGCCAAAGCATGTGTAATTGATCAAGATGACGAAAAGTTACCTGAAGTGTTTAGCTGGGAGAATTTCACTTGGGATGATTATATTCCTGACCAAGCTCCTATTCACACAGCTTTTGTTGCGCTAAACAAATGAGAGATCATTTGAAGATGATGGAAGAAAGTGATAGTGAAGATGAGAAAGTCAAGAAGAAAAAGAAAAACGTAAAGACACCGGTGAGCAGTGACGATGAAACAGTACCGGTAGTGAGAAGAAAAGTGAAAGAAGTTCCAAAGTTCAACATTGATGAAGAAGCTGTTGCGAAAAAGTGTCCAGTAATGTGTGAAAATTGTGAAGCAGTGAAGAAACAAAATAGTACGTTGATTCATAATATGAACAGATTGAAGGAATCATATGATATGCTGAACAAAGCAATGAACATGTACAATGATTCCAATGAAGAACAAGCAACAGCAATGAAGACACTCCAAGGAGCTTTTATGATCAAACAGAAAGTTGTGAACAACTACATCGAGAAGTGTGCTGCTCTTGAACAGAAGCTGGAGTTGCAAAGAATTGAGACTGAGAGAGTTAATCGTTTGTTGAAAAGTTACTCATGTACTTCTTATGTCATTGACAGGATTTATCCAACTGTTGAAGGCATGAAGGCATTTGAAGATGATGAAGTAACTGAAGAACAGACAGTTTCTGAAGAAAAGACTCCTGAGAAAAGGACTGAGAAGAAGAATGACACAAAGAAAAAGACTGACAAAAAGAATTCTGGTAAGAAACAAGGTGTCAGTTACAACAAGTGTCCACCCTTGCTGGAAAATGGATATTTGCCTAGAAATCCAAATTTTGAAAGAGTCCAAAAAGCTACAAACTTACAGTGGGAGTCGGAGTCCTCAGTCAATTTGCCAGAAAATATTGATGTCACGTTTACATCGTCTGACACTGATCAACAATCTCAATTGATGAAGAAAGTGGTGGATCATGTGTTAGATAATGATGAAACTGAGGAGTCAAAGTCGGAGTCGATGTCGGAGTCAAAGCCTGAGTCCAGCATTCCGGGTCAAAATGAAAAACAGGGCAAAAGAGTTTATAGTAATGAATTTCTGTTATCAAAATCTAATTTGGATGATGAGACATTTAAAGTTGCATATACTTTGAATGATTCGGACAAGTTATATTCTGATGAGGAATTTCCAATAAGAGGTGTCAAAACTGAAATGATAAACAAGGTTTTCAAACTAATAGAAATTAATATTTCTGAAATAAAAGATTTAAATCTTACTGATAAACCTAAAAAATACACCTCAAGAGTGCAACAAAGATTAAACAAGAAAAAGGGTTATAGTTCTGGTTCTCAAAAGAAACCAACCTATAACGGTAATTTCAAATGTGGAAGAGTTGGACATCTTGCGGTGAATTGATTGCAAGCACTTCAAACCAAACAGGGAGTTTCCAAACTCAAAGAGAAAGTGGTTGAGTTTGAACCGCCAATTGACCGAACCTAATTATTCAAAAACTCAAAATTTGAAATTGGTGAATGTTCAAACAAGTTTTACAACAAAAGAGCTAAATCTGACAACCAGAAATGGGTTGTTAAGAAGTCTGTTGATAGTTCTGGCGATGATTCTGATAGGTCAAAATCAGAGGAGCTATCTTCTGGCGATGAATTTGATTCCACAAAATCAGAGGAGCCAAACATTGTTTCAAAAGGTGAAGAATCAGTTTCGACTGTGGATGATGAGAGTTTTCCACCACTTCGGGCTGAAAATTTTAAGAAGAAAATTGGTAAAGTTGAGATTTCAAATCAATTTTATAATAACAAAAAGGTTTTTGATGTTGAAAAGGCCTTTAACCCCACTGTAAAACATATTTTTGGAAAAATGATTGATCGAAAAGTCAAAGGGGTTAAAGAGTTCTACGAGAAGAAGAGGGGAGGTAAGAAACCGAGTGTTGATGACTCGGTAACACCCAAGGCTGGTCAGGCTTGGGTGGATATTTTCTTTGAATAGAAAAACCTGACTTGCCGGAGATCCCAAGTTTGTAATCGTGGATCATGAATCGACATCATTCTTTATATTTGATTGTGTTTTACGTACAAGTGGTAAATCAAGGACATTAATTTGTACTTGATTTCCTACAAGTGGTTGAAGACAATATGATGAACCACATCCCCGTCCCTACAAGTGGTAAAATCAACAAAACTTATTTTCCGGAAAAACCATTTTGATTAATACAAACTTCAGTGTTTTGAAATCTTAATGGGAAAATAGTTTGTTGTGAGGGGGAGTTCTGATTGTTTATGCCAAGTGGATGGCGATTTGAGGCTTGATACAACAGTTGTCAATTTCTGTACAGTTTTGTTTTCAATTTCTTTATGTGTTTGCAGTTTAGGGTGAGTAGAATATTTCAGAAAATCCAAAAACATAAGAAAATTTGAAAAATCCAAAAACATGATAAAATCAAAAATGAGTTTTGTTGTGAAAAAGAGGAAATGATAGTACATCAGTGGACAATCACAACATGCTAAAGAATTGGAAAGTTAAAAATGTGATAAACAATCTTACTGTGGATGTGCCAGTAGGTTTTTACACATTTAGTAGACTGTGAAGAGATATAAACCTTAAAATTCAAACTTGCTTTATCTCGTGGGGAACATTTCTTGAATATATGGGTAACCCCCGAAATCTTGTTTGAAAGGTCCTTTTTTCTGAGATACTAGGTCTTTATACTCGGTGATATCTGGGGTATTATCCCGGGACTTCTGCTGAATGGAAATTCTGACCTAGTCCCTGTATAATACTTTCTGCAAATGCTTGAAACATAGCACAACCCTCAGCAAAAATGATTAAACAATAAAATTGATAATGATTGCTGTTGAAGAAAAGATCCTCTAAAGGGGACACACCTAAAGTCGAACCGTCATCTCTCTGCTGACCGGAAGTTCCGACCTGAGCTCTCACGGTTTCGCATCTAACCCCTTTACAGATATCATCTGTGGTATACTCACCTGTAAGACTGAATATTGGGATCTGGATACGGGAGTATATTCAAGTAGTGGGACATGCGAATAAGTTTAAGTTCTTAAAACATTAATCTCGTATCTTGTAGCATTTGAACTTTGTGTGAAAATTTAAGTGGACCAGTATACTGACAATCTAGGTGAATTGTTTAGAACTTAAAATGAAATGAAGCTTAACGGTGCTGGTGATATGTCTCAGAAACTGATATGATCCTCTTACACAAACTCACAAAAATATTGTTTGTAAATTTTGCTTTACTACATTTCTTATATTAAAAAACCCAAAAAGATTTTAGTGTGTTTTAGCATAAATTTTGAAAAATTCCAAAAAGATTTTCGGCAACTGGTGTTGAAGAGCTGATTTTCAAAATTCCAAGTGCTAAACATGACGTCAGTTGGTTTGGGAGAGTGTGTTTAAAAGTTTAAAATCTTTCAAGTGGTCATCAGAAATTTTTGTAGAGAAAATGTTTTTGCAAAGTGGTAAAAACTATATTCCTACAAGTGGTTCATCAGAGACTAAATGTTAGATCATTTTGTGATTTTTACAAGTGGTGTCTGAGTGAGTTAATGGTTTATATTATAAAACTTATGTTTGAGGTAGAGATTGTGCAGATAACCTGAGCTGGAGGAGAGCTAGGTCACGATCTTGGAATGGATTCTGAACCTGTGAAAGCCAGACTGCGATCCCAGCTGATTGAGAGGGGGAGTCTGAATGACAAAGAGCCAGGTTCTGATCCTGAGATTGTTGTTGCTGATGAATTTAAAGATTCAACACTTGAGAGGGAGTGTATATTGGTGCAAATGAATAGAGAAGAAGTCAACATTCGAGAGGAGGAGTTTGTTGATGATGATAGAGAAGAGAAGATAGAGATTAAGGATGCTTACAGCGTCAGATACTTCAAAGAGAAGCCCAAAGATTGATAAAGACTGAAGATGCGAAGACTCGACACTGAAGACTCCGTCAACATCCGAGGGGGAGTTTGTTGGTGTATCCGTCTGTCGTCTTCGTCTTGTATCGAGTCTTGTATAGAATGTATTAGATCAGGGCACGAAAATCGAGATTAGTGGATTAAGAGTGATTCCGCTTGAAATGACAACTTGTCATTCCAAGCGAAATCAACCAAGTTCCTTATTCCGCTCGAAACTAAACACATGATTCCGCTCGAAAGTATGTTTCCGATTCCGCTTGAATGTGTTCAAGCAAAATCAGAATGTCTATATATAGGATATTCTCGAGCGAAATCAGTATGAATTCTTCCGGTTTTGCCACGAAGTGCTGTCGAAGTGTCGACTCGTTGTAAACGTCATTCTAATCAATCAAATCGACAGTTTAAGTAATCTGTGCACTGAATTGATCTCAAAATGTCTGTTTCCGCCTTTCATTTTGAGTAAAACTCTTCTGATCGACTCATTCGGGCCTGAAAACGATCCTACAGACTTGAAGGGGTAAGGTCCCAAAAAACCTCGCTTTGACCACTTGGGACCATACCACATCCTCATATTGTAACCCTCTTTAGACCTTGCGCGGCCGCGTACTAGTCTTACAAAGAGAGCTTAGAAGAAAAACAACGAGCAACACCTGCGCGCCAAAAGGAAACCGATGAATCCTTGCGCCTCTCTCCATAACAGAGGGATGAAAATCCCAGTAAGCACTCCCGCTTAAATAATACCCAGACTTAGATATTAATTACTTCACTGATACCACACGATAAGGAGTCACACTGGATTACATCAGTAATCTTCTAGAAGACTCAATCGTGCACCACCAGACGGTTATAATCGTCTGGCCACGTGTCATCATCCCGGGCTCCCTTGAAGTCACGGTGATGGCATGGAATTAAATAGAAATCTCCACTTGCCCACTTTTCACGTGGCAATGCCCCAGCCGTTGATCTAGATCGCGATCCGTGTGTTCTCAGACTTGATAAAGAGATTAACGGAGGGAAAAATAACCGCTTACGGAGTTAGCCTTTTCCGTTAACATTTCAATAACATGTTTTCCCGCCCAAACTTCGGCTATAAATAGAAAGATAATTCAGGTATAATGCTCAAGTTTCACTTCACATATACTTCTTCTTCTTTATATACCGATACTTATTCTCACGCCGGAGGGTGGTCATGGAGAGAACCCCCATTCTCTCCGTGGCGAGTCTAACGGTGTCGGTTTTGCAGTTGTCGAGAAGAAGAGAAGATCCATTTCCCCTGAACCGAACGAGTAGAAACCAACCCTTTTTATGCAGAACTTAAACCCCTGGTTTATCTGATTCCGGTCATTTAACCAGTGTTTCTTCATAAGGTAAGTGTTATTTTTAGTATAACGAAGGAGTTATTTATAATGAAGGTAAACTAGTAGGATTAAAAGGGTCGAATAATGGTATAAAGGGAATTATAAGCCGTTTACTTATAAATCAACTATTGATGCAATCCGAGGTGATAAATAGATCCGTAATTAAATTACAGTCGCATAGAAACGAGAATCATGTGATTTGGATATGTAGGTCGAAAGTTATGGAATTTAGAAGTTAGTGTTTTGGTTAAAATCATAGTTGGGCATAAGTGCAACATCAAAAAGGACGTATTCTGTCGAAATAGGGCTGTCGTGCTACGCGACAGCATTTCAGTTTCACTGTCGCACAACGCGAGAGCCGAGAGCCATAGGCGTCGCGCCCTACGAGGAAGCCACAAGCTGGTGATCTTTGTTTTCTTGTTCGTTTTTGCATCCGTATTCGATGTTTGAATGATTTTCAATGTCTCATAAATTATTTTAAAGCCCGTTTTGCATATAAGAGATGTTATGAGCCTCCGGATAGTAAAAGTATGGATTTTTTGTCACACCCCCAAAATACCACATGCGGAATCACCGCGGGATGTGTGACGTACCAGGATCTAAGCCACCAATCACATTGAACTACGCGTAATATTTAAATAAAACATTCCATTAATTGCAAAAATATAAATCCAATGCATAAGTTAAATCAAAGTAGTTATTCAGCGAAAACATAAAGTAAATAGTAAATCTATTGTTTCAAAACAAGTGTTCATAATCAACGAGCATATATCCAAGAGTCTCGACACATGACCACTCCAGCACTCCCAGATAGCAAGTCCATGTCAAGAATCCAACGACCTGCAAGCATGCACACAAGTGTGTCAGACGACGCTGGTGAGTTCAAAGTTTTGTTAACGCGTTTAGTAACCAGATGTGTGTATAAAACAGTTCAATGTTTTGTTTTGATGTTGTTATTAACTCGATTACCACAAATGGCTACAAGATGTATTTGCCCAACCCCAATGCCTCTATCAAAGCATTGGTCAAGTGGTAAGGTAATTAGTTCCCGCCCGTCCTCCCCGGTACGGTGTGAGGGTGCCAATCCTAATAGCGCTATCAACTAATAACCTCGTTGCCTCCCCGGCAACTATCGATAGATGTAAGGGGTCTTATATGATAGAAATGAGTGTAATAACCAACATCCCAATAACCCAACGTTCCTCCCCGGAACAATTACCAGATATCCCTCCCCGGGATGCATGCTTGGGAAAAGAGCAGTGAACTCACCTTGGTTTGCTTGGTTTGTTTAGTAACCAGTTTCCAAGTTAATCAACCAACCCTAACGTGGTTACCAATGCATATCAGTTTCATGATTAACAAGTTATTGTTTCCACACATGTTGCATTCACACACACCAGTTCACAGTATAGCAAGTACATCTTTCCAATACAAGTTTACATCTCATGTTTCTATCACAAGTCACACAGAACATAACAGGTGGGGTTTGTTATACCAATTATTCACACCAAGTTTCTTATCATCAATGACATGCATTATGGATAGTGTACACATGCAAGTATCTATCCTTCTTACATCACAACACCTACTGTTCATCACAGCAACATACACGGTGAAACTCCCGCTATGACGAAAGATCACCTTTCGTCGAGGTGAAAGGTGACGAAACTCCCACAGGTTTCGCCGAGATACTTGTCGACGAAACTTCCTTGTTTCGCCATCCTATGTTTCGTCGACTGCTCTGGCAGTTTCATCATCCACCCTAGTCCCCAATGTTCACAGTTACCTATCACAGATCACAGTCCAATCAGTTTCTAATTTTTATCATGCAACACATCATTGTTATTACTAATTAACAGTTTACCAATAACACTATAAATCATTGTAGATAGTAACATCGAAACGATATCATACATCATTCATACGGAACCCAACATTTAGCATGAAACTATCATTAAAACCATATCAATTCATCAATCAGATACAACACCAGAATCACAATCAAACAATCATCAACCATAGAGTTTCCTAATTTCTAGCCGCAATCTAAACATTTAATCATCTAACGGTTTGCCGTCAAAGACAAACCCTAGCCCTACGTATGGTTTTCACACAATTACACCAATGATTAACATAATGAATACTAACCTGTAACACCTCGAAAAAAATTTCGTCCAATAATGTCTCGACACGTGTCATAAGGTTCCGATATGTGAAAACAAACTTTAGAGGGACTAAAAGTGACAAACAGTGAAAACTATGGAACGTAAGGGTCCAAAGTGTCAACAATGGATAAATAGACTCTATGATAACCCTACATAATGTTTATAACCTTAAACGGATGGTTCATGGATCATACGACGCAGAAATTGCACAAAAGTGAGGAATTACAAACTATAGGGGCCAAAAGTGTCAACATGTTGAATTTATACCTCTGAGTGAACTTTTTGCAGACCCAAAGCTTTTTAATGCTAAAATATACTCATTAGAATGTGTGGTAAAAATTTCGTGAAGTTTCGTTAACGTATGAGAAAGTTATGGCCAAAACCGTACTTGAGGGGTTAAAAGCGTCAACGTCGAATTTCATGGCTTTTCGGTTGAGCGCAAAGTTATCCGAGGACATTACCATGTTGGTAAATGTCCCAAGGTTCTTAAAAACCAAGTTTGGGGGTTTACGAGTCAAGATAAGTAGCCGAAAACTCGCGTACAAGAACAGGGACCAAAGCTGCCAAAGTTTGAAACTGTTTGGCTGATCAGCAGCCCAGGCGACCCGCCTGGACAGGCCCAAGCGGGCTGCGACCCCCTACCAGTAACAGAATTCGCGAAAAAGGCCATTTTTGGTCCGAATTTGAGTGTGTAACAGCTGTGGCCACCTCCATAAATCACCAATAAGGGTCCTTGCATGCCTAGGACTACAGTGAGCTACCCACAACCTCTGAATTTCTCCTTAAATCAGATCAAAAGCTCATTTTATTAAACACTTGTGTTGTAAACAAGAACTCTCACACTTGCAAGAACACTCTCAAGACTTCTGGAGCATTTCTGAACGTCAAGGCAGCCTCTAAGGGTTAACTAAGCTTCATTAGGACCTTTGTAAGCCTCTATAACATTCTATAATTCGTTCTTGCATTGATTAATTGTTAAAAGTCAAACCGTTGTTCTTATACTTTGACTTTTCGATTAAACGAGTTTAGCTCTGTCATTTCTCAAATTGAAACCACTGATATGTTGGTATTTATGTGGGAAACAAACCCTCAAAAGGGTATTCTCTGATTCCCACTTTATGCATGCTAATTGTCGAGTCAAAGTTGTTTCTAAAAAGTCAACAGAAATGGTTTTTGCAAAAATAAGCTTAAATGGTAGTGTAGATGACATGCAGTCAGTTTGATCATCAAAAATAACTTATAATGAATATAAGAATGTGTTTTATCATATTCAACTCGACAATCTTTAGTATAAATACGAATCGGAACCGAAAGTCTTGTAAAACGACTTTTTCGTAGACTATCGATTCGGATCCGTACATGCATGTTTGAGATCTGTATTGGAGAGTATTTTTAACTATTTTTATTTTGGTAAAACTCTCTGGAATTTTTATTGCTTGAGTCTATGCTTAGCCGATTTATTTGCATGTTTCCGATTTATGCTTAAAGTTGACTATTTTGCCCTTTTTGATATAAAACGTGATTTTTGGAAAAGTGAAAGAGTAGAAATCTTTATTTCTAATATATAAACTTGCACCGAAAATTTGAGATCAGTTAGTGGTCCAGATTTTGAGTTATGGCCGATATCGTAAAACTATATCTTAAAGTTACATAAACGGCGCATTTAGCGTATAACCCATTTCAGGCCACGTTTTGATACAAAAATTTTTACCCACTGATGTTATATATTATTTTGGGAATTTTGATGATTTTTATTTAATTTTTGGCTGATCGGATCATAGATCGCTAAGTCGATTCGGTTAATGCCGGTTTTGACCGTTTAAGCCATAAAATGAGTTTTACACATTCTTTTGACCCGAAACCTTTTTCTACTGATTTTATATGTTAAATAAATTATTTTGAGAATGCTGGAAATATAAAAATCTCAGCTTTCTTTTGAAAACCCGGAAACGGCCCTAGATCGCATTTTTAGCATTTTTAACGCATAGTAAGCGTTATACTCATTTTAAACATATAAGATTCATACCTACTGATGTATTTAGTATATTTTCATATAATAACAGTAAGTATAAGTATATGAACCCAGATTTCCAGTTTTGGCATTTTTAGCCCTTGTGAATTTACTAAAATACCCCTACGGTGCATAGTTTGATTTTAAATGTTAAGTTTGGTATATGGGTCATACCCTACTGTTATAATATGTTAAATGAAGTATATTTACTGTATAAACCAGACCTGAAACTCAGATTTCTAATATGACTCTTTTATAATCTTTTAAATGACCAAAATGCCCTTCTAAGGCATAAATTGAGTTTAAAATCATTCGGGGCATAATAGAACATAACTTACTGATATTATATCATATTTAAAGCGTATTATATCAGGGAACTTGCATTTGACTCTTTTGGCTACCCGTAACTCTCTTTTAGCGTTCGGTTCGGTTTACGTAACTAGTTTGCATAAATTGACCGAAACGGGTCAAACGTTATCATTTTTATCTCAAAATCCAGAATGTATTTAGTATACCCATATTATACAATTATTCAAACTTGTCGGGTCTAAATCACATTCTATCCGGTCTTTCGCTTAGTCGTGCGCTTGTACCGTATCGTCCTTAAAACTAACCGGTCAAAGCTAAGGCTTAAATAAAAGACCCGTTAGGAATCTAATAGGTTATTATAAACCTTTGTTCCAGATTAGGAGAACCAGTAAAAGCTACCTACACTTACCAATTGTGATTCATACTTGCTCAGGTAAATACATTTTGACTTATTTTCCCTATACGGGCTTGGGGTACGGTATTTAAAATACCGCTTGATCGAGCGCACAAATCCTGCACCCTATGGGTGTACAGTCTTGAATAGTTTGTGCGACTCGTTTAAACAGTCTTGTTCTTACTTTAGGCTTTGGGGGGTTATTGACCGTGTCCCGGATATCCTTGGCATTATCTTACGAGATGGCCACGACCAGAGCACGGGGTGTAGGCGTACACCCGGCGTGTATAACTCTTTAATGTGGTGTGTCATTTAATCTTTAGCCCGGACAGCAGTTCCCGGGCCACCAAATGTATGGGTAACATGTAATTCGTTCACAAGTTTATATTGCATAATTATCCCAAGTTAATAAAAATATTTATGCCTTGTGCATTTAAATCAATTTTCAATCATTTTCAAAATGAGTCAGTCGATTTGTATTTACCAGTGTAAACTGACGTATTTTCCCAAAAGGTTAAGTGCAGGTACTATACGAACTAGGCTGGCTGTTTCCTAAGAGCGTCCACTATAGTCTCGCAAGCTCGGACGACAAAATAAACTGTTGAACAATTTTATCTTATTTTTATTTGATCCGCCTGTGGATCCGTTTCAACTACTTATGATATTATTATTACATTTAATTAAAGTTGAAATGTATCTATTCTGCTTCCGCTGTGCATTATTATATTGTGTTGTTCGTCTATGACGATGCCAACCACGTCACTGTACCCCACACCGGGCCCACCGGTGACACGTGGAGATCGAGGTGTGACAGGTTGGTATCAGAGCCAACGCTGAGTGAATTAAACACTAGCCTTTTGTGTTTAATCTCAGTTACACAATTGCACAATCCTCGATTTTCGAGTCTAGACAAAGAACTTAGGAAATGTTCGACATTTCGTTTATTTTATCTTTATTTTTATTATTAGCTTTGTCTTATATTTTTTGTTGTGCAACTTGTTTAATTTTTGACAGGTTCATCATGTCGCCACGTATGCGAGGACGAGGAGGATTTGCCACATCACATGACCACGAGGCAGGACCCTCACACAGACGAGCCCCATCAGCTTCGCACAACACTGCAGCCCATGATCTTTGGAGATCATTCGCCGAGCCAGCCAGGCACTCGGTATCTTTGAGCACCTCGCCATCCCTACCCCACTCATTTGGGCCCCACTCTGAAAATGGGCCCCATGACTCCCATGGATCTTTCATTCCTGTATAACCCTGATGCTTTCTTGGATGAGCCAGTGGGTCATAACCCACTAGGACCGGAAGACCACTTCTCTGGTGGTAACGAGATGGAGGTCGACGAGGACACTGACCCTTCCCTGCCACCGTCCGGCACCCCTAACCATCCCATTGAGATATCGGATGGGTCACCATACAGGGGATCACCATTCAATGGTGTTGACAGCTATGAGGAGAGGTTTAAACAGCATGATTGGTTTTACACCCCCAGCCAGCACAACTCTCCCATGCACCAGTCTTACCACGGTTCTCCCGTGCACTCTCAGCACCACTCTCAGCAGCAGCAGCTTCAGCAGCCGCCTTTGCAGCAGGACCCATCTGAGGCCTTCTGGCGCGACGTGATTACTCCGTCGCCACCACCACCACCACCGGTTTTGCCTCCTCCGCCTCAGAGGCCAAGGAGGAACGCGCGTATGTCTACGCGAGGAGGGATTCGCATTGCCACCCCTCGACATTCAGGTAGCGGCCGCTACTCGCCGCTCCACGAGGAGTCAGAGATGGGAGAATCTCAGCATCCCGTCTCAGAGGTTACTTCTGCGACTATTGCGCCACTGCCGCCGCAGAACTTTGGAGAGCCCATCCCTGCGTATGCTAGCGCAGCACAGTTCAACCCTTTCGAGCCGACTTTTCCTCCCGGTTATGATTATACGGGAGATCCCTACTGTTTAGCTCAGGCTACAACCCTCTCAATCAGGAGAGTACTTTTGGAGGTCCCTGGGTTACGGGACAATCAGCTTTTGGATTCCCACCGCAGGGATACCAGCAGCCGCAGCCTCTACAGCCACAGCAGTATCAGCCACCGCCGCCGGCGCCAATGATGTCGCCACCGCAAGTCCAAGAAATCCTGCAAGGGATACACGACGTGCGACGGGAATTGCAAAATGATCGCCGACACAACCGCGGTATGTTCAAGAAGATGGTTGACTTGATTAAGGGTAAGAGTAAGAAGGATTATTAAATCCTTTGTTGTTAGCTCTTCTACTCATGTCCCTGCGTGGACATTTATCCCTGTATTCTACCCCTGCGTGGGTATATTTCTCTTATTCTACCCCTGCGTGGGTATGTTGTTCTGTTAACCCCTGCGTGGGTTTTTTTTGTTTTATTTGTTGTTGTTGTTATTGGTTTAGCCCCTGCGCGGGCATGTTATTCATGTTATTTGAATTAAAGTCCCGTTTAGGGCAAAGATGTACTAGTTACTTTATTTAAAATTTGAAATGGTTAATTTGAATTTCTCATTTTATTTATGTGCATGAAAACAATATTAAAATAAATGGAAAATATCAAATTTTATTTGATTTGCCATTTTAATAAGAATCTTAGTAAGGTAGAACCTAGCTTGAATGCCTTATTTACAGGCCTAGCCAATATGGTAAAACCTGGTTGAAAAGATTCAAATCTCTGTTAACATCTGAAAACATGTTAACATTCCTGGCCAAGCGTGATCTGTAAAATCACACAAGCCACCCTTTTTAATGAATTATCTACAGATTATATCTGTACACAAGTCTGTTTATGACTTGATACCTACGGGTTATGACTATGTCATATAGTGGCAGTTGTGGTTTATGACTCCCTGCCTAGTAAAGGATTATTTGTTTAATTATACAATGCTAATCCTATAAAAATCTAAATTTATAATTTAGTAAGTTGTCCGAAGTGACTAGGCCTATTGTGCCAATATATATTTCATTCCATAATATAGTTGCTAATAAAAGCCCTGAATGAAATTAATTAAATTAACTATTATGGTTATTAATACCATGGTTAATAAATCGTCTAGAATGATAATACTGTTAGGTTTCTAAATAAGACCTTGTCCTTTTATGTAGCTTAAAGCTACATGGCCAAATCGGAGGAGACCAACAGTCATTCTGGAGAACACCCAGATGATACATAGATTCACGTCACTGGTGAAGAATTGCAAGCACTGATAGATAACGCTGTTGCCAAAGCTATGGATAGGCAATTCAGGGAATCTAGCGGTACTCGGAGTAGGACCCGAACAGTATCGCACGTAAAGCCCAAGACTCATTCTGAGGCTCATAGTAAGCCACCTTCTAAGAAGAATGAGCCAAAGAAGGATGAGGGGGATAATCACTCCTCCAACCACAGCAGCATCCCAAAGCAAGAAGTCAAGCTGAAGCATGATACGCACAGCAAGTCCTGTACGTACAAGTATTTCGTTTCTTGCAAACCCAGGGATTTTACTGGGGAAAAAGGAGCAGTTGACTGCATGACATGGATTGATGAGATGGATACAGTTGTTGACATCAGCGGGTGTGCTGATAGGGACGTTGTGAAGTACGTGTCCTAGTCGTTCAAGGGAGATGCGTTAGCATGGTGGAAGTCACTTCTGCAAGCTGCCGGTAAGGCCGCTCTGTATAGCATGACCTGGGGTCAGTTTGTAGCACTGATCAAAGAGAATTTCTGCCCGCAGCATGAGGTCGAAAGAATTGAGTCGGATTTTGTATCCCTAGTGATGAAAAACCTCGATTGTCAAGCGTATCTTACTACATTCAACACCTTATCTCGATTGGTGCCGTATTTGGTGACCCCTGAGCCACGAAGGATCGCCCGTTTTATTGGGGGCTTGGCACCGGAGATAAAGGCGAGTGTTAAGGCTTCAAGGCCTACGACATTTAGATCCGTAGCTGATCTATCCCTCTCCCTCACTCAAGATGTAGTCAGATTGAGAGCTATGAAGAGCTCAGAGGAAAACAAAAGGAAACGTGAGGATGACACCTCACGAAGATCTGAGAAACGACACAGAGGGAACAACGACCATAAGAAAGGGTCGGGATTTAAGAAAGGAGATCAGTCGGGTGAGAGACCCAGATGCAAGACCTGCAAGAGACACCATTTTGGGAAATGTCGTTTGGAGACGAAATCCCAGTCTCAAGAAAAGCGATGTGGAATCTGCAAGTCCACAGACCATAAGGCATTGGATTGCAAGAGGATTAAGGATGCAACTTGTTTTGGTTGCAACGAGAAAGGGCACATTCGGCCAAATTGCCCAAAGAATGCAAAGAAAGCTGACGACGGGAAGAAGACTAATGCGAGAGTCTTCAGAATGGACGCCAAGGAAGCAGTTCTAGACGACAACGTCATTACAGGTACGTTTCTTGTAAATGATGTTTTTGCTAGAGTCTTATTTGATTCAGGAGCTGATAAGTCGTTTGTAGATGATAAGTTTTGTAAACTGTTGAACCTTCCTGTTAAAACCTTAAGTGTGAAATATGAGGTGGAATTAGCCGATGGAACCATAGAAACCGCCTCGACTGTTCTAGATGGATGTGTTATATCCATTAGGAATCATTCTTTCCCGTTATCCTTGCTTCCCTTTAAGCTAGCCGGATTCGACATAGTGATAGGCATGGATTGGTTATCGAGTAACCAAGCCCAGATTCTGTGCAATAGAAAGCAAGTAGTAGTGAAGACTCCGTCTGGTGAGTCACTCACTATTCAAGGAGATACCCAGCATGGATTGCCTGAGCAAGTGTCCATGCTCAAGGCATCCAGATGCATGCAGAAAGGATGTGTCATTTATATGGCACAAGTTACCATTGATGAGCCGAAGCCGAAGATTGAAGATATCCCTGTTATCTCAGAATACCCTGAAGTATTCCCTGAAGAACTACCCGGTTTGCCACCAGATAGGCAAGTGGAGTTTCGGATAGACATCATTCTGGGTGTTGCGCCTGTAGCAAGAGCACCATATAGATTGGCACCAACGGAGATGAAGGAATTGAGGACGCAGTTGGATGATTTGTTAGCTAAAGGTTTTGTTAGACCTAGCTCGTCTCCTTGGGGAGCGCCAATCTTGTTCGTTAAAAAGAAGGATGGATCGGTGCGTCTGTGCATCGATTACCGTGAGCTTAACAAGGTCACTATCAAGAATAGGTACCCGTTACCCAGGATTGACGATCTGTTCGATCAGTTGCAAGGAGCAAGCTATTTCTCCAAGATTGACCTGAGGTCAGGTTATCATCAGTTAAAGGTCAAGGATGAAGATGTGCACAAGACAGCGTTTAGGACTCGTTATGGACATTACGAGTTCCTAGTGATGCCGTTTGGGCTCACCAACGCACCAGCCGCATTCATGGATCTCATGAATCGTGTCTGCAAGCCCTATCTAGATAAATTCGTTATCGTCTTTATTGAAGACATCCTTATCTACTCGAAGAGCCAAGCTGACCATGAGAAACACCTTCGTTGTATTCTCAAACTTCTGCATCAGGAGAAGCTTTATGCCAAATTTTCGAAGTGTGAATTTTGGCTTCGAGAAGTCCAATTTCTTGGACATGTGGTAAGCGAGCGTGGTATCCAAGTAGATCCCGCTAAAGTAGAAGCAGTCATGAACTGGCAGGAGCCGAAGACTCCTACCGAGATTCGCAGTTTCCTCGGATTGGCAGGATATTATAGGCGATTTATCGAGAACTTTTCAAGGATTGCTGCGCCCCTAACTTCGTTGACTCGTAAGAAGATTAAGTTTGACTGCGGCCCTAAGCAGCAGGAATCCTTCGACATCCTGAAGAAGAAGTTGAGCAACGCGCCAGTGTTGACACTGCCCGTTGGCATAGAAGATTTCATAGTGTATTGCGATGCATCGCACACTGGCATGGGCTGTGTACTCATGCAGAGAGGCAAAGTCATTGCCTACGCTTCTCGACAGCTAAAGGTGCACGAGAAGAACTACACCACCCACGATTTGGAATTGGGTGCAGTTGTATTTGCTTTGAAGCTATGGAGACATTACTTGTATGGAACCAAGTGTATAATATATTCAGATCACAAGAGTCTTCAGCATCTGTTCAATCAGAAGGAATTGAACATGCGTCAAAGGCGATGGATGGAGACTTTAAATGATTATGACTGCGAGATAAGATACCATCCAGGCAAGGCAAATGTAGTTGCCGACGCCTTAAGCAGAAAGGAAAGGGTGAAACCAATCAGAATCAATGCCAAGCGCATTGAAATAAGAAATAATTTAAATGAAAGGGTGTTAGCTGCACAGAAGGAAGCTGTGTTGGAAGCTAACTATCCTGCAGAGAAGTTAGGAGTAACTGAGGAGCAGTTATCCTACGACAAAGATGGAATGCTACGACTAAACGGACGAATATGGGTTCCAGTTTATGGAGGACTTCGGGATGTTATCCTCCAGGAAGCCCACAGCTCTAAATATTCCGTTCATCCTGGAGCTGATAAGATGTACCAGGATTTGAAAGCAAACCACTGGTGGATTGGTTTGAAAAAGTCAGTAGCTGAGCATGTAGCTAAATGTTAGGGCTGGATTTTTACTATGAATGATCCTTATACGTGATCCTAACCAGTGATCCTTATTTCTTTGGCAGGCAGTGATCCTCAGCCGGACCTCAGGATCAGGACCACGGGACATTGAGGTGATCCTTATACTAACGGTCACTTTCGATTACTACAATATTATTTTGCAGGAACATCTAGCAGGATATGCCCTACATATCATGATCCAGGGACGCGCTTTTACAAATATGGCAAGAGCTGAATTGAAGATGAACGTTGTGCCGGATATGGAAACATGGCTTGATCTAAGGGCAGCAATTTAGGCTAGATTATCTTTATTTCTAAAGGGGTAATGAGCTGATTAGTGGTCTATCTACCTAAAATAAGTTACCTACACATGTATAAATACCCATCTTCCTCATTCGGAAGAACACACACAACATACGACACAACTCTCGAACACTTAGACACTCAGTGATCCTTGTACTCAGCTCATTATCATCCGAAGTTGTAACTACATTTTATTATATTGAAGTTGGTGATCGGTAGTTACCATCACCCGAGGTTTTTTATGCCGGAGATCATACATTGATCAAGGGCTTTTTCCTCGTATAAATCATTGTGTCTTTGTATCTTTATCACAGAAGTGATCCTTTACTTTCATAGCTAACCAAGCATCATACCCCGTTTACATAAAGTTTGGTTACATTATCCTTGTGTGATTTTTGACCAAAACAGTTTGGCGCCCACCGTGGGGCAATTGGTGCTTCATTCATAAAGAAAATCTTTTGTTCGAAATCATTTCAAAGAGTTGCATGGCTTCATCATTGAAGAACACCTCCACAGCGATGTCTGCAGTCACCTCAGCACAAACCACTCTACCTCCTCCACCGGCAGGATCCCAGAGAAATGCTGAGAAGAGACCAACCCCTTCTTTCTCTAAACCTCCATCTTCTTCTGCTATGAATTCTTCTATTCCCAGTACTAGTGATGTGTTTGCTTTAATTTTGCAGATGAAGGATCGTATGCAGCGGCAGGATGAAACTAATGACAGGATCCTCAGGGAGATTGGAGATCTCAAAAGACAAAAGAAAGCGGCAGAGGATCATTCCCCACTGATGCCAAAATCCTTGAGTTTTGAGACTCCAATGGTCACCTCTCAGCCATCAGGGATCCCAGACGTACAGATCACAGGGGAGACGAGAGGATTACATCTCAAGTCAGCAGCAATGACTCAGACATCGGGCTCGTATTTTCAGCCAGCAGGATCCTATCCTCAGTATATGGGATCCTTCGTGAATCCGGGAGCCTATCCGGGGGCACAACAGTTTCAAGGATCCTACTTTATCCCAGGATCATTCCAGGGCCAAGGATCCTCCTTTATTCCAGGATCATCCCAGGTTCAAGGATCCTCCTTCGTTCCAGGATCATCCCAGATACCAGGATCCTTACAGATGCCAGGATCCCTAAAAAGTTTGCAAACAGGGAGTCTAGATGTCCATCAAGGGGACTTCATTCCAATGCAGACCATTGCTTCCACTGGTCCCTCCGTTGTTCCAGAATCCCAGCAATATGGATTCCCTAACTTGAACCCAATGGGAGGTAACACTTTAAATAATTATCCTACTACTAACCTTGGATTCATGCAGGATACAGGTACCAATCATGTTATGGCCAGGGAACTACAGAAACTAAAGGACATGATCTCAAGTGTTCCAGGGGTAGTCAAGCCTATCCCAGAGATTGCAGATGGGAGCCACAAGGTATCTCGCTTTGCACCACCAATCTGTGATGCAGAGGTACCCAAAAGGTTCCATATCCCTACCATGAAGTTGTATGACGGCACAACGGATCCAGAGGAGCATATAGCACAATACAGGGAAAGGATGGAGATCAATCCTATCCCAGAAAAATTGAAGGAAGCATGCCTATGCAAAGGATTTGGATCTACTCTTACTGGATCAGCCCTTAAATGGCTGCTAAGTCTTCCCCCTTACTCTATTACTTCATTTGCTAATTTAGTTAATTTATTCAACAACCAATTCTCTTGTAGTAGAAAATTTGAAAAATTAACCAGTGATTTGTACAGGATAACTCAAAATAATAATGAATCATTAAGGGATTATATAACTAAATTTAGTAAAGAATCCTTGGATATTCCCAACTTGGATATGGCTACGGCTGTTGAAGCCTTCAAAATGGGACTTCTTAAGGATTCATTATTCTATGATGATCTTGTTATGACACCTTGCAGGAATTTAGATGAAGTAAGAACTCGAGCACTCAGGTTTATCCGGCTAGAGGATGACAAGAGGATCCAGGAGAGACAAGTAGGATCCTCAAAACAAGATAAGCAAGGATCCTCCTTCAAAAGCAACAAGTTCAAATCCTACCATAGAAACGAGAACAAGAATGTGCATGCTGTCGACCAAGAGGAGGATGATGAAGAATATCCTCCAATCTCAGAATATTGTTTTTCCGTTGATAATCATGAACTAATCCTTGCAATGCAGAATCTAGGTGAAAAGGCTAGGTGGCCCAGGAAGAATGATAAACCATCCGGGACTAAAGACAAGTCCAAATGGTGTGCATACCATGAGGATTTCGGCCATCTGACTGAAGATTGCATAGCCTTAAGAAAGGAAATTGGATACCTGCTAAGCAAGGGGCATCTAAAAGAATTGCTGGGGAGAAAAAAGCAAAGGACCCAGGATCCTGAAAGGATCCCCGAAAAAGCCCCAGCACCTCCGGCAAATGCACAAGTGATCAACTTTATATCCGGAGGATCAGACATCTGTGGTACATCCTTCTCAGCGGCCAAAAGATATGCAAAAGAATCAAAAATGGATAATGGAGAAAGGCCTATTAGAACCTCAAGTGTCTCGGAAGGGAAGATAATAACATTTGATGAGGATGATCGCGTTAATGTTCAGGATCCTCACCATGATAGCCTAGTTATCACTCTCTTTATCTCTAACCACTTTGTCCGCAGGATCCTTATTGATGGAGGGAGCTCAGTGAACATTATCCAGCTTGATGCACTGAAGAAAATGGGTATCCCAGAATCAGACATCACACCAAGATCCTCCGTGCTTGTAGGATTTAGTGGAGAAACGAAGAAAACTCTGGGGGACATCAAACTCCCAATCTACGTAGAAGGATTACATAATTACCAAAAATTTTGTGTTATTGACTGTTTGTCTTGTTGCAACGTTATCCTTGGCAGGCCTTGGATACACGACATGAAAGCAGTTCCATCTACCTACCATCAATGTGTGAAGCTCCCTAGCCCATGGGGGATAATCAAGATCGACAGTGATCAGCAGGAGGCTAAGGATTGTTATACCTCATCCATGAAGCCAACCTCGAAGCCAAGGGAGCAATAGCAATTACAGTATCCTCCGAGGAATATCTTGGAGGCAAGGGAACAAGATGTGGACGAAATCTTCTTGGATCCTAGTGATCCTGAATCAAAAATCTATATCGGATCAGGGATCCTTGGCCAAATGAAAGAAGACTTAATATCCTTCCTCAAAAGAAGAAAATCCACCTTTGCTTGGAAACATGAAGATATGACAGGTATATCTAAGGATATTATTACTCACAAACTTGGCATTGACAGGTCTATCAAACCAATCCATCAAAAAAGGAGGAAGTTTACACCAGAAAGGAATGCCATTATCCAAGAAGAAGTAGAGAGACTACTTCGAGCAGGTATGATCAGAGAGGTAAAATATCCTAAATGGTTAGCCAATGTGGTTGTTGTCCAAAAGAAAAACGGAAAGTGGAGGGTATGTGTCGATTTCACTGATTTGAATAAGGCATGTCCCAAGGATCCTTTCCCATTACCCCACATTGACTCCATGGTGGATGCAACAGCGGGGCATGAACTGTTAACCTTTATGGATGCATCATCTGGATTCCAACAAATCCAGATGGAACCATCTGACCAAGAGGATACAGCCTTTATGACCCCAACCGGTTTATATTGTTATATTGCCATGCCTTTTGGACTAAGAAATGCAGGTGCAACATATCAAAGGCTGGTAAATATGATGTTCAAAGATCAAATTGGAAAAACTATGGAGGTGTACATAGATGATATGGTGGTTAAGTCAAAGAAAGCTGAGGATCACCTAAGGGACTTGGAAGAAGCATTCGATATCCTTGATAGTTGCAACATGAAACTTAATCCTTCAAAATGCCATTTTGGTGTTAAGGCAGGAAAGTTCTTAGGATACATGGTAACCCAGAGGGGCATTGAAGCAAGCCCGGAACAAATCAAAGCATTAATAAATATCAAATCTCCTGCCAATGCCAAGGATGTTCAAAGACTAACAGGCAGGATAGCAGCTTTGAACAGGTTCATATCGAAATCCTCAGAAAAGTGCAAAGAATTCTACGATATCCTAAGAAAGAATAAGAAGTTCGAATGGACTGAGAAGCATGAAAATGCTTTACAAGCCCTAAAAGAGTATATGTCCTCAGCACCAGCATTAGCAAAACCGGAAAAAGGAGATGTGTTATCCTTATATCTGGCGGTATCCTCAACCACTGTAAGTGCTGTCCTTGTTAAGGATCACGAAGGTACACAATATCCTATCTACTATGTAAGTAAGAGTCTACTTGATGCCGAATCCAGGTACTCACACCTCGAAAAACTCATCCTTGCATTAATCATGGCATCCACGAAGTTAAGGCATTATTTTGAAACCCATACTATTATTGTTAAAACTAATTTTCCAATTAAGAATGTCCTCAGGAAACCGGATATGTCAGGGAGAATGGCTAAGTGGGCAGTGAAGCTTAGTGCCCATGATATAAGATACGAACCAAGAACAGCCATTAAATCTCAAGCCTTAGCCGACTTTGTGGCTGATTTCAGTAGTGATCTACAAAAGGAAGCAGAATTGGAGGTCCAGCAGCTGGATGAGACCAAGGATCCTTGGATCCTACACACTGACGGATCCTCAAACATCAAAGGCACAGGGCTAGGGATCCTACTAAAATCGCCACAGGGGGACATAATACCCCACTCCATAGCTTGTGAGTTCCAGGCAACTAACAATGAAGCTGAGTATGAAGCCTTAATTGCTGGCTTACAAATTGCTAAGGATATGGGGGTAAAGTATCTTAAAGTATATGTAGATTCATTATTGATCACCAATCACTTTAATGGATCCTATGCTGTTAAAGGTGAAAAACTAACCAAATATTTGGAGATAGTCAAAGAATTGGCACTCTCTTTTGTTTCTTTCAGCTTGACACAGGTACCAAGGGAGGATAACACGGAAGCCGATGCATTGGCCAACCTAGGATCATCATTGAAAATTCCAGAAGATATAAGTATCCCTATCATCCATATCCTGGCTCCTGCTATTGAAAATCAAGTAGCCATGGAAATAGAAGAGGATACTGCAGTAATCCCTAGTGAAGAAGCTCGATCTTATTCAGGATCATGGATCCCACCAATCATGAAATACTTGCAAAACGGAGAGATCCCAATGGGAGAAAATCCTAGAGCTTTCAGGATCAAGAAGTATTGAGAGACTTCCATGAAGGAGATTGTGGAAACCACACTGGGGGCAGGGCATTATTCTCAAGGATCCTTAGAACAGGATACTACTGGCCAACCATGAAAAGGGATGCTATAGAGTATGCTAAGAGGTGTGATCCTTGCCAAAGACATAGCAATATCCTTCACCAACCAGCTGAATTACTACACCCCATACCTTCCTCTTGGCCATTCATGAGATGGGGGATGGATATAGTTGGCAAGCTCCCTAAAGCACCTGGTGGAAAAGTATTTATGCTTGCCATGACTGACTATTTTTCCAAGTGGATAGAAGCTGAAGCCTTCGCTCAAGTCAGAGAAAAGGAAGTCATATCCTTCATTAAAAGAAACATTATAACTAGATTTGGCATTCCCTCTGAAATTGTATGTGATAATGGCTCCCAATTCATTGGAAGCAGAACCACTAACTTTTGTGACAGTTGGGGAATCAAGATGATCACATCAACACCAGTTCACCCGCAAGCCAATGGTCAAGCAGAATCATCCAACAAGATCATCATCAACAATCTGAAGAAGAAGCTAGGATCCAAGAAAGGGAAATGGGCAGAAGAGTTACCTTATGTGCTATGGGCTGATAGGACAACTCCCAAGAATGCCACCGGTCAGACACCCTTCTCTTTAGTATTTGGGGCAGAAGCAGTGATCCCAACAGAGATGGTGATCCCAACTGCTAGAACAAGTGTTCGTGATCCTGAAGAAAATGCTACAATCCTAGCTCAAGATTTGGATACTATTGAGGAAAACAGGGATCTAGCTAGGATAAGGATGGCAAGTTACCAACAGAGGATGGCTGGTGCCTACAACAAGAATGTCAGGATAAGGAAGTTCCAAGTCGGAGATATGGTGTTGAGAAAAGCATTTCAAAATACTATCAATCCTGCTGACGGGAAACTAGCACCAAAATGGGAAGGTCCCTACTTGATTGAAGCTGAAGCAGGAAAGGGGGCATACAGGTTGCTAACCATGGAAGGGAACTTGTTACCAAGAGCCTGGAACGCTGTTCACTTAAAGAAATATTTCATGTGAACATGATCCTTCATACATGTGATCCTTACATTAGAGTATCCTTGAAGGATCCCGGTGCCATCGATGATCCTCATTCTGGTAATATGCTTATCCTAGAAACTATTATATTTTCCTATTTTTTACCTAAGGATAAGGATCACGTATCCTTTATCCTCTTCTCACGAATCGTTTGAGTTATGATAGTTCAGGTATCTTCAGCAAATCGTCAAAGATCTCCAAAAGCACCACAGATCCTTGGGTACAACCCCAGTTATCCTTGGGATTATCCCCAGTTTCCGCCAGCAGCGCACGATGGTCTTGATATAGTTCACGTCTTTGGGATCAGTACCCATTTTCGGGGCTGGCGACCTCATCGTACTGGCTATACTTGGGATCCTACGTATAATGGTGGACGCACCATACATCCGTTCCTAAGGTTTCTAACGTTTTCACGTTAGCTAAGGTTTTGACATTTTCATGTCACTAAGTTTGGATAGTTGCCAGAAAGGGCCATACTCCAGTTTACATACGATCCTTTGGGCTTGTCCCCAGTTATCCTATGGGCTTGTCCCCAGTGATCCTCCGGGATCATCCTCAGTTGTCCTATGGGCTTGTCCCCAGTGATCCTCCGGGATCATCCCCAGTTATCCTTTGGGCTCGTCCCCAGTGATCCTCTGGGATCATTCTCAGTTATCCTTTGGGCTTGTCCCCAGTTACTAACTTATCCTTTATATTGGCTTAGTCCCAAGTTGTATTCCATCTTTTCAGGTTTTCGAAGTCAAACGATTAAGGATCCTTGATCCTTATTATCCATTAAAGTTTTACCTATGGTTGTACCAATTAAAGGTTAGGATCCTAACGTGGATCTTCAGGTATGATCCTTAACTATTTTCAATTTCATTATTCATTACCCTAACCAACCCTTATACTTTGACAACCAAACCTATGATCCTTGAACCAAAATACTTTGAATAATTTCAATTTGAGGATATTTGATCTAGGATCATATCCTAAGTTTATCAAACACTTTTTCAACTCTCATTATTTTAACAAATATAGCAATTAAGAAATAAGAGGATTATTGAAGGATAACAACACAAGAGAAGCCAGAAAAGTTAAGTTATATTATTTAACAAAAGGATCATTAACCCTTTCAAAAAGTTGTCAAAATTGCCAACCCACATTTCTACCAGCAAAACGTGGCCCGTCCACACGGGTTGGCAAAGGGTGTCCATTGTCTATGCGGTCTTAGCATTTTTGCAGGAAAGTAAAAGCGGCAGGATCACAAAGGCTTCATCCCCCAAACAGAGGATCCCTCCACCTTTTGTAATCCTACCTATTGTCTAAAAGGATCCAGGATCCTTAACCCTAAGAAACTATTGTTTAAGTTACAGACCATAAATTGTTCCAAACACCACTACCACAGAAAACCACTACCAATCCTAAAAAATTGGGCTCCGGCCTAGTCTCGAAATATCCATCATCGCCCAATCATGCAGCTTACTTCTCCGCTGCTCCATCTCCACCAGCATCTTCACCTTGATCCTTGCCAGCACCACCTCCCTCCAGCCTTGGGACATCCTCAGCATCTTCCTCATCATCCAAGTCCGCCAGCCTTGCCTTCCAACCTTCAACGTCCCATGAGCTTTTGTCAAAGGTGGGATCCTGAGCCTCCTCAGCCATTTGAAGTTGGATCTTGTACATAGCAATCGCCGCTGAGACCTTGGCATCTTGGGTGATCTCCTGCTTCTCATTATCCATGTCAATCAGCCATTGAGCAGCTTCATCTTTGGTAGCTTGGAGTTCCTTCTCAAGATCCGCTATCCTAAGATCCTTTAATACACCCATTTGCTGAAGGTCGGCAATCTGGCTCTCCTGATTTTCAACGTGGCCAAGATAAGTTTCAATCTCAGCAAGTTTCTGCAACAAAAAAAAAGAGACAAGCTCAGAATCAGGTGATCCTCAAGAAGGATACTAGAGACAGATAACCAACAGGGGCAGTGATCCTCACCTCGTTCACATAATCAAGAAATTGCTGACGAAGGAGAGGGAATCCTTGGAGTTCATCAGAAGCTTTCCTCTTTTTTCCCTTGCCCCGAATGGACGCTTTAGGAGCTGAGACTGAAGGGCTGGCAGCGGGAGCTTTCTTCTTTGAGGAAGTAACGTTGGCAAGGTCACTGATCCCAAACTTGGAGGCAGACTTAACGGACCTGGCAGACTTTCCGGCACCTACACAATTCAAAAACAAGATAAGTTCCCTTGTTAAATTAAATACTTTCACATAAAACTTATTTTCTATGAGGATACTTACTTGACATTGTGACAGATGCAGAGGATATCTCTTGAGAATCTTGGATAATAATCTGGAAGCTTCGAACTTCAGGATCAAGCTTCTTGAAAGCTAACACTCTCTCTTTGGCAGCAGGGGTCAACCTTAAGTGAGCAACGGAGATAGCTGCATAAAAAGACAAAAAAGAAAAGACATCAGTGATCCTCATCATATGAGACAGAACTGATAGTGATCCTTCGAGGATCCTCTATCCTACCATGAGTGGCCCATTCCTTGGGCAGATCCTTCCCATCCGGGATGGAATCCCTCTTAACAAAGAAGAATCGACGTTTCCAGTTGGTATCATTCTTGGTCACTTTAAAAATAGGGTGATCCTCCCCAGCTTTCCGTTTCAGCAGATACCGGTGGGAACCAAACGTAGTAAGATCATAGAGCTCGGCCAGCTCTGCCATCCCCAGATCAATCCCTTCTTGCTCGATGATCCTCTCGAAGGTATATAGAACCCTCCAGATCATCGGCATAGCTTGGATATATGAGATGCCGGTAAGAGAAAAGAAAGATTGGGTAAACATCGGAAAAGGATATGAATACCCAATGAGGAAGGGAGTAGCAGGAAAAGCCACCCAAGTGTCCGAAACAAAATCACTCAAAGCAGTAGGATCAAAAGACTTAAAAACAACATTCGTCGGGAAGCAATGGCGAATCTTGTCTATCTGGATATCGGTAAAACAGCACCTCTCCATAGGAGAATCCTTGATAATCCCCTGGCTTTTCAAGGGACTATCCTTCTTAGAGCCTTTGTGCGGTGAATTCCGAAGAAGCATGTTCGAGACAAAAACAGGATAAAAGTAAGAAAGAACAGAGCAAAGAAGAGAAAGAAGAAGATGATACCTGATCAAGCCTTCGGTGACGATTATAAAGGGAGATACTTCGAATTTAAATACAAAATGATCCTAACCCTATCTCCTATTTATAGTGATGATTCGCAGGGATTGTCACATCAGTGACGTAAATATCCTAACGGCTAGTCCATGTACAACGGCTAGTAAATCGGAATCGTCCGTTAGAGATAAGCTCAAAACAAAATATAACTCATCTATTTACATTTAACTCCTTATATTTTGGGGGCAATTGTTAGGGCTGGATTTTTACTATGAATGATCCTTATACGTGATCCTAACCAGTGATCCTTATTTCTTTGGCAGGCAGTGATCCTCAGCCGGACCTCAGGATCAGGACCACGGGACATTGAGGTGATCCTTATACTAACGGTCACTTTCGATTACTACAATATTATTTTGCAGGAACATCTAGCAGGATATGCCCTACATATCATGATCCAGGGACGCGCTTTTACAAACATGGCAAGAGCTGAATTGAAGATGAACGTTGTGCCGGATATGGAAACATGGCTTGATCTAAGGGCAGCAATTTAGGCTAGATTATCTTTATTTCTAAAGGGGTAATGAGCTGATTAGTGGTCTATCTACCTAAAATAAGTTACCTACACATGTATAAATACCCATCTTCCTCATTCGGAAGAACACACACAACATACGACACAACTCTCGAACACTTAGACACTCAGTGATCCTTGTACTCAGCTCATTATCATCCGAAGTTGTAACTACATTTTATTATATTGAAGTTGGTGATCGGTAGTTACCATCACCCGAGGTTTTTTATGCCGGAGATCATACATTGATCAAGGGCTTTTTCCTCGTATAAATCATTGTGTCTTTGTATCTTTATCACAGAAGTGATCCTTTACTTTCATAGCTAACCAAGCATCATACCCCGTTTACATAAAGTTTGGTTACATTATCCTTGTGTGATTTTTGACCAAAACAATCCAGGCAAGGCAAATGTAGTTGCCGACGCCTTAAGCAGAAAGGAAAGGGTGAAACCAATCAGAATCAATGCCAAGCGCATTGAAATAAGAAATAATTTAAATGAAAGGGTGTTAGCTGCACAGAAGGAAGCTGTGTTGGAAGCTAACTATCCTGCAGAGAAGTTAGGAGTAACTGAGGAGCAGTTATCCTACGACAAAGATGGAATGCTACGACTAAACGGACGAATATGGGTTCCAGTTTATGGAGGACTTCGGGATGTTATCCTCCAGGAAGCCCACAGCTCTAAATATTCCGTTCATCCTGGAGCTGATAAGATGTACCAGGATTTGAAAGCAAACCACTGGTGGATTGGTTTGAAAAAGTCAGTAGCTGAGCATGTAGCTAAATGTTTGACTTGTGCGCAAGTCAAGGCTGAGCATCAGAAGCCGTCAGGTTTGCTTCAACAACCTGAAATTCCCAAGTGGAAATGGGAAATGGTGACAATGGATTTCATCACCAAGTTGCCGAAGACGAAAAAGGGAAATGATACCATATGGGTCATAGTAGATAGACTGACTAAGTCAGCTCATTTTCTACCCATCAAGGAGACGTATAGCTCCGATATGTTAGCTCAATTATACGTTGATAAGATTGTAGCGCTACATGGTATACCTATATCTATTATCTCCGATAGAGATACCAGATATACGTCGCATTTTTGGAAGAGTTTCCAACAATCATTGGGCACTCGTTTGAATTTTAGTACGGCTTATCATCCTCAGACTGATGGTCAGAGTGAGCGTACTATTCAAACTTTGGAAGACATGCTTCGTGCATGTGCGATCGACTTGGGTGGTAGTTGGGATAAGAACCTACCGCTAATTGAATTCTCCTACAACAATAGCTACCATTCCAGCATAAAGGCTGCGCCTTTTGAGGCCCTATACGGTAGAAAGTGTAGATCGCCCATTTGTTGGGCAGAAGTTGGAGATGTCCAGTTGTCAGGACCAGATATCGTCTTTGAGACGACAGACAAGATCGTTCAGATTCGCGATCGTTTGAAAGCTACCAGGGATAGGCAGAAAAGTTATGCGGATCCTAAGCGCAAAGATTTTCACTTCGATGTAGGTGATAAGGTATTGCTTAAGGTATCACCTTGGAAAGGGGTGATGCGATTTGGTAAGAAAGGCAAGCTAAGCCCGAGATACATAGGACCTTTCGAGATCATCGAACGTATCGGGTCAGTTGCTTACAAGTTAAACTTTCCTGAAGAACTTAGCGCTATTCACAATGTGTTCCACATCTGTAATTTGAAGAAGTGTTTCGCTGACGATTCACTGGTTATACCGCATACAGATATACACATAGATGAAAGTTTGAAATTCGTAGAAAAACCTTTGTCGATTGAGGATCGACAGGTGAAGAAGCTTCGAAGGAAGCATGTGCCTATTGTAAAGGTCAAATGGGATGCCCGTAGAGGTCCCGAATACACGTGGGAAGTGGAATCCACGATGCAAGAGAAATATCCTCATTTGTTTCAGTAAATCTCGAGGTCGAGATTTCTTTTAAGGGGGTGAGGATGTAACACCTCGAAAAAAATTTCGTCCAATAATGTCTCGACACGTGTCATAAGGTTCCGGTATGTGAAAACAAACTTTAGAGGGACTAAAAGTGACAAACAGTGAAAACTATGGAACGTAAGGGTCCAAAGTGTCAACAATGGATAAATAGACTCTATGATAACCCTACATAATGTTTATAACCTTAAACGGATGGTTCATGGATCATACGACGCAGAAATTGCACAAAAGTGAGGAATTACAAACTATAGGGGCCAAAAGTGTCAACATGTTGAATTTATACCTCTGAGTGAACTTTTGGCAGACCCGAAGCTTTTTAATGCTAAAATATACTCATTAGAATGTGTGGTAAAAATTTCGTGAAGTTTCGTTAACGTATGAGAAAGTTATGGCCAAAACCGTACTTGAGGGGTTAAAAGCGTCAACGTCGAATTTCATGGCTTTTCGGTTGAGCGCAAAGTTATCCGAGGACATTACCATGTTGGTAAATGTCCCAAGGTTCTTAAAAACCAAGTTTGGGGGTTTACGAGTCAAGATAAGTAGCCGAAACCTCGCGTACAAGAACAGGGACCAAAGCTGCCAAAGTTTGAAACTGTTTGGCTGATCAGCAGCCCAGGCGACCCGCCTGGACAGGCCCAAGCGGGCTGCGACCCCCTACCAGTAACAGAATTCGCAAAAAAGGCCATTTTTGGTCCGAATTTGAGTGTGTAACAGCTGTGGCCACCTCCATAAATCACCAATAAGGGTCCTTGCATGCCTAGGACTACAGTGAGCTACCCACAACCTCTGAATTTCTCCTTAAATCAGATCAAAAGCTCATTTTATTAAACACTTGTGTTGTAAACAAGAACTCTCACACTTGCAAGAACACTCTCAAGACTTCTGGAGCATTTCTGAATGTCAAGGCAGCCTCTATAATTCGTTCTTGCATTGATTAATTGTTAAAAGTCAAACCGTTGTTCTTATACTTTGACTTTTCGATTAAACGAGTTTAGCTCTGTCATTTCTCAAATTGAAACCACTGATATGTTGGTATTTATGTGGGAAACAAACCCTCAAAAGGGTATTCTCTGATTCCCACTTTATGCATGCTAATTGTCGAGTCAAAGTTGTTTCTAAAAAGTCAACAGAAATGGTTTTTGCAAAAATAAGCTTAAATGGTAGTGTAGATGACATGCAATCAGTTTGATCATCAAAAATAACTTATAATGAATATAAGAATGTGTTTTATCATATTCAACTTGACAATCTTTAGTATAAATACGAATCGGAACCGAAAGTCTTGTAAAACGACTTTTTCGTAGACTATCGATTCGGATCCGTACATGCATGTTTGAGATCTGTATTGGAGAGTATTTTTAACTATTTTTATTTTGGTAAAACTCTCTGGAATTTTTATTGCTTGAGTCTATGCTTAGCCGATTTATTTGCATGTTTCCGATTTATGCTTAAAGTTGACTATTTTGCCCTTTTTGATATAAAACGTGATTTTTGGAAAAGTGAAAGAGTAGAAATCTTTATTTCTAATATATAAACTTGCACCGAAAATTTGAGATCAGTTAGTGGTCCAGATTTTGAGTTATGGCCGATATCGTAAAACTATATCTTAAAGTTACATAAACGGCGCATTTAGCGTATAACCCATTTCAGGCCACGTTTTGATACAAAACTTTTTACCCACTGATGTTATATATTATTTTGGGAATTTTGATGATTTTTATTTAATTTTTGGCTGATCGGATCATAGATCGCTAAGTCGATTCGGTTAATGCCGGTTTTGACCGTTTAAGCCATAAAATGAGTTTTACACATTCTTTTGACCCGAAACCTTTTTCTACTAATTTTATATGTTAAATAAATTATTTTGAGCATGCTGGAAATATAAAAATCTCAGCTTTCTTTTGAAAACCCGGAAACGGCCCTAGATCGCATTTTTAGCATTTTTAACGCATAGTAAGCGTTATACTCATTTTAAACATATAAGATTCATACCTACTGATGTATTTAGTATATTTTCATATAATAACAGTAAGTATAAGTATATGAACCCAGATTTCCAGTTTTGGCATTTTTAGCCGTTGTGAATTTACTAAAATACCCCTACGGTGCATAGTTTGATTTTAAATGTTAAGTTTGGTATATGGGTCATACCCTACTGTTATAATATGTTAAATGAAGTATATTTACTGTATAAACCAGACCCGAAACTCAGATTTCTAATATGACTCTTTTATAATCTTTTAAATGACCAAAATGCCCTTCTAAGGCATAAATTGAGTTTAAAATCATTCGGGGCATAATAGAACATAACTTACTGATATTATATCATATTTAAAGCGTATTATATCAGGGAACTTGCATTTGACTCTTTTGGCTACCCGTAACGCCCTTTTAGCGTTCGGTTCGGTTTACGTAACTAGTTTGCGTAAATTGACCGAAACGGGTCAAACGTTATCATTTTTATCTCAAAATCCAGAATGTATTTAGTATACCCATATTATACAAGTATTCAAACTTGTCGGGTCTAAATCACATTCTATCCGGTCTTTCGCTTAGTCGTGCGCTTGTACCGTATCGTCCTTAAAACTAACCGGTCAAAGCTAAGGCTTAAATAAAAGACCCGTTAGGAATCTAATAGGTTATTATAAACCTTTGTTCCAGATTAGGAGAACCAGTAAAAGCTACCTACACTTACCAATTGTGATTCATACTTGCTCAGGTAAATACATTTTGACTTATTTTCCCTATACGGGCTTGGGGTACGGTATTTAAAATACCGCTTGATCGAGCGCACAAATCCTGCACCCTATGGGTGTACAGTCTTGAATAGTTTGTGCGACTCGTTTAAACAGTCTTGTTCTTACTTTAGGCTTTGGGGGGTTATTGACCGTGTCCCGGATATCCTTGGCATTATCTTACGAGATGGCCACGACCAGAGCACGGGGTGTAGGCGTACACCCGGCGTGTATAACTCTTTAATGTGGTGTGTCATTTAATCTTTAGCCCGGACAGCAGATCCCGGGCCACCAAATGTACGGGTAACATGTAATTCGTTCACAAGTTTATATTGCATAATTATCCCAAGTTATTAAAAATATTTATGCCTTGTGCATTTAAATCAATTTTCAATCATTTTCAAAATGAGTCAGTCGATTTGTATTTACCAGTGTAAACTGACGTATTTTCCCAAAAGGTTAAGTGCAGGTACTATACGAACTAGGCTGGCTGTTTCCTAAGAGCGTCCACTATAGTCTCGCAAGCTCGGACGACAAAATAAACTGTTGAACAATTTTATCTTATTTTTATTTGATCCGCCTGTGGATCCGTTTCAACTACTTATGATGTTATTATTACATTTAATTAAAGTTGAAATGTATCTATTCTGCTTCCGCTGTGCATTATTATATTGTGTTGTTCGTCTATGACGATGCCAACCACGTCACTGTACCCCACACCGGGCCCACCGGTGACACGTGGAGATCGGGGTGTGACATAACCGATGATTACGAGATGATAAGTCTGATCGAGATGTAGAGCCTTGTGAAGTCTTTCATATAGAAAGGAGACCTCTCCTTCTCAGGTTATCCCATTTTTGCTTGGTTGTTGCCGCACAAAACAGGGATTGCGTTTTAGGGTTTTTGTCACACCCCGATATTTCCACGTATTACTGGTGGGCCCGGTGGGGAGTACCGTGACGTAGTTGATATCGTCATAGTCAAACAACACAACTTAATGCACAGCGGAAGCAAAAGATAAATATATTACAATCCGATATAGAGTAATATCAAGTATTACAAAAAACGGCTGTGAAAGATCCACAAGCGGATCGAAATTAAAATGAAACACTGTTCAACAGACTTTAGGCATCTAGAACTTGCAAGATTCCCTATTAATGCCCTGAGCTCCCAGCCAATTACGTACAGTACCTGTCACTTAACCTTTTTGGAAAATACTTCGGTTTACACTGGTAAATACAATTAACTGACTCTTTTGAAAATGTTTAACAAAATTGATTTGGAATGCACAAGGCACAAAAATTCTTTTATAACTTGGGACAATTATATTAATAACAATCTTGTATCAGATTTACATGTTTGTCCAACATTTAGGGCCGGTGATTAAACAAACCGATCAAGATTAATCAACACACCACACATATAATCTCACAAGAAGTTACCCTTACGAGTGATTATATCTTTTACATACGCAACAGGAGGTGTTATGCCTACACCTTGTGCTTAAGTTGTGGCCATTCACTTTTTAAATGAGCCAAGGATATCCAGGACACGGTCATTAACCCCTAATGTTATTTGTTATCAAGCAATACTGATTAAACCGGGATTATGCAATTTAATCATCTCCGATTAAAAGGTTTCTACACCCGACCAAGCGGTATTTTTATAATACCGTATCCCAAGCCCGTATAAGGGAAAATAAGTTAAAAGTATTTACCTGAGCTTCAAATGCAATTTATACTCAGCCGTATCTTCTAATCAGCAAGCACAAGTACTTCTACTAGGGCTCTCAATCTGGAACGAAGGTTTTATTAACCTATTAGATTCCTAACGGGTCTTGTTTAAGTTGTAACTTAGACCGGTTAGTTTTAAGGAAAGGTTTACGGTTCAAAACACAAGATTAAGCGCAGACCGGATTAGAATGTGATTTAGACCCGACAAGTACGAAGACTTTTATAATAGGGGTAAACCAAACACATTCTGGATTTTGAAGTGAAAATGATAAGGTTTGACCCGTTTCAGTTAATTTATGCAAACTAGTTACATAAACCGTACTGAACGCGGAAAATGCATAACGGGTAACCAAAAGAGTCATGCACATGTTTCACAAGTTAATATGCCTTAAATATGTTGTGATATCAGTAAGATTCCTTCCATTATGCCCAAAACGAATTTAAAATCAAATTAAGCCCCAAAAGGGCATTTTGGTCATTTTAAAGATTATAAAAGGGATTAAATATTTATCTGAGATTCAGGTCTGATATAATCAGTAAAAATACTCAATTTAATAAGTTATATCAGTAGTTGCATATATGTGAAATTTATCATTTATAACCAAACTATGCACCGTAGGGGCATTTTGGTAATTTCACATAAGCTTTAAAGGTAAAATTTAGAAATATGAGTTTAAAACTTTTGCTTACTGTTTATTTATAAAAATTTACTTAGAATATCAGTGGTATTAAGTTTCATATACCGAAAATAGTTTTAACTCATACTATGCGTTTTAAACGCGTAAAAGGTCGCTTTTAAGCGATTTTCGGGTTATATAAGAAAAGCTGATATTTTTATCATTCCAGAAGGCTTAGAATATTTTATTTATCATATAAAATCAGTAGCAAAAAGTTTGGTGTCAAAATGTTATGTGAAACTCGTTTTATTCAAGAAAAGGGTATAACCGACAATTACCGAATCTAAGCAAGAACCTTATGTTATGCTCAGCCTAAAAATAAATAAAAATCTTCAAAAATCCCAAAATATTATTTTATTTCAGTAGGTAAAAAGTTTGGTATCAAAAATTGGGTTAAATAGGCTTTATGCTAATTACCCCGTTTATTTAATACAAAGCTTTCTAATTACGCTATTGAGCATAACTCCTAATCTAGACCTCAAACTGATATCAAATCTTTAAGGAAAGTTTATAAATCAGTAATGAAGGTTTCTATTCTTTCACATTTTCAAAAATATCGTTTTAAGGTTAAAAGGGCATAACGGTCAACATTTAGGCATATAACGGAAACATGCAATGAACTAGGATTACTATGGAACCAAGTTGTATAACCTCAGAGGGTTACACTAACCTATAACATGGTCCTAAAGGAATCCTAAGGCATATCTAAACTAAGCTAAATCGGGTCAGAACTGAAAGTCAAAGCAAAAGTCTACTTTTGCGACTTTCGATTCCGAACCGAGCCTAAACTCAGAATTGTCGGGTTGAACATGCTTAAACATGTTCTTATATTAATTACCAAGTTATTTAAGTGTTAGAACATGTTCCATAACTTCTGTATTATTAGTTATGAATTTATTAGTAAAAAAACTGACTCGTTTGATTTTTTATTAAGAAGTTTGACCCGACAATTGACTGAGTAAACGTGGTAATTAGGAGGTGCCCTTTTGAGGGTTTAACACCTACCTAATTACGGTCACGTAGCCATGTTCGTTGCGGACAATGGCTCAACCGTTTAAAAGTCAAAGCGTTTATCGAAAACGTCTGACTTTTCGGCTATAAACGCTAAATAAAATAAACTAGTCACGAAAGGACACTTACAAAGGTCCAATGGACTGAAGGAGGTTCTCAAGAAGCTCAAGATCCTCTCCAAAATCAGAGAACAAGCAGAAATGATATGAGGTGCAAATGAAAGCCAAGATCAAGGGGTTATATATAGGTTTTTGAGAACCGTTAGGATCATTCCTTGATAACCGTGCTTAAATCTGGACCATACACATCATGCCCCCTGATTTTCAATACTATGGGTGCCCAAAATGTCCCATAGAATGAAGAAAACAATGTGTAAAACCCAGAAACCAGGCTGCTGATTGACAGAAGCTGTTTTGCAGCTCTGATGGACTCACACGGCCCGCGTAAGTCTCAAGGAGACCTTACGCGGCCCGCCTACTATCTAGATCAGCAACAACAGTTTGAAAAAGTGTAGAAATGGTCCCTGTGAGCTTATAAGGTCATGTTTGGCACGTTTAAGGCCCATTAACCTCATTTCAAGGCTCTACTATGAAGTTAAAGTATAGGGAACATGAAACATGTTTAATAACATGTCGGATGTCGGTTCGTTTGGCCGTACGGTCACGTTGTTCACCTAATTACGACGCAACACGAACGGATGCGAAAAACGATCCAAATTACACGACGAATGAAATTTTATCATGCCAAACATTGAAACAAAATATTTTAATGCTTACATAAATTTTTGGATGTTCGGATATATTCAGAACGTAATATGCGCGAAAATGCAAACTTGTGCACTTTTTGACGCTTTTAGTCCTTGTTGATCAAATAAGTTTATTTTTGCGCACCAAACACCTCTAAGCCTATTTCTAAGCTATGTAAAGGATATAGGGCATGATTAACTTATGATCATATTCCGGAAGGTTCGATACCATACGAATCCATAGACTTTTGCAGTTTGACGCAAATAGTCCCTCTAATGCGCAAACTTGTACATATCATTGTTTAATAGCATCAAATCCTTATCTAATCCATATTAGGAATTCTTGGGATTATTATTAAACATCACGATGCTTCGGGTTCGCTAAAAGGTCATTCAGAGGTATAATTAAACATATTGACACTTTTAGTCCCTCTAACTTGCAAAGCTGCGCGTAACTTCACTTAAAGGCATAAAAACCTTAGACGGCCATTAATTGGTTCCTGAGAGTATAATCAAATGTCATGAAGCTCCCGGTTTGTTAAAAGGTCACACCCCCAAAATACCACATGCGGAATCACCGCGGGATGTGTAACGTACCGGGATCCAAGCCACCAATCACATTGAACTATGCGTAATATTTAAATAAAACATTCCATTAATTGCAAAAATATAAATCCAATGCATAAGTTAAATCAAAGTAGTTATTCAGCGGAAGCATAAAGTAAATAGAAAATCCATTGTTTCAAAACAAGTGTTCATAATCAACGAGCATATATCCAAGAGTCTCGTCCCATGACCACTCCAGCACTCCCAGATAGCAAGTCCATGTCAAGAATCTAACGACCTGCAAGCATGCAGACAAGTGTGTTAGACGACGCTGGTGAGTTCAAAGTTTTGTTAACGCGTTTAGTTACCAGATGTGTGTATAAAACAGTTCAACGTTTTGTTTTGATGTTGTTATTAACTCGATTACCGCAAATGGCTACAAGATGTATTTGCCCAACCCCAATGCCTCTTTCAAAGCATTGGTCAAGTGGTAAGGTAATTAGTTCACACCCGTCCTCCCCGGTACGGTGTGAGGGTGCCAATCCTAATAGCGCTATCAACTAATAACCTCGTTGCCTCCCCGGCAACTATCGGTAGATGTAAGGGGTCTTATATGATAGAAATGAGTGTAATAACCAACATCCCAATAACCCGACGTTCCTCCCCGGAAAAATTACCAGATATCCCTCCCCGGGATGCATGCTTGGGAAAAGAGCAGTGAACTCACATTGGTTTGCTCGGTTTGTTTAGTTACCAGTTTCCAAGTTAATCAACCAACCCTAACGTGGTTACCAATGCATATCAGTTTCATGATTAACAAGTTATTGTTTCCACACAGGTTGCATTCACACACACCAGTTCACAGTATAGCAAGTACATCTTTCCAATACAAGTTTACATCTCATGTTTCTATCACAAGTCACACAGAACATAACAGGTGGGGTTTGTTATACCAATTATTCACACCAAGTTTTTTTTATCATCAATGACATGCAGTATGGATAATGTACACATGCAAGTATCTATCATTCTTACATCACAACACCTACTGTTCATCACAGCAACATACACGACGAAACTCCCTCTATGACGAAAGATCACCTTTTGTTGAGGTGAAAGGTGACGAAACTCCCTCAAGTTTCGCCGAGATACTTGTCGACGAAACTTCCTTGTTTCGCCATCCTGTGTTTCGTCGACTGCTCTGGCAGTTTCATCATCCACCCTAGTCCCCAATGTTCACAATTACCTATCACAAATCACAGTCCAATCGGTTTCTAATTTTTATCATGCAACACATCATTGTTATTACTAATTAACAGTTTACTAATCACTATAAATCATTGTAGATAGTAACATCGAAACGATATCATACATCATTCATACGGAACCCTATAGTTAGCAAGAAACTATCATCAAAACCATATCAATTCATCAATCAGATACAACATCAGAATCACAATCAAATAATCATCAACCATAGAGTTTCCTAATTTCTAGCCGCAATCTAAACATTTAATCATCTAACGGTTTGCAGTCAAAGACAAACCCTAGCCCTATGTATGGTTTTCACACAATTACACCAACGATTAACATAATGAATACTAATCGACGATTACGAGATTATAAGTCTGATCGAGATGTAGAGCCTTGTGAATCCAAGGTTGTCGCCGCACAGAACAGGGATTGAGTTTTAGGGTTTTCAATTGGCCAGTTGTGTGATGAATGTAACAGTTTCACATAATATACTCACTTAAGTGTACTGGCCCTTAATGGGCTTCGACGTAACCTGGGCCGGCGAAACCCCCATGTTTCGTCGTGATAGATATGACGAAACCCTATGTTTCGTCGAGTGATAGGTATGGGGCGAAAGTTCTAAGTTTCATGGACATAGTTTACAGAGTTTAATTTGTTCATTCACAAAACATAACAATTCAATGATCATCACGACTTCTAGTTTTTCAAACAGTAACACATCACATAACACAAAACAATTTATCAAAACAGAACTGTCACACAGTAGATACATAAATGAAGGGACTTGAAATCTCGGGTTGTCACATTTTTCTTGTTAGTAAAGGAAATCTAGAAGTGATCGAGTCTAGGAACGAATAAGTATGCAAGACAATAAGTATAAAATATTTATCTTGGAAAGTTGTGATTATGACAAGAAGCATAGGTACATATTTGAATAATAGTGGTAAGCGAGAGCTCGTATGTATGTGTGCGTGTACGAATGTGTGCGTATATATGTAGGTGTATATGTTTGTATGCATGTATGAATTGGGAATGTATGCATATACAAATGTAATTCGCTATGAATGCACGTAGGAGTTAGTATACATGTATGAATGCTAGATGTTATAAAGATATGAAGGACTGGTTTCATTGTGTTTGGGCATTGACGATTGCTAATGGTGTACTTTGAAGTTGTAATGTAATGCAGGTAAAAGAACCTCGGGTTCATGAGGTATTGAAGTCGAACTCGGAACGAGAAAATACGAGAGGATAGTTGAATAAAACAAAGTTTATATTGTCGAATGTTCTTTGATATTAAATTATACAAGAATAATGTCGTATGATGTTGTTGACGTCTAATGGTTAAGTTGTATGTGATGTCCACAGGTACTACATGGATTTCTTCTACCACTAACGAAGAGAAGCGGACATAGATCGAGTCGAGAGCAAGGATTGTATGGAAAAGGACGGTCACATAGTTTGATTTATGTATTTCTTTTAAGGGTTAATAAAAGGGAATGTTGTAAATTCTTTCTAATAAATGTATGATACTTTGTAATTGAGCCTTCATGTAAGTAATGTGACTAATAAAGAAAGAATTTTAAGGCTCGTATTTTTCGCTGTGTCGTTTTTAAGTTATTACTTGTTAGGGCGTTACAGTGTCACAATTTTTTGGGTGCGAGACACCCCACACTCCCCCCATTGGGGTGACCGGCGTCCAGGGAGAAAACCCCACAGGTACCTCGCTTTGGATCAAGGCTTGACGAGTTAAGAGCTACCATGGAAAGAAATAAACCGTTTCAAATGATGATCGAACTCAGGTACAATGAGTAAAAACCCGAATGCATCAACTAGTTGGAGTGACATCATTTGCACCCCATATGTTATCTCTAATAATGTTAGGGGTTGACGGTTTAAAAAGATAATCTGAAAGCATACTTTTCCGTTAAAACGTATCCCTTTCCAGCCTCACACAAATTATTCCTCACAACATTCTCTCTCTCTCTCTCTACACCAACAACAGTCATTCACTGCAAATTCATGTCGGTAAGAACTTTCTCCCCAATCTTTTCTTCATCGATCGATCATCCGATCCATTTATCTTCATACACGCAATCACTCGATTCGATTCTTTACTTTTCACTCCACAATTTGCTTATTAATCACTTGTTGATTATGATTTATGATTATCTACTTTTGAACACAAATTAGCTTAGGATTATTGTGATTACTCATCGATTATTTAAATTATTTCCTAATTCGGATGTATCTCATGTCGTGTTCAGTGAATTTAATGAACTTAAAAGTTGCTAGGGTTTGTTTGTTTATGTTCTCTTACTGAACTGATCGTATAGCTTGCTTGTTAATAATCAACGGACATAAAATGAAAGAACATGAACAAAAATATTTGTTCGATTGTATGTTCGTTTTCGTGTTTGGTTAAAGTTAAGTTCATGAACACCAACGTGTGAACATGTCCCCTTTTGTGTTTGTTTACAGGCCTACCGTTTCTTTGTTTATGTTCGTTTATGTCTGTTTGTTTGTATATGTTCGTTTACGTTTGTGAATTGTTTGTTTAGTTTTTTTTAACAAACGAACATAAACAGACACGAACATGTCCATTCTTTTGATGATTGAATGTGAACAAAAAAAAATCGTTGTTAAAGTTAAATGAATGAACACAAGCATGCCCCGGTTCGTGTTCGTCCGGTTCATTTACAGGCACTTGTTAGGGTTTGGTACAATGAGGACGACTGGACAAGTGTCTATTAAATCAGATCCACTGTTAATTTGTATACGGTTAATTGTTTTGGTAGGAGGAGAACGGTAGGCCGTTGCCGAAATTTGGGGATTGGGATGTAAATGATCCTGCATCAGCCGAGGGTTTTACTGTGATTTTTAATAAGGCTAGGGACGAGAAGAAGACAGGCGGGAAACCGGACTCGCCATCGAATGGGGATCCTGGTGTTAAGAATGCTGCTACGCCTGTAAAGAAGCCTCCAGCTGTAAGTGGCCCCTTAATTTCCCCTGTTATAGCTGTATTTAGTAAGTTAGTTCTTTGGTTGTAATTTCAGTTATTAAATATTATGAATTGTGTTATGATTGCTTGCCATGAGTTCTCAAGTAGACAGAGGGGATACATATAATTGATTTGAAATAGTCTGGGCTACAACTGTTTTACATTGAAACTGAGCTGTAGGCAAGAAAGAGAGACCGGCGCGGGGGGGGGGGGGGGTATGTTGTGTGGTAAGTATTAACTAGAGGTGTAAAAAAGCCGAGCGGCTTAGTGAGCTACTCGAGATTGGCTCGCTAATTCAATAATGGAGCTTGACTAGGCTCACGAGCCTACTATTTATATATATAATTATTTCTAAATTTAAATTAATAATAAAGTTATTAAATATAAATTAGGATAAACATAACTAAATAATACATGTTTTATCATATAAATTGTAAATAAATCTATATATAATTAGATATATATAGAAATAAAATAATAAGTATTTAATAGATAAAAAACTAGCCGGGACTAAAAAAAATATTAATGAGTTGAGCTCGAGCTCGGCTCTATTACACCCCTAGCATCAACCATGATATTGAAGAAACACGAGTTTTGGGAACATTAGAGCAATGGTTGCAAAAGATACGAGCAACTCTAGCTTGGCTTGGAAAAAAGCTCGAAAAGAGCTGAGCTTAATCGAGCCCGAGCCTGAGCTTTGCTTATCAAGCTCGATCCGGCCTGCGAGCCTAAACACCGTTTATATATTTTTAATTAATATATTAAATAAATATTTAAATAATCATCATTACTATTTATAAATTGTGAAAAAGAACTAATTTATATATAAAATAATAATTATAATTAATATAAATTAATTAATAAATTATAAACGTGCCCGAGCCCAAGCCCGAGCTTTAGAAACAAAGCTCGAATGGAGCCGACCTCGAGCTCGAGTTTTCATAAGTTAAGCGAGCTTGAGCTCCACTATCGAGCTCGTGCTCGGCTCGTTTGCACCCCTTTTAGAGCCTATTTTTTGTGTGATGCTTTCTCTTTTACCCTGCGCTTTTCAGCCTTTTTGGATGAGTATCTAAAAATGATGGTCTTTTGTTTATTAGTCATCGCAAGGTTTGATTTTGAACAACCTTTCATGCTCATATAACAATCTTGTACTTTATGATGGACTAATCTTTCGAAACCCGACCCGTCTAAAGTGACTTTATGGTTTACAATTTAAAGATTTTAGAGATCCACTGATTGTCTGATTCCCTTGTCAACGAGAATAAAGTTTTCGACTTGAAAACACACAATTTTGACCACTTGTCTCTTTGACCCTTTTGATTTGCAGAAGAAATGGTTTTGCTGCATGCAAGCACCTCATGCAGAATCTTAACATGGTTGTTAGCTCGGCCTGTAGGTGCTCCGGTACTGGCCCGGCTCGACCCGATCCAACTACTTGGATTCTGTGTGTTACAGGGTGAGTCTTCTAATGGGAAAAGGAAGACTTTGAAATATGTCTATATTACAGATTGTGGAGTTCCTTGCTCTTTTGTGTGTGTTGTCTGTCATGAGTCAAAAGCAAGGGTCATGTGTAGCTGTTTCGACCAATTGCTTTGGTTTTACCTTTGGAAACTTTAATGTTAACAGATTTTGTGATGGATGATCATTGTTTGTTGGGGTTTCATTTGGTACTTACTATTGGAATATTATAATTTGTAATTATGTAGTTTAAGTATTTTTAAAACAAAATTCTTAAAAATCATTTTGCATAGATTTTCTCCATTATTTGTTGGATTTGATATATAGTTTGATGAAAAAGATTTTAACTATTAAATAAAAAAATATTTGTGTCAACGATAACATAACAAAAAAAAAAAAAGAAAGAGTTTATGGATCATATGAAAGATACTAATGTGGACATGTATATTAAAAAAGCATTTTTAAGTGTACAACTATAAGAATCATGTAATATTGTAAACGTATTTTTAAGTGCACAACTATAAGGACCGTATAATATATATTTATAATGGGAGTTGAAAAAGAATGGGGTCGTCGGCCTCGTCCCACACCGCCCCCTCCGGGTCGTCGTGGCGCAAACGGCATCACCATACCATTGGAGACGTGCCATTTCATTGGCTTGTTATCTGACTTTTCTCTCTTTTATTCTATATTATTATATATTGGTTTTTATTCTAAGTTGGATAGTCTTCCACACCCTTGGGTAGTCCCCAATGGAATGATCCTCCACCCAATATGACGTGACGCCTACGTGGCGGATAGTCCCAAAGGAACTACCCAAACCACACCCCATGGTCTTATGCATATCATATTTTTGGCTACTCTTTTATAGCAAAACATATTTATATTTATATTTATACAGATTTTGTACTCTATGCTTAACTGGCATATGTAACTTCAAGTGAAAGATCTTTTTACTTAAATGTAAGTCGATAAAATTAATTTACTGAAACAGCATGAAAGAGTTGGTTAATGCCCCTTGGTAGTTGGCCCAGTAGTAGAGACATTTGTCTCTTGAATCTTGATGAAAACTAGGTGGACACCCGTTCAACGGGCGCGGGTAAATCGTAAACATTGAATGAAGCCTATGTTTATGTGTAAAATTTGATGTGAAATTATTTAATGAATTCACGTTCGCATTATACTTAAGAATACATTAATAACGTTTATATGTAAACCTAACCGAAGTACGAAAAAGCCCCTACGGATTCTGTCATTCCCAACTTGTCGACTAATTAAGTTTAGACACAAGAGAAACATAACGAACCCACAAAATATGTTTACTAACACAAATATTCTGTGTTTATAAATTTAGTCCAAGCCCAAACCTTGTTTACTAAATGTGGTCCAAGTCCAAAACCTGTTTATTAAATCTGGTCCAAGTCCAAGCCCATATGTTGAAAACTAAATATTTGTTCAGTAGCATTGGGTTTTGTAAAAATCATCGACGATTAAATATCTTCACAACCCTTACACCAGTTCTATTGATGCGTGCTAGTGTGTATATGTTTTAGGTATATATTTTAAGCCGTTTTTACACTTTAGCCAAGTTTTAAATTTATAAAACACGATATTTACTAAGACTAAACACACATATGGGCAAGTGCACCCATCGTGGACGTAGTATAGTGTTGGTAAGATACCGAGGTCGTCCAAGGACACAAGAGCTTTTAGTACCGCTTTATCCTCAACGTCTAATCAAATCAAAATGTTAGAAAAAGATTTTTAAACTAAGAAAATAAAACTAACTAAATGCTGAAAAATAAAATAAAAATAAAAACAGATAGACAAGATGAATCACTTGGATCTGACTCGTGTGTTAGTATAACCTTTGATTATTTTCACACTTTTGCACTTGTTTAAGAGATTATCTTAGTTATTGTAGTAGGCCCCTCTTTTGAAGGCGACGTTACCCTCAACCCACTAGTTTGAGTCAGCAAGGATACAATCCTAAAGGGTCGGATTATTGAAAGATAATTAATTAAGTTATTAATGCAAATTATGGTAGGCCCCTCTTTTGGAGGTGACGTTACCCTCGACTAAGTAGTCTGAGTCAGCAGGGATACAGTCCTAAATAGCCGGGTTATCGTATTAATAGTAGTTAACTTATGAGGGGATCAAAGAGTTTGGACCCCCACCATCCAATACCTTTGGGTATTGAAGGAGGTCCTACTAAATTTGACCCAGGTCCCTTGCAGGACCTCTAAACGCTGAACAAGGGCAAGACCCTCACCAAACCGTTCCCTTAACCCCCGACCAGGTAGCCAACATACCTCCATATAGACCGTGGAGATATGAATGGTGAAAATCTTTTATTTTATATAGACAGTAAAATAATGCCAAGACACCACGGACAAACGATAAGGAAGAATCACCTTCAACATAAGAAACTAGTTATTAAAGTCATTAATACAAAACCAATTAAGAAGTGCAAAAGATTAAAAATAAAAAGTATTATACTAAACACTTGTCTTCACCAAGTGATGTAAGAGATTTAGGCAAACATGGCCTTGATTGTCAAGAACTCTTACGATTAATCTTGAATCCCGAGACGACTCACACACTCTATGATGGACAGTGGATGATGGTGGTGGATGATGGTGGTGTGATGGTGGTGGGTGGTGGATGAAGTGTGAGAGAGGTGGTGTGCCAAGGGATGAGTTGCAATGTATCCAAGCACTCCTATTTATAGGCTGAACAGAAGCCTGGGCACGGCCCCGTGTCCGCTGGGCACGGCCCCGTGTCCCCTGAGCATGGCCCCGTGCCCGTCTGACACTATCTCTCCTCATTAATTGTAATTCGCAATTACAATTAATGCGCCTGCAGTACTTTGGGCACGCCCCCGTGTTCAATGGGCACGGCCTCGTGGTGAGCAATAGAAGCTTCTACAGGTTTGTCTTTTCTGCTGCTTCTTGGGCACGGCCCCGTGCTCGCTGAGCACGGGGCGTGTTCAGTCTTCTGTCTTCTCTGTTTTGCTTGGGAGGATGCTGTCGAGGGGTCGGGCAGTCCACTTTCGTTCCCTTTCTTGTATTTGTGTTAGATTTAGCTGTCTTTTTGCTTCTTTTGTTAATTTGAGCTCATTTAATCCTGAAAATACAAAAGGAAGACAAAAATACACTTTTTCCAACATTAGTACTTAAAAAGGGTTAGTTTTATGCCTCATTTGATGTAATTTATATGTTGCATTTTACACACATCAAATATCCCCACACTTGAATTTTTGCTTGTCCTCAAGCAAAACTCTTTAATATGTGGCTTACACTCCCAAATGGAATGGGTAGAAGAGAAGGTTTTGGGCTTGTCACAGAGTGTCGGGAATTTCCAAGATTGTTTAGGTTTTATTTTTACTTATTTACAATCCTATTCGTCATGATTTATTAAAAACTTTTCGTAAGGTAAATTACTTATTAAGGCATAACATACCTTTTTAAAATTTCATTTATATACAAGTTCACATACCTCACGGGGGAAATCACTCACACTCGGCCGAAGGTGTATTTTTAGTGAATCACTCGAGAGCGGCATGGAACTTATTCCTCCCATAAGCTTGCCAAGCAATCAATCCTCATCCTTTTTAACTTTATACCTTTGTAAATATCAAGAGGACTTTTTGGGTGAAGGGTTAGGCTTGGGCTAAATGTGGGTAGTTGGGTTAGTGGTTAGTAGAAAAGGGCGAAAGGCGTAAAAAGCTTCGGTTTTCGTAAAACATTTTGTTTTTGTGACTTTCTATTTTTGATGAAGTATTTATTCAAACAAGCTTTTGTTTGAGGAGCTTTGTTTGTTTATTTCCAACTTCATTGTAAAACATATATATATATATATATATATATATATATATATATATATATATATATATATATATATATTTTTCGATAGTCACATGAAAACCGAGCTTGTTACTAAAATAAAAGGTAAAAATAAAAAGGGTTTTTGGTGGGTAAAAAGGGTTTTGGGTTAAGAAATGAAAAGGTTTAGGCTCAAAGGGGTTAACTAGGGGGAATTTTTGGGTAGGTGAAAAGAAAAATAAAAATAATGGTGTTGAAAGAAAAAGGGTTAGTCCTAATGTCTCCATCATTTACTTACTTGGGTTTAAGTTGGTAAGGACCGGGAATGAATTGTCGTGGCAAGTTCTAGAGTCGTAAGAACCAAGCGGCTATTCATACAAGAAACGAAAAATGAGCATTTAGCGTAAAGATGTATATTTGTATGCTCAATAAAGGCTCAAAACTCACTTTTGTGGGAATAGGTTTTTATGTGATCAAGTATATATAATCAAATTTAACTAAGCTTGTCATGCCGTTTCATAATTTTCTTATGTTGGTTCTTTTTATCACGACGCTATCGGTTGTAAACTTATAAAAATATAACCTTGTTAGACTTAGAATTCCCAACTTAAACTTAGACAAGTAAAAAAAATGAAAATTTTTGAAAAAATTTGGGGTGATTAGCGATTCCAATAGAGTTTTGTGTAAGGCTTGTTATTAGGACTTGCAAAATTCAAGGTTTTAGCATCCCCCCCCCCCACACTTAAATTACACATTGTCCTCAATGTGTCCCAAAAATAAATTTTTAGGTTGATTGAATGTGTAAAATGGTGTTAAAAGCAAAATTTTTAGGTTACTGGCAGTCTGGACACGGCCCCGTGGTGACCGGGCACGGCCCCGTGTTCAGGTGCCAGTAACAATAATTATAGAAAAGAAACAGAAGCCTGGACACGGGGGCGTGTTTGGTGAACACGACCCGTGTCCAGTTACCTGAACTAGGCGTTTGTCTGTAGGATGTTCAGCACGGGGCCGTGTTAGCCGGGCACGGCCCGTGCTGAGCTTACTGTAATGGAGAAATTGTTGTCGGATGACCCTGTTTTCGTGCATGGGTCTATGTTTCTCGTTTACCTTGTTATCCCTGACAACCATGAGTGTGTTTTATTTATTCCAACATCATCCAAACTTTGAAACCATCATTTCATTAAATTCATAGAGAGAATTACATAGTCCTAAAATACTAGTAAATTAGATAAGTAAGCACAAGAAGCTTTAACCCAAGGAGCCCTAGCCTACAACTTATTCTAATTAGCAAAATTTCCGAGAAGATAGTAGTCTCGGTTGAATGTGGCTTCATAGAACTCCTTTCTCTGGTTATGGACCCCTTATATGTCGGCGAGCCATTCCTCTATCTCCCTCGGGAGGAGAAAGGAGGTGATGCGTGTGTAGTGTAATATATTTTTGATGTATATTTAAGCCCCTTTTTACACTTTTAGCCAAGTTTTAAATTTATAAAACACGATATTCACTAACACTAAACACACATATGGGCAAGTGCACCCATCGTGGACGTAGTATAGTGTTGGTAAGATACCGAGGTCGTCCAAGGACACAAGAGCTTTTAATACCAGTTTATCCTCAACGTCTAATCAAATCAAAAAGTGAGAAAAATGTTTTAAACTAAGAAAAATAAAAACTAACTAAATGCTGAAAATAAAAATAAAGTAAAAACAGATAGACAAGATGAATCACTTGGATCCGACACGTGTATTAGTATAACCTTTGATTATTTTCGCACTGTTGCACTTGTTTAAGAGATTATCTTAGTTATTGTAGTAGGCCCCTCTTTTGAAGGCGACGTTACCCTCAACCCAGTAGTTTGAGTCAGCAAGGATACAATCCTAAAGGGTCGGATTATTGAAAGATAATGAATTAAGTTATTAATGCAAATTGTGGTAGGCCCCGCTTTTGGCGGTGACGTTACCCTCGGCTAAGTAGTCTGAGTCAGCAGGGATACAGTCCTAAATAGCCGGGTTATAGTATTAATAGTAGTTAACTTATGAGGGGGTCAAAGAGTTTGGATCCCCGCCATCCAATACATATGGGCATTGAAGGAGATCCTACTAAATTTGACCCAGGTCCCAAGCAGGACCTCTAAACGCTGAACAAGGGCAAGACCTTTACCAAACCGTTCCCTTAACCCCCGACCAGGTAGCCAACATACCTCCATATAGACCGTGGAGATATGAATGGTGAAAATCTTTTATTTTATATAGACAGTAAAATAATGCCAAGACACCACGGACAAATGATAAGGAAAAATCACCTTCAACATAAGTAACTAGTTATTAAAGTCATTAATACAAAACCAAATAAAAAGTGCAAAAGATTAAAAATAAAAAGTATTATACTAAACACTTGTCTTCACCAAGTGATGTAAGAGACTTAGGCAAACATGGCCTTGATTGTCAAGAACTCTTACGATCAATCTTGGATCCCGAGACGACTCACACACTCTACGATGGACAATGGATGATGGTGGTGGATGATGGTGTTATGGTGGTGGTGGGTGGTGGATGAGGTGTGAGAGAGGTGGTGTGCCAAGGGATGAGAGAGAATGAAGCAAAGCTCCTCTATTTATAGGCTGAACAGAAGGCTGGACACGGCCCCGTGTCCGCTGGACACGGCCCCGTGCCCGTCTGACATTCTCTCACTTCATTAATTGTAATTGCGAATTACAATTAATGCGTCTGCTGTACTTTCACCACGCCCCCGTGCTCGCTGGACACGGCCCCGTGGTGGGCAATGGAAGCTTCTACTGGTTTGTCTTTTCTGCTGCTTCCTGGGCACGCCCCCGTGTTCGCTGGACACGGGGCGTGTTCAGACTCTGTTTCTTCTCCTTTGCCTTGGGAGGTGCCGTTGAGGGTCCGGGCAGTCCACTTTTGTTCCTTTTCTTGTATTTATGGTAGAATTAGTAGTCTTTTTGCTTCTTTTGTGATTTTGAGCTCATTTCATCCTGAAAATACAAAAGGAAGACAAAAACACTCTTTTTCCAACATTAGTACTTAAAAAGGGTTAGTTTTATGCCTTAATTGATGTGATTTATATGTTGCATTTTACACACATCAAATACCCCCACACTTGAACTTTTGCTTGTCCTCAAGCAAAACTCTTTAAATGTGGCTTACACTCCCAAATGGAATAGGTAGAAGAGAAGTTTTTTAGCTTGTCCTAGAGTGTCGGGAATCCAAGGTTTTTATAGGTTTTATTTTTATTTATTTACAATCCTATTCGTTATGATTTATTTTGAACGTTTCATAAGATGAATTACTTATTTGGGCATAGCATGCCTTATTAAAATTCCATTTATATACAAGTTCACATACCTCACGGGAGATCACTCAACACTCGGCCGAAGGTGTATATTTTAGTGAATCACTCGAGAGCGGCACGGAACTCACGTCTTCCATAGGCTTGCCAAGCAATCAATCCTCCTCCTTTTGAACTTTTTACCTTTGTAAATATCAAGAGGACTTTTGGGGTGAAGGCTTGGGTTTAAAGGTGGGTGGTTGGTTAGTGGTTAGTAAAAAGGGCGAAAATCGTAACAAGCGTCGGTTTTCGTGAAGTACCTTATTTTTAGTGACTTTTTATTTTGAAGTATTTCTCCAAACAAGCTTTTATAGCTTTTGTTTGTTTTTGACTTCATCATCATCATTTTTTTTTTCGATCGTCACATAAAAAGGTGAGTTTACGAAAAAGCGAACTTGTTACTAAAAATAAAAAGGTTTTTTGGTGGGTAAAAAGGGTTTTGGGGTAATGAAATGAAAGGTTTAGGCTCAAAGGGGCTATCTAGGGGGATTTTGGGTAGGTAAAAAAAATTGAAAAATAATGGTCTTGAAAGAAAAATGGTTAGTCCTAATGCCTCCATCATTTACTTACTTGGGTTTAAGTTGGTAAGGACCGGGAATGTATCGTCGTGGCAAGTTCTAGATTTGTAAGGACCGAGCGGCTATTCACACAAGAAACGAAAAATGAGCATTTAATCTAAATGTGTGTATTTTTATGCTCAATAAAGGCTCAAAACTCACTTTTGTGGGAATGGGTTTTTTAATGTGACCAAGCATATATAATCGAATTTTTAACTAGACTTGTTATACTGTTTCATAATTTTCTTATGTTGGTTCTTTTTTTATCACGACGCTATCGGTTGTAAACTTGTAAAAATATAACCTTTTTAGAACTTGTTATTCCCAACTTAAACTAAGACAAGTAAATAAAAAAAAATGAAAAAGTTTTTGAAAAAATTTGGGGTGTTTAGCGGTTCCAATAGAGTTTTGTGTAAGGCTTGTGTTTAGGATTTTGCAAAATTTCAAGGGTTTTAGCATCCCCCCCACACTTAAATTACACATTGTCCTCAATGTGTCCAAAAATAATGTTTTTGGTTGATTAGAATGTATAAAAGTGGGTTAAAAAGCAAAGGTTTATGTTACTGGCAGTCTGGACACGGCCCCGTGCCCATTGGACACGACCCCGTGGTGAACTGCCAGTAACGATAACTTACAGAAGGTGAACACGGGGGCGTGTCGGCTGGACACGACCTCGTGTCTGGCAAAAAATTGCAGGTCAGTAGCCAAACAGCAGATCTGGGAGATGAACACGGGGGCGTGTCGGCTGGACACGTCCCCGTGTGGACAGTCTGTTAGCCTGAAAAATAGGTTTTGTCTCCCGGTTTCTCCATCATGGGGCTGCAAGTGCTAATGTTTAGCACTCTAACCCTCGCATTGCACCTGTTTAAACACTAAATACCAACCAAACAAGCACAAACCATCCTAAATTACCATCGTCAAGCATTATCCAAACACAAAGTAAAAATAAAACAAAGATAAAAAGTAGTTAGAGAAAGTAAATTGTTCGACAAATGGCACGCAGGCCATGAATTGTTTGATAGATAGAAGGGCACTTAAACCTGTGGGCTCATCACCAACCAGCCCCTTGTTCCTCCAAGCCTCCTACTCCATGTCTTCATCACTACCATCACCTCCACCCCCGTGCCTCGCCATGTACTCCCGGATGCTACCGATATCATCTTGTATATCGTTAATGTTGCGTTCGATAGCTCCAACCCGGTGGTGTGTGTTGTTGGCGAGATTGTAGGTGTTCCTTGTGCACATGAGGTTTTCCTGCAAGAGATCATGTAAACTTTGAAAGTTAGGAAAATCACCTCCTTGAGAGGAGGATTGGCCCGCATCGCCTTGGGGTGGATACTGAAAATGGGGATGTGGTGCATGAAGAACTAGAGCCTCTTGCGGGTTCCATGCATAGCCTTGCGTTCTCTGAAAGCTCACCGTCCCGTCCTCCGCTTCATAAAGCAAGTTCATGGATCGGCAAATGTGATAATCGACCCGTCCCGACCATGGACTCCTTTCGAAGGACCTTGGGATATTCGTGAAGTGCTTGAAAAGACGGTACACCCATCCTCCGAAGAAGATCGGTGTAGGAGCATGAGCAAGGCGGTTTAGGTGCATGTTTCGCAGTAGGAGGTACGGAACATCTAGAGGCTTCTGGTTGTGGATGCAGTGAAGGACAACCAAATCTTTCAACCCAACAACGCCACTACTGTTGTGGCATTGGTTCAGCGAGTACGATAGGAGCCTGTGGATGTATCGGTATAGTGGGTCCCTCAGTTTGGTACTTTTGGTGCTGCTCGGGTTGTAGATTCCTTCACCTATTTGAGCCCATGCGGCTTGGCGTTCAGTTGCATCCAAGTCTCGTAACCCCCCTGTATTCTCTTCATTCCCCGCTTCCTCTTCACTATATAACCCAATGATGGCTCCAAACTGTGCCATGGAGGTTCTAAACGTGGTCCCTCCACATCGAAATTCGACCGCGTCATGATCAAACGGTTCGCGCCTCGAGTTGAAAATGAAGGTGCTGTAGAACTCCATCGTGCATTGATGTACCGACCGTAGTCGGGTGGTCAATGCGACATGCAGTGGACCCCTCACAATGTTGTTGAAGCGGTCAAGTTGGTTCACCATGGTTAGCAAATCAGTACACGCCCGCCTTGGGTACTCTTCCGGTCTTGTTTGTAGAACCTCGTACCGTGCCCTAGCGTCCAGTTCATTTGCGTTAAACCTTGTGAATTTCGACATCTGAAAAGAATACATAAAAAGTTAGTACGAAACAAGGAAAATCAGAGTGAAACTGCAAACAGTGGGCTGGACACGGCCCCGTGTTCAGCGGACACGGCCCCGTGTCCAGGCGTCTGTAACCCAAAAATTCCATTTTTCGTCCCGGTTTCGAAAACCTGAAAATTTTTAGCCCAATAGTAGCGGTTTCCCCCGAAAATGAAACCCTAGGTGTCATTTTTCCCAAAACAAACCGTTTACCCTTTCAATTTCGTGTTTTTCGGTTCAAGAACAAGGGTTTGGGGTTTTATTTGGAAATCGGACAAATCTATCAACAATACATGCTTATTTACTTTCTACTACCCTAATCTAAACTATTACTAACAAATTTTATCAAAAATTTTGAGTTCGATCCGGATGAACATGAAGAACCCTAGATTTTCCCCCAATTTTTGATGTTTTAACTACATGCAAGTAACTAATCTAACTACTAATGAAGATAGAATCATACCTTGACGTTGTTAGATTCGGTGGTGACGTTGAAAAACTGCAGAAAATCGCCTCAAACCAGAGAGTTTTCGGCTAAACGGGGCGTGTGGAATGGTGTAACTGATAGGAAAAGAGGGTTTTATCCCGACAGTCGTCTCAACACGGCCCCGTGTCCAGCGGACACGGCCCCGTGCCGAGCAAAGTTTTTGAAAATTTTTAATTTTTTTTATGTGCTCGTGTGCATGCCCCTTACTTCCGAAAAATGGTTAGACGATTTACCGGTTTTTAAGCGTACACTTACCTGTAACATGTCGGGTATGAGTTTATTCGTTAACCGTTTGAAGTGAGATCTCCTCTTCCTCATCCTCAATGGATCCTCGGTAGAGTTTCAGCCGTTGGCCATTGACTTTAAATGGTGTCCCATTTCGAGTTTTAATTTCTACTGCACCGTGTGGAAAAACATGGGTGACGGAAAAAGGTCCTGACCACCTAGATTTTAACTTACCAGGAAATAATCGAAGTCGTGAATTAAACAATAGAACTTGGTCTCCAACCCGAAATTCATTAGATTTAATATATTTATCATGCAAATTTTTCATTCTTTCTTTATAAATTTCGGAGTTAGAATATGCATAATTCCTAAGTTCGTCTAATTCGTTTATTTGACAAAATCGATTTTTACCGGCATTTTCCAAATCTAAGTTTACGTTTTTTATTGCCCAGTAGGCTTTGTGAGCTATTTCTACTGGCAAGTGACAACTTTTTCCATAGACGAGTTTATATGGGGTTGTGCCTATAGTGGTTTTATAGGCAGTTCGAAAAGCCCATAAAGCGTCGTCTAATTTGTCGGCCCATTCTTTTTTATTTATTCCTACGGTTTTTTCAAGTATTCGTTTTAAACCTCGATTAGTCACTTCGGCTTGCCCATTTGTTTGAGGATGATATGCCGTTGAGACCCGGTGATAGACCCCATACCTTGTTAATATTTTTTCGAGTTGATGATTGCAAAAATGGGTACCTCTATCACTTATCAAAGCCTTTGGTGTCCCGAAACGAGAGAACAACTTTTTCAGAAATTTTACCACTACTCTTCCATCATTTGTTGGAAGAGCCTCGGCCTCTGCCCATTTAGACAAGTAATCGACTGCCACAAGTATATATTTGTTTCCCTTTGAAGGTGGGAAAGGTCCCATGAAATCGAGTCCCCATACATCAAAGATTTCACAGACGAGAATGCCATTTTGAGGCATTTCGTTTTTGGAAGAAATATTACCTGATCTTTGGCAGGCATCACATGTCTTTACAAGGTTTTGTGCATCCTTGTAAATGGTCGGCCAGTAAAATCCTGAATCAAATACCTTTCGTGCGGTACTTGCGGCACCATGATGTCCTCCGTATGGACCTTCATGACAATGATGGAGAATTCTTCGTGCTTCATTACCATAGACACACCTTCGGATGAGCTGGTCGGCACACATTTTGAAAAGATAGGGGTCTTCCCAAAAGTAATGCTTTACATCAGCAAAGAATTTTTTTCTTTGATGATGTGGCCATCCTTTGGTGACTACATCGCTAGCTAAGAAATTAGCGTAGTCGGCATACCATGGTTCTTGTCTACTCTCCATCATTTCCAAGGATTCCGTGGGAAATTTCTCGTTGATTTGCTCGTCTCTGGTTGTCTCCAAAGCTGGGTCTTCTAAGCGTGAGAGATGATCTGCAGCAGTGTTTTCTGCTCCTCTTTTGTCTTTGATTTCAATGTCGAATTCTTGGAGGAGTAGAATCCATCTTATCAAACGGGGTTTTGCGTCTTGCTTCTTGAAGAGGTACCTGATGGCTGCATGGTCTGTATAGACTACTGTTTTAGAAAGAACAAGATAAGAACGAAATTTATCAAAAGCAAATACCACTGCTAGTAATTCTTTTTCTGTAGTTGTATAATTTTCTTGCGCATCATTAAGAGTTTTACCAGCATAATAAATTGGGTGGAAATGTTTTTCTTTTCTTTGTCCCAAGACTGCTCCAACAGCGAAGTCACTTGCATCGCACATGATTTCGAAAGGAAATTTCCAATCTGGCGCTATCATGATAGGTGCATTGACTAGCATTTGCTTGAGGGTTAGAAATGCTTGATTGCATTCCTTGTCAAAGATGAAGGGTGCATCTTTTTCAAGTAATTTTGTTAGAGGCCTTGAAATTTTTGAAAAGTCTTTGATAAACCTTCTATAAAATCCGGCATGTCCTAGGAAACTTCTGATTGCTCGCACGGAGGATGGAGGAGGTAATCGAGAAATAGTCTCTATTTTTGCTCGATCAACTTCCATTCCTTCGCTTGAGATTTTGTGACCGAGCACTATTCCCTCTGTTACCATGAAATAGCATTTTTCCCAGTTAAGGGCGAGGTTAGTTTCCTCACATCGGGATAGCATTCGTTCAAGATTATCGAGGCATTGGTCATATGAGTCTCCAAAGATGGAAAAGTCATCCATGAAGACTTCCATTGTCTTTTCGATCATATCATGGAAAATGGCGACCATACAACGTTGGAATGTTGCAGGCGCATTACATAGACCGAATGGCATGCGTCGATATGCAAAAGTTCCGTAGGGACATGTGAAAGTTGTTTTCTCTTGGTCTTCTGGTGCTATCGGTATTTGAAAGTAACCTGAAAAACCATCTAAGAAACAATAAAATTTATGACCGGATAATCTTTCTAACATTTGATCAATGAAGGGCAAAGGAAAGTGGTCTTTCCTAGTCGCTTCATTTAATCGCCTATAATCTATACAGACTCTCCATCCTGTGACGGTTCTCGTTGGTATTAATTCATTTTTCTCGTTAGTTATTACCGTCATACCTCCTTTCTTTGGGACTACTTGGACGGGACTTACCCACGGGCTATCGGAGATAGGGTAGATTAGTCCGGCGTCGAGTAGTTTGATGACTTCATTCTTAACCACTTCTTGAACATTGGGGTTCACTCTTCGTTGTGGTTGAATTACCGTCTTGTAGTCATCATTCATTAAAATTTTGTGCGTGCACACGGAAGGGCTTATTCCTTTAATATCTACAAGCTTCCAAGCGATCGCGTTTTTGTGTTTTTTAAGTAGGTTAACTAATTTCTCTTTTTCTATATTACTTAATTTAGATGAAATAATTACGGGTAAACTACCTTCTTTGCCTAGAAAAGCATATTCTAAACTTTTAGGAAGTTCTTTGAGCTCAATGGGTGGGTCTTTAGAAGACACCTTATTTTGTGGCTCATCTAGATCAAGAACCTTAAAAGTTTGTTCTATGGCTATCTCTTCCTCGACAAAGTGGTCCTCTTCGTTGGTTGTATCGGGTGGTTCAGCTTCATCTTCAATTAGGGGGTCATTGTTGCCAAAAGGATATTTCATTGAGCGCTCAAGATCTATGCTCCTTTTGAATGCCCCTAATTGGAGAGGTAGATTGTTAAATTTCCGGTTTTTCAAAGCTCTATGAGTTTGTACAAAAGGTTTTCCCAAGACTAAGGGGGCGTCATCTAGGATGACGAAGTCGGTTGGGATTACCATTTGATTTGTTTGAACCAAAACATCTTCAACTACACCGATTGATTTTATTACTTTCCGATTGGATAGAAAAATGGGTATTTGAAGTGGAGTAAAATCACTAACACTTAATTTTTCAAAAATGTAGTTAGGCATTATGTTAACACAAAGATCCTTATCGATGGTGATATTGCTAATAAATGAATTTTGAAAGAAACATGGAACCGGTGTAATGTTAATTTCAAAAGGATCTTCTTTTATTAGCGAGGTTTGATCATTAGTTAACTTAACACTTACTAAGTCTTTGATTTTAGCATTAGTGTTTAACTCTTTTAAAAACTTGGCATGAGGGGTTATTAAACAATGATTTTCGAAAGTAGGTGACAAGAGGTTAATTTCTTCAAAATTAGACTCTTCTTGAATTTTAACATTATCGGACTCACCATTTTCGTTGTTTAACTCATGTGTCGGTTTTTCACTTTCTTGTTCTTCCATTTTTACACTTTCAACTATCTCTACGTTATTATCATTTTTTAGCTCTTCTCTTGCGCGGGATTCCTCTTCCCTTGCGCGAGATTCTTTTATGCAACGTTCGATAGTTTTAATGTGTTCTAATATCCTATTGGTCACTTCGGTGAGATTGAAAGAATTTGGATCCTCAAAGCTTGAATCCGGTTGTTCGATCCTTGGCTCCTCATAATTCTCATATGAAGTAGATGGTTCACACCATTGTTCTTCATTGTAAGTATATGATGGATAAGGGTCGAAACTTTGTTCTTCATAGTACTCATATGAGGTGGGTTGTTCACGCCATGGTTCCTCATAATAAGTGTATGAAGGTGGTGGCTCATATGTTGAATCTTCAAAGTATGAGTATGAAGGCTCATACCTTGGTTCATCAAAATATGAGTATGAGGGAGGAGGTTCATACCTTTGGTCTTCATAGGATGTGTATGAAGTTGATGGCTCGTACCTGGGCTCCTCATAATGGTTGTATGAATTGGATGGTTGATATGAGTTATTATATTGAACCGAGCGTGTGTTACGACAATTAGTGCAATAATTACCCCTATAATCATCCTCATCATAGGTGTAGTTGTAACCTCTTGAGTATTGATCCATAAGAATCACTCAACAGACCACAACTGAGTCTCGGGACCAGAAAACAAAAATAAGACGGAAACAGAAGCTGGACACGGCCCCGTGTTGGGTGAACACGGCCCCGTGTTCAGGGTCTGTATCTGGGCGTTTTAATTAAAGTTACTGGTCACGTTGAGCACGGGGCGTGTTCAGTGAGCACGGCCCCGTGTTCAGACTCTGTATCTGGGTATCTACTCTAAAAATATGCAGCACGGGGGCGTGTTCAGTGAGCACGGCCCCGTGTTCAGGCTACTGTAAATGCAAAACTAAACTAAAATGCAGAAAAATGCGCGCGTTTTAAAAAGGTTTTGAAAAACTGATTAGGCCGTTGATTTTAAGCTTTCTTAAAATCCTTGTGTCCTCGGCAACGGCGCCAAAAACTTGATGCGTGTGTAGTGTAATATATTTTTGATGTATATTTAAGCCCCTTTTTACACTTTTAGCCAAGTTTTAAATTTATAAAACACGATATTCACTAACACTAAACACACATATGGGCAAGTGCACCCATCGTGGACGTAGTATAGTGTTGGTAAGATACCGAGGTCGTCCAAGGACACAAGAGCTTTTAATACCGGTTTATCCTCAACGTCTAATCAAATCAAAAAGTGAGAAAAATGTTTTAAACTAAGAAAAATAAAAACTAACTAAATGCTAAAAATAAAAATAAAGTAAAAACAGATAGACAAGATGAATCACTTGGATCCGACACGTGTATTAGTATAACCTTTGATTATTTTCGCACTTTTGCACTTGTTTAAGAGATTATCTTAGTTATTGTAGTAGGCCCCTCTTTTGAAGGCGACGTTACCCTCAACCCAGTAGTTTGAGTCAGCAAGGATACAATCCTAAAGGGTCGGATTATTGAAAGATAATGAATTAAGTTATTAATGCAAATTGTGGTAGGCCCCGCTTTTGGCGGTGACGTTACCCTCGGCTAAGTAGTCTGAGTCAGCAGGGATACAGTCCTAAATAGCCGGGTTATAGTATTAATAGTAGTTAACTTATGAGGGGGTCAAAGAGTTTGGATCCCCGCCATCCAATACCTATGGGCATTGAAGGAGATCCTACTAAATTTGACCCACGTCCTAAGCAGGACCTCTAAACGCTGAACAAGGGCAAGACCTTTACCAAACCGTTCCCTTAACCCCCGACCAGGTAGCCAACATACCTCCATATAGACCGTGGAGATATGAATGGTGAAAATCTTTTATTTTATATAGACAGTAAAATAATGCCAAGACACCACAGACAAACGATAAGGAAAAATCACCTTCAACATAAGTAACTAGTTATTAAAGTCATTAATACAAAACCAAATAAAAAGTGCAAAAGATTAAAAATAAAAAGTATTATACTAAACACTTGTCTTCACCAAGTGATGTAAGAGACTTAGGCAAACATGGCCTTGATTGTCAAGAACTCTTACGATCAATCTTGGATCCCGAGACGACTCACACACTCTACGATGGACAATGGATGATGGTGGTGGATGATGGTGTTATGGTGGTGGTGGGTGGTGGATGAGGTGTGAGAGAGGTGGTGTGCCAAGGGATGAGAGAGAATGAAGCCAAGCTCCTCTATTTATAGGCTGAACAGAAGGCTGGACACGGCCCCGTGTCGGCTGGACACGGCCCCGTGCCCGTCTGACATTCTCTCACTTCATTAATTGTAATTGCGAATTACAATTAATGCGCCTGCTGTACTTTCACCACGCCCCCGTGCTCGCTGGACACGACCCCGTGGTGGGCAATGGAAGCTTCTACTGGTTTGTCTTTTCTGCTGCTTCCTGGGCACGCCCCCGTGTTCACTGGACACGGGGCGTGTTCAGACTCTGTTTCTTCTCCTTTGCCTTGGGAGGTGCCGTTGAGGGTCCGGGCAGTCCACTTTTGTTCCTTTTCTTGTATTTATGGTAGAATTAGTAGTCTTTTTGCTTCTTTTGTGATTTTGAGCTCATTTCATCCTGAAAATACAAAAGGAAGACAAAAACACTCTTTTTCCAACATTAGTACTTAAAAAGGGTTAGTTTTATGCCTTAATTGATGTGATTTATATGTTGCATTTTACACACATCAGGAGGGCTCGTTGGCATTGGTTTGAGGAGGTGTGACTTCCACCAGGACTTCTTGCAGATCTTCAAGAGGAGGCTCCGCTGGAGTATCATCCCATCCGGTAGGGTTATTGACTCCAAGTGCTAGGTTCCAATCCTCTTGAGGGAGGATGAGATCCATGGGAGGTGTTACAAGAATATTTAACCTCTGGTGCAAGAGGTTAATTTCTTGAAAACTATTTTCCAGCCCCACCGTAAGATAATTTATACGGTCTATTAGGACCTCCTCTACCGAAGTCATTTCATCGATTGCTTCCCGTAACGCCATGACGTAGTGTACAAGGGTAGCTTCAATGGAAGGCCTTCTTCCACTTCTACTATTTCTTGAATGCACTGACGATGTTTCACTGTTTTCACTTGACATTCTGTGAAAATAAACCGAAAACAACTTATTTTAATGAAACACTATCTTGGACACGGCCCCGTGCTCAGTGAGCACGGCCCCGTGTTCACCTTTCTGCAGAATTTTGAAACAAGGAATCTTGAAGTTTTAAGTTATTTTTCTAACTTGTGAAGCCTTTTTGATCAATAGTAACTTAAAACAATGTTATACAACTTATTTTTAACAAGATTCCATGAACAAAACTCAATATTTCTTGCCATAAAGCTTGAATTCTCAAGCTTTAATGGAGTTTTTTTAGAGAAAGATGAAGAAGAGGAAATGGATAAAAGAGGAAAGGACAAGAGGGTTGTTGGAAACTTCTTTTAGAACATACCTAGGATAGTTGAGAGAAGATTCCTTCAAATCTCTGTTCCTAGATGGTCCAAATGTGCAGAATTCTTGGCTTCATTTATAGAAAACGATAGCGTGCTGGACACGGCCCCGTGTCGGCTGGACACGGCCCCGTGTGCAGATAGAATCCTGACACAGTTTGTCCGTATTCTGACGTAAAAAGTCCGAAGGGAATCTTTTGCTGGACACGGGGCGTGTTGGCTGGACACGGCCCCGTGTCGAGGGGCTGATTATGAAGTTAGTCTATTTCTAAGGAATCTATCCGGATCGGGCGGTTCCTTACTGGATGGAACAACCCCAAAGTGCCTAAGATACCTTAATTGTCCTAGACTAACACGAGAACGCAAGAGGTTGCCGGTGAGGGTGATTCCTATGCTATGTGTAGGTGGACAAGTCCAACCCTTTTCCGAGCTCTCGTTAAAGAAGGTATATGCCGAATCACTCAGGTCTATGTATGCACCGAACGAAGTCGATGGAGAGTCCTTCACAGCACAATCGGCACAGGGACGACTATCGTCCAAGTCTTTGCTAGGTATGAAGGTAGGATTGGGAACAACGAGGTTGTTTTCATGCGACCCCAACATTTCTTCTTGGTCATCGTCTTGGGATGGATCAATGAAATCCTTCCTAAACTCTCTTAACCAATTTAGAACTAGATTTTCTAGTTGAAATAACTCGACAAGGAGCATTTCTCCTAGAATATCTGGTTGGGCGCATTCGAGGGAGAGATAGTGATTATTTTTACTTTCGCCCCTCTTAAGGTTATAGGGAGACGATGGGTCGATAAAGTGGGGCTTATAATTTAGAAAATAACATTTTAATTCTTTATGCTTACCTCCACATAATTGACACCACGTACCATAAGAGTGCCGAAAGTAAAAAAAATCATTATCACTCATTTTTGTGTCAGAAATTACCAACCGTCGGGATCTTACGGTTCTGTTTTCAGTAACTGAATCTTGGGCACGGGGGCGTGTTGAGCGAACACGACCCCGTGTTCAGCTTACTGTCTGACTTAAAATAAGATTGTCAGTTCCAATGATTGGGCACGAGGCGTGTTCAGCGGGCACGGCCCGCGCTGAGCTCTGCAGAAGCTGAAAATTTAAGAAAATCCTAAAAAATAAAAAGAAAAATAAAAAAAAATGATTAGGCCGTTGATTCCTAACTTTCTTAAAATCCTTGTGTCCCCGGCAACGGCGCCAAAAACTTGATGCCTGCTAGTGTATATATGTTTTAGGTATATATTTTAAGCCCTTTTTACACTTTAGCCAAGTTTTAAATTTATAAAACACGATATTTACTAACACTAAACACACATATGGGCAAGTGCACCCATCGTGGACGTAGTATAGTGTTGGTAAGATACCGAGGTCGTCCAAGGACACAACAGCTTTTAGTACCGATTTATCCTCAACGTCTAATCAAATCAAAATGTTTGAAAAAGATTTTTAAACTAAGAAAATAAAACTAACTAAATGCTGAAAAATAAAATAAAAATAAAAACAGATAGACAAGATGAATCACTTGGATCTGACTCGTGTGTTAGTATAACCTTTAATTATTTTCGGACTTTTGCACTTGTTTAAGAGATTATCTTAGTTATTGTAGTAGGCCCCTCTTTTGAAGGCGACGTTACCCTCAACCTAGTAGTTTGAGTCAGCAAGGATACAATCCTAAAGGGTCGGATTATTGAAAGATAATTAATTAAGTTATTAATGCAAATTATGGTAGGCCCCTCTTTTGGAGGTGACGTTACCCTCGACTAAGTAGTCTGAGTCAGCAGGGATACAGTCCTAAATAGCCGGGTTATAGTATTAATAGTAGTTAACTTATGAGGGGATCAAAGAGTTTGGACCTCCGCCATCCAATACCTTTGGGTATTGAAGGAGGTCCTACTAAATTTGACCCAGGTCCCTTGCAGGACCTCTAAACGCTGAACAAGGGCAAGACCCTTACCAAACCGTTCCCTTAACCCCCGACCAGGTAGCCAACATACCTCCATATAGACCGTGGAGATATGAATGGTGAAAATCTTTTATTTTATATAGACAGTAAAATAATGCCAAGACACCACGGACAAACGATAAGGAAGAATCACCTTCAACATAAGAAACTAGTTATTAAAGTCATTAATACAAAACCAATTAAGAAGTGCAAAAGATTAAAAATAAAAAGTATTATACTAAACACTTGTCTTCACCAAGTGATGTAAGAGACTTAGGCAAACATGGCCTTGATTGTCAAGAACTCTTACGATCAATCTTGGATCCCGAGACGACTCACACACTCTATGATGGACAATGGATGATGGTGTTGTGATGGTGGTGGGTGGTGGATGAAGTGTGAGAGAGGTGGTGTGCCAAGGGATGAGTTGCAATGTTTCCAAGCACTCCTATTTATAGGCTGAACAGAAGCCTGGGCACGGCCCCGTGTCCGCTGGGCACGGCCCCGTGCCCGTCTGACACTATCTTTCCTCATTAATTGTAATTTGCAATTACAATTAATGCGCCTGCAGTACTTTGGGCACGCCCCCGTGTTCACTGGGCACGGCCCCGTGGTGAGAAATAGAAGCTTCTACAGGTTTGTCTTTTCTGCTGCTTCTTGGGCACGGCCCGTGCTCGCTGAGCACGGGGCGTGTTCAGTCTTCTGTCTTCTCTGTTTTGCTTGGGAGGATGCTGTCGAGGGGTCGGGCAGTCCACTTTCGTTCCCTTTCTTGTATTTGTGTTAGATTTAGCTGTCTTTTTGCTTCTTTTGTTAATTTGAGCTCATTTAATCCTGAAAATACAAAAGGAAGACAAAAATACACTTTTTCCAACATTAGTACTTAAAAAGGGTTAGTTTTATGCCTCATTTGATGTAATTTATATGTTGCATTTTACACACATCATCTATCTATTCAGATGGAAGAATTGTTGATTCCAGAAAACGAACGGTGATCAATCGATACCGGATAATCATCGCCGAATCCACTACAGTATTCTCTTCACCTTCAATTTCATCTTTTACTATTTTAGTATGTTTGGTTGCTTTGATTGAAAAATTTCTTATCATTTGGCTTTCTTTTGACGTTATATGAGTCAATGTTGTTGATTATTTACCTGTAGATTCTGTCGATTTTGTCTATTTATGATTTTTTTCCAAAGATTATAACTGTTTTTGACAGTGACGTTGTTTGGGTATAGATATTAAACATGTTTTGTTGATAGAATTTAGATTTTTAGTGTTTAACAAATTTAGATTGTAGTATATGTATGCAATATTTGATAAATTAGGGCTATGTTAAAAATCACTGTTTATCACTTTTTGTATAAAGATTTTGTAAGTTTCAGTTGGTGTTCTTGATATTGTATAAAGATTTTGTAAATTTCAGTTGGTATAAAGATTTTGTAAGTTTCAGTTGGTGTTCTTGATATTAAAAATCACTGTTCAATGTTTAGTATAGTTTCAGTTGGTATTCATGATATTGAAAAAGATTAGATAAATAATTTAAGTCTTCCACAGATTGAGTTATAATATTTTGGGTGTTTCACATGTTATGTATGTTCATATCAGTTTTGGTCTTTCACAATCTTATTGATCATATTAAATCTTAGTCGAATTGTCTTTACGAATTATTATAAATTCTGGTTTGAAATTATTCGTCGTCGTTTGCACTATGGTAGTTTAGATGATACAGTTGTGTTAGTATTATATAATAACTATAATGATAAAAGTTTTGATAATCAGTTCTTTGTTCTGCATATGTATAGAATATAACACAATTTTGATAATCAGTTCTTTGTTCTGCATATGTATAGTTCACCAATTTGTTTGTTGGAGTACTGATAGTACAAAACATATGAGGATGATTAGAGTTGTTTGATAATCAGTTCTTTGTTCTGCTTTGGTTTCAGTTTTTGATAAACAAATCTTTATCAGTGAATAAACTTATTAATTGGTTAACATTCAAGAAAAAGTGTCAATAAATGGGTTGATTTGGGTAATTTTTTTGTTAGCTAAATGGGCCACTCTGGTCAAAATGAGTTGCTGAAACTACTTTTTTTAATGTTTGCTTGTTTTGTTTTTGTTCTATGCTATCGCAGTAGTATCAAAACAGAAGGTTTGTTTGTGAAGTTTTTGTGAAAATATTGTTTGTTCTTCGAAGGTTTCTATTACCTACTTTGCTTAATGTTTGCTTGTTTTGTTTTTGTTCTATGCCATCGTAATAGTATCAAAACTGAAGGTTTGTTTGTGAAGTTTTTCTGAAAATATTGTTTGTTCTTGGAAAGTTTCTATTACCTACTGTGCATAACATGTTTGCTTGTTTTGTTTTTGTTTAATGCTATCGTAGTAGTATCAAAACACAAGGTTTGTTTGTGATGTTTTTATGAAAATATATTTGATTCTTGTGGGTTTTTGTCTCGGGTTTCAAAACAGAGGTTTTGTTTGATTCTTGTGGGTTTTATTGAAATATGAGTTTCTTACTATGGATGTTTTTATTGTACAGAATGGCTGTGGATGTAAAGATACGCAAAACACCAACTACGAAGGCGAGAACACTTGACAACCTCCTAGAAGATGGTGCGGTGCACATAAGGAACTGATTGATCAAAACGTTCAATTGCATATGAATGAATATAACCCCAGTGTAGCTCTTCGATTTTCCTTGAAATTCCAGAGCTCGGTAATTACATATCTGCCACTGGGGTTATATTCATTCATATGGATGAATATAACCTTTGTGGCAGATATGTAATTAGCTACACTGGGGTTATATTCATTCATATCTGCTACATTCCGAAGTGCACCCGTCAGTAAAGATCCACAATTGCTTGTGGTGGTATGACGTTTTATCTCTGTATTGTATGTTACGGTCTTTTGTTATCGAGTCTGTAAGTTCCGTCAAGTCTACGAAGTTGGTATGAAGTTTTGTCTCTGTATTGTATGTATTAAAAGTTTACATTTAATATACAATTTAGGCTTTAATAATTTGTTATATATAGTATACATTTAATTGAGTTTTTTTTTTTTCCAAAGTGGTGTAATTTGAATACTTATTTATCAAAATGGGTAGTTTCAAAAGTATTTACTAAAATAGGTAGTTACTAATTTTATAGTTTCTCACTCCTATTTAAAAAAATTAAATACGCAGGTGCGTTTATTTTTTTTCGCAACATTCTGATATAAGTTTACCATCAGTATTCTTTTTCAATCGTTCATTTATATGGTTTTTGATGGACGTAAAACACGTATCGATATTGGTTAATATACAACTTTAAGCGAAATATATGTGTGTGTAAACAACAAAAGAACAATTTATTTAAATATTCGGTTCTGTAGTAGTTCATACAAAGACATCGAATAAAATCTATATGTTAATTACCTTAGCAAAACTAAACTGAAAATAGTATAATTCAATTAATCATAAAACTTTTTTGTTTAGACAACTGTTTATATACGATATTTTTTTTATATTTTTACTTTTAAGCTTTATTATTTTAAAAACAAAAAATAATTAGGTATGCTAAAAATAATAGAAACAGGTAACAGAAAATTTAATAGAAACAAAAAATTTAAGTATACTAAAAAAGTTATTACTTATTTTCAAAGAAAAGTAACAGGTAACATAAGGTATTTTGAGCCAAAAAAATGTGATTAAAACAGTGAAGAAGAAAAAAAAATTATTTATTTATGTATTATGGATTGTTTTTCAAATAAATTCATTTTTAAGTAAAGAATATAAAACATAAAACTAACAACATTCATGCTAAAAAATAATTAATTGAATAATTAGTTGATGAATTGATATTATTATCCAATGAGATTAGGAGTTAGAAACTATAAAGTTAGAAACTACCTATTTTGGTAAATATTTTTGAAACTACCCATTTTGGTAAATAAATTTTCAAACTACACCATTTTAGAAAAAATCTCAATCTAATTATTAGATTGCATTTATTTAAAAAGAGTTAATTATTAGATTGCATTTATTTAAAAAGAGTTAATTATTAGATTGCATTTTTCTCTAAAAAGAATTAATTTTAATTATTAAATCAATGATTTCTTAACAAAAAAGCAAGAAAAGAATTTAGGGGCTCAGATTGATATTTCACTCTTACCATAGGGACGCAAAGTGTTATTAATATATGCCAAAAGACGGTCTTACCCCTGGCACTAACAGTCAAACAGACAGCACACTGACGGAGGGACTCAAAGTGTTATGAATTCATAAGCTCAGGGGCTCAAAAAACGAAAAAATGAATTTAGGGGCTCAGGTTAATGTTTCGCACAAACCACAGGGACGCAAATTGCATTTTAGTCTTATAAATATATTATCTAATATCTAATACATCATTTAGTTCCAAACCAATATAAATGAAAAATATGAACACAAAACAATGTTTAAAATTTGGATTTTCAAAACAAACACATATGCCTTTAGAAACATTCTCCTGTAAAAACCGCAGCATTTTCCAAAGCCGTTAGATAAAACTGCATGAAAAACAAAATCGATAAATTTAGGGAAAATGGGTTTGAAAGATGATAACCCAACAGTGGAGGATCTCATTCTACAGCTTTGATAAATGCAGGGATGTTCTCAAATAAAGGTTCCTAGATGTTTGAAGGTCAACAAAGAATGACAAATGTCTACAGTGCTACTTCTTTCGACATTTGTCGGTCTTCAAACATCTAGGAAACATTATTTAAAAACATACCTGAATTCATCGAAGCTGTAAAATGAGATCTTCAACTATTGCTTTATCATCTTTCAAGCGCATTTTCCCTAAATTTATCAATTCTGCTTTTCATACCTTTCAAAGCCACCCATCCGGCTCCAACTCAATACAAAAATTAAAACCTGAATCAATGAAAAGATTTTGTTAGAGTTATGATCATGAAAACAACTGTTTTCAGAAAAGGTTTTAAGTCATAATTATAAGTCAAAACCACTACTTCCAAATTCAGAATCTACTCACATGTCATTTCATCTTTAGTTCCAAAATAACATTGAATTATAATTCAACATAATTTGGAACAGAATTTTATCAAGAACCAGAACTTTCAAAAACCATTTTTAAATTAAAGTATTACAGTTGACATATAAAAGTCAAAAGTCAAGCAATTTTCTTACAAAACTTACCTGTAATCCTATTCGGCTCAACTGTTTAACAGCCACTTCTAACCGCTTATCAGAATCTGTGAATAGTGTAGTTGATGACCAAATAGATTCTGATGGAGTTTTTGACCAAATAGTGTGTCTAATTCACCAATACCATTGTCAGAACACCAGGCTCAGATTGTGCATAAAGATGACAACACCATGGCTGCAAGAGAGGTTGGATGAACAAATTCCATCCTACAAACTTGCCATGCCATGATGCTATCTTCATTCAATTTTTACTCACATCTACAAAATCATCATAGCCTCATCTTGAAATAAAAAGAAAATTGCACTTTACATTCATTTTTACTAAGACAAATATTCTTTGTTTATAAATCTGGTCGAAGCCCAAGACCTGTTTATTAAAACTGTCTCAAAAGCCCAAGCCCATATGTTGAAAACTAAATATTTAATCAGTCGCATTGGGTTTGTAAATCATCGACGATTGAAGGTCATCGAAACCCTTACACTAGTTCTATCGATTCAGCAGGAAACAACATCACGTGGAGTTGGTCTAATTGACCAACACCATTGTCAGAATGCCAGGCTCAGATTGTGTATCAAGATGACAACACCATGGCTGCAAGAGAGGTTGCATGAACAACTGCCATCCTACAACCTTACCATGCCATGATGCTATCTTCATTCAACATGTTTTTACTCGGATCTACAAAATCATCATAGCCTCACCTTGAAAGAAAAAGAGAATTGCACTTTGCATTCATTTTTATTCACCATCACAATCAACCCTAAATGTGTTATTACTCATGTTCAAGATAACCTCTTTCGTGTTCATGTGCGCAAGAAGAGAGGAAGACACAAAGGATGTTATCTTGAACATGAGTAATAACACACCTGTCTTCAATCTTTATCTCTGAAATCAAGAAGCACAAAAAAACATCAAGAACCAAGAAGTCAAGGAGCCAGTGCTCATAAGCGATTGAAGAAATCCAGAATTTTCATCATGCTCATAAATTTTAGACAAGGAATTGAACAATTCTACTACTACAAATTTTATAGCAAGCCAAATTATAGATGATCTAAAGGTGGAAACCTAGAAATATGCAGGAGAAATTGAATAAAAATTAGTTACCAGACCTGTACATTTAGTGTTTTGAATGTGATAGTTCATACCTTTAAGATGAAATCGAAGTTGGTGAAAACCCAAACAAATGCATGTTCTAACAGTCATTGATTATAAAAACATATATAGCTTAAATAAACAAAATGGCAGATTTCCTTGAAATTCATACCTGAAATTAGGTAATGAAGGCGTGAACTTCTTACCAATTGTGAGCTGACTGCTAGACAACAAATCACGCTATCAACGAAACTGAAAAATGAAACACTAAAGCCTTTACTTCAAAAAGATCTATGAAGGATATATTGAAAGCTATGTATCTAGTGTTTATTTCAATAACACAATTATTTACCAAATGTAAAACATATTTTACTTACATGGCCTTTCCTTTGCGTTCTTTGATCACTGAATCAAACCAGAATTCGATCAAAAGTGGTTTCCATTTATTCTGATAGGAACATCATTGATTTTGATATTTGCATTTGTTCGGCTGCACACTTCAGAGTTGTAGTATACATGGCTGTATCCGTATACTTTAGTTCAAAAACCCTCTCATCTCGGTTCTTCCAATAAAGCTCTATACACATTTCATAAATTCAGCCAATTTGACTACATATGAATAGAAAAAAACGTAAATGGAAAGAACTACATTGATATGAAAGTACCAAATCACTAAATCACTTTATTACCCTTCGCTTCCACACTTTATTAACATTCAGAAGCACGAAGATCACAAATGATAACCATAGTACTGGAATGAAAGTTTTCAGAATTATGAATAGTTGCGGTGATTAAATGTTGAAATCTACTCCCCACTATTAAATATCTAAATTTTTGTTACTTATTGTGTTTTGAATTTTAAGCAATTGTGATTATTAAATATCTAATTTTTTTTTTTGAAAATTATCTAAATTTTTGTTAGTTATTGTGTTTTGAATTTTAAGCAATTGTGATAGGAAATTGAATCTATACATATAATAAAAAAATCAGATTTAGGACACTTGTCATATTATGGAATGATCTTTATAGAGTTTTCTCGCCTAAAATGTATTTATTCACATTTATCCCTATTAATTTTTAAAATTTAAATAAATATCATAAGTATCAATTTAAAAATTTTACTTTTAAAATAAAAGGAATTTTTTTTCAAATATTATATTGTAAAAGTTGTTCCCATCCTCCGTTTATCATAGGAAATAATTTTTAAAACTAATATTTTCAAAATTAATATGAAGGTAAATATGATATGAGTATTTGTGGTTTAAAAGTATGTTCCACCATATTAATTAATTTTCAGATAAACCAAATAAAATGTATTTTTTTCAAATATTAATATGGAGGTTTTTTTTTATTTTAAAAATATTTTCCCTATTACCTTTTTCCAAACTTTATATATTATATTACTTAAAAGTTTACCCATCTTCGTTTTTTCAAATACAATTCCAAACGAATAACTACGTATTTTAAACAACATGTATAAGTGTTATTAGTAACTTGTTTACTTAGAATTGTTTTTTTTAACTGGAGATATGTATAGATATTATTCATGTTGAATAATTATTAAACAGATAAAAAATTAAAGGAATATTATAAAGTTGTTCGTTTGATGAAATTAATAAATACAATGAGTTGTATAATTGTGTTTGTTATTTGGTATCAAACAATCTTCGTTATAAAACATTTACGAATGTTCTATATTATTACGAATATCGGATTTGTACCTGACTCCCATAAACATTACAAGATTCTGAATTTGAAAATTCTGAGTTTACAAAATTCTGGGGTTTTCAATGAACACTTCTTCATTTGATATTAAATAGTATTACAAAATTCTGACTTTGAAAAATATTAAAAATTAAACATTACAATTACACTTCCTAGGATATCTATTTCTCTCGCCTTCTTCCATGCAATTTCATTTTTTGTTTTAATTTGCAGATCAGCTAGCATATCACAGGTCTTCTGATTCTGTTTCAGCAGATGTGTGATAAACTCTTCTGCTTTTTCTTTAAACTCTGATGGAGTAGAACAGACAACTTCATCCAGCAGTGCAATGCTACTCCATGTCTGCTTATAATATTTATCACTCACCATAGCAACTTTTTTGTTGAGTTCTTCATCTTTTCTCTATTCATGGAGTGACCATGTTGAATATTCAATTTTAAGATCGGTAGTATCCGACCAGTGGTAGAAGGTTTTGCTTGCCATTTAGAAAGACTGTGAGTGGATTTGGACGTTTTGTTTTAGGATGAAGGGTTTTTTAAAAATGAAGTCTTGATGTTTTCAAGTAGATTAATCATGATCCTTTATAGTGTTTGAAATATTTGATAGGGTAAACGAAGAGACGTCGCTAATAAAGATCATCTTTTTTTGAAAGTTTAAATTTTGTTCTTTGGTTTTCTACATATTTAATTTTATTTGGTTTCCCATGAAGAGACATCTCCCATATACACGTTTTTCATTATTAAATCATTAAATGTATCAGGTTTTTAAATATAAATTTTTATTTAATGGTTGCATTTAAATATGACCTTTGGGCTGTTACATATTCTATATAATACCATTGCAAATTCAAATGTTGTTTCATTATACCCAGATTCATTCAGTGAAATAGAAGAGCAACTCTTATTGTTTTTGTTTTGCCTTAGTTCTTATAAATACATTATAATGGAGTCACATACTTCTGCACAATCTGAGGATTTCAAGCAACGCTTTATTAAACAAATCGAAGAGCAAGTTTTTGCTGATAGGGCTACTCTTAAAGAGTTGAAGAGGTGTTTTAATGGACTTCAACTTGGTCTGCTGACAAGAGACCAAGTTTCGAGAGACCTGATGTATTGGCCGACTACTTCCGTTCGTGACCTGTGTATTGCGAGTAATATAGAGTGTGGAGAAAGAGACCTGGACTTCATGAGAAAGATCAATGACATACATCGAGAAGTTCTGTGCTCCATGGAGTTGAAGTTAAAGTTTCTTGATTCTTGCAATTAGAGTTTAAGTGTCTGATTAGTTTTCTTTTTTATATGTAATTGTTACTTTTTTTTAATACTTTATACTTTAATCGTATTAATTTATTTTATGACACTTTATTTTTGCTCAATGATATGAGTCTGAGGATAAAGAGACAGTGTTCCATTCTCGATAAATTAGAAAATCTTTCATCTGAAGATTTGTTTATTTATTGTGTTTTATTAACATTTTAATGATTCTTTGTTAGTTACAGTTGATGATGATCATAGTATCTTACACATGGTTGTTGTGAGTTATCCACATATATATTCTGATTATATCTCTTAAATTCTTGCTTGTATGTATCTTCATTTACTTCAGTCGTTGAGTTTGTTTACGACCCTCCTGCGTCTGTTTCATTATAATTTTAGGTATGGTTTTAGGCTGACGATTTTTTTTGGTTTTGTTTTAAATGCTGAATTTTTGTTTTGTTATAGGTTCTTCAAACACAAAACGACTTGTTCTCAGCTAACCAACTTTCTAAGGAAATGGAAAGACTCAATTGGAAGTTTACAAACAACTAAGTGCAATGTATCAATTTGAATGCATGTAATACCAGTGTAAAAGTCTAAGCCCATGACCTAAGTGTAACCTGACAAAATTACTGCAATAGTGCAATATACGAATTTCAATGCATGTAATACCAGTCACACAAGCATGATTACTTTGGATCTCATACCTTGTTTTAGGAGTTTGCATTGTCTAAATTACCCTTGAATGAAAGCAATTCTTTGAAAAGACCCACCTGAATAATGTAGTAAACAATTAGTACACTTTAAAACCAACATATTGCATGGAAGTTTACCGAATACACAACCAATTAGTACACTACAAATTGCATTAAATCGAGCAAAAATACAGCACAACGTGCACTTTACCTTAAGATGAAGATCCTTATGGTCAGCCTCTGTATTTCATATATTATCATCATCATGGATTCCAAACCTATGCCGGATTCTGGAAAGCATTTTGTGCTACTTATACACTAATTTTACAAAATAAAAAAAATCTTAGAAAAAAAATTAATTTGCAAAAACAAAATATACAAAAAGGTAACGATCGTATTTTAAAGGGTGATATTACTGCATCTTAAAGACAGTGTTTGATTATTAATATTAACATGCAACCGTTTATATGTTTTCATCCAGTGTTTGATTATAGGGATGGGGATGTGGACTATAGAATCATACTTATATGCTACATAGCAAATAACGATAAATAGCGTGTGCTTTTTTATAAATACGATTACACTGTAAAATTTGTTTTTGAAATTTTTATATGTATGTTATATCAAAATACCCCGGTATATACACTTTTTGGGCAATTCTTTATGTTCATATAAACAATCAGTATGTCAAGTATCTACTTTGATTACAAAATTGATACTATCTAAAATGATTCTATGATTTATAGAAAAAAAAGAGTTAGGGGTGACTGGATTAAGAATATGCACTTTATCCATACAAAATGCCTATTTTTAAGTAAACACTTCTTACCTAAGAAATTGCCCTTTGTGGCTTTGTCTAGATTATTATGTGACCAGATGAGTACCTGTCACGACTTCTGTATCAACAGCTCCAGCTCCACACAGTTTTTTGTCAACAACAATAGAACCATCTATGTTTCGTGATGAAGAAAATAAACTGAAAGTAAAAAACTAAAAACATCAGCAAAAAGAGGTCTCACTTTTATTAATCCGTTTCACGAACTTGTGTGTTTAGACTTGCAAACATACCTAAAAAACTACGGTAGAAACATCTCTGCATGATCGAAGCTTGCATTACAGGTTGTTATGAACCATCAACGTTTAGTAAAGTCCTTGACACAAATATAGAGATTCGAGGCCAAAACTGGTTGTTATGAAACATCTCTGCATGATCTAAAAGGGTGTATACCTTCACCATGCACATTCTTTGGAACCATGAAAGCCAATTTCCTTCATTTTCCATCCACTGCACCTGAAATAAATATTTATAGATAGTTAAAAACCATTTGCAATCAAAATCATCATGATAAAAATATGGTCTAAAAGTTTTACGTTTTACATGTAGTACTATTCATCGAGAGTCATGTGCAATTATGATAACTTTCAAGCATCTTGAGCATACCCAGCGAAACATACTACTAAAAGAGCAGTTGAATTGGTCTTTAGCATTACAGAATCCGACATTTGTCTTACACTAGACCAATTTTTCCCTTTATGATCTTCAGTAACAAATTTTAATGTCCCATCCCTTTTAAGTTATCTGAAACTGCATTCCATGGTTACTCGTTAGAAAACCATGATTGATTCATTAAAAATAAAGAAACTTATCAGTTCAAGTTTGATTAAAGATCATACCATCCAAGTCAGTGAACAACTAAAGAGAAGTCTTAAAGCATCTGTTTGAACGGATATCGATATCGAGTTTCGGAGAGAAACTTTACAGATATCAATTAAGAAACTCATCGATCATTATCCTGCAGACATGAATCAGGTGAATTCTTTTGTGAGAGATGAATTACTTACTAAACTATTTCATCTAAACAACATACAAGATCCTTTTCAAATCTAAGATATTTACAGCAATAATAATAAACTGAAAAGAGAAGTGTAAACTACACGAAGTAAGTTCTCATAGGTCCTATGTTCCATGAAGCTCAGCCGTTGTTTAAAGAAGTATGGCTAGTCTCTTCCATGTACCTACACATGAATATACATGAGAACAATTCACCAAAACAACTTTCCCAAACATAGAGAGCCCCTTCAATTTGCTTCAGCTCTTATATACCAACATTTAGAATTTAAAATCATTTTATACCAACATTCAATTTGCTTCGGCTTTTGTATACCAACTTGAAGTCATTTGCATCAATGTCACATCTCTCATTATATAATTCAATGAATATAACTTTCAAGAAATAAACAGGAAACAAAAGTGTTTATATATACTGCTGACACTTAAAATAAGATCAAAATCTACTAAAAGCAACATTTCACATTCAACACCTAACTCCTAAAATAAAAATAAAATCCTAAAAAAGCATCAATCAGCCCTAATTTCAAGATCCAAACCTAAAACCACAGAAACTACAAGCCCTAACTAACCCATTCGATCATAAGTAACCTACAAACACATAAAGAATCAACAACACAATACTTCATTTCATCATTCAAGAATAATCAACATCCGTACGAGCTCAATCATAGAACACTGAAGCATACGAAATCAAAAATGTAGAAAAACTTTACCGAAATTGAGCTCTGGAGGTGTATAAACAGAATCATATCAGATTATGAAGTAGAAATGCATCGATTTCAACTCATTGCAACTGAATATGTTGGCGTTACTTTCAAGACCAAACTGTAGTTGTTTGTTGCAAGTGAATTATCACAATACTCCGATGATTGTTGTTCCAATGGAGTGAGGAGCGTTGATCTCGACAGTAGCATCGCGATCCATCGTTTGGTTGCAAAGGATTTGTGAAGAAAAAAGCCCTAATTTGCAGAAAGAGAGAGAGAGAGAGAGAGAGAGAGAGAGAGAGGATATAGAGAGTGAAAATCGTATGTGAATTTGAAATGTCAGTAGTTGGAGGATGTAATAATGGAGCTCATTTTCTAATTTGAAATTTGAAATTCAAATGTAGAGGGCAAAGTTTTAAAGTGAATTATTTATGATTTATGATGTAATAATGAAGTAAGAAAATCCTAGTTGGCATAGCTGAGAGGATGACACCTAAGCTTTTCTTAGATCAGTATTACTTCTCCTTTTATAGATAAGTAGATACCCAGTCAAAGTCAAACTTTAACCAACAGTTTTACTCAACTTGATTGTTATATAATATGTTATAAATTTAATTACGAACAAACAAATATTAAATAGTTAAGCAATGAAAAGTTAGATTTAATAAAATAATAATTTAGATTTAGTAAATAAAGAAAGCAAAAAAAAAAAAAAATTTGAGTTTACCAAATTTTACACATGGTATAACCAATTAGTTATTTGCTAGCTATAGATTTTTAAACTAATATTTTTTTTAACGACAAATTTGGATCACTGACGGACCACTGGAGTATCATCGTGCCACCAGCAGAACCACCCGATCATATCCATCCCCAGTAGGCAATAATGCCTATACACCAATTCAGGAGGAAACCCAATAAATTTGGGAAAACCCCCCTTTGTGGGAATCGAACCCATGACCTAATGGTCATAAGCTTTATCCCATCCCCAAAATACCACTAGGCTATAATGCCGTGGGTATTTTTAAACTAATATTGATTGTAATATATTCTGTGTTTTGATGGGATATTTATAGTCGGGGTTTTAGTGGAAGAAACTATATATTCTCTGCTATAGCATAGAGAAAATGTATGTCTTCATCTCACCCTATCTATACTCTATACGTATAAGTGACTTTGTTACAAGTAAAATTTACTGGGCATGTTCGTTCTCTATTTTAGACTAACTTTGTTTAGTTACTTCTTTTATTCACTCAATCTTGAAAAAAAGAACAATGTATAGATGCCCTTTGATATTATTTCGTTGCTTAACCATAAAAAACTAAAACTATCCGTAATGGTTAACGACCCTAAGGAGCATTTTCCGTCACGTCAACATCGTAACACTCCAAAAAAAATGTGTAATGATTAACGGCTTTTGTTGTTTCAAGCTTTAATTTCTAATTTTTTCCCCTCATTTGATATTATACTAGAAACACCCTTTCGTCTTCATGCCCATATAACGCCCAGAGAAACGGTGTTGGGGGCGTTATAAAGCCCATTCACACCCCTATAATGCCCATTACGTATGGTCTAAATATGATTATAATTGTATTATCAATTAAAAAGATTTGAATAGTAGTAATGAAAGATTAATCTATTATGTTGTTGTTAGACTGTGTGTTATGTATTGCATGTGTTCCTGAGTTTACTAAAATGAAAGAAAAGAAAAGAAGAGAAATGGAATTTAGGAGAGAAATAAAAGGAAGGAAATAGAAAAATATAATTTCATTTCGTGTTCCCAAGTTCAAAGGAAAGAAAAAGAAAGTAAAGATTTTAGGTGTTCTCGAGTTGAAAGGAAGAGGAAAAAAGGTAAAATTTTACAATTATACCCTTGTTGGATTTTTAATAAGTTAAGTTGAAGGGTAAAATGGTAAATGTTAAAACCTTATATTTGTTTTGTTTTCCCTTCCTTCCACTTCCTTTCAATTTGAAAGGAAAGTTTTAACGGAAGATTTTTAATCTACTTCTTTCCACTTTCTTCCTTTAATGAAACTCTGAAACCAAATATATTCTACTTCCTTCCCTTTCCTTCCATTAGTAAACCCAGGAACACGGTGACTTTCGCAGGAAATGGGTGTAGATGGGTTGTGAAACACCGCGCAGATGGGGCATGCAGGGGAGGGTGTGTGCCTAGTTATACTTGAAGGGGCGGATGCAGAAGGAGGGAAGGGGATGTGGTGGGTTTCGTTGATGTGGCTTCGGCATGGGTGGTGACACACCCTGAATGTGAATCGACAACAGTCAGTTTTAGAATTTTGAGACATGTTCTATTTATTTTATATATAATGGGATCATTTGAACAATATTTATTTTGTGCATTCATTTGAGTTAATTTAAACCATAATTAGCTAACTTAGAATGAGTTAATTTACATACATAACGTGGCTTTTGACCTGGTTTACTGTTTTCATTGCACAAACGCATAAACATAGTATTAATTCATATCATCATGTATTAACTTAACGTATTACATTATTCATACTCATATTCACATATCATTTTGTCAAATATAAAGTTCACCTATGAATAATCCATTTTCGCGTACGTCGAAATATGCGTATTTTAACGTTTTCGGTAACGTTTTCGGGCATCAGATGTCACGTATGACAAACCAAACACCAAAGATACCTAATATAAGTTAAAATACTTATATTTATGGATAAATTACACTTTTCGTCCTTTATGTTTATAGCGGATTGCAATGGATAACCTTTAACTTTAATAATTATAGTCACAGTCATTTATTTGGAAAACTCATTACACTCTACGTCCTTTTGCCCTAACTAGGTTATAATTTTCAGTTAAATATAACATATGCATTGCACATGAGGGTAGTTTAGTCATTTTAGAAGTATCTTTAACAAAAAAAAATAATAAAAAAATATATATAAAAAACCCTTTCTCCCCTACAAAACCTGAAAACCCAAAATCCCCTTCTTCCTTCTTCTCCACTAACCCACCACCACACCATCGCCACCTGCCACCACACCACTACCCACCCTCACACCACCCCGTCACAACCACTACACACCACTACCACCACTATATCCAGGTTCGTCGTCACCATCTCATTATCAATCAGAGCAACAGAAGAAACCTCGTTTCTTGCGGGACTCTCACAGCCTAAAAAGGAAGCCCCAAATTGGGGTCTTTTTAGGGCTGAAAACTTTACAGGCTACTGTTCAATTCAAACGGAACACATACAGAGACACCCCATATGCTCAGTTTGCCTCGGATTCGAACTTTTTCACTAAAATCGACTCCCTAAAAACACATAATAAAAACCCATTGTGATATACGATTGAATAATAAAACTACTGAATTGAAATTGTAATAAAAATGTGAATAAGGGAACGAATGAAATGTGTACTGTAGAAAAGGTGAGGGTGGTGGGGCTTAAGAGCGCATGGATGAGTACGAGACATATTAATAGGTAGGTACATGACTACAATTTGATGTTAATGGAATTTGGTAGTAGGTTTGATGTTAATGGAATTTCGGTGTTGCAAAAACCTCCATACAAAACAACAAACTTTAACTGAAACCCATTTGACTATCGTAGTGGTGGTGGGTAAGTGGAGAAAGGAAGAATGAAGAAGGAAGAAGGGGATTTGGGTTTTTAGGCTTTGGGAGAGAAATGGGTTTATTTATATATGTATTAAAAGATACTTCTAAAATGACTAAACTACCCTCATGTGCAATACACATGGCATATTTAACTGAAAATTATAACCTGGTTAGGGACAAAGGACGTAGAGTGTAATGAGTTTTCCAAATAAAGGACCGTGACTGTAATTATTGAAGTTAAAGGTTATCCATTGCAACTCGCTACAAACATAAAGGACGAAAAGTGTAATTTACCCTATATTTATTATAAAAATATCAGTTTATAATCTGATATAAAACAATTTTGCAAAAATATCTTTAAACGCTGAATTTCACCGTTTTTAACGCATAATCTTGTACCAAACTTTACCGTAACCATCCCAAATGACCAAGACTTGACATTTTAACACAACCCATGTTATTTACTGATTAAAATGGTGGTTATACTCATGATAGTGCAGGTCTCATGTAAGACACATAAATCATGCAATTTCACCCATTTTACTACTTTTTAAGCTATATGTACAACATGTAAAGCTAATAATCCAATGTCATAACTTTTACACTATCAAAACACATCATATAACATCATTTTTGCAAGCTTATATTCTGATTTTTATACCTTTTATCATTCCATAACAATTTCAACATCTTATGATCATTAAATCATCATGCATGCTTATGTACAAATATCTAATGCATGTTTATCATACCATCATACATGAACTTTAAATACTCCCAACATTCATTTAATCTATGTAATCCAAGACTTCATCATCATCATCATCAAATCATCTTGACTTAAATGCATCAACATTCTTTCATTTATGAACTAACTAACAAAACAACCCACCTGTTCATATATATATATATATATATATATAGGGTGAGGTTCTAGAGTGAACACTAATGTATTTGCGAACTGAGTGAACAAATCCTTGCCATTGATCTACACACATGTATGGCCAGGATTAGTTCACTCTTGAACCTATATATATACACATACGACGCATATATACATACACATAAACTTCCAAGATTTCATTTTTCTTATATTCACTTTAAATCATAAGACTTTTATATGACACCTTTCATAAAAACCCTTTTGATTAAACATGCATAACTTTCCATAAATCACATCATACAAGAATCATCATCTTAACAAAAATCATCATCTTAACAAAAATCAAAACACAACTCCAACATATACGCACACATACCTACGGCCACACATACATACACATTTACTTCCATTCTTTTTGTTTGATTAAAACTCATTTGTTATTAGTTTCAAGTTTGTGAATAATTCCAAGATCAAGAGAAACCTTCCACTATCATCATCATCATCATCACCAAAGATCAAGAACATGATTTTAAAAATAGATTTATGCCTTCAAGATCTTGGTGGGTTTTTGACAAAGTTTGATGATATGGAGCTTGCACCTTCTTGGAATCACCTTGAAATCACTCTTGAATCTTCAAAACATCTTGAAATGGTTTTGATCTTCAAAACATATTGAAATGGATTTAATCTTCAAGGAAAATGTTTGAAATTTGAAAAGAAGTGTGTATGTGTATGTGTGTTTGTGTTCGGCCGAGATGTGCAAAGGAAGAAAGAAATGAAATTTTTTGATTCTTTGAAAGTTGTTTATGTTGAGTGTAAGAACTTTGTAATCATTTGGTTTTCTAAAAATTTAACACATGGCATCACAAAGGAATTGGCGGGCACCTATCGTGCCGCCACCTTGCTCCCCCCCACACACATATTCTCTCTCTCAAATCTATACATACACATATTAATGCAAAAACAAGTATTTAACTGACTACCGGGTATTTTATTTCGTGTTTTAACCGCGTTTTAAGGCGTTTAAAATATTTTTATCGTTCTATAAAAAGTAACTCGCCATAATATTGCTGAACAATATTTTGTTTGCCTAGACTGGCTGCGTTGTCTGTAGTTTGCAGTATACGCGCGGTATTGCGCAGTACGCGCTTAAATTCGCAAAACAAGGATTTTAAAGCGTTTTAGTTAATTTTTCTTCACGAATATGATTAAAATAGGATTTTAATCATAACGGAATATTTTTAGGATTTAATATGTAACACCTCGTAAAATCGTGTCCAATAACGTATTGACACGTGTCCCTAATCCTAATTATGTCAAAAGTTGGCTAAGAGGGACTATTTTCGTCAAAATTGAAAACTATGAATGTGGAGGGACTAAAAGTGTCAACATGCTGAAACTAAGCCTCTGAGTGACCTTACACGGTGTCCGTATTCTCAAATGAGCCACTTGTTGAATGAGAGGAGCCGTTTGTGAAATTGTTTGAAAGTTTGTGTGACGAAGGGTTAAAAGCATCGACATGTTAATTCTTACCTCTGAGGGACCTTTTAACGAACCAAGAGTTATATGATGCTTGGTCATACTCTTGGATGTGCCTTATATTGGCCAAGGAGGGCTTTTTGTGATAATCATAACATAACATGCATTATTCGAGCTCAAGGACTATTTGCGACAAACTGCGAAAGTGTGCTGATTCTCGTATTTTTGAATACGAACATTGTACACACATCCAAAAAAAATTTTAATCATTAAAATCTTGTATTTTATTGATAAGAATGCAAAAATATCATTCATTGTGAAATTTGGGTCGTTTTCGCGTTCGTTAAAGCGTTCGTCGCAATTAAGCGAAAAACGCAACCGTACAACCGAACGAACTGACATCCATGACATTTTGGGGCATAATTCAAGTTACATATGCCTTAACATCCTTGTAGAGCCTAACAATTAGGTTAACGGGTGTTAAAAGTGACAAAACGCGACGAAACAAGTCCAAGGGCCTGAAATGACAAAGTTTGAAAGTGGTTGTATGTGGGCTGGGCGTAGGCTACACCCCAGGACCGTAGGCTATGGTTCCTGGGCTGCCAACTCTTGGTTTTTTGGCTTGGTGGCCACTCCAAGCAACTTTAAGCCATGGAAACAAATCTAGGGGCTTGTTGGTTGTTTTGTACACATACTAGGACACTTGTAATCATCTCCAAGAGCCTTATAACACCTGGATTCATCCTAGAAATCCTTCAAACACTATAAATAGGTGAACTTGTTCATTTGAAAACTTACCTTTCTCATAAATCCTTCTAACTTCTCTTGTGGAAGTTCCTGAGCAATTGGGGGCATCCCTCTGAGTTATATTCAGTCCCTAGGACAACTTGTAAGTGTTCCTTTTGTGACTTATTCCTTTATTAGGCTTTTAAAGCCGAAAGTCAAGCGTTTTCGATAAACGCTTTAAATTTCAGTTTAGACCTTAATGGTCTAGCCATTGTTTGCAACGAACATGGCTATGTGATCGTAATTAGGTAGGTGTTAATCCCTCAAAAGGGCACCTCCTAAGAATCACGTTTGCTTGGTCAATTGATGAGTCCACATATTAATGTTTTAAAAAGTCAAAGGGGCAGATTTTGAAATAATTTACGATCTGAGTTTAAAGGTGTTCTAAATTACGTTTTAACACATAAAAAAGTTGGTAATAATTATTAGAGCATGTGTAAACATGTTCGGCTCGTCAATTCCAGTTTTAAGGTCGGTTCGCAACCGAAAGTCACGAAGTTTGACTTCTGCTTTGACTTTCGATTATGAACCGAATTAGACTAGTATATTATTGATTTAAGGTTTTGTTATGATCGTAATATGATGTAGCATAACCCTATAAGGTTATATTACATGATCGTACTAGTAAACTGAGTTTTTGCACATGTTCTGTTATTATGTTGTACTTTGACTATTATGCCCTTTTGTTTAAAAATAAGGTTTTAAATATAAATGAGCATGCAAATGAGCTATATACTGATAAGTAAACATATTTAGAAAATTTTGATGTTTATAATCTGGTCATAAACTGAGTTTACGCATATAATCGTAAACTATGCTTTTAAAAGGACTAAAAATGCCCTTTTACATCCAAAATGAGTTTTAAACATAATTTTAACACAAAACTCATTACCTACTGATGTGATATCATAATTAGGATTTATTGGGATTTATAATCAGATTATATACTGAGTTTAACTTCAAGTTCTTGTACAATGCTCGTAAATGACGATAATGCCCTTATGGTACTTAAAATGGGCTTTTAAGCATAATATTCATACCAAACCTTTTGCTTACTGATATGTTATGACAAATAAAATATTTGAACTATTCAAAGCTGGTCATAATATCAGATTTCATAAACCATCACATAAATCGTCATTTAACGACTATGACGCCGTTTAAGCGCATAATATGGTGTTAAACCATATTTATGAACCAAGACTTGTTACCTACTGATTTTATAAAACGTTTTAAATATTTTTACAGAAGGTATAAGTCATGAACTCATAATCCCAAATAAATTCTCAAACTATGTGTGAAATGACCAAAATGCCCATACGGTGCATAGTTTGGTCTTAAAGCATACACCACACATATATTTGATATCCTACTGATATGATATCATAATTTAATCATTTTTTACAGAATGTTTATGACCATGACATCATTTTACTTGCAAGCTCCTTTTATAAGTGGTAAAATTACAAAACGCCCTTACGAGGAATAGTTTGATTTAAAAACCTTAACGGGCATACAAGTTGATATCCTACTGATATTATAACTTGTTTAAAGTGTATTGGCATATGGAACTTGTTCATGACTCATCCGGTTACCCGATATCGCTTATACGTGTACAGTTAGACTTATGTAACTAGTTTACATAAGTTTACCGAAACGGTTTAACCTTATCATTTTCACTTCAAAATCCAGAATGTACATTGTTTACCCATATTATACAAGTCCTAGTACTTGTTGGGTTTAAACCACATTCTATTCGGTATACGCTTAATCTAGCGAACCTATTCTTAAGTATCGGGTCATATCTAATGGAACTGCCTTTGGCCCGTATACATTCTAACAGATAATAAATATGTTTATTCCAGACTATAGTACCCCCCAGATAATCGGACTTGGGTCAATAATACTTAGACTTGTGGCTTTTTGCCAAATATAGTCTTATTGATTGGAAGCTAGCAAAAAGGTAAATACTTGACTTATTTTAGTGTAAACTTGGGATGGCAAATATGCATCTTGGAGCGGTTATTCGCCTATGATTGCGCAAAAATGTAAGAATACTGTTTAATCTGTTTACATGATAATTGATATAATTGGGGATTAATTATACCATGTCTAGACAACCCAATGGGTTAATCAAGTATATAATCTTGTAACAAGAATAATCCCAAGATATATTTAAAGGATCACCTTTGGGTTTTCCATATGTATAAAACTCTTTTCGAAAAACTATTTTTCCAAAGAGTCAGTTAATTGTATTTACCAGCTTTAGCTGACGTATTTTCAAAAGAGTGAACAGCAGGTACCAAACCTTATTATAGGCTGGGAATACAGGTCGGCTAGAATGAAGGCTAAGGAATTTGCACTCCTGATGCTTAAGGCCTATGATGTCTAAAGCTCTGTTTATTCAGATCCTGCCTGTGGACTTATGTCGAGCGCTTGTAATACTTTTATATATTCAAGCTTTATTTTAATAACTTCAATCCAATACTTCCGCTGCATATTATTATATTGTGATAACTGTTATCCAACCGTCACGATTGTACCCATCCAGGCCCACCGGAGATCGGGGTGTGACATAATATTATCCGGCCGGTCACCAACGTTCATTTCGCATTTTGTTCGTTACGCGATAAGTGTTTATCTTATTATTGCCAACAAAGTTTTCAACTAAGTTTGGATTTACCAACACTTCAAATACCTCATATTAATGTCATATTTAATAATGTAGTGCCTTTATATATTCATAACACGTGTCATGCTAGTACAGTACAGGCTCAAAATAGTCGGGTGTCACATGTTATACCCAAAACAAATGATTTTTCTTAAAATGTGTTTTAAATAAATCATGACGAATAAGATTGTAAATAAAATAAAAACAAAATAAATTTAGAACTTGGATTCCCAACACTCTAAGGTAAACCAAAAACTTCTCTTCTACCAATTCTGTTTGGGTGTGTAAGCCACATTATAGAGTTTTGCTTGAGCACAAGCAAAGATTCATGTGTGGGGGTATTTGATGTGCGTACAACGCAACATATAAATTATATCAAATAAGGTGTAAAATCAACCCCTTTTCGGTACTAATGTTGGAAAAGCATGTTTCTTGGTTTACTTTTAATTTAAAGGATCAAAAGAGGTTAAACAAACAAAAGGAACAAATTAACAGCAAAAACCAACACAAATACAAAGAAGAAGGATTGACACGACTCGCTGAACCCCCATCTACATCCAAAACAACAAAAATAACGAAAACAGAAGCTTAAGCTCAGGGTCGTGCCCACCAGGCATGAGGTCGTGGCCAGTCAAGATTCCCTACAGAAAAAGACAACAGCACAAGACTAACCAACACGAGGCCCATGCCAACTCAACATTGGGAGTGGTCAACTCTAAGATTCGCATAACCTGAGATAGTACAGCAAGTACAATCACCACGGGGTCGTTGTAACAACCTGACTTTTTGAAGTCAAAGTACAAGTCAAAGTCAAAGGAAGAAAAGATTGCTAATCAGATCTGACATTTCTTGCTTGATTATTTCTTGTACTCTCGAACCTCGATAATCGCTGTATGTTAGTTGCCGCTATTTTGTCTACGATCTGTAATTTGTGAAGTAACAATGCGATAAATTTAGTTAGACACTAATCTACTTAACGCTATCTCATCGCTATCGCATCGCAACTTGAATCGCGGTTATGGATATTGTTTTACGTGTGTGTGTAATTATGTGCTTTACTTGTGTGTGCTGATGATATGTTTAAAGGTGTTATTCGCAAAATGCAATCGCAACTCTATCGCAACGCAATCTCATCGCAAACTGGAAATGCAAGGTTACTTACGAAAACTTCAAAGTTCAAGAAATACACAAACACATCCCTTCCAAATAGACGACCCTCCGATCGAATGGTCATCCGTCCGGACAGACCTCCGATCGGATCACTATCCGTCCCTCACCTTACTCGACACTGTTTAACGCACCGTTCAACGCTTATACTGTCGTTATCTGATTAGGCTAACTCTCCCGTGCTCCCTTCAATCCAAGCTTGTGTTTATTTATTAAACACGAACTCTGAGTATACTCGATCCCTTTTTGCTTAACGCACTTTTGGGTGTTACATACGTTACTTATATAAAATCACATCGACACACAATGCAAACACTCTTTATATGCTAACCGTTATCACATGTTATACATGTTATTTGATGAATGCTTGTATGTTATGTTTAAACAGTGATTGTTGCCTGACACCTTAGCAACGATAGTACTATAGTTTGGACTTAGCACCTGTCATGGACAAGAGTTGTTAAGGGTATTTCTTCACGTGTCACAGTGGTGATATGTGTTGCGCATTCTACAACTCGCATTCATGTCTGTGCATATTCATTGTCGATAACCTACTTTCTTCACATTTCTACGTGTTCCATGCTGGTTAGCGTAAATCGTTTTCGCTACTATTATACTATTAAACTTGTATGCTCACCTTTACACTATGTGTATTGACTTTTATTTTAACGTATGTGACAGGTGCTTAGGATGCTTGCTATGTTTGCCTGCTTTTATGGAATCAAGCTAGGGGAGTCTAGAAACAAACCAAATAATTTATGAGTTGTTGGAACAATTTAATTGTCTTTGAGAACAATATGTCTGTAATAACTGTTTTACTTTATATGTTATGGTATGGGATGTAACGTTAAATATTTGGTAATTATAGTTGTTATGGATACTCATGGACAATTTGTTTTGCTCAATGTCGCGCCCTGATGTTTCCACCATCGGTTAGGGTGTGACAGATTGGTATCGGAGCCATAACTATAGGGAATTAGGCAAGACTTGACTTAGTCTAGGTCGATGTCTTAGAAACGACCTAGTCTATAGTCTAAGTACCAACAGACCGCCTTGTGCGAACCCAGTAGGGGTTCTGCGCGAGCCTATTACTGTTACGCTCTCTCGAACTTATTCTTGCGCAGACACTGCATACTACAGCTTCGCGCAGAACTAGCTTTTCCTAAGGCTGGAACTCTACCACTTAGCCTTTCCTAAGGCTAGCGACACACAATTTTCAAAAACAACCGAGTGATTGGATCGAGATTAGGTGTGAAAACCGCAAACTCTCGATTAAATCGCTCATTCGATGCGCCCTTTTACTATAAACACGAGAATTTGCGTTGAATCAGGAGTGAAATCCATACTTCGACGCAGATCTCCCTTTCTATCTCATGATTCTATCACACAAATAGGAATGCAGTCGTTAAGTTAGGGGTGAAACCCGCATTTTAATGACTAGCTCCAAACTCTACTTTGGTTTTACAAAACTCTCACCAAAATCTCGATGGATTCCAACGACACGATTCACGCGAAGGCCGAAAGGATGTGTGCCGTTCACCGTGTGTCGGGGATAAAGCACAATCTATTAGGCCAAAGCATGTACTCAAAGTCCTTGAGAATAGTCAGATCGCTTTGGGTAGTCAATGTCTCACACCCAGACGCTCCAATCGCTGATTTTATGTGTTTATGTGTTTCGATTCTGAGCTCGCAAGCCACTGATCCTTCGATTTTATGTGAAAATTTCGGTGTTTTATGTGGTTTTATGTGTTTATATGTTTCGGTTTTGGAGACTATACGCTTTTCGCTCCTCGCTTTGATAAAACGCACAACTCGCACTGCACATTTATCTCAACACGCTAACAAATCGCAACACTCTCACCGCATTACTGAGAACTGTGGGATCCATACGATGTGATACTCGCTACTCGCACTCGCTACTCTTGAACGCGTTTCGCGAAACTTGAATTATAGGTGAATACGTGCAATATATGTAGGTGAATACGTGCAAAATATAGTTGAAGATTTGCTTACGTGGACTACGTGCTTAATTGCTTATGTGCTTCCGTGTTTTTGTGCTTATGTGCTACGTGTCTTTGTGGTTATGTGCCTAAGTGATCTGAGCTTTATCTAGTAATAGTAAGTAGATTGGTATGGAGAGATTCGATTATATCGCGTCTGAATCCTATGACGATGTCTGTTGCAGACAATGTCGTCATTCGGTTCTTGTACTTCTCGCGCTGCTCGCCGCAACCACACTGACAAACGCATCGCATCGCTAGTCGCCAAGTAGATGGCTAAGGTCATTTCGCAAATCATCAGCAAAATCAATGAAGTCACTAGCAAGTCCTCTGAGGAATCAAAGACCGACTCACCGCGTGCTACTTTTAGCTTCAAGTAGTTTAAGGCCTGCGGCCCCAAAGACTTCACTGGTGAAGACGGGCCTATTGCTATGTTTCAATGGTTCGACTCAATTGAAGTCACTCTGCGCCAAAGCGGTTGCCCGATAACCTCCGCACTGTCAACGCAACTGGCGTTTTTCAGTTCAGGGCTCTGGACTGGTGGACAGCCGAACGAAACAGGCGAGGGAACGACACAGCCTATGGGCTTACTTGGGAGGAATTGAAGGAAATCATGATGAAGGAATTCTGCCCTCCCCATGAGCTTCAGAAGTTGGAGGACGAGTTTTGGAAAATCAAGCAAGAGGGTGGCGACAACGCTGGTCTTACTGCGCGATTTAAGCAGCTTTGTATCATTTGTCCCGGCCAAGTCTCAACTCCTGACATCACCATCAAGAAACACATCCGTGCTTTACCGGATTGTGTCTCTGATTTCGTGCAAGCCACCAAGACGACAACCATCGAAGAGACTTATCTACTCGCTGCAGAAATCAATGACAAGCGAGTTAGGGCTGGTTACTTCAAGAACACCACCAAAAGTCTCCACCAAGCCACCGCTTCTCCCACCGCTGAACCGCCGCACCTCAAGCTTCCAAGTCTTCACGCCACAAGCGCAAGAACAACAACAGTAACAAGAATTGTGTTGTCACTGCCGCACCTCTCAATGTTGTCCCTGCTCAACCCCAGAACTAGAACCGCCAGGTAGCTGCACTCGTGACCAATGCACCTCCTGCAAAACGTGCATATACTGGTCCGCACCCTCCGTGCTCAACTTGTACTTATCACCATCCTGTTGGGATCGCATGTCGATTTTGTGTTTACTGCAACCTTTACGGCCATTTTACTGCCAACTGCCGTACTGGTCCCCGTCAATTTCAAGCTCAAGTTCAAGCTCCTGCACTGCTAGTTCCTCTTCCCGCTCCCCAGGGACAACAAGCAGCTCCTGCTCCTGCTGCTCACACAAGAGCCTGTTTGCATGTGGTGATCCTAACCACTTCGCAAACATCTGCCCGAACAGAGTGGTGAAGCAAGAGCCACCGCAGCAACCAGCGCAGCAACAACATCAACAGCAACAGCAACAGCCCGCAGCTCGCAAACGAACATTCAACATAAATGTCCGCCAGGCCCAAGCTGACAAAAATGTTGTCAATGGTACGTTTCTTGTCGATGGTATATATGCTTCGTGTTTATTAGACACTGGAGCCGATAACTGTTTTGTATCGTTAGAATTCGAAAAGCTCCTAAAACGTAAACGTGTTAATCTCCCTTCGACGTTCGACGTAGAAGTTGCCACTGGAAGAACCGTCACTGTTAGTTCTGTTCTACGTGATTGTACTAACAATCACGTCTTCCCTATTGATCTTATCCCGATGCAGCTTGGTAGTTTTGATATCATAGTAGGCATGGATTTTCTTCGTGAAAATCGTGCTGAAGTCGTTTGTTTCAATAAAATGATTCATTTTTCTCTCGCTAATGGTAATTAACTCTGTGTCTATGGTGAAACTCCTTCGAAGAATCTCAAACTCATGTCGTGTATCCAAGCAAGCAAGTATCTTCGAAAGGAATACAAAGCTTTCTTGGCACACATCAGAGAAGGGAAAGAAAGAGAAGACAATGGAAAAGGTGCCTGTAGTTCGTGATTTTCCTGCTGTATTTCCTGATGATTTACCTGGTTTACCGCCGAGTCGTGATATTGATTTTCGTATTGATCTCATTCCTGGAGCAAATCATGTTGCTAAAGCTCCCTATCGCCTTGCTCCGTCTGAAATTCGCGAACTCTCGAGTCAACTCTAGGAATTGCTTGATAAAGGCTTCATTCGCCCTAGCACCTCTCCTTGGGGCGCACCTGTCCTTTTCGTCAAAAAGAAGGATGGGTCGTTCCGGATGTGCATCGATTATAGGGAATTGAATATTTGACTATCAAGAAGCGCTATCCCCTGCCCCCGAATCGACGATTTGTTTGATCAATTGTAAGGCGCAACATGTTTCTCGAAGATCGATTTACGCTCAAGTTACCAGCAGTTACGAATCCAGGAGGAAGATATACCTAAAACCGCTTTCCGACCCGATACGACCACTATGAATTTGTCGTTATGCCCTTTGGTTTAACCAACACACCTGCGGTTTTCATTGATTTGATGAATCGCGTGTGTAAACCCTTTCTCGACCGCTTCGTCATCGTGTTTATCGATAATATCCTTATCTATTCGAAATCGAAAGTCGAACACGCGCAACATCTACGTTTGGTTCTCGAATTACTCCAAGGGAATCGACTCTATGCCATGTTCTCCAAGTGGGAATTTTGGCTGGAGGAGGTTCAATTCCTCGGTCACATCATCAATAGTCAAGGTATTGTCACACCCCGATATTTCCACATATTACCGGTGGGTCTGATATCACCCTGATATTTCCACATATTACCGGTGGTCCCGGCGGGGAGTATCGTGACGTAGTTGATATCATCATAGTCAAATATACACAGTTTATTGCACAGCGAAAGTCTTGGTAGAAAATACTATTACAAACCGAAATGTAAAGTACGAATAAAATATTATACAGACGGTTGTAAGAGGATCCACAGGCGGACCTAAAACATAATACAAAATATTGTTCAACAAACTTTAAGCATTAAGAACTTGCAAGATTCTCTAACTAACGCCCAGAGCTCGCAGCCAATTACCAACAGTACCTGTCACTTAGTCTTTTTGAAAAATACGTCAGTTTACACTAGTAAATACAATTAACCGACTCTTTTGAAAGCATTTATGAAAATTGATTTAAATGCAAAAGGCACAAGTATTCTTTTATAACTTGGGACAATTATATTAAAAATAATCTTGTATCAGATTTACATGTTTGTCCAACATTTAGGGCCGGTATAAAAGCCGAACAAGATTAACCAACACACCACAAATATAATCCCACGGCGGGTCACCCCAGCAAGTGAGTATATCTTTTATATACGCAACTGATAGTTGTATGCCTACACCCCGTGCTTAAGTCGTGGCCATTTACGATTTTAAAATGAGCCGAGGATATCCAGGACATGGTTGTTAACCCCCAATGTTATTTGTTATCAAGCAACACTGATTAAAACGGGATTATGCAATTTAACCATATTCGATTAAAATGTTTTTACACCCGACCAAGCGGTAATATTTTACCGTATCCTAAGCCCGTATAAGGGAAAATAAGTTAAAAGTATTTACTTGAGCTTAAATTGCAAGATTTGTATTCTCAGCCGTATAATCTACTCAAACAAATGCAAGTATCTTTTACTGGGGCTCCTAATCTGGAACGAAGGTTATATTAACCTATTAGATTACTAACGGGTCTTATTTAAGTTGTATACTTAGACTGGTTAGTTTAAAGAAAGGTTTACGGTACGAAACGCAAGATTAAGCGATGACCGGATTGGAATGTAATTTAGACCCGACAAGCATGGAGACTTGTATTATATGGGTAAACTAAATACATTTTGGAATTTGGAGTTAAAATGATAAAGTTTGACCCGTTTCGGCTAATTTATGCAAACTAGTTACATAAACCGTACCGAACGCGAAGTTCCATATGTTATTATGCTTTAAATATGTTATGATATCAGTAGGATATCAACAATTATGCCCCAAAAGAATTTAAAACCAATTTAAGTCCCATAAGGGTATTTTGGTCATTTTAAGATTTATAAAAGAGGTTTTAAATCCAAATGATGTTCTGGTCTATAATATTCTGTAAAAATATTTATTTTATAATGTTATAACAGTAGGATATCATACATATGTGTGGTTTACCATTTATGAACAAACTATGCACCATAGGGGCATTTTGGTCATTTCACATATGTTTTTAAGGACAAAATTGGAAGTCTGGTTTCATGACTCATACCTACTATAAAAGTATTAAAAATTATTTATAATTTCAGTAGGTGACAAGTCTTAGGTGTTAAATATGGTTTTAAACCATACTATGCACCTAATTAGCGTAAAAGTCAACAATTGACAATATTTGCGATGTTTATGAAATTCTGAGATTTTGATCAGCTTTGAATGTTTAAAATATTTATTTTTCATATAAAATCAGTAGGAAAAGGTTTGGCATGTTAATCATATGTAAATCTCATTTTATTAACAAAAAGGGCATTATCGTCATTTATCGAATTTATACAAGAACTCAATGATATGGTCAGTTTATAATGTGACCAAATATTCCAAAAATCGCTAAAAATAATATCGTAATAGTAGGTAATGAGTTTGATGCCAAAATTTAGGTCTAAACATGATTTATGCACAAAAGTGTAGTTTAATTAATAAAAAGTTCAATTTTACGATATCTTGCATATCTTTAATTTGAGACCAGAAAATTATGTCAAAATAATTTTGACATATTTATATATCAGTAACTAAGTTATCTATATGACCATATATTCAAAAATCTCATTTTTAAGCTATAAGGGCATAATAGTCAAAATTATGCATAATAACGGAAACATGCAATAAACTCAGATTAGCAAGGGACCAAGTAGTATAACCTCAGAGGGTTATACTAACATATAATATGGTCACAAAGGAACCTTAAGGTATAAAGAAACTAAGCTAATTCGGGTCAGAACTGAAAGTCAAAACAAAAGTCAACTTTTGCGACTTTTGGTTGCGAACCGAGCCTAAACTCAGAATTGTCGGGTTGAACATGTCTAGACATGTTCTAATAATATTTACCAAGTTAATAAAGTGATAAAATATATTTTATAGCTTCTACATTATCAGTTATGAATTTTATTTAAAAACTGACCCGTTTGACTTTTATTTTAATTACTTTGACCCGACAATTAACTAAGTAAACGTGAAAATTAGGAGGTGCCCTTTTGAGGGATTAATACCTACTTAATTACCAACGCATAGCCACATTCGTTTAGAACCATGGCAGGACCGTTTAAGTTTAAACTAACAGTCAAAGCATAATTATGATTACTTTGACTTTCGGTCCTTAGACATATAAAAACTTAACTATAGAAGCTAAGAACAGTTACACAAGGTCCTAGCTCGAAGTTTTAACTGATGGGAGTCTCCTTATAGACCAGGATGCTCCAGAGAAGAAGTTGTGAGTGAAATTTGAGAGTGCAAGATCAAAATGATCAAACAAGCACCTATTTATAGAGAATTGAGGGTCATGGAGATCATTCCAGCTATTGTAGGGAGTTACTAGATGATTACACATGTTATGGTGGCAGTAAAAACTATTAAACAGCCCCTGGTATCGTTTAGAAGCCATGCAATGGTGGTGAACAGGTATGTGCATGGAGCTGCCAGTCTTTTGGTTGCTGGCAGCTTTCTCGCGGCCCGCATAAGTTTTAGGGGGAGCCTACGCGCCCCGCGACACTCCTCAATTCCGGTTAAACAACTTTCAAATATTGCACTTTCAGTCCCTGGTCCTTTATAACTTGAAATATCTTTTATTTTATAACTTGAAATATCTTTCATTTATTGCACTATTGACCCCCATAGTTAACTTTTAAGTATCTTGGGACATATAATAAACATCGTTAGGCTTCCGATCAGTTACGAGATCACCCGAAAGGTACTATTTTCAAAAGTTGACGCTTTTAACCCTTTTTCTTGAAATCTTGCGTAATTATTAAATATTGATATCGAAACCATATATTTTTTATCACTTGGCATTTTTGGAAATATGATTGAACATTACGAAGCTCCGGGTTCGATAAATGGTCACTCAGAGGTAAGAATTAACATGTTGACACATTTAACCCCTTCGTCTTATAAGTTTCACTTGTTTTTCACAAATGGCTTCTCACGTCCAATATTTCAACCGTTTAATGATACGAACACCGTAATGGTTATTTAAAAACATAGTTTTCACATGTTGGCACTTTTTGTCCTTCCACGCACATCTTTTCACTGTTTGTCAACTTAAGTCCTTCAAAGTCAACTTTTTACATGTTTAGGGTTTATGACACGTGTCTTCACTTTATTGGTGATGATTTTACGAGGTGTTACATCCTCACCCCCTTAAAAGAAATCTCGACCTCGAGATTTACTGAACCAAATGAGGATATTTCTGTTGCATCATGGATTCCACTTCCCACGTATATTTTGGGCCTCTACGGGCATCCCACTTCACTTTTACAATTGGCACATTCTTTCTTCGAAGCTTTTTAACCTGTCGATCCTCGATCGACGAAGGCTTTTCAACAAACTTCAAGCTTTCGTCAATCTGCACGTCTTTATGAGACATTGCTAGCGACTCATCAGCTAGACATTTCTTTAAATTGCAGATGTGGAACACATTTTGTATCCCGCTAAGCTCTTCTGGTAATTTCAGTTTATAGGCCACGCTTCCGACATATTCGATGATCTCGAATGGTCCGATATATCTTGGGCTCAGCTTGCCCTTTTTACCAAATCTCATCACTCCTTTCCAGGGTGATACATTGAGTAATACTTTATCACCTACCTCGATTTTTAGAGGTTTGCGCCTCTTATCTGCGTAGCTCTTCTGCCTATCCTTGGCAGCTTTTAGACGATCACGAATTTGAATAATCTTATCCGTCGTCTCAAGGACTATCTCAAGTCCTGATAGCTGGGTTTCCCCAACTTCCGCCCAACAGACAGGCGTCCTACACTTCCTTCCATATAAGGCCTCGAAAGGCGCAGCTTGGATGCTCGAATGATAACTGTTATTGTACAAAAATTCAATCAAAGGAAGATGGTCATCCCAACTTCCACCCAAGTTAATAACACAAGCCCGAAGCATGTCTTCTAGTGTTTGAATCATACGCTCACTTTGCCCATCCGTCTGAGGATGATAAGCAGTACTGAAATCCAAACGAGTGCCTAGCGATTGCTGGAAGCTTTTTCAAAAATAAGATGTGTATCTAGTATCCCTATCAGATATAATAGATACTAGCACTACGTGGAGAGATACAATCTCGTCCACATATAGCTGGGCTGGTTTATCAGAGCTATGCGTCCCCTTGATGGGTAGGAAATGAGCTGACTTTGTCAGTATGTCAACTATAACCCATATCGTATCATTCCCATGTTTCATCTTTGGAAACTTGGTGATAAAATCCATAGTTACCAGTAAACCTGACGGCTTTTGATGCTCGGCTTTAACCTGTGCGCACGTCAGACATTTAGCCACATACGTGGCTATGAATTTCTTCAAACGCATCCACCAATAATTTGTCTTTAGATCTTGGTACATTTTATCACTACCCGAATGTACCGAATATTTAGAACTATAAGCTTCTTAGAGGATTACATTTCTAAGTCCTTCACGAATTGGAACCCGGATTCGACCATTCAATCTAAGGATTCCATCGTTCCCAGGTGACAACTGATCAACGGTTGCACCTAATCTTTCTGCTGGAAAGTTTTCTTCCATTATAGCTTCTTTTTGTGCTGACAATAACTTCTCGTTTAAGCTGTTTTTAAGTCAATGCTTTTAGCATTGATCCTGATAGGTTTGACCTTTTTCTTTTCTGCTTAGTGCGTCAGCGACCACATTTTCTTTGCCCGGGTGATAGCGAATTTCACAGTCATAATCGTTCAATGTTTCCATCCAATGACGTTGTCTCATATTGAGATCTTTCTGGTTAAACAAGTGTTGGAGGCTTTTATGATCTGAGTAAATCACACACTTGGTTCTATACAGGTAATGCCTCCATAATTTGAGTGCAAATACAATGGCACCCAATTCCAAGTTATGGGTGGTGTAATTCTTCTCGTGCACCTTTAGTTGACGTGATGCATAGGCAATGACCTTACCTCTTTGCATAAGCACACAACCCATACCAGTGTGCGATGCATCACAATAAACAACAAACTCATCTATTCCTTCAGGCAATGTTAATACAGGGGCATTGCTTAATTTCTTCTTAAGAATCTCGAAAGATTCTTGCTGTTTGGGACCCCAAACAAACTTCACGTTTTTGCGAGTTAAGGAAGTTAAAGGTGCAGCTATTCTTGAAAAGTTTTCGATGAAACGCCTGTAGTAACCTGCCAAAGCTAAGAAGCTGTGAATTTCAGTCGGCGTTTTAGGTGCTTACCAATTCATAATCGCTTCTATCTTAGTGGGATCCACCTGGATACCACGCTCACTTACCACATGTCCATGAAATTGGACTTCTCGAAGCCAGAATTCACATTTAGAGAACCTTGCGTAGAGTTTCTATTGTTGCAGAAGTTTAAGGATGCATCTGAGATGTTTTTCATGATCGGCTTGACTCTTTGAATAAATAAGTATGTCATCAATGAAGACAATGATGAACTTGTCTAGATACCGCTTGCAGACACGATTCATGAGATCCACAAATGATGCAGGTGCGTTAGTGAGCCCGAAAGGCATCACTAAGAATTCGTAATGGCCATATCTTATTCTGAACGCGGTCTTGTGTACATCTTCGGTTCTGACCTTCAATTGATGATACCCCGACCTCAAATCGATCTTTGAGAAGTAACTTGCCCCTTGCAGTTGATTGAACAGATCATCAATCCTGGGCAATGGATAGCGATTTTTTATTGTAACTTGGTTCAGTTCACGATAATCAATGCACAGGCGCATTGAACCATCCTTCTTCTTTATAATAAAATGGGCGCTCCCCAAGGGGACGAGCTTGGTTGAATAAAACCCTTCTCTAGTAGATCATCCAACTGGGTCCTTAATTCCTTCATTTCGGTAGGTGCCAAACGATAAGGAGCTTGTGCGACTGGTGCTGCTCCTGGTATAATATCAATTATGAATTCCACTTGTCTGTCGGGAGGTAATCCAGGTAATTCTTCAGGAAAAACATCTGAGTATTCAGAAATAACGGGAATATCTTCTATCTTGGGCTTTGACTCGTCTATCGTCACCTGTGCCATGTAAATGACACAACCTTTCTTCAAACACTTAGATGGCTTAAGCATAGCTACTTGTTCAGGCAATCCATACTGCGTATCTCCTTGAATAGTAATCGATTCACCATGAGGGGTTTTGATAACAACTTGCTTTTTATCACAGGTAATTTGAGCTTGGTTAAGAGATAACCAATCCATGCCTATAACTATATCGAATCCTGTCAATTTCATCGGTAACAAAGACAACGGAAAAGAGTGGTTCCTAATGGATATAAAACATCCATCTAGAATTGTTGAAGCAGTTTCTAAGGTATCATCGGCCAATTCTACCTCATATTTTATGTCTAGAGTTTTACAGGCAGATTTAACAGTTTACAAAATTTATTGTCTACAAAGGACTTATCTGCGCCAGAATCAAATAAAACTCTGGCATAAACATCATATATGAGGAAAGTACCTGTTATAACATTATCGTTCTGTACTGCCTCTCTGGAATTCATCTGGAAAACTCGAGCGTTGGTCTTCTTGGCCTCTTCAGGCTTCTTTGGGTTTTTCGGGCAGTTGATCCTTATGTGCCCCTTCTCATTACAACCATAACAGGTCACATTCTTCAAATCTTTGAACTTTAAAGTTTTATGACCCTTTGTTTTGCAAATACCACAGGGTTTCTCTTTTGGGTCAATAGTGCACTTGCCAGGATGGCGCTTCTTGCAGTTCTTACACACGGGTCTATCACCCGACTGATTTGAGTTCTTCTTGAACTCAGAATTTTTCTTATGCTCGGAATTGCCTTTATTTTTCTTATCAGAGCGATGTGAGCTCTCATCTTCCCTCTTTCTCTTTCCTTCATCAGAAGCCTTAACAGACTTATTCCTAACTGCATCAAGCGTGAGGGATAAGGACAAATCCATCACTGACCTATAGGTAGTAGGCCTGGAAGCTTTGACATTTCCTTTAATTTCCGGGGCCATGCCTCCAATGAAGCGTGCTATGCGCTTAGGTTCAGGTGTAACCAAATAGGGGACAAGTCTGGACATAGTGTTGAAACTCGTAACGTATGCTTGGCAATCCAGATTCTTCATGACCAGGGTTAAGAAGTCAGTTTCAATCTTTTCTACCTCATGCTGAGGACAAAAGTTTTCTTTTATCAGTGCCACAAATTCCACCCACGACAAGTTATAGAGTGGGATTTTTCCCGTGGCTTGAATTAACGACCTCCACCAAGCTAATGCCTCCCCTTTAAATGACTGCGATACGAATTTCACAACATCCTGTTCTGCACATCCACTAATATCCACAACGGTATCCATTTCATCAAGCCATGTCATACAGTCTATGGCACCTTTTTCACCTGTAAAATCCCTTGGTTTGCAAGAGACGAAGTATTTGTAAGAACAAGTCTTTGAACGCGGTTCCTGATCAAACACAATTTTCTTGGACGGCTGACTTTTCTGATTTGACGAGTGTTGAAAATCGTCCTTCTTTGAAGTATGTGTAAGGGAGCTTTGAATGAGCCAGTGTCTGTGTCTTGGTGCGAGTAACACTTTGTTCTTTGAACATTCTGCCAACAACTTTAGTGACAACATTGTCTATCAATGCTTGTAGATCTGCACCTGTTACGTTCATTCTGATGTTATCATTTCTTCTAGTGGGATGACTATTAACTTCTTCTGAGTCAGCCATGGTGAAGCTTGATTGCTATAAAATAATTGACAACAACTGGTTTAGTGGTCTGTTATTGAATCATCATTTTCGGTGATTCATTAACCATGGTATAAACAGACCATATTGGTTAATTTGTTAATCAAATGTATTTTAAAATTTTCATTATAATAATTCTCAGTTACACAACCATTAAGGATATTAAAGTGGCACAAAAGGCCTTATCACAAGGACAGTTTTAATTTTATAAGCCATGATCTTATAGGATCGAGGCATTAAGGTTTGAAGATAGTTCTTCACCTTTCTTGACAGGGAGTCATAGACTACAACTGTCATTTTTTATGTAGTTGAAATAATTTGGCCCGAAGGTGAAATAATGGCATCACATAGGGGATGCTTTAGTGTGATCATCTTATTGATGATATCAGCCATGATGTTCTAGATCATTAGGCTAGAAAAGGATTTGGAAGAATCCAATATAAGGATGACTAGCGTGATTTTCTCGAATCACCTTTGCCAAGAGTGCTAACATGTTCTTAGATGTTAACAAGGATTTATCATCTTAGGCTTTACCATCATGGCCATGTCTAAAATGACATATAGGCTAGGTTATACCTTTAAGATTGTCTTTTGAGATTTAATGGCAGATCAATTATAAACTAAAATGATAGTTCAATCAATGATACAATGTATATGTATATGTATAATGCCAAATGTAATTGCAAAAAGGAAACTTCTCATAATAAGTCCTAAAAATTACAATAATTGCCCTCAACGGGTCTTTAAACAATAAACTTGTCCACGCAGGGACTAAATAAGGAAAACAAGTCCACGCAGGGACTAAATAAGAAAACAAGTCCACGCAGGGACTAAATGCTTAAATGAAATGTCCACGCAGGGACTTAATTGAAATAGAAATTACAAAACAATAAGTAAGGGTCTCTAATGATCCTTCTTCTTTTTTCCCCTTGATGAGGTTTGCCAAACCCTTTAGAAAACTGCGGTGACTCCTATCCCTTTCTTTCACCCTGTGTTCCACCTCATGCAACCTTTGGAGAATTTCTTGTTGCTGCAGTTGCTGGAGTGGAGGTTGCGGTGGCTGCTGCTGCTGAGGTTATGGAGGTGGCGAGTATTGATACCCATAAGCAAGGTACCCAGTTGGGTACACGGGTGGAAAGGGCGAGGGGTAGAGAGCATTAAAGTTTGCTGTCTCAACGTATGGGTCGATAGCAGGTGCATTGTAGTTATAATCCGAGTAAGCTTGTAGCTCAAACGGGTTGTACCCAGCTGCATCTGGGTAAGATGGAATTGGGTTTTCATAACCCATGGGTGGTGGTGCAGGAGCGACTGGTGCAGAGTCGACTTCAGTGTAGGATCGTGTGTCGACGCAAACGAGTTGTTCAAAGGAGTTTTACTTTGTTTCAGAGGCGGAAACTAAGAAACAAAGGTAGACACAGCTTGAATATCACTTTAATACTCTTTCTGATTGATTTAACAACTAATACATCCACAGGATAAACCGGCAGTACTTCGGTATCCTATACAAGACCACACGTACAACTGATACTGATTTCGCTTGAGACACACTATTTATAGAGTCCCGATTCCGCTTGAACATGCTCAAGCGGAATCAACATTTCAAGCGGAACCTCCATGTTCATACTCAAGCGGAATCTCTATGTCTGATTTCGCTTGAAACTGTCATGTCCACTTTCAAGCGGAATCAGCCTAAAAAACTTAAACTTTGCGATTTTCTCGTACAACATGCCCTGATCTATCCTATCTAGTCTAAGTCTCGATACAAGATGAAGTCGACAGATGTATGGACTAACAGACTCCCCCTCAGATGTTGACGAGTCTTACTGTGTCGAGTCTTTGCAACTTCAGTCTTGAACAGTCTCTGGGCTTCACTCTTTCTATCAGCATCAATAGACTCCCCCTAACAATGTGCTGGCATTCCTTAAGTTCATCAGCATCATCTGCTTCAGGATCATAATCTGGCTCATTTCCCAAGATCACTTAACTCTATTCTTCAGTTCAGAGTCCTCAGGTATCAGAACCCTGGCTCTTTAAACACAAGCTACTTAGGATCAATCAGCCTGTCACTACTAAAGTTTTTCCAAGATCGTGCCCTGGCTCTCATCCAGCTCAGAATCGTCATCTGGCTCAAACTTACATCTGCACAATCTCTACCTCAAAGTAAAATTTCACACATTTACATATTTCAAATATAGAGGCATGCACTAACTCAGACTCCCCCTCAAAATTAACTCTATAATCTTGATGAACCAATTGAAGATTTGATCAAAACATATTTGTTTTCAAATACAAACTCTCCCTCACTACATGGTCATCATGTTTAGCACTTGGAACTTTGAAAATCAGCTCTTCAACATCAGTTGTCGAAAATCTTTTTGAATTTTTCAAAATTTATGCTAAAACACACTAAAAATCTTTTTGGATTTTTGATTATAATGAAATGCAGTAAAGAAATATTTACAAACAATTTTTTTGTGAGTTTGTGTAAGAGGATCATATCAGTTTTTGAGATAAATCACCAACACCATTAAGCTTAATTTCATTTTAAGTTCTAAACAATTCACCTAGATTGTCAGTATATTGGTCCACTTAAATTTTCACACAAAGTTCAATTGTTTCGAGATATGATATTAATGTTTTAAGCACTTAAACTTATTTGCGTGTCCCACTACTTGAGTATACTCCCGTATCCAGATCCCAATATTCAGTCTTACAGGTGAGTATACCACATATGATATCTGTAAAGGGGTTATAATGCGAGGGCCGTGAGAGCTCAGGTCGATACTTCCGTATACACAAAGAGATGACGGCTTCGACATTTGGTGTGTCCCCTTTAGAGGATATTTTCTTCAACAGCAATGATTATCAATTTTATTGTTTAATCATTTTTGCTGAGGGCGAGCTTATATTTCAAAGCATTTTGCAAAAAGTATTATACGGGGACTAGGTCAGAATTTCCATTCAGCAGAAGTCCCGGAATAATACTCCAGATATCACTGAGTATAAAGACCTAGTATCTCAGAAAGAGGGACCTTTCAAACAAGATTTCAGGGGTTACCTATATATCCAAGATATTTTCCCCACGAAATAAGCAAGTTTGAATTTAGGTTTATATCTCGTCACAATTTACTAAATGTGCAAAAACCTACTGGCATATCCGCAGTGAGATTGCTTATCACATTTTTAACTTTCCATTTCTTTAGCATGTTGTGACAGTCCACTGATGTACTATCATTTCCTCTTTTTGACAACAAAACTTGTTTTTGGATTTTATCATGTTTTTGGCTTTTTCAAATTTTCTAATGTTTTTGGATTTTCTGAAAAATTTTCTTACTCCCCCTAAAATGCAAACACATTTAAGAAATTTGAAAACAAACTATACAGAAAAATTGACAACTGATATCAAATCACCTCAAATCGCCATCCTCTTGGCATAAACAATCAGAATCCCCCCTTTCAACAAACTATTTTCTCATTAAGATTTCAAAACACTTAAGTTTGTTTTAATCAAAATGATTTTTTCGGAATATGAGTTTAGTTGAAATTACCACTTGTAGGGACTGGTTCATCATCATCTTGTTCATTCAATCACATATATGAGGATTACATCAAGTTCAAACTAATGACCTTGACGAATCATTTGTAAGATCCAACCTCTTACCACTTGTAAGTATATTCACACCATTTAAGCACATGTAGGAATAAAACATCTACATAAACCATTTTACCAAACAGGATGTCGATTCCTGCTTCACACTTACCAACCTGGAAGCTCCGGCATAGTCCATCACCTGTAAAAATTTATCAACATTAAAATCTTTTCGTAAAATCTATCATAATAAGAATGATGCCGATTCCTAATCGACGATTACAAACTTGGTATCTCCTGTAAAGTCCATCTTTTTCAAGGGAAAAGAATTTCCACCCAAGTCTTACCAACCTTGGGTGTTTTTAACTCTTACTCAGTAGGGTTATAGGTTGCTTTCTTTGTCGCATAAAACTCTTTAAGCCCTTTGGCTTTCCCATCAATCATTTTCCCAAAAATTTTCTTAACATTCCCATTGAATACTTTCTCAATATCAAATTCCTTCTGATCAGAAAAGAATTGATTTGAGATCTCAACCTTATCAACTTTTTGCTTAATATTTTCAAACTTCAAAGATGGAATTTCAACATCATCTTCTAAAGGCATAGATTTTTCTTCTTTAACCTCAACTTGTGGCTCCACTGATTTTGTGGAATCAGATTCATCGCCGACCTTCTCATCACACTTCTTAACAACCCACACTTGATTGTCTTTGGCTTTCTTTTTGTAAAAATTTTTCTTTGAACCCACACTTGGTGACTCAACATCAACAACCTTTTCTTTAAGTTTTTCAGATACTCCCTGTTTTGCTTTTGTCATTTGAGAATAAGTTGATGCAATGTGACCAGCTTCATTGCATTTGAAATAGGTTCGAGTATCTTTTCTGTGAAAAACTCCAGTTTCTTTTCTTTTCATCTCAGCAAGAAACTCCTGGTTTGATTGTTTCCAGAAAGGTTTCTTCTGCTCTTCTTCTGCACTTCCACCTGAAACAAATTTTGTATTCGTTTTAGAAACTTTGTCATTTTTATAGTTTTCAGGTGGTGTAAAACCCAATCCTTTCTTTTTGTAGCTACCATTATGGTTTGGTTTCTTTTGAAAACCAGAACCAGAATTGTAACCCTTTTTCTTGTTTAACCGTTGTTGAACTCTTGAAGTGTATTTCTTAGGTTTTCTAGTAAGATTTAAATCTTTTTTTCAGAAATATTGATTTCTGTCATTTTGAAAACCTTTTTGATCATGTCAAAACGAACACTTCTTATTGGAAACTCTTTGTCAGAATCATTCAAAGTATATGCTACTTCAAATGTTTCATCATCCAAATTTGATTTTGATAACAAAAACTCTTTACTGTAAGTCCTTTTAACCATCGGTTTTGAACTGTTGACTGATGAACTTGACCCTCCAGACTCAGACTTTGACTCAGACTCCTCATCAGTATCCAACACCTGATCGACCACCTTTTTTATTAACTCAGACTCATGATCAGGGTCAGACGAGGTGAACGTGACGTCAATGTTTTCTGGTAATTCATCAGTTGTATCGGTTTTTAACTTTATATTGACTGCCTTTTCGACTTGCTCCTCATTTGGTTTTCTGGGAGAATAACCTTCCCAGATTGGAGGCGGACACTTGTTATAGCTAACAGTCGGTTTCTTATTAGTATCTTTCTTCTTTGGCTTGTCGTCTTTGAATGCTTCAAAACCTGCAACAGTCGGATAAATTCGATCAATAAGATAATCAGAACTAGAATAACTCTGTAACAAACGTCTGATTCTCTCATTCTCAATTTTCTCCTTTTCCAACTTTTTCTTCAGCTCAGCATTTTCTTCAATGTAATGATTGATTGCTTTTTGTTTTGTCATCATTGTAGCATTCATCATTGTCAAAGCGTCTTCTCTCTCAGAATTTGTTTTTTGAAGACCAGTTACTGTCTTGTTCAAAACGTCATAAGATTCCTTTACGTAGTTTAGATTGAACAACAACTGCTCTTTCATCTTCTTATACTCAGCCAGCTTTTCATCTTTAGCTGCACACTCCTTGCATGGTTCTAAACACTTAGTGCAAGGCTTGATGACTTCCACAATCTTTTCAACTTCAATGATCTTCTCAACTTCAACAACTTTCTCAGCTTCAGTCACCTTCTTTGCTTCATCAACCTTAACTTCTTCATTTTGAACAATCTTATCTTTTTGAGCAACATTTTCAGACTTCACCTGCTTTTGCTCTTTTGCTGCTCTTCTCTCCTTCAGCTTTTCCAAGCGATCTGCAAAATAAAAATGAAAACTTTCAGGAGAGAGATGAGATTTTGCAATATTAATATGTTTTCTTCCTCATCATCACTACTGTCATCAGTTGGTGATTGATCAAACTCTATTATTTTTTAGAATTATCATCCAAAGAACCAGAATCAAATGGTGTTTGATCAAAAACAACTTCTCTTTCTGAACTTTCATCACTTTGTAAACTTTCATCTGAACTATGTGAGCATTCTTCTTATGAAACAGATTTTTCATCTTCATTCTTCACACTAACTCCAATAGATTTCATCCACTCGGTGAACATGTCTGGTTCTTTCACAATCTTTGCAATGAAAGCTTTAAGTTCTCCTTTTTCATCAACAAACATATTCCAGCTAAAGCCTTAGGTAGCCTTTCATCATCTTGATTGATTAAGCATGCTTTGCTATCGGACGAAATGTATTTGTTCCAGTTAAAACTTTCTTGATTCCCCAAACATGCTCTCTTTGAATCCTCAATCACTTTTCTACCATGAGCCACCTACGGTTCTTGTTGTTGTTGTTGACCAACTTGTTGATATATGGCTTTCCGGTAGTAGTCATCTTTTCCGAACGGATTCTTTGCATCATTCGCTTCTCTATTCTTGCATTCCCTCTTGAAATGACCTTTCTCCCTGCATTTAAAACAAGTAACTTTAGATTTATCGAAACCTAAAGTAGAAACATGTGCATCGAGAAAGTCATTTCTCCCAGTAATCAGTTTAAACTTTTCTGCTCTTCTTAGGACACTAGCCAGACACCATTTGATGTCCATTAACTCCATCTCTTCAGCGTCTATCTGATCGTAATCCTCCTTTGTTAGCATAGGATTCCCGACACGTCCAGCAACCAAACCTTCATAGGATAGAAGCACGGAACCAAGTAATGCCATGTGATCTTTTGCAACTTCTTCAGAGAAACTTTGACCATCAAGAAGATTTAAAGCAATGTTGCATTGGATCACACAACCATTTCCACTTTTAGAACTTTGATGCTGAAAGCTTGATGTTGTTTCTTTTGGATTAACACTTGGATATAAAGAGAATTCACTGTTTTGTTTGAACTTTGATTAACTTTTTCAGATGAGTCTCCAGCACTTAAAGCAATTTGAATCTTCGGACTTCTTTCAGCTTCTGGAATATTACCTTTGTAGTACATTTTCACATCTTGTTGACCACTTGGATTGTTCATCCTAGCAATCTTCTGCTGTTCCAGATCTTGACTCTCTATCTTCTCAATGAACTGAGAAATTGTCAACCCATCATATACCCCAGTGTTCTTCAGAATCATCAAGTAAGTACCCTACTCATTTTGCGGTAACGCATCAGCTAACTTGTCGACCCATTCTTCACGATCTTTGGTTATGCTCAGCATCGACCTGGATCGCACTAAGTGACAATATCTTTCAATAAGCTTCTTTGTATCTTCCCCAAGAAAACCAGTGAAAAGATCAAATTCTTTCTTAAGTAGTGCCTTTTTACTCTTAATCATATTTTCACTACCCTCAAACTTGACATTAAGAGCATCCCAAATTGACTTTGGAGTTTTGTCGTGTTGAAGTAGCACAAAGATGTCTTCTTTGATAGCCTGCTGAAGTAAACTGATCATCATCTTTTCAGCACGATACATTTCTCATTCTTGGTCATTAAACTCAGAGATTTGTTTTTCAGTTTGCAGTTCAGTACGAGGTAGAACATATCTCTTCAATATACACTCCCACGATCTTAGATGGTTAGCTTAAACCCAGTTTTCGAAACGATCTTTCCATCCGTAATATTCTTCAATGCTCATTAGTTTCGGGGGTTTTTGTGTAGTTCCGGTTTCATTTTCCAGATTCTTGTTTTGAGCAATGGAAGCTGGAGTAATCGAGGATGTGGCGAACGCGTTGAAAAACTCTTCACTCATGATGGACTCAAGTTCAAGCGAAATAACCCAAGTCAGATTCAAGCGGAATACCAAATTATCTTTTCAAGCGAAATACCTGAAAAAAAACAACTTCAAGCGAAATCAAAAGTTACAATTTCAAGCGAAATAACAATAAACAATTTCAAGCGGAATCTATGAAATTGTTTTCAAGCGGAATAACCAGCAAAGCGATTTGGAGCGGAATCACGATATTTTAAAGTAGAACCACTATTTTCAAGCGAAATCACAGATTTCGCTTCAACCTTTCAAGCGGAATAGGTCAATTTCTAGCGGAAACAAAACTTGTCCGTTCAAGCGGAATCACTTCGAAGGTCAGATTTTACCATTTTTAAGTTGAATTTTAAACTGATTTGTTCAAGGCTTTGTTAAAATGCACTTTTATACAATCTGTGAAAAATTGAGCTGATTTTAACCGTTAAATTTTGTTCAATTTTAGAAAGAAGGTGTAGAAGACAGAAAACACAATGAAATCAGGCTATAATCTGCAGAACTCCTCCTCCTATGCTCTGATACCACTTGTAGGATCGTGTGTCGACCCAAACGAGTCGTTCAGAGGAGTTTTACTTTGTTTCAGAGGAGGAAACTAAGAAACAAAGGTAGACATAGCTTGAATATCACTTTAATACTCTTTTTTATTGATTTAACAGCTAATACATCCACAGGATAAACCAGCAGCACTTCGGTACCCTATACAAGACAACACGTACAACTGATACTAATTTCGCTTGAGACACACTATTTATAGAGTCCTGATTCCGCTTGAACATGCCCAAGCGGAATCTCCATGTTCATACTCAAGCGGAATCTCTATGTCTGATTTCGCTTGAAACTGTCATGTCCACTTTCAAGCGGAATCAGCCTAAAAAACTTAAACTTTGCGATTTTCTCGTACAACGTGCCCTGATCTATCCTATCTAGTCTAAGACTCGATACAAGACGAAGTCGACAGATGTATGCACTAACATTCAGAAACAACGTTTGATGGCCCGCCCATTTGTGGGTCTTCAAAGATAGGAGGATAGTTGCTGGAGTTTTGGGGGGTGCTGAAAGGAAAACCCCCTCGCATGGACATCCGTGCGCTTCTTCTTCTTCGCCTCAACGGTTTCGGCGGCGGAGGCTGCTCTGGTGCTGGTGGTGGCGGTGGCGTGACCGCCTGAAAGTGTGGGTCCTTAGAGGGAACCCGTTGTTGAGGAGGTGAGTTATGGTGAGGGGGAGTAAACTCCCACTTATAAGTGCTCCACCTTTCAGCCCATATATCGGGGCCTCTGTATGGCGAACCTGCAAAAGAAGATCCGCTTGAAATTTCTATGGGATGTGTAGGCGTCCCAGAAGGTGGCATGGCGGGATCTGGATCATCGTCCAAATCCATGTCCTGGTACTCAGGAAAGTGGTATGCTGGCCCCAATGGGTTATGGCCCATTGGTTCATCATTTTGGTCGATCGGGTTGAAACGATTCTAAAAGTAAGGGGCGGGGTTCTGAAAAGAATGATGAGAACCCGAACGCTGCAATGAGTAGTGTGAGTGGTATGAGTCATGCGGCTCATCTTCCTGGTTGAGGTCCAAAGGAGTTGTGGTAGGAAGGTGAAGAACTGAGCGAAACAGAACGTCTCGCTGGCTCAAGGTAGGTCCTCCAATCTGGATGTGGGTCGGAAGTGAAAGTTGTAGAAGGAGTTTGCCTGTGCGAAGGCCCTGCTTCATGGTCGTGTCTTCCCTTCCTAGGTGCCCTGCCTCGTCCTCCTCATCCTCGTACTCTGGGTGGCATGTTTAGAATGTAGTCCTGCCAAAACAAGGAAAACAAACAAAAATATAAACCAAATAAGATTAGGATTAATCCTATGTCGTTTGCCTAGACTCGGAAGTTAAGGAATGTGCTACTGTGTCATTGAGATTAAACACAAAAGGCTAGTGTTTAATTCCCTCAATGTTGGCTCTGATACCAATGTGTCACACCCCGGTATTTCCACATATTACCGGTGGGCCTGGTATCACCCAATATTTCCATATATTACCGGTGGGCCCGGAGGGGAGTATCGTGACGTAGTTGATATCATCATAGTCAAATATACACAGTTTATTGCACAACGGAAGTCTTGGTAGAAAATACTATTACAAACCGAAATATAAAGTACGAACAAAATATTATATAGACGGTTGTAAGAGGATCCACAGGCGGATCTAAAACATAATACAAAATATTGTTCAACAGACTTTAAGCATTAAGAACTTGCAAGATTCTCTAACTAACGCACAGAGCTCCCAGCCAATTACGAATAGTACCTGTCACTTAGTCTTTTTGAAAAATACGTCAGTTTACACTAGTAAATACAATTAACCGACTCTTTTGAAAGAATTTATGAAAATTGATTTAAATGCACGAGGCACAAGTATTCTTTTATAACTTGGGACAATTATATTAAAAATAATCTTGTATCAGATTTACATGTTTGTCCAACATTTAGGTCCGGTATAAAAGCCGAACAAGATTAACCAACACACCACAAATATAACCCCATGGCGGGTCACCCCAGCAAGTGAGTATATCTTTTACATACGCAACTGACAGGTGTGTGCCTACACCCTGTGCTTAAGTCGTGGCCATTTACGATTTTTAAATTAGCCAAGGATATCCAGGACACTGTTGTTAACCCCCAATGTTATTTGTTATCAAGCAACACTGATTAAAACGGGATTATGCAATTTAACCATATTCGATTAAAACGCTTTTACACCCGAAAAAGTGGTAATATTTTACCGTATCCCAAGCCCGTATAAGGGAAAATAAGTTAAAAGTATTTACCTTAGCTTAAAATGCAAGATTTGTATTCTCAACCGTATAATCTACTCAAACAAATGCAAGTATCTTTTACTGGGGCGCCTAATCTGGAACGAAGGTTATATTAACCTATTAGATTACTAACGGGTATTATTTAAGTTGTATACTTAGACCGGTTAGTTTAAAGAAAGGTTTACGGTAAGAAACGCTAGATTAAGCGATGACCGTATTGGAATGTAGTTTAGACCCGAAAAGCATGGAGACTTGTATTATATGGGTAAACTAAATATATTCTGGAATATGAAGTTAAAATGATAAAGTTTGACCCTTTTCGGCTAATTTATGCAAACTAGTTACATAAACCGTACCGAACGCGTATTTGCATAACGGGTTACTGGATGAGTCATGTACAAGTTCCATAAGTTATTATGCTTTAAATATGTTATGATATCAGTAGGATATTAACAATTATGCCCCAAAAGAATTTAAAACCAATTTAAGTCCCGTAAGGGTATTTTGGTCATTTGAAGATTTATAAAAGAGGTTTTAAAGAAAACTGATGTTCTTGTCTATAACATTCTGTAAAAAATATTTATTTTATAATGTTATAACAGTAGCATATCATACATATGTGTGGTTTACCATTTATGACCAAACTATGCACCGTAGGGGCATTTTGGTCATTTCACATATGTTTTTAATTACAAAATTGGAAGTCTGAGTTCATGACTCATACCTACTATAAAACTATTAAAATTTATTTATAATTTCAGTAGGTAACAAGTCTTAGGTGTTAAATATGGTTTTAAACCATACTATGCACCTAATTAGCGTAAAAGTCAACATTTGACGACATTTGCGATGTTTATGAAATTCTGAGATTTTGATCAGCCTTGAATGTTTAAAATATTTTATTTTTCATATAAAATCAGTACGAAAAGGTTTGTCAAGTTAATCATATGTAAATCTCATTTTATTAACAAAAAGGGCATTATCGTCATTTATCGAATTTATACAAGAACTCAATGATATGGTCAGTTTATAATCTGACCCAATATTCCAAAAATCCCTAAAAATAATATCATAACAATATGTAATGAGTTTTGTGCCAAAATTTGGGTTTAAACATGATTTATGCACAAACGCGTAGTTTAATTAATAAAAAGTTCAATTTTATTGCATATCTTTAATCTGAGACCGGAAAATTATGTCAAAATAATTTTGACATATTTATATATCAGTAACTAAGTTATCTATATGACCATATATTCAAAAATCTCATTTTTAATCTATAAGGGCATAATAGTCAAAATTAAGCATAATAACGGAAACATGCAATAAACTCAAATTACTAAGGGACCAAGTAGTAGAACCTCAAAGGGTTATACTAACATATAATATGGTCACAAAGGAACCTTAAGGCATAAAGAAACTAAGCTAATTCGGGTCAGAACTGAAAGTCAAAGCAAAAGTCAACTTTTGCGACATTCGGTTGCGAACCGAGCCTAAACTCAGAATTGTCGAGTTGAACATGTCTAGACATGTTCTAATAATATTTACCAAGTTATTAAAGTGATAAAACATATTTTATAGCTTCTACATTATCAGTTATGAATTTTATTTAAAAACTGACCCGTTTGACTTTTATTTTAATTACTTTGACCCCACAATTAACTAAGTAAACGTGATAATTAGGAGGTGCCCTTTTGAGGGATTAATACCTACTTAATTACCAACTCATAGCCACATTCGTTTAGAACCATGGTTGGACCGTTTAAGTTTAAACTAATAGTCAAAGCATAATTACGATTACTTTGACTTTCGGTCCTTAGACATATAAAAACTTAATTATAGAAGCTAAGAACACTTACACAAGGTCCTAGCTCGAAGTTTTAACTGATGGGAGTCTCCTTATAGACAAGGATGCTCCAGAGAAGAAGTTGTGAGTGAAATTTGAGAGTGCAAGTTCAAAATGATCAAACAAGCACCTATTTATAGAGAATTGAGGGTCATGGAGATCATTCCATGTAACACCTCGTAAAATCACGTCCAATGATGTATTGACACGTGTAATAAACCCCAATAAAGTCAAACATTGAAATTTAAGGACTAATTTTTCGAAAAATCGAAAACTTTGATTATGAAAGGACTGGAAGTGTTAGCATACCTAAAATAAGTTTCTAAATGTTAGTGCATGCATCTGTCGACTTCGTCTTGTATCGAGTCTTAGACTAGATAGGATAGATCAGGGCACATTTTACGAGAAAATAGGAAGTTTAATAGTTGATTTCGCTTGAAAGTGGATTTGTATGTGATTCCGCTTGAAACTGTTCAAGCGAAATCAGATATGTGTTAATTCCGCTTGAGATGTCATTTGTGAGGTTTCACTTGAACTGATGATTCCGATTGAGCATGTTCAAGCGGAATCAGATCTCTATAAATAGGTCTTAGGTGTGTTGGAGCAAAATCAGTTGTTGTATGTGAGATTTTGGATAGCGAGGTGCTGCCGGTTTATCCAGTGATTGTACAAGCTGTAATATCAATCAAATCAGTGTTATAAGTGAACTGCAAGCTGTGTCTACCTTTGTTTCTTAGTTTCCGCCTCTGAAACAAAGTAAAACTCCTCTGAACGACTCGTTCGGGTCACTACTCGATCCTACAAGTGGTATCAGAGCTCAGGAGGAGGAGTTCTGCAGATATCAGCTGATTTTCATTGCATTTTCTTACTTCTACACCTTCTTTCTTCATTAAAACAAATTTTAATGGTTAAAATCGGCTAAATTTCACATATATGGTGTAGAAATGCATGTTAACAAATCCTTAAAAGTTTCAGCTTAAAATTCAGCTTAAAAATGGGTAAAATTGATCTTCGAAGTGATTCCGCTTGAACGGACTTGTTATGGGTGAAATTCTGAGCCCATATCCTGGAAAATATCTTGATATATTTCTTGTTTATATTGTATCTGTTTACATCCGGGATGCTGACTCAGGATATTGGTAACATCCTGAATGGTATCCTCAGGATCACTAACGGATTGAATGCAGGTACGTGGGTTAGAAGCTAGCAACGTTCATGAAGACCTTTTCTACTGAAGACTCGGTCCAAGTCGTTCACAAGAAGCCGTTGAAGCCGCATTACTCAGTCTACAACGTTCACATTGGAATATTCGGAGCATCCCATGTTTATAGGAATTTTAGTTTGTAATTCGTTACTATAAATAGTGGGTATATCAGATCAACTAGGACATCACAATCACACTCTCTACGCTCTCAACACTTGCTCTCTCGCAACCTTCACAAATTCATTGTAACACTTAGCGATCTGATCTATATCCTGCACTGTATCCTGAAGTTTAAAGCAATAAGAAGAACTAGGCAGCTGCGATTGTCAGCTCCCGAGGTTTTATGCCGGCGATCTAGATTGATCAAGGGCTTTCCTCGTACATCTCGTGTCAGTTACTTTACCTTTTTGCTCATTGTTTGATCGTAGATACAGCTCAATATCCTGAGCCGTATCCTGAACACTGTTTTTCCAAAGAACATAACCAGCATATTTTCAACACACTTTTTAGCACACTACCTCACTTAACTAATTTGATCACTTAATTGCTTCGGTAATTTTTGACCAAAATAATTTGGCGCCCACCGTGGGGCAAGTGGTGCTCTCTTTACTAAAAATCTCGGTGAAATCGTTAATTGGTTTTCTGTTTTCAAAACTTTTTGCCACATTGTTTACAATGGCCTCAAGATCAAACATGAGCTCTTCTACTGTGTCTGCTACAACTTCTGCAACAGTTGGTTCGGTGCTTCCACCGCCTCCTCCAAGGATGCCAGCCTCTACACAATCTCAAGATGTTATCCCTACTCGGAGTGTCCAGGGATCTGCTCCTGTTTTAGCTTCTAACGATGAAATTCTAACCTTGTTTGGAAGTGTGCAGGAACAAATGAGGCAGCAACAGGAAACAAACCAAATGCTTTTAAGGGAAATACAACTCCTGAAGTCTGGCTCAAGCAGATCTGCTGAGGATAATGTCACTCCATTACATCCCAGAGTGTTGAACTTTAGTTCAGCTGTGTATACTGAGGATAACAGGGGGAATATCGTGCCCAGCCTTCCTCAGAATCATACTCCTGAAATACCCTCCTCGGTCAGGATATCGACTGTGAGGAGCTCAGGATATGCTTCAGGATATGGGCAAAATCCTCTAACGGGTAACGTATCAAGCAATAATAATGCTATTGCCACTAACAGTGTTGGATCTCTGCAGGATACAACTGTAACGTCAGAATTATCCAGGGAGCTTCAGAAATTAAAGGATATGATATCCAGTGTACCTGGGGTGGTGCAGCCAATTCCTGAAGTATCCCAGGATAGCCACAGGATATCTCGGTTCGTGCATCCCATATGTGATGCTGAAATCCCAAAAAGATTCCAGACTCCAAACATGAAGCTTTATGACGGAACCACGGATCCTGAAGAGCATATTGCCCAGTATAGGGAAAGGATGGAGATCAACCCTATCCCTCCGGAGCTCAAGGAAGCGTGCATGTGCAAGGGTTTTGGTTCAACATTGACAGGATCGGCTTTGAAATGGCTCTTGAATGTTCCTCCACATTCGATTACATCTTTTGCTCACTTAGTAAATTTATTTAATAGTCAATTTTCTTGTAGTAGAAGCTTTGAAAAATTAACAAGTGATCTCTACAGGATAACACAAGGGCCTCAGGAATCCCTTAGGGATTATGTGAACAAGTTCAGCCGGGAATCAGTAGACATTCCCCATCTTGATGTTGCAACAGCTGTGCAAGCTTTCAAGATGGGGCTGCAAAAGGATTCTCAATTCTATCAAGACCTTGTAATGAACCCATGCAGGAACCTGGATGAAGCCCGGAACAGGGCTCTAAGATATATTCGGTTGGAGGATGACAGAAAAATGCAAGAAAAGATGAATGCATCCTCAACATATGAATCGACCAACAGGAAATCGGAATCCTCATATAGACCATATCGCTCTAAGCCATATGGCAGAAATGATAACAAGAGAGTGAATGCTGTTGAAGACGAGGATCCTGATGAATATCCTGAATTATCTGAATATTGTTTTTCTGTTAATATACCTGAACTAATGTATGCTATGCAGGGTTTGGGAGATAAAGCCAGGTGGCCTCGAAAGAATCAACAAAAAGCAGATTGGAAAGACAAGTCGAAATGGTGTGCTTTCCACGAAGATTTTGGACATATGACTGAGGATTGCATCGCTCTGAGGAAAGAAATCAGCTACCTTCTAAGCAAGGGATATTTGAAAGATCTCTTAGGTAGAAAGAAGAATAAGGGTCAGGATACTGAGAAGGATCCTGAGCGAGCGGCATCACCTCCCGCCGATGCCAAGATAATCAACTTCATTTCACGAGGATCCGACATTTGCGGAACTTCGTATTCGGCAGCCAAGAGACATGCAAAGGAAGCTAAGGCCGAGAGGGGAGACAGACCTATCAGGATGACCACGCTCACAACTGACAAAGTGATCACTTTTGATGCAGATGATAGGGATACTGTCCAGGATCCTCACCATGATGCTCTGGTAATAACATTATATGTGGCTAACCATTTTGTACGCAGGATATTGGTTGATAATGGCAGCTCCGTCAACATAATACAACTGGAGACTCTGAAGAGAATGAATGTGTCTCCGATGGATATCACTTCGAAGTCTACTGTGCTCGTTGGTTTCAGTGGAGAAGCTAGGAACACAGTGGGAGAGATAAGGCTACCCGTATATGTTGAAGGAGTCAACAAGATGCAACGTTTCTGTGTGATGGATTCTCTATCCTGCTATAACATCATCCTAGGAAGACCATGGATCCACGATATGAAGGCCGTTCCATCAACGTATCATCAATGCATCAAGATCCCTACCCCTTGGGGGGTTGTCAAGATCGACAGTGATCAGCAGGAGGCGAAAGAATGCTACTCATCCTCGATGAAATCCTCAACCAAACCTAGTGCAGCATAGCAATTAAAGACCCGGGCCCAGGATATCGTGGAGGATCCGGAGCAGGATGTGAAGAAAATTATCCTAGACCAGGATAATCCCGATATTTCGGTGCTCGTGGGAACCAATATCCCCCAGGATATTGAAGAACAATTAATTAACTTTTTGAAATGCAGGATGTCAACGTTTGCATGGAAGCATGAGGATATGACAGGTATATCTAAAGACATTATTACTCACAAGCTTGGAATTGACAGGCCATTCAAGCCTATACAACAAAAGAGAAGGAAATTCGCCCCTGAGCGGAATGAAATTATCCAAGAGGAAGTTGAAAGATTGCTGAAGTCCAGGATGATTAGAGAAGTCAAATTCCCTAGATGGCTAGCAAATGTGGTGGTGGTTCAAAAGAAGAATGGGAAGTGGAGAGTCTGTGTAGACTACACAGACCTGAACAAAGCTTGTCCAAAAGACCCATTCCCTCTGCCTCATATAGACTCGATGGTGGATGCCACTGCCGGTCATGAAATGTTAACCTTCATGGATGCATCCTCAGGATTCCAGCAGATTCAAATGGAACCTTCGGACCAGGAGGATACTGCTTTCATGACACCAACAGGTATTTATTGTTATACTGCTATGCCTTTCGGTTTAAAAAATGCAGGTGCAACGTACCAGAGATTGGTGAATATGATGTTTAAAGACAAACTGGGGGACACCATGGAAGTATACATTGATGATATGGTGGTCAAATCCAAGAAAGCTGAGGATCATCTTCAGGATATTAAAGGAGCATTCGATATCCTGGACCAGTATAATATGAAACTTAATCCTGCAAAGTGTCATTTTGGAGTGGGGGCAGGAAAGTTTTTAGGATACATGGTGACAAAAAGAGGGATAGAGGCAAGCCCGGAGCAGATCAAAGCTATCTTGAATATAAAGTCTCCCTCAAATATGAAGGATGTTCAACGGTTAACAGGACGAGTGGCAGCCTTAAATAGATTCATATCAAGATCCTCGGAAAAGTGTAAAGAATTCTATGATATCCTGAAAAAGAATACAAAGTTTGAGTGGGGTGAGAAGCATGAAGCAGCCCTGCAGGATTTGAAGCAGTATCTCTCAACCGCACCTCTATTGATGAAGCCTGAGGATGGTGAACCATTATCCTTGTATCTGGCAGTATCAGGGGATGCAGTAAGTGCAGTACTCGTAAAAGATCACGAAGGTCAGCAGTATCCTGTTTATTATGTTAGCAAAAGTTTATTAGATGCTGAAACTAGGTACTCTCACTTAGAAAAACTAATACTAGCTCTAGTAATGGCATCAACAAAGCTTAGACATTATTTTGAAACACATAGGATTCATGTTAAAACTAATTATCCTGTTAAGAATGTGCTTAGAAAATCGGAGATGTCGGGTAGAATGGCCAAGTGGTCAGCAAAATTAAGTGCCTATGATTTAGTATATGAACCTAGAAATGCCATGAAGTCTCAGGCTTTAGCTGACTTTGTGGTTGATTTTAGCAGTGACATTCAGGACGAGGTAGACCTAGAAGTTCAACAGTTAGGAGAATCCTCAGGATCCTGGACATTATATACTGATGGTGCATCTAATGTAAGAGGAGTAGGATTAGGAATACTACTAAAATCGCCATAGGGGGACATAATACCCCAGGCTGTTAGATGTGAATTCCCTGCTACTAATAATGAGGCAGAATACGAAGCCTTAATCGCAGGATTAGAATTGGCTAAGAATATGAATATTAAGAATTTGCAAGTATACGTTGATTCCTTGTTAATTACTAATCATTTTAATGGATCCTATGCAGTCAAGGGTGAGAAACTAATGGAATACCTCAGTATTCTTAAAAAATTAGCAGGATATTTCGATGTTTTTACACTTGAACAGGTACCAAGAGAGGATAACGCCGAAGCAGACGCATTGGCAAACTTGGGATCATCAATCAGGATACCGGAAGGAATCCCAATACCGATATTACATATCCTGTATCCTGCAACGGATCCTCAGCATAAGGAAGTAGCAAGTATTCAAGATCCTGAAGTGGTGTGTCCTGGAGAGGATCCTAAATCCTGGACAACTCTAATTATGAGATATCTCAAGGAAGGACATATCCTCGAAGACGAAAATCCTAAGGCATTTAGGATGAAGGTATCACGATTCACTATCATAAATAATATTCTATACAAAAAATCTCTTGCAGGGCCATACTTGAGATGCTTGGAGGATCCTGAAGCCAAAGAAGTACTTCAGGATATACATGAAGGGGATTGTGGTAACCATACCGGGGGTAGGTCATTATTTTCGAAAGTGCTGAGGACAGGTTATTATTGGCCAACAATGAGAAAAGATGCTGCAGAATATGCTCGAAGATGTGATGCATGTCAGAGGCATAGTAACATATTGCATCAACCAGCTGAACCACTATATCCTGTAGCATCCCCTTGGCCGTTCATGAAATGGGGGATGGATATAGTAGGGAAGTTACCAAAAGCTCCGGGAGGAAAAGTCTTTATGCTGGCAATGACGGATTATTTCTCTAAGTGGGTTGAAGCTGAAGCATTTGTGCAAGTTAGAGACCAAGAAGTAGTATCCTTCATAAAGAGGAATATCCTGACCAGGTTTGGAGTACCAGCTGAAATTATTTGTGATAATGGGTCCCAGTTTATAAGCAAAAGGACTACTGACTTTTGCAAAAGTTGGGGAATCAAGATGATAACGTCTACTCCGGTGCATCCTCAAGCGAATGGGCAAGCTGAGTCTTCAAACAAGATAATAGTGAATAACTTAAAGAAGAGACTTGGAGCCAAAAAATGAAGATGGGCCGAGGAATTACCCTTTGTGTTATGGGCTGATAGGACAACGGTAAAAAATGCAACCGGCCAAACCCCATTCTCCTTAGTATTCGGAGTAGAAGCAGTAATTCCAACGGAAATGGTGATACCTACGGCAAGATCTATCCTACAGAATCCTGAACAGAATCCTGAAGCCTTATGTCAAGATTTGGATACCATAGACGAAAGAAGAGACGCAGCAAGGCTAAGGATGGCAGCATATCAACGAAGAATATCCAGAGCATATAACAAGAACATAAGGACTAGGAGATTTCAAGTGGGTGATTGGGTGCTAAGGAAGGCTTTTCAGAATACTACTAATCCTGCCGATGGCAAGTTAGCTCCAAAATGGGAAGGACCATACGAAGTTGAATCAGAAGTAGGGAAAGGAGCATACAGACTCAAGAATATGGAAGGGGATATGCTACCAAGGTCTTGGAATGCTGTACACTTAAAGCTCTATTTCAAGTAAGAATAGAATTTAATTTCTATCTCAGAATGGTATGTATCCTATCTCTTTTAAATATATATGTTTATTATCTTGAACCCAATATTGACTTAGGCATCGGAGGGGTGTTAGCCAAGCTAACACCCACCTTAGTTTACGATTGTTTTGCAGCATATGCTCCAGGATATGGCTCCAGGATGTGTACTCAGGATAACTCAGAAGATTAGAGGATTGGCCCCCTCTCTCAGGTTTAAGGGATACTAATCCCTTCACAGGTTTAAAGGTATTCACCTTTCTCCCGAATTGGGTTTAAACACCCCGCCTGGAGCGCAAGTTATTCAGGGATAGTTCAAGGTGGCGGGACCAGTCCATGTAAAAGTGGCTGACAATTTCGTTACTGTTGGCTATATCCTGAATTCTAAAGGTATATGAGGATTGATCACCCTCTCTCACGAAAGGGTATTTTCATACTCTCTAAGGTTTAAAGGTTTTCACCTTTCTAAGTCTTGGAGTTTATACACTCCCGCCTGTAGCGCATGAAACTCAGGGTTTATCCCCAGTATACTAAGGGTTCATTTAAAAATATCAAGGGTTTTGCCCTGGGGTATTTGGAATTCATTCGAGTCAAAAATATGAATACAGTTGTGTTTCTATGTTAAGTACAGGGGACATACATCATACTATTCTGAGGATGGATTCGAGTTTATAAGTATGCATTGGGGACAAGCTTATAATGAAGAATTGAAATTGATTCACTAAGAATCTCTGGTATGATCTTTCCTTTTTATTTAGACAACTAATAGGTTGTATTTTAATCAAAATATTTTTCAGGATATTTACCAGGATACATTTATAATATGTTCTGAAAAACGTTCAAACAAAACAATTTTCACAAGTGAAATTTATATATCAACGACAACAATGATAAAGCCAAAAAAGGGTTATATTATTAACATAGCAAAAGATTATGCTCTTGGCTTCGTCTCAAACCGAGACCCATCCACCAAAAGCATAATTAGTTTCCTAACATATTTACTTAACAAATGAAGGCTTCGTCTTGGAACCCAAGATACCTCCACCTTCAATTGTTAATAGTGTTCAAAATAAACCATACTAACTGATGACCAAGGGCTTCGTCCTGAAACTCAGGATCCCTCCACCTTTGGCCATCATATTGTCTACATGCAGGAAATTAAAATTGTTTAACAGACAAGAAAAGTAAATTGTTCAAGACATCAACCATTAAACCTAAAAAAGTGGGCTCCGGCCTAGGCATCAATATCCATCATCGCCCACTCAGCTGCCCTTACACAGCGGCATCCTCTCCTGCTTTCCCCGGCTTCTTAGCACCAGCATCCTCACCAGCATCCTGTCCAGCATCCTCACCAGCATCCGCTTCGGCATCCTTCTTGTCTCCAGCCTGATCTGCCACCTCCGCTGACTTGGAAGATTCACCGGCTTCAGATGGGAGTGGCACAGCTTTGCCTCCAAGCTCCTTCAACTTGGCCACCCAGGATTCAATTGGCCAGGATGGACAAACAAGACCTGTCTCCTTGGCCTCATAGGCCATCTTGATGCGTGCTTGTAACAGGGAGACAATAGCAGAAGTCTTGATTCCTTCCCGGAAATTGATCATGGCCTGATCATGATCCATTTGCATGGTGGCCAATTTGAGCTCGGCATCCTGAGTGACCTTTTTCAGCTTATCCTCATAGTGCCGACTCTTCGCTTCAGCAATGGCACCTTGGTCGGCAACAGTAGTTTCAAGCTGCTTGATCCTGGCTTTATGGAGTGCGACGGTACCACATGCATCATTGTACAAGTAGAGCAAATGCTGGAGGCCCTGTGCACCAATAACAGGTACGAGTTAGAATATATATATATATATATATATATATATATATATATATATATATATATATATATATATATATATATATATATATATTGACCAAGATATCCTATCAGGATATCCTGTTAGGATATCCAGGCAGGATATATGTGCAGGATATATATGCAGAGTATGCGTCAGGATATTACCTTGTTAAGGAAGGATGTCATTGGCTCTAAGGAATCGGTAAAGCTGAGATCGTCATAGGAGAACCCTCCTGAGCTTGGAGCACTGACCTCAAGGCCCTTCCTCTTTTTCGCTGTGGAAGCACGAGTCCTTGGGTTGGCCTTGGGAGCTGGGAGTGGCTTGGAGCTGGTGGTGGCAGGAGCCTCCTTCTTGACTATGGTTGGAGTTGGATAGCTGTCGAGTTCGTCGAGGTCTAGATAGACTGGAACTTTGCTGGAATCTGCACACAGGGAGTAAAATTCTAAACCTCTCCTAATAATATCAAATAAAAACATGTCTGTACAAGATATTTTGCAGGATCCTTACCAGACATGTTTGCGCTTGAAAGAGGGCTTGGAGTTGGTGGAGATGGGTTGAAACTTCTCTCTGCCTCTGGAAGGAGTCTAATGGCGTCTATTCTTTTTTGAGAATCAGCGAGGGGAGGTGCAACTTTGCTGAAATCAGCTGCATACACAACAGAGAAAGTTGGTCAGTTCAGGATATAAAGCAGGATAAGAGGCAGGATTATCTTTAAACCCTAAATCCTACCCTTCTTCAACCATCTCATCGGATAATCCGTTCCCCCAGGGATTGAATCCCTTTTTACAAAGAAATATTTGGATTGCCAACCATCCTCATTCCTGGTGGCACGAAGTATCAATGGGTCACCAGAAGTAGAATAAAACAAGAATCGACAAGAGCCGTGGCATCTAAGTCGGTATGCTCGGGGGAGGTCATGGACAGAAAGATCAGGAATGTGGTTTCTTTTGATTTGGTCAAGAACGGATAAAACACGCCAGAGCATTGGCATGGTTTGGCTGAAAGAGATTTTGGTGATATTAAAGAACACGGTGATGAAATCTGGAAAGGGGAATTGTAGCCCTAGGGTAAAAGGGAAAGCGCTAAAGCATATCCACTCGCTGGAGACCATGTCTGACCGGATTTCCCGGTCAAACGGTCTAAACACGGTCCCTTCCGGGAAGATGCCGGAGGATTTCAATGCTGACAGATGGGCATTGTCGAAGGTACATGCTTCCTTCTCCGGCTCTTGGAGAAGGTTCTGTTGGATGAATGTGGGAGCCGAGTCGCCTGAACTGGACCTCGTTTGCCTAGGCATTTGGTCGCCTGAATTCTTGCCGGAGTAAGATAAAAGATGAATACGAAGATGAGGGAGAGAATATTACCTTTTTCCTTGTCGATTGTGGTTAAAAGAGAGATAAGGACGAGAAGATATAGGGCATGATGAGTAAATATAGGTCGGGTGGTTGAAAGCTGTCGCATCAATGGTCTTATCTTTTAATTACCTCGGCCACCGTGAAAAATGTAACCGTTAGTGCAGGATGTCAAACGGTAACATTTTTGGGGAGAATTGTTATGGGTGAAATTCTGAGCCCATATCCTGGAAAATATCTTGATATATATCTTGTTTATATTGTATCTGTTTACATCCGGGATGCTGACTCAGGATATTGGTAACATCCTGAATGGTATCCTCAGGATCACTAACGGATTGAATGCAGGTACGTGGGTTAGAAGCTAGCAACGTTCATGAAGACCTTTTCTACTGAAGACTCGGTCCAAGTCGTTCACAAGAAGCCGTTGAAGCCGCATTACTCGGTCTACAACGTTCACATTGGAATATTCGGAGCATCCCATGTTTATAGGAATTTTAGTTTGTAATTCGTTACTATAAATAGTGGGTATATCAGATCAACTAGGACATCACAATCACACTCTCTACGCTCTCAACACTTGCTCTCTCGCAACCTTCACAAATTCATTGTAACACTTAGCGATCTGATCTATATCCTGCACTGTATCCTGAAGTTTAAAGCAATAAGAAGAACTAGGCAGCTGCGATTGTCAGCTCCCGAGGTTTTATGCCGGCGATCTAGATTGATCAAGGGCTTTCCTCGTACATCTCGTGTCAGTTACTTTACCTTTTTGCTCATTGTTTGATCGTAGATACAGCTCAATATCCTGAGCCGTATCCTGAACACTGTTTTTCCAAAGAACATAACCAGCATATTTTCAACACACTTTTTAGCACACTACCTCACTTAACTAATTTGATCACTTAATTGCTTCGGTAATTTTTGACCAAAACAGGACTATTTTTGATTCTGCTTGAGATTGATTGTTTTGCTTGAAAATTTCAAGCGAAATCTACTATCTCGCTTGAAAGATCAGTGATTCCGTTTCAATCAACCTATTCCGCTTGAAAGTATTTCAAGCGAAATCAGTGATTTCGCTCGAAGATTGATTCCGCTCCAAATCATCCTGATTCCGCTTGAATTTCAAGCGAAATCAGATCATTTTGGTGAATTGCTTATCCCGCTTGAAACTTTTGATTTCGCTTAAAGTTGTTTTTCAGGTATTCCGCTTGAATCTGTATTGAGTTATTTCGCTTGAACAAGAATCATGAGTGAAGAGTTTTACAACGCGTTCGCAACATCTTCGATTACTCCGGCTTCCATTGCTCAAAACATGAATCTGGAAAATGAAACCGGAACTACACAAAAACCCCCGAAGCTAATGAGCATTGAGGAGTATTACGGATGGAAAGATCGGTTCGAGACCTGGGTTCAAGCTAACCATCTTAGATCATGGGAGTGTATTCTGAAGAGATATGTGTTACCTCGGACTGAATTGCAAATTGAAAAACAAATCTCTGAATTTAATGACCAAGAACGGGAAATGTACCGAGCTGAAAAGATGATGATAAGTTTGCTTCAGCAAGCTATCAAAGAAGACATCTTTGTGTTGCTACAACATGACAAGACTTCAAAGTCAATCTGGGATGCTCTTAAAGTCAAGTTTGAAGGTAGTGAAAATATGATAAAAAGCAAAAAGGCACTGCTCAAGAAAGAATTTGAACTTTTCAGTAGTTTGCTCAGGGAAGATACAAAGAAGCTAATTGAATGATATTGCCATTTAGTACGATCCATGTCGATGTTGAGCATAACTAAAGATCGTGAAGAATGGGTCGACAAGTTAGCTGATGCTTTACCGCAAAAGGAGTGGGGAACTTACTTGATGATACTGAAGAACACTGGGGTATATGATGGGTTGACAGTCTCTCAGTTCATTGAGAAGATTGAGAGTCAAGATCTAGAACAGCAAAAGATTGCGAGGATGAACAATCCAAGTAGTCAACAAGATGTGAAAATGTACTACAAAGGTAGTATTCCAGAAGCTGAAAGAAGCCCGAAGATACAAACTGCGTTTAGTGCTGGTGATTCATCTGAAAAAGTTGATCAAAGTTCAAACAAAAACAGTGGCTTCTCTTCATATCCGAGTGCTAATCCAAAAGAAACAACATCAAGCTTTCAACATCAAAGTTCTAAAAGTGGAAATGGTTGTGTGATACAATGCAACATTACTTTTAATCTTCCTGATGGTCAAAGTTTCTCTGAAGAGGTTGCAAAAGATAACATGGCATTACTTGGTTCTGTGCTTCTATCTTATGAAGGCTTAGTTGCAGGACGGATCGGGAATCCTATGCTTACAAAGGAGGATTACGATCAGATAGACGCTGAAGAGATGGAGTTAATGGACATCAAATGGTGTCTAGCTAGTGTTTTGAGGAGAGCAGAGAAGTTCAAACTGATTACTGGAAGAAATTACTTTCTTGATGCACATGTTTCTACTTTAGGTTTCGATAAATCTAAAGTTACTTGTTTTAAATGCAGGGAGAAAGGTCATTTCAAGAGGGAATGAAAGAATAGAGAAGCGAATGATGCAAAGAATCCGTTCGGAAAAGATGACTACTACCGGAAAGCCATATACCAACAAGTTGGTCAGCAACAACAACAAGAACCACAAGTGGCTCATGGTAGAAAAGTGATTGAAGATTCAAAGAGAGCATGTTTGGGAAATCAAGAAAGTTTTAAATGGAACAAATATATTTCATTCGATAGCAAAGCATGCCTAATCAATCAAGATGATGAAAGGCTACCTGAAGGCTTTAGCTGGGATATGTTTGTTGATGAAAAGGGAGAGTTTAAAGCTTTTATTGCTAAGATTGTGAAAGAACCGGATATGTTCACCGAGTGGATGAAATCTATTGGAGTTAGTGTGAAGAATGAAGATGAAAAATCTGTTTCATCAGAAGAATGCTCACAGAGTTCAAATGAAAGTTTACAAAGTGATGAAAGTTCAGAAAGAGAAGTTGTCTTTGATCAAACACCATCTGATTCGGGTTCTTCGGATGACTGTCTAACAAATCAGTAGAGTTTGATCAATCTCTAACTGATGATAGTAGTGATGATGAGGAAGAAAAACATATTAATATTGCAAAATATCATCTTTCTCCTGAAGGTTTTCATTTTTATTTTGCAGATCGACTGGAAAAGCTGAAGGAGAAACGAGCAGCAAAAGAGCAAAGGCAAATGAAGACAGACAGTGTTGTTCAAAATGAAGAAGTTAAAGGTGTTGCTGAGGAGATTGTTGACACGAAAAAGAAATGTGAAAATATGAATCAAGAAGAAGATTCTGATTTTAATGATAAAGTTCAATTTGCTAAAGAAGTGTTTCAAACAATCAAAAAAGTAGTTAAAGAAAATGAGAAAGTTGTTGAAGTTGAGAAGATCATCGAAGTTGAAAAGATTGTGGAAGTCATCAAGCCATGCTCAAAGTGTCTTGAATCTTGCAAAGAATGTGCAGCTAAAGACGAAAAATTGGCTGAGCTAGAGAAGATGAAAGAGCAGTTGTTGTTCAATCTCAACTATGTGAAGGAATCTTATGATGTTTTGAACAGAACAGTAACTGGTCTTCAAAAGACAAATTCTGAAAGAGAGAATGCTTTGACCATGATGAACGCAACAATGATGACAAAGCAAAAAGCAATCAATCATTACATTGAAGAAAATGCTGAGCTTAAGCAAGAGTTGGAAAAAGAGAAAATTGAAAATGAGAGAATCAGACGTTTATTACAAAGTTATTCGAGTTCTGATTATCTTATTGATCGAATTTATCCGACTGTTGCAGGTTTCAAAGCATTCAAAGATGGCAAGCCAAAGAAGAAAGATACTGGTAAGAAACCGACTGTTAGCTATAACAAGTGTCCGCCTCCGATCTGGGAAGGTTATTCTCCCAGAAAACCAAATGAGGAGCAAGTCGAAAAAGCAGTCAATATAAAGTTAAAAACTGACACAACAGATGAATTACCAGAAAACATTGACATCACGTTTACATCGTCTGATACTGATCATGAGTCTGAGTTAATCAAAAAGGTGGTCGATCAGGTATTGGATACTGATGAGGAGTCTGAGTCAAAATCTGAGTCTGGAGGGTCAAGTTCGTCAGTCAACAGTTCAAAACCGATGGTTAAAAGGACTTACAGTAAAGAATTTTTGTTATCAAAATCAAATTTGGATGATGAAACATTCGAAGTAGCATATACTTTGAATGATTCTGACAAGATATATTCTGACAAAGAGTTTCCAATAAGAAGTGTTAGATTTGAAATGATCAAAAAGGTTTTCAAAATGACAGAAATTAATATTTCTGAAATAAAAGATTTAAATCTTACTAGAAAACCTAAGAAATACACTTCAAGAGTTCAACAACGGTTAAACAAGAAAAAGGGTTACAATTCTGGTTCTGGTTTTCAAAAGAAATCAAACCATAATGGTAGCTACAAAAAGAAAGGATTGGGTTTTACACCACCAGAAAACTATAAAAATGACAAAATTTCTAAAACAAATACAAAATTTGTTTCAGGTAGAAGTGCAGAAGAAGAACAGAAGAAACCGTTCTGGAGGCAATCAAACCAGGAGTTTCTTGCTAAGATGAAAAGAAAAGGAACTGGAGTCTTTCACAGAAAAGATACTCGAACCTGTTTCAAATGCAATGAAGCTGGTCACATTGCATCAATTTGTTCTCAAATGGCAAAACCAAAACAGGGAGTATCTGAAAAACTGAAAGAAAAAGTTGTTGATGTTGAACCGCCAACTGAAAAATTCAAAATTTTTGAAAATTCGACTTATGAAGTTGGTGAGAATTCAAAGAAAAATTTTTACAAAAAGAAAGCCAAAGACAACCAAATGTGGGTAGTTAAGAAGGGTGATGAGAAAGTCGGCGATGAATCTGATTCCACAAAATCAGTGGAGCCATAAGTTGAGGTTAAAGAAGGAAAATTTGTGCCCTCAAAAGATGATGTTGAAATTCCATCTTTGAAGTTTGAAAATATTAAGAAAAAAGTTGGTAAGGTTGAGATCTCAAATCAATTCTTTTCTGATCAGAAGGAATTTGATGTTGAGAAAGCATTCAATGGGAATGTTAAGAAAATTTTTGGGAAAATGGTCGAGGGAAAGGCCAAAGGGGTTAAAGATTTCTATGCAATAAAGAAAGCAACCTATAACCCTACTGAGCAAGAATTAAAAACACCCAAGGTTGGTAAGATTTGGGTGGAAATTCTTTTCCCTTGAAACACCAGACTATGCTGGAGTTCCCATGTTGGTAAGAGTGGAACATGAATCGGCATCATTCTTTGTATTTGATTGTGTTTTATGTATAAGTGTTAAATCAGGGACATTAATTTGTACTTGATTTCCTACTAAGTGGTTGAAAGACAACATGATGAACCACATCCCCGTCCCTACAATTGGTAAAATCAACTAAACTTATTTTCCGGAAAAACCATTTTGATTAAAACAAACTTAAGTGTTTTGAAATATTAATGGAAAAATAGTTTGTTGAAAGAGGGAGTTCTGATTGTTTATGCCAAGTGAATTGCGAATTGAGGTTTGAAACATTTCTGTACAGTTTGTTTTCAAATTTCTTTAAATGTATTTGCATTTTAGGGGGAGTAAAAATTTCAGAAAATTCAAAAACATTAGAAAATTAGAAAAATCCAAAAACATGATAAAATCAAAATGAGTTTTGTTGTGAAAAAGAGGAAATGATAGTACATCAGTGGACAATCACAGCATGCTTAAGAAATGTAAAGTTAAAAATGTGATAAACAGTCTCACGGATGATGTGTCAGTAGGTTTTTGCACATTTAGTAGATTGTGACAAGATATAAACCTAAAAATTCAAACTTGCTTATTTTGTGGGTAACATTTCTTGGATATATGGGTAACCCCCGAAATCTTGTTTGAAAGGTCCCTCTTTCTGAGATACTAGGTCTTTATACTCAGTGATATCTGGGGTATTATCCCGGGACTTCTGCTGAATGGAAATTCTGACCTAGTCCCCGTATAATACTTTCTGTAAATGCTTTAAAATATAAGCTCGCCCTCAGCAAAATGATGAAACAATAAAATTGATAATCATTGCTGTTGAAGAAAAGATCCTCTAAAGGGGACACACCAAAAGTCAAAGCCGTCATCTCTCTGCGTATACGGAAGTATCGACCTGAGCTCTCACGGCCCTCGCAATTAACCCCTTTACAGATATCATCTGTGTATACTCACCTGTAAGACTGAATATTGGGATCTGGATACGGGAGTATATTCAAGTAGTGGGACACGCGAATGAGTTTAAGTGCTTAAGACATTAATATCGTATCTCGAAACATTTGAACTTTGTGTGAAAATTTAAGTGGACCAATATACTGACAATCTATGTGAATTGTTTAGAACTTAAAATGTATTCAAGCATAACGGTGTTGGTGATTTGTCTCAGAAACTGATATGATCCTGTTACACAAACTCATAAAAATATTGTCTGTAAATATTTCTTTACTGCATTTCATTATATTCAAAAATCCAAAAAGATTTTAGTGTGTTTTAGCATAATCGTTTGAAAAATCCATAAAGATTTTTTGACAAATGATGATGAAGAACTAATTTTCAAAGTTCCAAGTGCTAAACATGATGACATTTTTATGAGGGGGAGTTTGTGTTTGAAAAACAAAAGTGTTTTGATCAAATTTTCAAATGGTTCATCAAGATTATAGTTAATTTTGAGGGAGAGTCTAAATTTGTGCATACATCTATATTCTAAAATGTTTAAATTTGAGACTTTACTTTGGGGTAGAGATTATGCAGGCATAAAGCTTAGCCAGGCTGATCGATCCTGAGAAGCTTGTGTTTAAAGAAGCCAGGTCACGATACCTGAGGATTCTGTGGATAGAGCATGAGCCAGGTTTCAATTTTGTGGACAAAGTTTGAGCTAGTCAACAATCTTGAACCTGTGAAAGCCAGATTACGATCCTGAAGCAGATGATGCTGATGAACTTAAGGAATGCCAGCACATTGTTAAGGGGAGTCTGTTAATGTTGATTGATAGAGTGAAGCCCAGAGACTGATCAAGACTGAAGTTTCAAAGACTCGACACAGTTAGACTCGTCAACATCTGAGGGGGAGTCTGTTAGTGCATGCATCTGTCGACTTCGTCTTGTATCGAGTCTTAGACTAGATAGGATAGATCAGGGCACATTTTACGAGAAAATAGGAAGTTTTATAGTTGATTTTGCTTGAAAGTGGATTTGTATGTGATTCCGCTTGAAACTGTTCAAGCGAAATCAGATATGTGTTAATTCCGCTTGAGATGTCATTTGTGAGGTTTCGCTTGAACTGATGATTCCGCTTGAGCATGTTCAAGCGGAATCAGATCTCTATAAATAGGTCTTAGGTGTGTTGGAGCGAAATCAGTTGTTGTATGTGAGATTTTGGATACCGAGGTGCTGCCAGTTTATCCAGTGATTGTACAAGCTGTAATATCAATCAAATCAGTGTTTTAAGTGAACTGCAAGTTGTGTCTACCTTTGTTTCTTAGTTTCCGCCTCTGAAACAAAGTAAAACTCCTCTGAACGACTCGTTCGGGTCACTACTCGATCCTACACTAAATAACCTCTTACGATGTTTATGTTCACAAATGAGCCACTTGATGATCGAGTGTAGCCGTTTGCGTAATTAATTGAAAGTTTGCGCAATGAAGGGTTAAAAGTGTCAACATGTTAATTCTTACCTCTGAGTGAACTTTTAACAAACCAAGAGCTTCATGATATTTGATTACACTCTCGGGAATGCCAATCAATGGCCGTCTACGGTTTTTATGCCTATAAGTAAAGTTACGCGCAACTTGCAAGTTAGAGGGACTAAAAGTGTCAGTATGTTTAATTATACCTCTGAATGATCTTTTAGCGAACTCGAAGCATCGTGATGTTTAATAATACTCTCAAGAATGCCTAACATGGATTAGATAAGGCTTCGATGCTATTAAACGATGATATGCAAAAGTTTGCGCATTAGAGGAACCAAAAGCGTCAACTTTTGAACCTACGCCTTTTGGTGACCATTTAAGCGATCGAGAGCATAGCAATAATTAAAATCATGCTTGGGAATGCCCATTATAGGCCATGGAAGGCTTGGATGTTAGTAAACGACATTTCGCGCTACTTTGTGCGATTAAAGGACTATTTGCGCCAAACTGCAAAAGTATGCCGATTCGTATGGTAACGGACCTTCCGGAATATGACCATGAGTTAAACATGCCCTAATTATCCTTTATATAGCTTAGATATAGGCTTAGAGGTGTTTGGTGCGCAAAAAATAAACTTTTAAGTCATGCAAGGACTAAAAGTGTCAAAAAGTGCAAAAGTTTGCATTTTCGCGCATATCTTGCATTCTGAATATATCCGGACACCCAAAAATTTATGTAAGCATTAAAATATTTTGTTGTAGTGTTCGGCATGATAAAATTCCATTCGTCGCGTAATTTGGATCGTTTTTCACGTCCGTTCGTGTTTCGTCGTAGTTAGACGAACAACGTGACCGTGCGGGCAAACGAACCGACATCTGACATGTTTTTGAGCATGTTTCATGTCCCCTATCTTTAGACATCTTAGTAGAGCCTTGAAATGAGGTTAACGGGCCTTATACGCGTCAGAAAAGCCTTTTAACATGTGCAGGGACTGATATTGTACATTCTGCCAAACTTTCAGCTGAACCAGGAGCTTAGGCGGGCCGCGTAGACCTCCTGGTGTCTCCTACGCGGGTCGCGTGACATGTACAGCAGTAGAAAACTTGTTTTAGTTGCTGGTTTTGCTTAAACTAGGTTCCATACTCTCATATATCAATTCTATGGGCCATTATGGGCACCCATAGTATTGGAAAACAATGGGTAAGATGTGTACGGTCCAGATTTAATCACGTTTATCGAGGAACGACCCTAACGGTCCTCTAAATCCTATATAAACCCACTTGATCTTGGCTTTCATTCAAACCTCATTCCATTTCTGATAGCTCTCTGAATTCTTGGAGGATCTTGAGCTTCTTGAGAACCTCCTTCTGTCCATAGGACCTCTTGTAAGTGTCCTTTCGTGCTTAGTTTAATTTGTTTAGCGTTTATAGCCTAAAAGTCAAGCGTTTTCGATAAACGCTTTGACTTTTAAATGGTTGAGCCATTGTTCACTACGAACATGGCTACGTGACCGTAAGTAGGAAGGTGTTAAACCCTCAAAAGGGCACCTCCTAATTACCACGTTTACTCAGTCAATTGTCGGGTCAAATTTCTTAATAAAAAGTCAAACAAGTCAGTTTTTACAAATAAATTCATAACTAATAATACTAAAGTTATGGAACATGTTTTAACACTTAAATAACTTGGTAATTAATATAAGAACATGTTTAAGCATGTTCAACCCGACGATTTTGAGTATAGGCTCGGTTCGGAACCAAAAGTCGCAAAGGTAGACTTTTGCTTTGATTTTCAGTTCTTACCCGATTTAGCTTAATCTGGATATGCCTTAGGGTTCCTTTAGGACCATGTTATAGGATAGTATAACCCTCTGAGGTTATTCAACTTGGTTCATTAGTTATCCGATTCATATGCATGTTTCCGTTAAATGCCTAAATGTTGACTATTATGCCCTTTCAACCTTAAAACGAAATTTTTGAAAATGTGAGAGGATAGAAACCTTCATTATTGATTTATAAACTTGTCCCTAAAATTTGATATCAGCTTGAGGTCTAGATTAGGAGTTATGCTCATTAGCGTAAATGAAAAGCTTTTTATTAATCAAACGGCATAGTTAGCTTTTGGCCTATCTAAACCTACATTTTAATACCAAACTTTTTACCCACTGATGTAAAATAATATTTTGGGATTTTTGAAGATTTTTATTTATTTTTAGGCTGAGCATAACATAGGGTTCTAGCTTTGATTATGTTATTGTCGGTTTTGCCCTTTTGGCCTATAAAATGAGTTTTACAAATAATTTTGATACCAAACCTTTTTCTGCTGATCTTATATGATAAATAAAATATTCTAAGCCTTTTGGAATAATAAAATTATCAGCTTTCATTATAAATCCCGGAAATCGCTTAAAATCGCCTTTTTACGCGTTTTAAACGCATAGTATGTATTAAAACTATTTTAAATACATAAGACTTGACACCTACTGATATTTTAAGTAAATTTTCATAATTAAACAGTAGGAAAAAGTTTTAAACTCAGAATTCTAATTTTGACCTTTAAGGCTTATGTGAAATTACCAAAATGCCTATTCGGTGCATAGTTTGGTTATCATTAATAAATTTCACATATATGCAATACCATACTGATATAACTTATTAAATTGAGTATTTTTACTGACTATATCAGACCTAAACCTCAGATTAATATATAAACTCTTTTATAACCTTTAAAATGACCAAAATACCCTTACGGGGCATAGTTTGAGTTTAAATTCGTTTTGGGCATAATGGAAGGTATCCTACTGATATCACAACATATTTAAGGCATATTAACTTAGGAAACATGTTCATGACTCATTTGGTTACCCGTTACGCACTTTTCGCGTTCGGATCGGTTTATGTAACTAGTTTGCATAAGTTAGCCGAAACGGGTCAAACCTTATCATTTTTAACTCGAAATCCAGAATGTGTTTAGTTTACCCATATTAAACAAGTATACAAGCTTGTTGGGTCTAAACCACATTCTAATTCGGTCTTCGCTTAATCTTGCGTCTGAACCGTATATCCTCCTTTAAAACTAACCGGTCTAAGCATAGGCTTAATTAAGACCCGTTAGGAATCTAATAGGGTATTAAAAACCTTCGTTCCAGATTTAGGAGCCCAGTAAAAGCTATCTGCATTTGCTGATTGTATACGGTTTAGATAAATTGAATAATTTGCTCAGGTAAATACTCTTAACTTATTTTCCCTATACGGGCTTGGGATACGGTATTATAATAATACCGCTTGGTCGGGTATGTAGTCATTTAAATCGGATTGTGATTAATGTATTTACATAACTCGTTTTATTCTGTATTATTTGGTGTACGGCCTTTGGGGGTTAAATGACCATGTCCCGGATATCCTTGGCATCATTCAAAGAAATGGCCACGACCTAAGCACGGGGTGTAGGCATACACCTGACAGTTGCATTATGTAAAAACTGGTAATCCACTTAAAGGAATCAACCTTGTGGGCATTATACATGTGGCGTGTCAGTTAATCTTGTCCGGCTCTTCTAACCGGCCCTGACGGATGACAAATAAGTAAAACTGTATACAAGATTATTTTTAATAATTGTCCCAAGTTATAAAAATTTTTGTGCCATGTGCATTCAAATCAATTTTCTAAAACATTTTTCAAAATGAGTCAGTTAATTGTATTTATCAGTGTAAACTGACGTATTTTCCAAAAAGGCCAAGTGCAGGTACTAAACGGAATAGGCTGGCTACTCCTAGCATCAATAAAGAGTCTTGCAAGCTTAGATGTTAAAGTCTGTTGAACAATTATGTTTTATTTGATCCGCCTGTGGATCCTTCACATTCCGTTTGTAATACTTTGATATTACTTTATATCGGTTTGTAATATTATATCTTTTGCTTCCGCTGTGCATTAAATTGTGTTGTTTGACTATGACGATATCAACTACGTCACGATACCCCCCACCGGGCCCACCGGTAATACGTGGAAATATCGGGGTGTGACAGGTTGGTATCAAAGCCAACATTGAGTGAATTAAACACTAGCCTTTTGTGTTTAATCTCAATGACACAGTAGCACATTCCTTAACTTCCGAGTCTAGACTTGAACTAGGAATGATCTCATCCCTGTTATATGTATGCATTGTTTTCAATACTTCTGTATCTCCGGATCGTGTCGCCGAGCAAAGCTGCCATTGGTGGAGGCTCTCCAAATCCGAAGTTTAAGAATGTAAAGCTTCGTGCTACAGCTCGAATAGGCGCACGACCTGTATGGAGGAATGACCTTTTGAACGTATTAATCATATTTCAAATTCTTTACCCAAGACTTTGGAAACTTCAAATGAGTAGCCAACATCGGAGGAGTTCGTACTTGAAGGTCCTATTCCAAAGATAATACCTATGAAATCAAAGGACACATATTTCTTACCTCCAAGTCTTGGAATCCCAGACTTGGAATATACCTATCCTGATCTATTTCATGATCCATATTGTTGATTACCTATAAAATCCTTGGGTTCCACTCTTGCAAAGATTCCAAGATAGAAAATTTGGATTACCCACCAAAACTTTCGGTATTCATACCTCACGCAGAGAACCAAGGAGAAAATTTCCGGAAATAAAGTAAAGAAGAAACTCTTTCGTTGCTTTTCATTTCTTTATTAGTCCTTATAAGGACATACTTATCCTTCAGTCCCTTCGTGGACGACATTATTTCTTTCAAGCCCCGTTTAGGGCAATTCTGTACCTCTTTTAAAATCATTGGAATATTTTATCTAAATTTCATTTTATCATTATATATGAATATAATGTATGAAATAAATCAAAATATCATTCCTTTTATAAGATCTATCATTATAATAAAATGGCAAAATCTAAAAAGGACAAGACCTAGCCCATGTGTCATTTTAAGACAGGGCCAAGATGGTAGTTCCTCAATTAGATTCAGATCCTTATTAACATCTCGCTTTAGGATTGTTCTGCGTTAAATATTAAAAAGAATCTTAAGGGTAAGACCTAGCCACATGTCATTTTAGACATGGCCAAGATGGTAAAACCTATTCAAAAGATTCAAATACTTGTTAACATCTGAAAACATGTTAACCTTCCTGACAACGGTGATGCGATAAAATCACTTTTTAAAACTAATCTGCCAGTATATATATTAAAAAGAATCTTAAAGGGTATAACCTAGCTTAAATGTCATTAAAGACCTGGCTATGATGGTAAAACTTGTTTAAAAGAGATTCAGATCCTTGTTAACATCTGGAAACATGTTAACACTCCTGGCAACGGTGATGCGATAAAATCACACTTGTCATCTTTATATTGGGAGTTCCAAACTCCTTATTTAGCCTAAATGATTAATAGGAATCATGGCTAATAAACGTCGAACATGATGTATACATCAAAACATCCATTTAAGATATATGCCTACGGGCAAAGATGTAATCATGACAAAGATAGTTTTATTTCATAACTTCCTGTCAAAAGGCAATGAACTATGAAATTTTTCCGATCCAAAGGAATCATTGATTATGTTTTAAAATTTCCCTAGTGACAAGGCCTCTGTGCCATCAAAAAAGTCGTTTGGAACAAGCCCTTGTGCTATATATAAAATGTCGGTACGACGTTGACAGTCGTGATTTATGTCCCCTGTCTAATAAATATGAAGGATTATATTCCGTTTAAACGCCAAAGATGGTTTATTTAAAAACCTAGGCCAAACATAATCAAATAAATTTAATACTATCTATTGGCCTATATGGTTTATTTGCACCAGGGCTATTTAATCATCAAACTCGACGATTCGTTATATAATTAAATAAATTATTACTACTTGGTATGTAGCCTTCTAAGCTTCACCATGGCTGACTCATCTGAAGCTCACAATCATCCAGTTGATCAGAATAATGATGCAAGACTGAACTTAACGGGCACCGAGTTACAGGCTATGTTAGATACAGCCGTAAACAAAGCCGTGGACCGTGTATTAAAGGATCATAAGCGAAAGTGCGATAAAACCCCAAATAAGGGTTACAAAAAGGGTAAGGCCGGTTCAAACCAGTCCAAGCCAAATGAGGCAAAACCCAAATGTAGAACCTGCGGGAAGCAGCACTTCGGAAAATGTTTCCGTGAATAGACCAGGGGATGTGGCATCTGTAAGGAGATGGATCACAAGACTCATGAATGCAAGGACTTAAAGGACGCCACATGCTATGGTTGTGGCGAGAAGGGGGCACATAAAGACCCGCTGCCCAAAGAAGGCGACTAAAAGGAAATACACTTTAGAGTCACAAGCTAAGCCCTGTGGAATCTGTAATAAAGAAGGGCACAAAACTTTGGAGTGCCAAGACATAAGGACGTAACCTGCTATGGTTGTGATGAAATAGGGCACATCAAAACTAATTGCCCAAATAAAACCAAGAAGCCTGGGGAGGCTAAGAAGACCAAAGCTGGGGGCTCTCAAATGAATGCTCAAGAGGCCATTCAGGATGACAATGTCACAACAGGCATTTTCCTTATTAAGGACGTTTATACTAGAGTATTATTTGATTCAGGTGCAAATAAGTCAGTCATAGACAATAGATTTTGTAAATTATTAAATCTGCTTGTAAAAACTCTAAACGTTAAGTATGAAGTAGAATTGGCCGATGGTACCTTAGAGACTGCTTCGGCAGTATTAGATGGATGTTTTATATCTATTAGGAATCATTCTTTTCTGTTGTCCTTGTTTTTATTAAAACTAGAGGGACTCGCTATAGTGATAGGAATGGATTGGTCGTTTTGTAACCAAGCCCATATTATGTGTGATAAGAAGCAAGTAGTTATCAAGACTCCTTATGGTGAGCCTTTAACAAATCAAGGAGACACATGGTATGGAGTGCCTAAACACTTGTTGAATTTGGTATTTAATACCAAAGCTTCAAGTATGGAAAACTCAGAAGAGACAAACAACAGTCGCAATGCTAGAGATGCGACAAATGTTAATGGTGCATCAAATGTGAACATCAATGTTAATGGAGTTAATCTCCAAAACTGTAATTAACGCAGCTGTTAGAAAGGCTATGAGAAAAGTCATGAAAAGGTTCAAGAAGCCGAATGTTGCTTGCTCTAAAACATATGTCGCTGCTCATAAGAAGAGCTTTATTCATACTTTATATGCGAAGAATAAGCTAAACAAAATCATATATGGCAAGGAGCCCCATTTCTTTTAGGATGTACTTAAAAGTACTTCGTCTCTTGGAAGTCAAGAGACTTCAATAGTAAAAAGGGGCCATCGATTGTAGGAAATTGTCAGATGAAGTAGAAACCATTAGGCATATCAGCGGTTATGCTAGAAAGGACACGGTGAGGTATGCATCACATGTGACAACCCTCACCAAACCAGGTATCCGTACGATTTAATTAACTATTAATTGTTGCCTAATTACTGTGCTTAACTGAGATTTCTGATAAACTGCTACTTGATTGTTGATACTTGTACATATCTGCATCATACTTTGATTTTTCCGTCACTACATTATTTACTTACTAAACTCTAGTGACAAACATGATGCACAAAAGCACAGTAGCATTTCGACGGATAACCTATTGAACATGCTGATATAGCCAGCATCAGGCAAACACTGCCTCTAAAGGCCTGAATGAGCCAGAAATATTTTACCACACCCATAGTGTGTGTAGGGATACAAGGGTTGTATAACTACGTCTCTAGGAATAAGATACAGAGATTGGATGTGCCTAAAACGTACTCTAAGCACGAAACACAACACTTTTATCAACATACTAGCTTCTAGCTAATTAATAAAGTGCCAAAATATGAGGAAATATTCCTGACACTTTGCAGAATAAATTGTGTCGCTAAAAATATTATTTACGACGCTTAAAGGATTACTTAAGCACTTTAACGGATTACTATCCAACCGAACAACCGGACTATACCCGGAACATAAAAATATTGCTAGAAATATTATTAGTCTTTTTCTGAGCCAGTTAGGGTCCCTGATTACCCTAACACCCGCTTTATAACGCATCAAACAACTAACGGGGTTAATCTCTAAACTTAACCTACTTAACATAACTGAACTCTAACCGTGTGATTGGAAACGAACCGGATGTCCTTTCCCCCTAAAGATTTCGGCCAAACCAAGGGACAAGAGGGTACAAGATTTTGAATATTTTATTTGTTGATTGTGGATATCTAGAGAACATAAGAAACCGTTGGACGATGGCTCATGTTTTGTCTATAAAATCCACACTAAACCCACAAGACTTGACACCACAAATCACCAACACTTTCTACTCTCTCCTCTCCTCCCTATTCTCGGCCGAGAGCACCCACAATCCATCCATCATTCTCGAGTCTTGATCTTGCTATTCCAAGTATATACAAGTGTCGAGGATCACGTATAAGGAAGCTTGAAGCAAGCGGAAGTTGAAGGACCTCACTCATTTGCTTTTATCCACGCCATTTTCGCCAAAGATCTTCCCTAGCCCCGAGCTAGAGGTATAACGTTTAAAACTCGCTCTTGATCGTATCTAAAGTGATTAATATGATTTTTAACGGTAAAAAGTCGGAATCATGCGTTTTGAATCTTTAAAGGCTACTAAAACTCGAATATTGTTGGTTAAAAGCTTATAACGCGTGTAAAAGTCGTAGTATTCGAATATGTTGATTATTGAGGCCCGATCTACGTTGTGGTGGCTCTTATCATCGTTTAACCCGACTTTGTTAAGATCACGAATCTTGACATACGCATGTTTCTATCGGTACAAGGGTTAAAAGGTGAAACTCCACCACACGAGAAACATGAACTTGTGTAAAAGTATTTTGACTTGTAAAATAGTATTTAAAACGAGCCGATCTACGTATGTACAAGTGGTATATTCGTAGAACCAAGTGTCGAGAAAATCATGTTTTATAAAAATTGGGTAACATGTTAACAAATATGATATTTTACAAACTACAATAGTATAAACACTTGTGAAACGAAAGATCCGACAAAATAACAATTTTTACAAAAGTTGTCGGGAAGTTGTAAAGAATGATTTGTTCTAAAAACGGGGTTTTTACAAGACTAAAACTATTTTATACATAGATCCACTAAATATAAGGTGATCTACACTATGACTTTCAGAAAAATTACAAGTTCATGTAACAACGCGACTTTACATACTAGTCTACAAGATTGATGTGTTAAAACTGGTTTGAAGTATCGAAAATTGATTGGTTGATTAAAGATATTGTTGAAGTGATTTTGTAAAAGAAAATGATACGCTTGAAAGCGTGGCCACCTCCAGTTATAGGGGAAACTCTGGCGAAAATTTTCTAAAATCTAACACTTAGAATTATTTGCAAGTGTTAAACTATTTTGAGATGTTTTCAAAATATATTTCGCCATGACTTTATTTATTAAATAATCGGAGGTGGGATTTTCACAAAAACTAAACGTGATAAATATTTATTCAATAGATATATTTTTCACCACACTGTTTACGATTATTTTGTGAAAATATATAAATATTATTTTTAGAGTAAAAATAATATTTACAAACTGTGACGAACCCAAAATAATACCAACACCTACACGACAAACATATAAGTTACAACGGTAAGTACTATTACCACTAAATCGCCAAAACGTAACTTACGCTTTATACGGAAATATTCATAAATGCGGATATTGTCAACGTATTATTTTGGAAAGTATTATACGAAGAGAAAATATATTATTTTTGAGAAAAATAATTATATTTTGGAATGAGAAATAAAATATATTAAGTGAGACTTAATATCATAAACGCACATGTATTAAATCCCCCATCCTTGGGAAGGAAATTAACTACCAATTATGTACAAGGAACAGTTGTCTAACTGTTTCCCAAAAATTAAACTATAAAGCTAAAGCACGGCCATCCGTCTAATAGAATTAGCACATGTAGGTCGTTGCACAGCTTTCGGACATTTGGAGTACTCTATTTAGCGACGCACTGACTGTGAGTTCATGTCCCCCTTTTCTCTTAACTGTTTTCAGTTTTCTAAACTGCGGGGGTGAAATACATGTTACAATGATTATGAATATGTTTATACATGGTATGATTAGCGTAAGGAGGTTTATTACTTAGATCATGTGAGTGGGTAGGCGGAAACTTGAGGCCATTAATCCTCATAGTAGGACCGAGGGACAGGAGCGGTAGATCTATCTGGGTGTAGCGAGCCCAGCCCCACGTCCAGCTGAACGGACCTCGGGGTGACTTAGTGCCCGACGCATAAATCCGCTAGGTTTGAGTCTTCCTACTTGCACTTCACACATATCAATGGCCTTGCAAACCATTGGTGATCTCTCTTTTTCCTTATTTGCTACATACCAGGTTTTTTTTTTGATAAAGATAAAGGTTTGTTTACGCACTTTCGCATGAACTCGCTCAACATTATTGTTGATTTTTCAACTTACATGTATTTCAGGAAACTAACGATCTGGCGCGGTATGGCTTGTTTTCCGCTGCATTAGGCCCGAGGTCATCCAGGGTTCGAGACTTGTGACTCTTTCCTGGACAAGTCACAGTCCCTGAACCATGTTTACTTTAAGTTTGCATTTGTAATGTTTAGACAAGTTATGGTTGTTGGGTGTTAACCCGTTAAGACAATGTTTAATATTTTTATTATCAATGGATGATCTTGCATATTTTAATTCATATAGCTTGTTATGACTAAGCTATGGTATTAAGAAGTCACACCAAATTAACCACGCTTCCGCAAAGCCAGGGTGTGACAGCTTGGTATCAGAGCTCTGATCATAGCGAACTAGGATTCCTTCTCGAGTCTAGACTATGATCACTAGGGCTCTCACGAAAACATTTTTACTGCATACCACTTAAGTCCATATCCAAAACGTTTTTACAAACAAATGTTGAGCACATTTCATTTATTCATTATTAGGCTCAGTCCTGAAGACTGAGGCTCGGTCTTGGAGGCCGAGGCTCGATCTTAGAGATCGAGGTAGATGTTATTTATGTTAGGCTCAGTCTTGGAGGCTGAGGCTCGGTCTTGGAGGCCGAGGCTCGATCTTAGAGATCGAGGTAGATGTTTGTTGTTTTAGGCTCAGTCTTGGAGGCTGAGGCTCGGTCTTGGAGGCCGAGGCTCGATCTAAGAGGTCAAGGTGGATGATAGAGCAGTCTTAGAGACTGGGAGGAATTTGGCTAGTGGGACTAGGAATGTCAGTCTAGGAGACTGGGAGGTTAGTGGGACTAGGAGAATTATTTGAATTTTTATTGTTGACTCACATGTTTATATGAATATATGATTGATTATTATACGTATGTGTGTTTGTGTTACACACGGCATGCCTTCATCATGTACTAGAAAGATGGACACTACGAATCCCATGGCCATAGTATTAGACGACATAGTTTCATCGGAGCACGAGGTGTACGTTCCCGATACTACCGGCACAGACGATGACGACTCTCAGCCCTTTTTGCGTCGCCTGAATGTCGTAGTAGAGCCTACTGATGGCCATCTTGTTGGGAATTTACCATTCGCGGTGATCCCTGTTCCTGTGCCCCTTGCCGCTTACCCTATTGTTGATATGCCCCCCTGACGTGGCCTCTGACGACGATAACGATCTACTAGAAAGAGAACCCATTTGAGGGCGAGGCCCTATTGCTGCTGGAATTAACCTACTGCTTGCGGACGCTCCTGCAGGGGAAACTTATGCCCATTCCCCTGTCCCAGACTCATTTGAATTTCTGACATCCGCCTTTTCGCATATATAGGGAGTGCAGCACCATTCACTCGACGCCGACCCTGATACGGCATCATCAGCTGCACCGGTTCCCTCACACAGCTTGAGTTTGATCACAGTATTGAGGGTGATCTTGTTCTTCTACCTGGTGTTGATCCAGACCATGACCTTGAGTTCATACACTTAGACCAGCCCTTGGAGGATCCTGTAACCCCCTGTGATGGTTAATCCAGCTGATTTTGAGACGGAGTTGTTGATCCGGAGCCAGCCATGGCCCCTGAGCCAGGCGTTGCTCCTAACACCGCATTGGAACATGACCCTGTTCATGCCAATGCACCTGCTGTTACTCCTTGATTGATCATCTGCTTGGACGAGAGAAAATTTGGGGTAACTATGCAAGACAATTTATTATTACGGGGGCCCACGTAATAACGACTTGTAGTGCACAGAAATCCTGGTGGACTCTGCGGGCCAAGCTAATGAAAACCAATGTAGCAGGAAATAACTCGAACACGAATGACCAAGGCGATGAAGCCTCGACTTCATTCTATTTCAAGCAACAAGCCAAATTGGCAAGCCTATGTGAAGGCTCAGAAAATTTATTTCCCCACCCATACATTGAGTATAGTTATGTGTAAAATTGGGTGAGTACATGATGGCTTATGGCGCTATGTATCTCATGGACAATTGGAAAGTTGTCTAACCCACTTCATGCCATTTCGGCAGAAGAGAATGCCACCCAGGCGTGACACAAACACCAATATGTTGCCAAGGATAGAAGCCGAGCTGCAAAAAAAAAAACGCAACTCACAGGCAATTGCACGACATGAAGCTCTCCGCTTATAGCACAAGCAATGGCACTACTGGGAATAATCCCCAGCTGACCGCACCTTTAAGCAGTTCCTAAACTGCAAGCCTTTGAACTTCGACGAAACAGAAAGCGCCATTGCATTTGTTCGTTAGTCCGAAAAGATTGACTCCATTCTAAGAAAGACTAACTGTTCGCCCCAAACAAAGTGATACCTTTACCTCGGGATCATTTCTAGGTGGCACAATCTCATGGTGGGACCATCAGGGTCAGGTCTTGGCACAGAATGCTGCTTATGCACTAAGCTCGGACGAGCTCAAGGGAATGATTGAGAGGAAATATGGTTCAAGGAATGGAATCCAAAAGTTTGAAGTGGAGTTTTGGAATTTGAAGATGGACAAACCAAGGATTCCTGAATATGTCCAGCGATCGCACGACTTGTCTAGAGTCGTCACCTACTAAGTCATTGATGTTGTATGATGCAGATTGGTACCTATAAACCTTACATTCTGGTCTCGATTCATGGCAATGCAATCGCAGTAATCTATTGTTTATGTTCTAGAACATGAGATGTTATGTGATTGATTTGTTTATAACATGGGATGTTATGTGTTGATATTGTTGTATACTTACGTACACTTTACTTACTATGACTTGACTCATACGATCATCATGTAGAAGATGCCTCCAAGACGGGATGTACGCATACCCACCAACGAGGCGGAACTTCAGGAAATCATTGCTGCAGTCATCGCACAATGCGAGGCCCATCACTCCGAGCGCAACGGAGGTACCTCGGAAAATAACGGTTGTCCCTACTGGCACTTCCTCAACTACAAGCCTCCGAAGTTCGACGGCACTGGAGGTGCCATAGCTTTTGTGAAATGGATTGAAAGTATGGATTCCATCTTTCGAATGAGTGGTTGTACGCCAGAACAACAAGTCCTATACGTTTCTGGGTTGTTTCAAGATGGAGCTCGACTATGGTGGTACCTTCAGGTTCAAATGAAGGGCGAAACCGCAGCATACGCATTATCGTGGGATGAACTGAAGGGAATGATGCATGAGAAGTATTGCTCCAAAGAGGAAACCCAGAAGTTGGAAGGGGAATTCCAGAGCCTGATAATGGAAGGTCCAAAAATGTTGGGATACATGCAAAGACTTCATGACTTGGCACGAGTTATTCCTCACTTAGCGGAACCAGAAATGAGGAAATTGGGACAGTTCATTTGGGAACTGGCACCACAAGTCTTGAGCTTGATGGCAGCATCTACGCCACCAACAACTATTGCTGCAAGCAAGATGGGTTTGGCACTCGTTACGGAAGCCATTAGACTAGAAAAACTTGCAAACCCTGATGGGGAAACTCAGGTAGAGTCGTCTGGAAAGAACAAAAGGAAGCTTACCGAAGATGCCCGAACAAATAATGATGAACAAAGATCTATTCGAGGTTGTTTTGACTGCGGAAACAAAGGGCATTTCAAGAAAGATTGCCCTAACAACAGACAGGCCAATGATAAGATTTACTTAGAACCTAAATTAAGACGTGCTGGGTGCAAGTATCACCATGAATGTGGATGTCGGAAGCCTAGGTGCGGGAGGAAAAGGCACAACAAGGATGGTTGTGGGATGAAGAGTCCCAAACAAGGAGAAAACCGTAACAACGCTCAAGGTGGAAGCAGGAAAGGAAATGGCCGAGTGCTAGGATGCTTCCATTGTGGGGACATTGGACATCTTAAGAGAGAATGCCCAGAATTGAAACAAGGCCGTGAGAGAACACCCAGCATCGGAGTTTGTGAAGCACGCCAGGATCCAGGCATGATAACTGGTACGTTCTTTAACAACCAAAACTTTCGCATCTATCTTGTTTGATACTGGTGCCGATTATAGCTTCGTAACATTAGAATTTAAGAATATGCTTGGTTTAACTGCTAGTAAATTAGATACTCAATTGAATTGGCGAATGGGAAGTTAGTAGAAACTAACGAGGCGACTCGAGGTTGCGTAATCGAGTTGGGAGAGCGTGAGTTTGCTCTCGATCTACTACCAGTCCAGTTGGAAAGCTTCGACGTGGTAGTAGGGATGGATTGGTTATCAAGTAACAAAGCAGAGATAGTTTGTCACGAGAAGATAATTCGTATCCCGACCGATGGTGGTGAGACCATTGTTGTTCATGGGGAGAAGCGTGAGACGCCGTTAAGGATGATTAGCTGCCTGAAAGCAAGGAAGTGTTTGCAGAAAGGATGTGTTGCTTTTCTGGCACACATTGTGGATAAAAAGGCTGCTGAGCCGAAGATCGAAGACATCCCTGTCGTGAGGGAATACCCAGAAGTCTTTCCAGAAGATTTGCCTGGCTTGCCACCTCAAAGGCAAGTGGAGTTTCGAATTTACTTAGTTCCAGGCGCTGCGCTGTGGCTAAGGCACCTTACAGACTTGCTCCGTCTGAGATGCAAGAACTGTCGACACAACTTCAAGAGTTGTTAGACAAGGGTTTTATCCGACCAAGCTTCTCGCCTTGGGGAGCTCCAGTTTTGTTTGTGAAGAAGAAGGACGGTAGTTTCCGTATGTGCATTGACTACAGAGAGTTGAACAAGATGACGATCAAGAATAGGTATCCTTTGCCAAGAATCGATGATCTGTTCGACCAGCTTCAAGGTTCAAGCTTCTATTCAAAGATCGATCTTCGATCTGGATACCATCAGCTACGGATACAGGAAGAGAGTATTCCGAAGACAGCCTTCAGAACTCGATATGGACACTACGAGTTCCTCGTTATGCCGTTTGGATTGACAAACGCACCTGCAGTGTTCATGGATTTGATGAACCGAGTTTGTAAGCCATACCTGGATAAGTTCGTGATTGTATTCATCGATGACATCCTGATTTATTCGAAGACAAAGGCTGAGCACGAGCAGCATTTAAGAGCCATTCTGGAGCTGCTGAAGAAAGAACAGCTGTATGCCAAACTCTCTAAGTGCGAGTTTTGGCTGCGTGAAGTCCAATTTCTTGGACATGTAGTAAATGAAGGTGGGATTCATGTGGACCCAACCAAGATCGAGGCGACCAAAGATTAGGAAACGCCAAAGACGCCAACTGAGATTCGGCAATTCTTGGGTTTGGCTGGCTATTATCGAAGGTTCATCGAGAACTTTTCAAAGATCGCTCAACCGTTGACACTCCTCACGCAGAAGGATAAAAAGTTTGATTGGGGAATCAAACAAGATGAAGCGTTTCAGATATTGAAAGATAAGCTTTGCAACGCGCCAATCTTAGCTCTACCAGAAGGCACTGACGATTTCGTGGTATACTGCGACGCATCGCGTCAAGGATTGGGTTGTGTGTTGATGCAACGTCAAAGGGTTATCGCCTACGCATCACGCCAACTGAAAGTGCACGAAAAGAACTACACCACTCATGATTTGGAGCTAGGCGCAGTGGTTTTTGCCTTGAAGATCTGGAGACACTACCTTTACGGTACAAAGTGCACAATCTTCACAGATCACAAGAGCCTCCAGCATATATTCAACCAGAAGGAGTTGAACATGAGGCAAAGGCGATGGGTCGAGTTGTTGAACGATTACGACTGCGAGATCAAGTATCATCCAGGGAAGACGAATGTGGTCGCTGATGCCCTAAGTCGTAAAGAGAGAATCAAGCCCATAAGGGTTAGGGCTATGGAAATGATAATTCAAACCGACCTTTTCTCGCGCGTTCGTGCAGCACAGAAGGAAGCTCTCAAGGAGGGAAACCTTGAGGAAGAATATCTCCGTGGGATGGAGAAGATATTGGTGCCAAACAGGGAAGGAACGTTATGTTTTGAGAAAAGGATTTGGGTTCCTCTGTTTGGTGGTTTGAGAGAGGTTATCTTTGATGAAGCTCACAAGTCGCGGTACTCTATCCACCCTGGAGCGGATAAGATGTACCAGGATCTTAAAGATTATTACTGGTGGCCTAGGATGAAAGGCGATGTTGCTATTTACGTGAGCAAATGTTTAACTTGCGCCAAAGTTAAGGCGGAATACCAGAAGCCTTCGGGACTTCTGCAGCAACCAAAAATTCCCCAGTGGAAGTGGGAAGAAATCTCCATGGATTTTATTACGAAGTTGCCAAGAACGCCAAAAGGCCATGACACTATCTGGGTGATAGTGGATCGCTTAACGAAGTCAGCACACTTCTTACCTATCCGCGAGAAGGATAATACAAGCAAATTGGCTGAAATCTACATGAGAGAGATTGTTACACGCCATGGAGTACCTCTCTCGATTATTTCTGATAGAGACGGGAGGTTCGTATCGAGGATATGGCAATCCTTCCAGGAAGCTTTTGGCTCAAAGCTGAATATGAGCACAGCTTTTCACCCGCAGACCGACGGTCAAAGCGAGCGGACGATTCAGACGTTGGAGGACATGCTGAGAGCATGTGTTATGGATTTAGGCGGTAGCTGGGATAAGCATTTACCCCTGGTTGAATTTTCATACAACAACAGCTACCACACCAGTATTGGTGCCACGCCATTCGAAGCGTTATATGGGCGCAAGTGCAGATCGCCGCTCTGTTGGTCTGACGCAGGTGATAGACAATTGGTAGGTCCCGATGTAGTCCAGGAAACTACAGATAAGATCGCGCAAATCCGAGATCGCATTAGTGCGGCTCGTGACCGTCAGAAGACCTACGCAGATCTGAAAAGGAAACCTCAGGAGTTTGAGGTTGGGGATATGGTTTTGTTGAAGGTATCACCCTGGAAGGGTGTGGCACGCTTTGGGAAGCGTGGGAAGTTGAATCCGCGCTACATTGGTCCTTTCAAGGTTTTGGAAAGAATTGGGACCGTAGCATACAAGTTGGATCTACCTGCCGAACTGAATAATGTTCACGATACATTTCATGTATCCAATCTGAAAAGAAGTCCAACTCAAGTTAATGTTGCCATTCCTACCGACGAAATTCATATTGATGACACACTCCACTTCGTTGAAGAACCTGTCGAGGTCACGGATTGGAAAGTAAACAAGACCCGCCGGAGCAGTGTCAAGCTCGTCAAGGTTCGCTGGAATGCTAGACATGGTCCTGAGTTCACCTGGGAGCGTGAAGACCGAATGAAAGAGAAATACCCCCACTTATTTCCTGAGAACCCTGCTTCTACAAGCAGAATTTAAAATTTCGGGACGAAATTTATTTAACGGGGGAAGAATGTGACAACCCTCACCAAACCAGGTATCCGTACGATTTAATTAACTATTAATTGTTGCCTAATTACTGTGCTTAACTGAGATTTCTGATAAACTGCTACTTGATTGTTGATACTTGTACATATCTGCATCATACTTTGATTTTTCCGTCACTACATTATTTACTTACTGAACTCTAGTGACAAACATGATGCACAAAAGCACAGTAGCATTTGGACGGATAACCTATTGAACATGCTGATATAGCCAGCATCAGGCAAACACTGCCTCTAAAGGCCTGAATGAGCCAGAAATATTTTACCACACCCATAGTGTGTGTAGGGATACAAGGGTTGTATAACTGCGTCTCTAGGAATAAGATACAGAGATCGGATGTGCCTAAAACGTACTCTAAGCACGAAACACAACACTTTTATCAACATACTAGCTTCTAGCTAATTAATAAAGTGCCAAAATATGAGGAAATATTCCTGACACTTTGCAGAATAAATTGTGTCGCTAAAAATATTATTTACGACGCTTAAAGGATTACTTAAGCACTTTAACGTATTACTATCCAACCGAACAACCGGACTATACCCGGAACATAAAAATATTGCTAGAAATATTATTAGTCTTTTTCTGAGCCAGTTAGGGTCCCTGATTACCCTAACACCCGCTTTATAACGCATCAAACAACTAACGGGGTTAATCTCTAAACTTAACCTACTTAACATAACTGAACTCTAACCGTGTGATTGGAAACGAACCAGATGTCCTTTCCCCCTAAAGATTTCGGCCAAACCAAGGGACAAGAGGGTACAAGCTTTTGAATATTTTATTTGTTGATTGTGGATATCTAGAGAACATAAGAAACCGTTGGACGATGGCTCATGTTTTGTCTATAAAATCCACACTAAACCCACAAGACTTGACACCACAAATCACCAACACTTTCTACTCTCTCCTCTCCTCCCTATTCTCGGCCGAGAGCACCCACAATCCATCCATCATTCTCGAGTCTTGATCTTGCTATTCCAAGTATATACAAGTGTCGAGGATCACGTATAAGGAAGCTTGAAGCAAGCGGAAGTTGAAGGACCTCACTCATTTGCTTTTATCCACGCCATTTTCACCAAAGATCTTCCCTAGCCCCGAGCTAGAGGTATAACGTTTAAAACTCGCTCTTGATCGTATCTAAAGTGGTTAATATGATTTTTAACGGTAAAAAGTCGGAATCATGCGTTTTGAATCTTTAAAGGCTACTAAAACTCGAATATTGTTGGTTAAAAGCTTATAACGCGTGTAAAAGTCGTAGTATTCGAATATGTTGATTATTGAGGCCCGATCTACGTTGTGGTGGCTCTTATCATCGTTTAACCCGACTTTGTTAAGATCACGAATCTTGACATACGCTTGTTTCTATCGGTACAAGGGTTAAAAGGTGAAACTCCACCACACGAGAAACATGAACTTGTGTAAAAGTATTTTGACTTGTAAAATAGTATTTAAAACGAGCCGATCTACGTATGTACAAGTGGTATATTCGTAGAACCAAGTGTCGAGAAAATCATGTTTTATAAAAATTGGGTAACATGTTAACAAATATGATATTTTACAAACTACAATAGTATAAACACTTGTGAAACGAAAGATCCGACAAAATAACAATTTTTACAAAAGTTGTCGGGAAGTTGTAAAGAATGATTTGTTCTAAAAACGGGGTTTTTACAAGACTAAAACTATTTTATACATAGATCCACTAAATATAAGGTGATCTACACTATGACTTTCAGAAAAATTACAAGTTCATGTAACAACGCGACTTTACATACTAGTCTACAAGATTGATGTGTTAAAACTGGTTTGAAGTATCGAAAATTGATTGGTTGATTAAAGATATTGTTGAAGTGATTTTGTAAAAGAAAATGATACGCTTAAAAGCGTGGCCACCTCCAGTTATAGGGGAAACTCTGGCGAAAATTTTCTAAAATCTAACACTTAGAATTATTTGCAAGTGTTAAACTATTTTGAGATGTTTTCAAAATATATTTCGCCATGACTTTATTTATTAAATAATCGGAGGTGAGATTTTCACAAAAACTAAACGTGATAAATATTTATTCAATAGATATATTTTTCACCACACTGTTTACGATTATTTTGTGAAAATATATAAATATTATTTTTAGAGTAAAAATAATATTTACAAACTGTGACGAACCCAAAATAATACCAACACCTACACGACAAACATATAAGTTACAACGGTAAGTACTATTACCACTAAATCGCCAAAACGTAACTTACGCTTTATACGGAAATATTCATAAATGCGGATATTGTCAACGTATTATTTTGGAAAGTATTATGCGAAGAGAAAATATATTATTTTTGAGAAAAATAATTATATTTTGGAATGAGAAATAAAATATATTAAGTGAGACTTAATATCATAAACGCACATGTATTAAATCCCCCATCCTTGGGAAGGAAATTAACTACCAATTATGTACAAGGAACAGTTGTCTAACTGTTTCCCAAAAATTAAACTATAAAGCTAAAGCACGGCCATCCGTCTAATAGAATTAGCACATGTAGGTCGTTGCACAGCTTTCGGACATTTGGAGTACTCTATTTAGCGACGCACTGACTGTGAGTTCATGTCCCCCTTTTCTCTTAACTGTTTTCAGTTTTCTAAACTGCGGGGGTGAAATACATGTTACAATGATTATGAATATGTTTATACATGGTATGATTAGCGTAAGGAGGTTTGTTACTTAGATCATGTGAGTGGGTAGGCGGAAACTTGAGGCCATTAATCCTCATAGTAGGACCGAGGGACAGGAGCGGTAGATCTATCTGGGTGTAGCGAGCCCAGCCCCAGGTCCAGCTGAACGGACCTCGAGGTGACTTAGTGCCCGACGCATAAATCCGCTAGGTTTGAGTCTTCCTACTTGCACTTCACACATATCAATGGCCTTGTAAACCATTGGTGATCTCTCTTTTTCCTTATTTGCTACATACCAGGTTTTTTTTTTTGATAAAGATAAAGGTTTGTTTACGCACTTTCGCATGAACTCGCTCAACATTATTGTTGATTTTTCAACTTACATGTATTTTAGGAAACTAACGATCTGGCGCGGTATGGCTTGTTTTCCGCTGCATTAGGCCCGAGGTCATCCAGGGTTCGAGACTTGTGACTCTTTCCTGGACAAGTCACAGTCCCTGAACCATGTTTACTTTAAGTTTGCATTTGTAATGTTTAGACAAGTTATGGTTGTTGGGTGTTAACCCGTTAAGACAATGTTTAATATTTTTATTATCAATGGATGATCTTGCATATTTTAATTCATATAGCTTGTTATGACTAAGCTATGGTATTAAGAAGTCACACCAAATTAACCACGCTTCCGCAAAGCCAGGGTGTGACATCACAGTCATTGATGGCAATACCCTTAATTAGTGAGGACATTAATGAAGTCCATAAGAAAGATTCTCTTATGCAATATGGGATGGTCCAAGTTTTAAGGACCTTATTAGAAAAACCTATTATCCGCATCACAAAATGGAAAAAGATGGAATAAGAATTTTCTGACTCTCACCATAAGAGTTTTAGGCTGTCGACAGTATGTTGCAAATTTTAATTCATTGGCTGAGATAGTTCCCTATTCCATTTACCCAAAATCTAAGCTTAATGCAATAATTATTGGTGGTTAGCAACGGCAATAAGAGGGCACATTAAGATTTCAAAGCCTACTCATTATAAACCCATTATGGATCTACCTCAGCTACTCACGTTTTATAGATTAAGAAATAACCAGTCAAAGCTGAGACTGCCCTAAATTTGTCAAAGATTTTGCAGCTAAGTTTAAAAGGATTAAGAATGGAGGCGTTTAACCCTCCTGATGAATGATTAGAGGCAGATCACTCTAATAATGACACCAGATAAATCCCTTATTGTGATTTTATTGCTAGGAGTTACGTTTGGTTTCAGGTGCTGCTAAGTCTCTCATAAGACCATAAGTTTAGCAAACTTTTAGGAATTTTTCCATAAGAACCCTAGATATTAAGTGTGAGGTAAAACTTACAGGCAAAACCGTAAGAACCATTTCTTTTGTTCCTGTCAGAAACCTTCAGTCGTAGAATTCTAGAAGTATCCTCTCTCTAGAGGAAGTGCGTCAGCATATATAGTTGATATCTCTTTAATCTCTATCGATTGCGAACACCAGAAGGTATGATAAAAGCGCCATATGAGGATTGGTGTATCTTAATATGTTCCATAGATTGCTTCCATGCCTGATCAGTATGGAGGTTTAATGCATGGGACCACAAAGATATTCTGATGGTCATATGGTACTAAAGTCAGCTAATGGTATTCAAAGATGATATCCAGAATGGAATTGTCCAAGTAAATGTCTCCGATTAAGGAATTCGTGGACTCGTAACATAAATGTGTCACTTATCTTACACGGACTATGATAGATGAACTGGAGCCTAGGATTTGGAAAATCTCTGTAATCACCTTGTACCTTGGTTATCTTCTCCAAAGATTACCCTGTTTACCTCCTGAAAGGCAAGTAGAGTTAAGATTTATATCCCATTTAGGGCTGTATTATTATGAAATCTCCAAGACGGCTAGCACCATCATTGGAAGAATCAAAACCCTGATTAAGTTAGTTTTAAAATAGAGATTCATATAGCCTAACTCAATATTCTGAGAATTCGGTATAGTTAATTAAGAAAGACGGTTCATTTTGCTTATGCATTGATTACCGCAACCCTAATTAGGCAACAATTAAGAATTGTCATCAACTGCCCAGGATCGTCGATTTGTTCGACTAGCGGCGAGGATTAGCTATTCCTTAAAGTTTAGTTTTAAGCAGTGGTTGGAATAACCATCTCACCTTAAAATAAGATTTTCTATAATAGTTGTTATATAAGTATCAAGGCTGCTTCCTTGGAGACCTTGCGTAGATGGAATGTTAAACATTTATTGTTAGACAAAAGATTGGAAAGTCCAATTATCAGGATCTGAAAGTTGCCTTGGAAACAACGAATAAGATCATATAAATCCTTAATCATCTGTAAGTTACCAGTATTCGGCAAAAAATCAAGGATTAATGAAAGTAGCAACCCTCCTAAGTTCTTGTTAAGACATAAGATTCAACAAAAGATATCACCCTGGAAGGGTGTGCCAATTTGTTAGTTACCAGGCTAGCTAAGCTTTGAATATATAGAATTATTCGAGGGAATCGGATGTATCAAGATCAAATAGCTTATAAGCTAAAACCTATTTAAGGAGCTTGGCGGAGCTCGCAATGCATTACACACTAATGATTTAAGGATGTGTTTCACCAATAAGTCGAGAAGCATTATCACATAATGATATGCAGATTTATGATATGATGAGAAACCTGTATCGATTGAGGATCGATAGGTTAAGAAGCTCCAAAAAGGATACGTGTACCTATTATAGAGGTCAAATTGGGAGCTTGGAAAGGCTCTAGATATGCTATAGAAGTTAAGTCCATTATGCGACAAAAAGTACTTCTAGCATTTTAGCAAATCTCGAGGTCGAGATTTCTTTTAAGGGGGTGAGGATGTAACACCTCGTAAAATCACGTCCAGTGATGTATTGACACGTGTAATAAACCCCAATAAAGTCAAACACTGAAATTTAAGGACTAATTTTTCGAAAAATCGAAAACTTTGATTATGAAAGGACTGGAAGTGTTAGCATACCTAAAATAAGTTTCTAAATAACCTCTTACGATGTTTATGTTCACAAATGAGCCACTTGATGATCGAGTGTAGCCGTTTGCGTAATTAATTGAAAGTTTGCGCAATGAAGGGTTAAAAGCGTCAACATGTTAATTCTTACCTCTGAGTGACCTTTTAACAAACCAGGAGCTTCATGATATTTGATTACACTCTCGGGAATGTCAATCATTGGCCGTCTAAGGTTTTTATGTCTATAAGTAAAGTTACGCGCAACTTTGCAAGTCAGAGGGACTAAAAGTGTCAATATGTTTAATTATACCTCTGAAAGACCTTTTAGCGAACTTGAAGCATCGTGAAGTTTAATAATACTCTCAAGAATGCCTAACATGGATTAGATAAGGCTTCGATGCTATTAAACGATGATATGCACAAGTTTGCGCATTAGAGGGACCAAAAGCGTCAACTTTTGAATCTACGCCTTTTGGTGACCATTTAAGTGATCGAGAGCATAGCAATAATTAAAATCATGCTTGGGAATGCTCATTATGGGCCATGGAAGGCTTGGATGTCAGTAAACGACATTTCGCGCTACTTTGTGCGATGAAAGGACTATTTGCGTCAAACTGCAAAAGTATGCCGATTCGTATGGTAACGGACCTTCTGGAATATGACCATGAGTTAAAAATGCCCTAATTATCCTTTATATAGCTTAGATATAGGCTTAGAGGTGTTTGGTGTGCAAAAATAAACTTTTAAGTCATGCAGGGACTAAAAGTGTCAAAAAGTGCACAAGTTTGCATTTTCGCGCATATCTTGCATTCTGAATATATCCGGACACCCAAAAATTTATGTAAGCATTAAAATATTTTATTGTAGTGTTCGGCATGATAAAATTCCATTCGTCGTGTAATTTGGATCGTTTTTCGCGTCCGTTCGTGTTTCTTCGTAATTAGACGAACAACGTGACCGTGCGGCCAAACGAACCGACATCCGACATGTTTTTGAGCATTTTTCATGTCCCCTATGTTTATACATCTTAATAGAGTCTTGAAATGAGGTTAACGGGCCTTATACGCGTCAGAAAAGCCTTTTAACATGTGCAGGGACTGATATTGTACATTCTGCCAAACTTTCAGCTGAACCAGGAGCTTAGGCGGGCCGCGTAGACCTCCTGGTGTCTCCTACGCGGGCCATGTGACATGTACAGCAACAGAAAACTTGTTTTAGTTGCTGGTTTTGCTGAAACTAGGTTCCATACTCTCATATATCAATTCTATGGGCCATTATGGGCACCCATAGTATTGGAAAACAATGGGTAAGATGTGTACGGTCCAGATTTAATCACGTTTATCGAGAAACGATCCTAACGGACCTCTAAATCCTATATAAACCCACTTGATCTGGGCTTTCATTCACACCTCATTCCATTTCTGATTGCTCTCTGAATTCTTGGAGGATCTTGAGCTTCTTGAGAACCTCCTTCTGTCCATAGGACCTCTTGTAAGTGTCCTTTCGTGCTTAGTTTAATTTGTTTAGCGTTTATAGCCGAAAAGTCAAGCGTTTTTGATAAACGCTTTGAATTTTAAACGGTTGAGCTATTGTTCGCAACGAACATGGCTACGTTACCGTAATTAGGAAGGTGTTAAACCCTCAAAAGGGCACCTCCTAATTACCACGTTTACTCAGTCAATTGTCGGGTCAAACTTCTTAATAAAAAGTCAAACGAGTCAGTTTTTACAAATAAATTCATAACTAATAATACTGAAGTTATGGAACATGTTTTAACACTTAAATAACTTGGTAATTAATATAAGAACATGTTTAAGCATGTTCAACCCGATGATTTTGAGTATAGGCTCGGTTCGGAACCGAAAGTCACAAAAGTAGACTTTTGCTTCGACTTTCAGTTCTGACCCGATTTAGCTTAATTTGGATATGCCTTAGGATTCCTTTAGGACCATGTTATAGGATAGTATAACCCTCTGAGGTTATACAACTTGGTTCATTAGTTATCCGATTCATATGCATGTTTCCGTTAAGTGCCTAAATGTTTGAAAATGTGAGAGGATAGAGACCTTCATTACTGATTTATAAACTTTTCCCTAAAATTTGACATCAGCTTGAGGTCTAGATTAGGAGTTATGCTCATTAGCGTAAATGAAAAGCTTTTTATTAATCAAACGGCATAATTAGCTTATAGCCTATCTAAACCTAAATTTTAATACCAAACTTTTTACCCACTAATGTAAAATAATATTTTGGGCTTTTTGAAGATTTTTATTTATTTTTAGGCTGAGCATAACATAGGGTTCTAGCTTTGATTCGGTTATTGTCTATTTTGCCCTTTTGGCCTATAAAATGAGTTTTACAAATCATTTTGATACCAAACCTTTTTCCAGTGATCTTATATGATAAATAAAATATTTTAAGCCTTCTGGAATAATAAAATTATCAGCTTTCATTATAAAACCCAGAAATCGCTTAAAATCGCCTTTTTACGCGTTTTAAACTCATGGTATGTATTAAAACTATTTTAATTATATAAGACTTGACACCTACTGATATTTTAAGTAAATTTTCATAATTAAACAGTAGGCAAAAGTCTTAAACTCAGAATTCTAATTTTGACCTTTAAGGCTTATGTGAAATTACCAAAATGCCCCTACGGTGCATAGTTTGGTTATAATTAATAAATTTCACATATATGCAATACCATATTGATATAACTTATTAAATTGAGTATTTTTACTGACTATATCAGACCTAAACCTCAGATTAATATTTAAACTCTTTTATAACCTTTAAAATGACCAAAATACCCCTACGAGGCATAGTTTGAGTTTAAATTCGTTTTGGGCATAATGGAAGGTATCCTACTGATATCACAACATATTTAAGGCATATTAACTTAGGAAACATGTTCGTGACTCATTTGGTTACCTGTTACGCACTTTTCGCGTTCGGGTCGGTTTATGTAACTAGTTTGCATAAGTTAGCCGAAACGGGTCAAACCTTATCATTTTTATCTCGAAATCCAGAATGTGTTTAGTTTACCCATATTAAACAAGTATACAAGCTTGTCGGGTCTAAACCACATTCTAATCCGGTCTTCGCTTAATCTTGCGTCTGAACCGTATATCCTCCTTTAAAACTAACCGGTCTAAGCATAGGCTTAATTAAGACCTGTTAGGAATCTAATAGGGTATTAAAAACCTTCGTTCCAGATTTAGGAGCCCAGTAAAAGCTATCTGCATTTGCTGATTGAATACGGTTGAGATAAATTAAATAATTTGCTCAGGTAAATACTCTTAACTTATTTTCTGTTGGTGCATACGTTTGTCGACTTCGTCTTCGTTCGAGTCTTAGATTAGTATTGAAAGATCAAGGCATGAAAAACGAGAAATGTATGTAATAAAGTCATTTCGCACGAAATAGCATTTGGCTATTTCGTACGAAATCAAAGTTGAAGTCATTTCGCACGAAATAGCATTTGCCTATTTCGTACGAAATCAAAGTGTGCTATTTCGTACGAAATAGCCAACAGGCTATTTCGTACGAAATAGCCAACAGGCTATTTCATGCGAAATCAAACTACTATATATAGGTGCTTGATCGTTTCATTTCGTACGAATTGTATTCCGGACGCCGAAGTGCTGCCGAAGTGTCTCTGGCCTGTAATTTGTTAACAGATCAATAAACAAGATAGATTAATGATATTCTAGTGTCATACAAGCTGAACGAAGACTGAATCAATGAATTCCGCCTCTGATTCTGTCTAAGAACTCTTCTGATCGACTCGTATTGGTCTGAAAACGATCCTACATGTGGTATCAGAGCTCAGGAGGAAGAGTTCTTACCATTTAGCTTGTTTTCGCTGGAAAATTCTGATTTCTACACCTTCTTTTCAAAATTAATCAAGTTTTCACGGTTAAAATGAACTGATTTTTACACATAACAAGCGAAATAGTGTTTTAATAAATCCTTGAAAGAATCAGACCTAAAATCGGCCTAGAACTTGATCAATTTTGCTTAAAACAGATCGACATGATGACATCACCAGCATTTCGCACGGAATAGACCCTTTCATTTCGCACGAAATCAGATTTCAGACTCATTTCGTTTGAATTTGCACTGTATTTCGTACGAAATCATCGATTTCTTCATGATTTCGCACGGAATCAAGAATGATTTCGCACGAAATCACTATTTCGCTTGAGATTGAGTTGATTTCGCACGAAATCAGCATTACGTGTGAGATTTAATTGATTTCGCACGAAACCCGAATTTCGTGTGAAGCTATTTTGTTTGAATCATCTATTTCGCACCAAAGTGTTGTTTCGTGTGAAAGTGATATTTTGCTTGAAGAGTCATTTCGCACCAAGTTGATTTCGTGGGAAATTTAATTTTGTGTGAAAATATTGATTTCGCTTGAAAACTGATTTTGTGAAATTTGTTATCAAAACATGGATTCTGAAGAAGATATAGCGTTGTACTACTATATATCTCAAGAGGAGAGTCCTATTAAGATTGAAGAAAAACCAGTTTTAGTAGAATCAATTTCAAGAGAACCAGTTTCTATAAAAAAGGATTTAGAAATTGATTTAGATAAAGCTAAAAAGGGTTTAGAAGTTGATTTAGAAGAAGCTGAAAATATTTCAGAAGTTGTTTCAGAGAAAGCTCCAGTTTTTTATTACTCATCAAACAAAGAGAGTGATGATGACAGTAGAGAAATTAAACAACTTGAATTTTATAAATAGTGCTGTCACTTGATTTGTATAACATGCTTCTTGCAGCAAAATTGGATATGCTCAAAAATAAACAAGTTGCGAAAATGAAGAATCATAAGTCAGCAAATGTGGAAGAAATTGTACAAACTGAGAAGAAACAGATGGACTGTGTTCATCAAGAAGCATCTGAACAAGTTGAGACAACTGTGTTGTCACAGAACGATGAAGTCAAACCTGAAGAAAAAGGTCGAGTGGTAAAAGAACAGGTTGAAGAAATTCCAGCTTTCAAGAATGAAGCTGATGACAAAAGGATTCTTGGGATGTGCTCGAATTGTGAAAATTCAAAATCTGAAAATGTCAAACTGTTGAAAGATGTTGACAGTTTGACATTGGAAATTAAAAATTTGAAAGAAAAAGAAAAAGATTTTGAAAATAAAATAAAATCTTCAGAAAATGAAGATTTTTGGATAAAATTGGAAAACAAAAATTTAAAAGAAAGAGAAACAAAATTTCAAGATCAAATAAAAGTGTTAGAAAATGAAAAATTTGTTCTGGAAGAGAGAAAAAATTGAAGATGAAAAAGCAATAAATTCTCATCTTGAGAAAATCACTCAACTTGAGAAAGAAGTTGAGAGTGCGAGAAATAAAATTGTTGATCTAGAAAAGAAATTAAAAAGTTTTGTGACAACATCGGCGATGCTTGATCAATTGTGTCCAAAACCTATTAATGAAATTCCAATAAGTGACAATGTCACAAATTTTGACAAAGTCAAAATTGAAGATTGTGATGAGAAAGCTGATGATAAAGATGAGAAAAAGAAAATATTTTTGAAATTAAAAGAAAATTTTCAAGAAACAGTTTTACAATCGACTGAAAAAGGTGAATGCTAAACGCAAAAACCTTTGAAGAAGAATGTAGAACAAAAACAAAAAGTGAAAAATGTGAAAAATATTCAAAACAAAAATAAAAGTTCATCAGTTCAATCATCCAATCACAATCAAAACCGACAAAAAATTGAAAATCAAAACTTACAAAAAGTTGGTAATAAGTGGTGCAGGTTTGACCACAGTGCTCTAAAGACAAATCCAGCCTACCAGAGGAGTGATGATTACCACAAAGCTAAACAATGTTATGATTTAAGTGTGTGGTTTGCATGGTTGCAAAAGTCGCTAGGCGCTCCCTAGTCGGTCGACCGGGGAATTGAGAGTACTCGGCCTAGGCGGAGAGTACTCGGGGAGTACTCGGACATGTTAAAGTATAAAGAAATTAGTTTTTGGAAATTATATATATGTCAAATAACATAAATTTACTAATATCTAGAAGAAAATACGTGAAAATGATGTTAATTCTTTAATATGATAGGCATAGAAATTATGTTTTATTATTTTTTAAGTCAAACTCGGCCCAAGTTGACCTACTAGATACGATTTTGGCCGAGGTTAACCGCGTTTGACTGATTTCGAGTAATTAGGCGGAGTCAAAGAAAGTCGACTCGACAGCCTACCTTGTAGCGACTACTCGGAGAGTATTCGGCCTTGGAAACCTTGTTTTACAACCATGGTGGTTTGGAAGTGATGAATGGTACGATAACATAGTGTGTTACACATGTGGTTTTCAAGGACACATTGCTGTTAACTGCTAGAGACAGAGATTTGAGACGAGAAGATGCTATGAATGTAAAATCTTAGGTCATATTGCCAGAGATTGCCCAATGAGATCAAAGGGAAGATCGAGGGCTGAATCTCATGAAAAAATGAAGAAATCAGTCAAAGTCGAAGAAAAGCCCAAAGAGCAGAAAGAGAAATAACAGAAAGTGAAACTTTCTCAAGGGCAAAAAGACGGACTGAGAAAGAAAAGGAAGAAAGCAAGAGAGTATCTTGAAAGGATTTTGTCCTCGGATACAACCAGAAAATCAGATAACAGTTCTGATAAATCGTTTTGCTCTCCAAAGAATGATCAGTCGAGTAAACCGAATTCATCAGATACAAATCTAAGGACAAAAGGGATAATAAAGAAAGATAAAGTGGTTAATCAAAAGATTAACAAAACAAAGAAAGTAAAATTTTCACTTCCTGGTGATGAATTTGTTTCTTCGGAAACAAAGGAGCCAGTTGTTGGCGATGAATCTGGTTCGTCAAAGCCAGAGGAGCCATATGTTGAGGTAAAAGGTGATAATTCCGTTATGACAATGGATGATGCAAATTTTCCATCATTGTCAAACGGAAAATTAAAACAAAAAGTTGAAAAGAAACCGAGTGACGATCACTCAAAAACAACCAAGGTTCGTCAGGCTTGGGTGGATCTTTTTAAATGAAAAACCTGACTTGCCGGAACTCCCAGGTTGGTAATTGGGGGGTAGGAATCGACATCTTTCTTGAGAAATGTTTTATCAAGGACATTAAATTGTACTTGATCTAACTTTCGATGAATGTGATTAAGAAAACAATGTGATGAGTTGATCCCCTATCCTACAAGTGGTAACAACAAAACTAATGATTCCGGAAAAACCATTTTGATTAAAACGAACCTAAGTGTTTTGAAATCATTATGGGAAAATAGTTTGTTGTAAGGGGGAGTTCTGATTGTTTATGCCAAATGGATGGCAAATTGAAGTAATTCACATCATGTTGCCATGATTTTGTACAGTTTATTGTTTTCAGTTTCAAATTTTCCTAGAAAATTAAAATTGAAACATATTTTGAATTTAGGGGGAGTAAAATTTTAGAAAAATTCGAAAATTTGAAAAATGTCAAAAACATTGAAAAATTCAAAATGAGTTTTGTTGTGAAAAAGGGAAAATGATAGTACATCAGCTAGACAGTTGCAGTATGCTAAAGAAATGTAAAGTATTAAAGCATTAAGCATTCTCGCTGATGATATGTCGATAGGTTTTACACATTTAGTAAATTTGTTTGGGATATAAACATAAAAGTATAAACTTGCTTATTTCGTGGGGAACATCTTACGGATATATAGGTAACCCCTGAAATCCTGTTTGAAAGAATCTATTTCTGACATACTAGGTCTTTATATGTGATGATATCTAGGGTATTATGCCAGGACTTCTGATTTTGCGGGAGCAATAGCCTAGTCCTCGTATAATACTTTGCATTTGCTTTAATCTTTAAAGCCAGCCCTTAGTACAAAAAATGATGAAACATTGAAAAATGCTAATCATGTGATGTTGTAAAAAAGATCTCCTAAAGGGGACACACCTAAAGTCGAGCCATCATCTCTCTGTACGAACGAAAGTTCTAACCTGAGCTCTCATGGCCTCGCATTTACCCCTTTACATGTATCATTAGTGTACATTCACCTGTAAGCATGGTTGCAAAAGTCGCTAGGCGCTCCCTAGTCGGATTTGAGAGTACTCGGGAGTATTCGGGGAGTACTTGGCCTAGGCGGAGATTATTCAGGGAGTAATTGGCCTCAGCGAACAATACTCGGGCCTCGGCAGCCGACCTTGTAGCGAGTACTCGGGGAGTACTCGGAGCCTAGTTGGGACTTTTACAACCATGCCTGTAAGACTGAATATAGAAATCTAGATACGGGAGTATATTCTAAGGTGGTACACGCGAATAAGTTTAAGTGCCTTAAAACACTAAATTCGTATCCTGAACAAATTAAAATTTGTGTAAAAATTTAAGAGGATCAGTATATCGGCAATCTAAGCGGATTGTTTAATTCTGAATATGAAATCAAAAGCTTAACGGTACTTGTAACTTGTCAATGGCTGGTATGATTTCCTAACACAAACTCACAAAAATATTGTCTGTAAATATTTCTTTACAGCATTTCATTAAAATCAAAAATCCAAAAATAGTGTGTTTTAGCATAAAATTTTGAAAAATGCAAAAAGATTTTTGACAACTGATGTTGGAGAGCTGATTATCAAAATTCCAAGTGCTAAACATGATGAACAAATGGTTTGGGAGAATTTATTTGAGATATGAAATACTTTTGAAAAGTTCAAATCTGTTTATCTTACAAGTGGTTGAGAATTATGCAGGTTAAAGCCAGGTTCCTGATTCTGAGTGATTACAGAGAGCCAGGCTTCAATCCAGAACCTGTGAAAGCCTAAAGCAGAGTTTGAGTCAGGATTCGATCTCAAGGCAATAGCTAATTCCAGACAGTGATTACAGAGAGCCAGGCTTCAATCCACCATGCGGAGTACCACCGCTTGGAGGCGTGACATGACTAGGATCGAGCCACCAATCATATTGAACAACGTAATTAAGTAAATAAAAGGAACCACAATACAATTGGTGACCAAAAGCTAGTTATCCAAGTTTAAATTAAACAGCGGAAGCATAAACGTGATTCCCAAAAACATAAGTCCATAGTTCATAAGTTTAAAGTCCAAAGCGTAAGTTTAATAAGTTCATAAGGATTTAAAATTAAACACGGAACATAACAGTCCGTATCCCACAACGACTCCTTCCTCGTGCAAGCTCCAAGCATTTAACGACCTGTAAGGCATGTAACAATGAGTCAACAACAAAGTTGAGTGAGTTCACGTTTGGTTGTTTAGTTTTAAGTTGTTTCTGAAAACGTGGTTTGTCTTTTGTTGGCGTAATTGCCGTGGGGGTTACCCCGTAGTTGAAAGTAAAATTAACCAGTTCATTCTTTATTACCCAAACCATATCCATGATCAGTGGGGGCTTCCCCATGTGAACCACTAGACTGATATCGACAACTGACGAACAATAGTTGTGCCCTACGTCAATGTTCTATCATCATTGACAGTTTGCCATAGTCCATTAGTACACGCCCGTCCAACTGGCACGGTGTGAGGTTTGTTAAACCTAATAGCGCTATTAACTAATAACCCGCTCGCCATTGGCCTCGGTGATTAAGTCGATATAAATTGAGGGACTTCATGATAGAGTTTTGTCTAGTAAGTTTTAAGGTTGTTGTCCTACCCAAGGAGGACGAACGTGCGTATTCTACCCAAGGAGAATACGCAGGATTGATATTGGCATCCTACCTATGGAGGATGGCCGTACATATCCTACCCAAGGAGGATATGTAGATTTTGTTTTAATTCTTTAACCCATTCCCAAACCACCGGGAATCCCATGCCTTGTAGAAAGTGTGAACTCACCTCGGTTGCTCGGTTTGACTCTCAAAAATAGCTAACAGTCAAGGTCGGTCAATCACGTCCTAGTATAATTACCACTTAGTTTGTTAGTGACTTCAAATAAGCACAAAGTTCCTACACGCATCTACCACATAACATGCATCACTTTAACGGTTTATGCCCATATAAGCTTCCCATCTATTCCCGTTCATAAGTAAACATACGACCTTGCACATAACACATATAACATGTTATATCATTCACAGATAACCTACCCGACATTTAGACACGCAAATTACTACTTATGTCGTTTCAGCTTTTATATTCAAAACTGGGCTGTTTTCGGGGTTTTTAATAAAATAGTTAACTTGTTCCAAAAATTCCCAACCTTTAACAGAAGGTCTTAAACGGTCCAAATATTATTGTGTAAAATCTCGGGATCTAATTCATCACCAATATTTTATAAAAAATCATTTTCCGGACTGCAATCAGATTCATCTTTTTCTGATTGCAGTCCACGGAATAGTTTATTAAAAATTCATTGTGCGTCCGATTTACGAAATTCCAGTGGGAGAATTACAAATACATCAGTGGTCATCTACTGTACAAATTTCATGAGCTGGTTCAACACAGATTTCCAGTTATGACTAAAAACATATCACCCATTTACTGCAGCAAAAACTAAGCTTCAGCTGCTGTTTTTAAAAGCGTCTTTAAAAATAGTAAACGAAGTCCAAAAATTATGATTCCAGTGCCATTAGAACCGTATTTTATAATACATAATTCTAGACTTCAGAAAATACATTTTCTGCTTTATTAAGGTCCGGTTACAGCCAACTGAAGTTGGCTGTAATCACCAAACAGCCCCCTGTTTTCAGCCTTTAACATTCTAAAGCGAGTTATATTGGTTCCGTTAACATGCTTAGTGATCAAAAACATTTCTAGTACTCAATATTAACAAGTAAATCAGCAATAGTGATCAAAAACATTTCTAGTACTCAATATTAACAAGTAAATCAGCAAATAATCAGCAACATATCCAAACAACTTCATACTAACATTATTACATCATGTTTCATCTTTTTAATGTTCTTGTTTCTTTAGTGATTTGAACATACTAAACATACTACAACTTGTAACCAAGAAACAAGATGAACAAGGGTTTGTCAAGAGCTTACTACTAGCACAAGGCTAGGGTAGAATCTAGTGAGGATGATGAGAAAAAGATGATGGAAAAAGCAAGAACAAAGCCCTTTTTAAGCTCCACAAGCTTGCACTCTCTTGAATCACCTTAGATGCTAGAATGTAACTCAAAGATGGATGAATGTGGTGGACTTGGGGTGGTGATGGTGGCGGTTTGGGGGTGAGCCGAAAGAGGGAGAGAGAGGTGAGGGAGTGATGGTGATCTTTGAGTGTTTTAGTGAGAAAGATGATATGGTAAGATTTTATAAGGATTGCACCATACTTGTAATCTTTCATATCTAATATTTTGTATATAGGATCAAGCAAGTATCAAATCAAATATATGGAGATCTCATGAGATATGGTGATCTTGGTGGTGGGTCCCTTGGACCGATTTCTAGCATGGGGGGGGGGGTTAGTTGTCAAATTTCATGGTAGATGGTAAGTACTAGTTAATTTCCAAGTAGGTGTTTACATATGTTAGTTACTAGAGAATTTAGTGGGTGTTATGGTGTACGGGGACCATGACCAGCCCAAAAGTAATTAAATAATGTGTTTGACAAATATTTGGTGTCCCGGGTAAAGTCCGGTTGTTCGGTCGGATAATGTTCCGTTAAAGTGTTTAATTATTCCGTAAAGTGTCTTATATATATATATATATATATATATATATTTTTGTAACACAATTAATTCCTAACACTTAGGAAAATATTCAGGACCTTTTAGTAAATTTTCTGCACAAGACTAGTGTCTTAACAAGCACATGTAAGTATGTCACAGTAATCAGGAAACAGTTAAGTAATTCAACACATTCACCAAGCACTTTAATTATCATTAATAAATTGTACGGATACATGGAATTATGAGGGTTGTCACATTCTCCCCTTGTTAAGAAAATTTCGTCCTGAAATTTAGCATGTGGTTACTGAGGAAGCTAGTTAAGTTAAGTTGGTTTCCTGGTTTTCCTGGGGTGTCACATCATCCCCCCGTTGATTTGGAGTTTCGTCCCGAAATTCTGCAGTAGCTTCAGTCTCAGTAGTGGTCGCACTTTTCTTGAGTTTCATTTGGTCTTCTCGTTCCCAGGTATACTCTGGGCCACGACGGAAATCCCAACGGACTCGAACGAGAGGTATCCTGGTACGCTTGAGAATCTTAACATCTCGATCCGTAATCTCTACTGGTTCTTCGACGAATCGCAGCTGGTCGTCGATAGTGAGCTCCTTTAAGGAAACTATGAGGGTCTCATCTGACAGACACTTCTTCAGATTCGACACATGGAAAACGTTGTGGACTCCGCTGAGTTCGGCCTGTAGATTCAGCTTGTAGGCGACTTTGCCAATTTTCTCAATGATTTCGAACGGTCCGACATAACGCGGATTAAGGTTGCCTCGTTTGCCAAAACGAACTACACCTTTCCAATGTGAGACTTTGAGTAGCACCCGATCCCAAACCTGGAACTCGAGTGGTTTTTTTCTTTTCTCAGCATAGCTTTTCTGACGGTCACGAGCTGCCGCCATTCGCTGTCGTATCTGAGCAATCCTTTCTGTTGTATCTACTACGAGTTCTGGGTCAGTGATTTGACTGTCACCAACTTCTGCCCAACACAGAGGTGATCGGCATTTACGTCCGTACAATGCCTCAAACGGAGCGGCCTGGATGCTGGTGTGGTAGCTGTTGTTATACGAAAACTCCACTAACGGGAGATGCTTTTCCCAGCCGTTACCAAAGTCGATTACGCATGCCCTAAGCATGTCTTCAAGAGTTTGGATGGTGCATTCAGATTGCCCATCCGTCTGTGGATGATAAGCGGTGCTCATATCTAAACGTGAGCCAAAAGACTTGTGCATAGCTTGCCACAGTTCAGAAGTAAAACGTGCATCACGATCAGAAATGATGGAAGTTGGCACTCCGTGCCTTGATACCACTTCTTTTAGGTAGATGTCTGCTAGAGTAGAAAACTTATCCGTTTCCTTGATAGCCAGAAAATGTGCAAACTTGGTCAGTCGATCCACAATCACCCAAATGGTATCGTTTCCGCGTTGAGATCTGGGCAGGCCAGTAACGAAATCCATGGAAATTGGCTCCCATTTCCACTTAGGTATCTCTGGTTGCTGAAGTGGGCCTGATGGTTTCTGATATTCGACCTTGACCCTAGCACAAGTCAAGCATTTACTGACGTAGGTTGCTATGCTGACTTTCATACCAGGCCACCAGTATGTAGTCTTTAGGTCGTGGTACATCTTATCCGAACCAGGATGTACTGAATATCGAGACTTATGTGCTTCATCCATCACAAGCTCGCGTAAGCCTCCATAAAATGGAACCCAGATGCGTCCGTTAACATAGTAGGCGCCGTTTTCTTTTTGTTCTAGTCGTTGCCTCGATCCTCGTAAGGACTCATCCTTGCTGTTCTCTGCCTTCAATGCTTCAACCTGAGCATCGCAAATCTGAGCGGGAAGGTTAGATTGGATGGTAAGCTGTAACGCACGTACACGCTTAGGTATAGTATCCTTTCGACTGAGGACGTCAGCCACAACATTGACCTTGCCCGGATGGTACTTGATAGCGCATTCGTAATCATTCAAGAGCTCGACCCATCGACGTTGTCGCATGTTTAACTCCTTTTGCTTGAAGATATGCTCGAGACTCCTGTGATCGGTGTAAATGGTGCACTTGGTATCGTACAGGTAATGTCTCCATATCTTAAGCGCGAAAACAACTGCTCCCAGTTCCAAGTCGTGCGTAGTGTAGTTCCTTTCGTGAACTTTAAGTTGGCGCGATGTGTAAGCAATGACCTTGTCACGTTGCATTAACACGCAACCAAGTCCTTGGATGGAAGCGTCGCAATAAACCACAAAATCATATGTGCCTTCAGGCAATGAGAGGATAGGTGCGCTACAAAGCCTATCTTTCAAGTGTTGGAACGCAGATTCCCGTGCATCACCCCAGCGATAGGTGACACCCTTCTGAGTCAGTGAAGTGAGAGGTTGCGCCATCTTGGAGAAATCCTTGATGAATCTCCTGTAACACCCTGCCAATCCCAAGAATTGGCGGATTTCTGTTGGTGTGCGGGGTGCCGGCCAGTTCTTGATCGAGTCAACCTTGGATGGATCTACATGAATCCCATCGTTGTTTACTACATGGCCTAGAAAGTGGACTTCGCGAAGCCAGAAGTCACATTTCGAAAACTTGGCATACAACTGCTCTTTTCAAAGAAGTTCCAGAATAAGCCTTAGATGTTGCTCGTGTTCCTCCTGACTCTTAGAATAGATCAGGACGTCGTCGATGAACACTATGACAAACTTATCCAAGTAAGGCTTGCACACTCGGTTCATGAGATCCATGAAGACCGCAGGTGCATTCGCTAATCCAAAAGGCATAACCAGAAACTCATAATGGTTGTAACGAGTTCTGAATGCTGTTTTGGAGACGTCTTCCTCTCGGACTCTCAACTGATGGTAGCCCGATCTCAAATCAATCTTAAAGTAATAAATCGACCCTTGCAATTGGTCGAACAAATCATCAATGCGTGGAAGAGGATAATGATTCTTCACGGTCACCTTGTTGAGTTCGCGGTAGTCAATACACATTCTGAAGGTACCGTCTTTCTTCTTCACAAATAACATTGGAGCTCCCCAAGGCGAAGAGCTAGGTCGTATGAAACCCTTTTCCAGGAGTTCTTGTAGTTGCGTGGACAGTTCTTCAAGTTCTGACGGAGCAAGTTGATAAGGTGCACGAGCTATTGGTGCTGCTCCAGGAGCTAGCTCGATTTGAAACTCGACTTGTCGATGAGGCAGAAGACCAGGTAATTCCTCAGGAAATACATCACGCACAATAGGAATGTCTTCAATTCTCTTCCCTTCCATTGATGCGTCAGTAACGAGTGCTAGAATGGCAGTGTGGCCCTTTCGTAAACACTTCTGGGCCTTAAGGAAAGAGATAATGCCTACGACAGCACCACTCTTATCGCCATGAATCACGAGAGGTTCTTCACCAGAACGAGGAATGCGGACGATTTTCTCCTTGCAAATAATCTCCGCTTGATGATGAGATTGTGACACCCCAGGAAAACCAGGAAACCAACGCAACATAACTAGCTTCCTCAGTAACCACGTGCTAAATTTCGGGACGAAATTTTCTTAACAAGGGGAGAATGTGACAACCCTCAAAATTCTATGTATTCCATACAACTGTTTCCTGCTACTGTGTCATACTTACATGTGTGTGTTAACATACTAGTAGTATACAGAAAAGTTACTAAATAGTCCGGTATGCTTTCCTGAGTGTTAGGAATTAGTTGTGTTACAAAATATATGTATAAGACGCCTTACGGAATAATTAAACACTTTAACGAACCGGTATCTAACCGAACAACCGGACATTACCCGGGACACCAAAATATTGCTAGAAACATTGTTGTATTATTTTTGGACTAGTCATGATCCCCGTACACCATAACACCCACTAGAATATCCACTAACTAACACATGTAACCATATACTTGGATTTGAACTATTATTTACCCACTTACTATTACAAGTTACAATTAACCCCCCCCCCATCATAATTTTCGGCCCATATAGGGGACCCACACCGTAATCATGATTATTGCTTAAGCCAATAGTAACTTGCTTGTAATCTTGAACAAAATATTTACAAATCTCTATATTTATGAGTTCCAAGACACTAAATCATTACATATCCTTATCATATCTTCCCAAATCCACCCTACTCTCTCACTTCACTCCTCTCTCTCTCCCTCTCGGCCACCCACAACCGCCCCCATCACCACCACTAAACCACCATCATCTTCATCCTTTATTCAAGTCCCATTCAAGTGTAGAAGGTGGATACAAGGGACTTGCAACTTGTGGAGCTTCAAGGAGCTTTCTTTCTTGTTTGTTCATCACCATTTCTTCATCATCTTCACTAGATCCTACCCTAGCCTTGTGCTAAGTAGTAAGTTCCTTATGTCACCTTTGTACATCTCGTTTCATGATTAAAAGATGTAATATGTTAAATCTACAAGAACACTAAAAAGGGTTTAAACAAGAAGATGAAACATGATGTATTTATGATGTTATCTTGAGATGTTACTGATTTCTTGCTGATTTACTTGTTAATATTGATGTTTGATGTTTTTGTAATAGCTAAACATGTTAACGGAATCAATCGAACATGCACTAGAAAGTTAAAAGCTGAAACAGAATGCTGGTTGGTTTTTACAGCCAACTTCAGTTGGCTGTAACCAGACCATAACTTAACGAAAAATGTATCTTCTGAAGCCTAGACTTGTGTATTAGGAAATACGGTTCTAATGGCACTGGAATCGAAATTTTTGGACTTCGTTTACTATTTTTAAAGGGTCATTTTGTAACAGCAGCTCAAGCTGTATTTTTGCTGCTGAAAATAGGTGTTATATTTTTAGTCATAACTTGAGTTCTGTGTCGAATCAGCCCATGAAATCTGTACAGTAGATGGAAACTGATGTGTTAGTAATTGTCCCACTGGAATTTCGTCAATCCGACTTACAATGAATTTTTAATGAATTATTCCGTAGACTGCAGTCAGAAAAAGATAAATCTGAGTGCAGTCCGGTAAATAAATTTTTATAAAATATTGGTAATGAATTGGATCCCGAGATTTTTACACCATCTTCTGTAACAAGTTGGAAATTTTTGAAATAAGATAACTATTTTATTAAAATCCCCGAAAACAGCCCAGTTCTAAGTATAAAAGCTGAAACGACATAAGTAGTGATTTGCGTGTCTAAATGTCGGGTAGGTTATCCGAGAGTAATATAACATGTTATATGTCTATAAAAGTGTTATGTGCAATGTCGTATGTTTTTTTATGAGTGGGGAATAGATGGGAAGTTTATGTGGGCATAAACCGTTAAAGTGATGCATGTTATGTGTTAGATGCGTATAGGGATTTTGTGCTTATTTGAAGTCACTAATAAATTAAGTGGTAATCATACCAGGACGTGATTGACCGACCTTGACTGTTAGCTATCTTTGAGAATCTAACCGAGCAAACCGAGGTGAGTTCACACACTTCTAAGGTATGGGATTCCCGATGGTTTGGGAATGGGTTAAAGAATTTAAAACCAAATCTACATATCCTCCTTGGGTAGGATATGTACGGCCATCCTCCTTGGGTAGGATGCCGGTATTACTCCTGCGTATTCTCCTTGGGTAGAACTACGTACGTTCGTCCTCCTTGGGTAGGACAACAACCTTAAAACTTACTAGACAAAACTCTATCATAAGTCCCTCCTTTTTATATCGACTTAATCGCCGAGGCCAATGGCGAGCGGGTTATTAGTTAATAGCGCTATTAGGTTTAACAAACCTCACACCGTGCCAGTCGGACGGGCGTGTACTAATGGACTATGGCAAACCGTCAGTGATGATAGACACTGATGTAGGGCACAACTTATTTGCGTTAGTAGTCGATATGGTACAGTCTAGTGGTTCACATGGGGAAGCCCCCACTAATCATGGAAATGGTTTGGGTAATAAAGAATGAACTGGTTAATCTTACTTTCAACTACGGGGTAACCCCCATGGAAATTACGCCAACAAAAGACAAACCACGTTTTCGGAAACAAGTTAAAACTAAATAACCAAACGTGAACTCACTCAACTTTGTTGTTGACTCGTTGTTACATGCCTTACAGGTCGTTAAATGCTTGGAGCTTGCACGAGGAAGGAGTCGTTGTGGTGTACGGACTGTTATGTTCCGTGCTTAATATTTAAATCCTTATGAACTTATTAAACTTGCATTTTGGACTTTAAACTTATGGACTATGAACTTATATTTTGATATCACGTATTATGCTTTCGCTGTTTAATTTAAAACTTGGTTAACTGGCTTTTGGTCACTAATTGTATTGTGGTTGGTTTTATTTACTTAAATACGTTGTTCAGTATGATTGGTGGCTCGATCCTGGTCACGTCACGCCTCCAAGCGGTGGTACTCCGCATGGTGGATTTTGGGGGTGTGACAGATTGGTATTAGAGCCATTGGTTATAGTGAACTCGGTTTTAAAAAGAGAAAAGCTTTTTGATAAAACCAGACTATAACCTGTACAGTGCTCAACAATCCAAAACGACGCTTCGCTCCACGTGCAAGACTCGACACAATAGGTGGTATGGTTTATGTTATATTGTCGGTTAGATAGTTCACATTGTGCATTTAGTTACCGTGATAACTGCCATTTGAACTTTGTGTGCTTGCTCTCTTCTGTCATCTCACTCTTACGCACTTTTGCGACACTTCCCTCACTTATGTTGCTTCGTTATGAAGATCATGAACGGACGCGGAGGACGTATCAACCTAACTCAAGCCCAGTTGACAGCTTTGATCAACGAACGAGTTGCTGAGGCACTCGCAGCTGTTCCTACAGGAGGTATAACCTGCTATTTCGACCTATCCTAGGATGTTTAGATCCTACTCTCGCGAACCAACTCTTGTAGGGCTGTAAACGAACCGAACGAACACGAACAAGGCTATGTTCGTGTTCGTTCGTTAAGGAAATTTGGATGTTCGTGAACTGTTCGCGAACACATGACGAACAGAAGTTTGTGTTCGTGTTTGTTCGTTAAGGAATTTTGGTTGTTCGCGAACAGTTCGTGAACACTAACCACGAACGTAAACGAACACAAACAAACACAAATGAACTTTAATTTTGAAAATAAAAAAAAGGCACCCTTAATCTTAAACATTGTACACAACGAAAGTAGTTAAATATAACCATTTAAAGATTGAAGGGATGGATAATATTGGGTTCAATCGATTGGAGATAAGCAAGTAGCGTGATATCAAAAAAGGGAGAGGGCCAGAGAGAGGAAAATAATACATATGGGGAAAGTAAAAAATTAATAAAACATTAAAAACTTTTAGAAAAATAAACATAAAAAACCGAACACGAACAGACATAAACGAACGAACATAAACGAACATATTACCGAACGTTCACGAACACAGTCGAACGAACGAGACCTTTGTTCGTGTTCGTTCGTTAAGCTTATCGAACGAAATTTTTTGTTCGTGTTCGTTCGTTAAGCTAATTGAACGAACATAAGCGAACTTCCCGCCGAACGGTTCACGAACTGTTCACTGAACGTTCAGTTCGTTTACAGCCCTAAACTCTTGTGCTTAACCTTGTCTTTTATTCTCGCGCAATAGGTCAACATGCTCAGCCTCCTGTGTGTACGTTCAAAACATTCATGGACTGCCGACCTACTACTTTCAGCGGCACAGAAGGAGCTGTAGGCCTTCTTCACTGGTTCGAGAAGCTTGAGTCTGTTTTTGAGATGTGTGAATGCCCCGAAGATCGAAGGGTGAAATATGTTACTAGAACCCTCGAAGGAGCTGCATTAACCTGGTGGAAAGCACAGGTTCAATTGCTTGGGTTGGCGGTTGCTAACGCCACCCCATGGAACGGTTTCAAGGAACTGATTAGAGAAGAGTACTGCCGTCGTGACGACATCCACAAGCTGGAGGTAGAATTTTTCAATCTAAAGATGATGGGATCTGAAATTGAGGCATACACGAAGAGGTCAAATGAGCTAGCCATCTTGTGCCCTACTATGGTGGACCCTCCCTACAAACGCATTGAGCTGTACCTTAAGGGCTTGGTGCCAGAAATTCAAAGCCACGTAACCTCAGCTAACCTTGGCACTATACAACAAATCGTCAAGTTGGCTCATCGTCTCACTGATCAGGCAGTTGAGCAGAACAAACTGCCCAAACGTATTAGCGCCACTACTCCTGATGCTCCCAATGACAATAAGCGCAAGTGGGATGGAAATTTGGGCAAGGGTTCTACTTCGGCTCAATCTCAGCAGCGAAAGACAGACGAGTACAGGAGCCCCGGTCAGCAGCCTTCTGGGAATCAAGGTCAGGGTGGGTCACGAAGCCAATGATTGCAGGAGCCCACGTGCTGTGAACCAGAATCTCCAACAACAACAACAACAACAACAACAACAACAACAACAACAACAAGCTCCACAGAACCACCAGCAGCAGCATCAGCAGGGCAATAAAGGATGCTTTCAGTGTGGCGCTGAAGGCCACTTTAAGAGGAACTGCCCCCAACTGAACCAGAATCAGAACAACAACCAAAGGAATGGGAACCACAATGGAAACAACAACGGAGGCAACAACGGAGGGAACAATAATGGCAATGGCGCCCAGGGTCGGGTGTTCGTGATTGGTCAAGGAGAAGCAAGGAACGATCCCAACGTGGTAATAGGTAAGTTTCTTCTGGATGATTTCTTTGTTACTGTTTTATTTGATTCGGGTGCCGATACTAGCTACGTGTCCTTAAAAGTTAGCCAAATGCTTAAGCGCACTCCAACACTTTTGAACACCAAACACACGGTAGAAATAGCAAACGGTAAAAGTCTTGAAGCCACACACATAGTTAAGGGCTGTAACCTCGTCCTAGCTGGTCAGACCTTCTCCATCAATCTTATTCCTATCGTTCTGGGTAGTTTCGACGTTGTCATTGGAATGGATTGGTTATCTCGACACCAAGCGGAGATTATTTGCCAGGAGAAAATCGTTTGTATCCCTCGTTCTGGTAAAGAACCCCTAGTGATTCGTGGCGATATGAGTGGTGCTGTTGTAGGCATCATCTCTTTCCTTAAGGTCCAGAAGTGTTTGCGAAAGGGCCACACCGCTATCCTAGCCCTCGTTACTGATGCATCCGCGGAAGAAAGGAAGATAGAAGACATACCTATTGTACGTGACTATTCCGAGGTATTTCCTGAGGAATTACCTGGTCTCCCGCCTCATCGCCAAGTCGAGTTTCAAATCGAGCTAGCTCCTGGAGCAGCCCCAATAGCTCGTGCACCTTATCGACTTGCTCCGTCAGAACTTGAAGAGCTGTCCACGCAACTACAAGAACTCTTGGAAAAGGGTTTCATACGTCCTAGCTCTTCGCCTTGGGGAGCTCCAGTGTTATTCGTGAAGAAGAAGGACGGTACCTTCAGGATGTGTATAGACTATCGCGAACTTAACAAGGTGACTGTGAAGAATCGGTATCCTCTTCCACGCATTGACGATTTGTTCGACCAGTTGCAAGGATTGAGTTATTACTCTAAGATTGCTTTGAGATCGGGATACCATCAGCTGAGAGTCCGAGAGGAGGACGTCTCCAAAACAGCATTCAGAACTCGTTACGGCCATTACGAGTTTCTAGTTATGCCTTTCGGATTAACGAATGCACCTACACTCTTCATGGACCTCATGAACCGAGTGTGCAAACCTTACTTGGATAAGTTTGTCATAGTGTTCATCGACGACATCCTGATCTATTCGAAGAGTCAGGAAGAACACGAGCAACATCTGAGGCTTATTCTGGAACTTCTTCGAAAAGAGCAGTTGTATGCCAAGTTTTTGAAATGTGACTTTTGGCTTCGCGAGGTCCACTTTCTAGGCCATGTGGTAAACAAGGATGGGATCCATGTTGATCCATCCAAGGTTGACTCGATCAAGAACTGGCCTGCACCCCGCACACCAACAGAAATCCGCCAATTCTTGGGTTTGGTAGGATACTACCGAAGATTCATCAAATATTTCTCCAAGATTGCGCAACCTCTCACTTCACTGACTCAGAAGGGCGTCACCTATCGTTGGGGTGATGCACAGGAGTCCGCTTTTCAGCACCTAAAGGGGTGTAGCGCGCCTATCCTCTCATTGCCTGAAGGCACGGAAGATTTTGTGGTCTACTGCGATGCTTCCATCCAAGGACTTGGTTGTGTGTTTATACAACGAGACAAGGTCATTGCCTACGCATCACGCCAACTTAAAGTTCACGAAAGGAACTACACTACGCACGACTTGGAATTGGGAGCAGTTGTTTTCGCACTTAAGATATGGAGACATTACCTGTACGGTACCAAGTGCACCATTTACACCGATCACAGGAGTCTCGAGCATATCTTCAAGCAAAAGGAGTTAAACATGCGTCAACGCCGATGGGTCGACCTCTTGAACGATTATGAATGCGCTATCAAATACCATCCGGGCAAAGCCAATGTTGTGGCCGACGCCCTCAGCCGAAATGATACTATACCTAAGCGTGTACGTGCGTTACAGCTTACCATCCAATCTAACCTTCCGGCTCAGATTCGCGATGCTCAGATTGAAGCATTGAAAACAGAGAACATCAGGGCTGAGTCCCTACGAGGATCGAGGCAACGGCTAGAACAAAAGGAAACCGGCGCCTACTATGTTAACGGACGCATCTGGGTTCCACTTTATGGAGACTTACGTGAGCTTGTGATGGATGAAGCACATAAGTCTCTGTTGGGATTGAACCCTATCAGAGGAACAGATAATTAAAGCCAAAACTGGATCAGAACAGTGGATTCTGAATAAGCAGATGCTGATATACAAATCACTCCCCTTGAAAGTGATTACAACTACTGATGACCTCCTATCTGCTGATCTTACCAAACTGCTGACTCATAACTGCTGCTCAACTAAAGATCTGATGGAAGACTAAAGTCCTGCTGATTCAATCTACTGCCTTGAGTCAAGCACTGCTGATCCGGACAAGTGCTGCTGGGTTCACAGCAGTAGAAGGTTGCAGCAGCTGTTCTAAAGTCTGTTTTGTAATAGAATGTATTAGCAGTAGTTAACACAAGCAGTGTCTGTATAGATCAGAGGTTAGAGTTTGTTAGGAGGTTAGATGTCACTTTCATGGTGACGTCAGCAAAGATGCTCAGTAGTTTGCAAGTGCCTATAAATAGTTCAGTACTTTGTACTGTTCTATTAGCTCTTTACATCATTCGTCTTCTTTGCACGAACAAACTACTGAGCTCGGGCTGAGGGGGAGTTTGCATTCATACATCTATCTTTGTAATCGTTGTTGAAATTAAATTCAATCATTCGGTTCATTGTGTAAAAGATGTTTGATTAAAGTATTACTCTCATTTGATTGTATGTAAAGTTTGTTTTCATTTTAATTCCGATGCACAACTCATCCATTTTCATCTTAATTTCAAACACAAAATACAATCAAAAAGAAACTCAGATCCATCAATTGGTATCAGAGCTTGGACAGTCAAATTTGATTTAACAATCATTTTGACGTAAATAGTTCAGCTCAAAACAGTTGATACTGATCGTTTGTTCGTCATTGAAAAACAGAGTAAGGATTAATCACCACTAAAACAAGATTGACGTCACAATCTCAGGACGATAAAAACAACATTGGTTCTCTCTTTAAACCACCTATGCTAAAAAGAAATGAGTACAACATCTGGCAGAGGAGGATGGGTCACATCCTCGCTCAACAAAGCACAGGTTGTTGGAAGTCTGTCATCTTTGGTCCTCATGTTCCTACAGTGCGAAGCGCTGAAGATGCTAAAAAACAAGTTCCAAAACCTGTTGAAAATTATACTGAAATGGATTATCAAAAGTTTGAACTAGATGCTAAAGCATTTAGTATCATAGCATCAGCGCTGCCCAACGAAATATATGCTGGATTGTTACATTGTGACAATGCCAAAGAGTTGTGGGACGCGCTTAAGGAACAGTTTGGAGGTACCGAAGAGGTCATAGAAAACAATAGGGAAATCCTGAACCAACAGTATGAAACATTTTGTCATGTTAAAGGTGAATCATCGACGCAACAATTTGAGCGGTTCAGTTGTCTCATCAGTGAACTGAGGCTTGTTAAAACCACTTTTACAAACTCAACTCAAAACAGTAGGTTCCTCAGGTCACTGCCAGATAAATGGGACACAATAGTGTTTGTCACCCGAAATTCACCTGAGTTCAAGGATCTGACCTTGACCCAACTCCATGGTCGACTCCTGACCTACGAAAGGGAGTTGAACCAGAAAAGGAAGTTACAAGAGTCAGGGAAAACCGTTGATGATTATTCATTCGGTAACACTGCTCTTCTGGGTCAAGAAGAATCTGGTGGTAATGGTAAGGATCAGGGTTATGATCACTTCATTGACATAACTGCTGGTGCAAATTTTAACAACTCTGATCCTCACTCTACAGGTTATGCATTCACTGCAAATGAAAACCAGATGTCAGACAATTTAAGCTTTGAACTAAATGATCTACAGCATTTTGACCCCACTGATCTAGAGGAAATGGACATCCTGCACCAACTGGCCTTGCTAAGTGTTAGAACTAGCAAGTTTTATAAAAGAACAGGGCGAAAATTCCCAGGGTTGCATGGGAATCTAAGGGTTGGGTTGGATAAATCGAAAATCAAGTGCTATAAGTGTAACAGGTTAGGACATTTTGCTAGAGAGTGTAGGAGTCAAACAACTGGTCCCATAATCACTCACCCTAGTTCAAATCCTATACCTCAAAATCAAAACACTGTGCACTATGCCCAATATGCCCCAGCAGCACATGTGAACACTACTCACTATGCTGTTGCTCCTGTGCCAGTGCATTATGTCTAAACAGCTGCTCCACAGATTCAATATGTTCAAACCCCTGCTCCCCAGGCACAAGTGCAACCTGCACCACAAACCACTGCTCCAGTAGCAACACAACCAGATCAACAAAGTTTCTTTACTCAAGAGTTTGTTGACTGGAGCAGTATGCCTGAAGACCTCAGTGATGAAAACTTTGCACTCTATGCTTCTAATGTTTCTTCTCATGATGAATTTTCTTTAATGGCATTAGAGTAAATACAGGAGGGTGTTGAATCTGAAGAGAAACAGCTGGTCTCTGAAACAGTGGATGAGGTGATTGAAGCAGTGGTTACTGTTGTGGCTAATGAAGTACTGTTGGAGGAAAGTTCAGGTACTCAGTGTGATTGTGCAATGATGGCTGCTGCCAAGGTATCACCTCAAGTTCTAGAAAAACTATGTTCTGACAATTGCATTATTGCTTTTGCTAACATCAAAGAGGTGAATGAAAACCTTAGGAACAAAATCTTAACTGATGAAGTCAAATTTGAAAGATCTTTAAAAGAACTTAAAAATAAATTGGCTGAAAAAGAGAAAGAGATTAGCAGCATGAAAGAAGAGCAAAGCATAACCAAAACCCAACTCCAAACTATGGTAGAAAAATACCAAGTTTGCAAAAAGGAGTTAGAATCCACCCAGATCACATGTGAGAAATGGGTGGAATCATGCAAAGGGTATGAGGTTATGCTTGAGAAACAGATAAAAAGCAATGTGAAATTTGGGGTTGGTTATAGAAAACATGATGATGAAAACACTGCTTTTGACAAATCTGTTTCAACCACTGATGTAACTGCTGAGTACATCCCCACAAACAAGAATGGCCAAGAAGTGAAAATCACTGACAAACTTGGTAACAAAATCACACTTGACAGACCAATGGGCCCCTCTGCTTTTGAGGAGGTTGAAAATCATCAATTTAAACCAAAATGGTCTGATGAGTGTGATATTCTTGAAAATTTCAAGCCAATGGACTTTACATCAACTGATGGTGTTAAAGCTCCAAAAGCTAAACCTCTTAAGGACATCCCAGCAGTGGTCAAAACCTCTGCTGCAAAGGAGTCTGAAAAGAGGAAGAAGAAAGAAAAAATTGATAACTTGTTTTGTGAATTTTGTGAGAAAAGGAACCATCTAACAAAATATTGTTTCCACTTAAAAGCTTATGATATAAACAAAACAAGTGTCATAGTTTCAGCTAAAAGCTGCATTGTTTGTGGTAAAACAAACCACAAAACTCAAGCATGTGTGTATCTGAAAAACTTTGACATCAAAAAGAATGAGTACCTTGCTAAAACATCCTTGAGTCCATCAGCATCACCATCTGTCAAATTCACAAAGAAACAACCACTGTTTGTGCCAGTTCAAACAGCTGTCACAAAACAGTTGAACCAAACATCTGTTAAAAGAAATGTTCAGGTTACTGATGCACCTCCTGCCAATCAGTTCAGAAAAGGCAAGGAAAAACAGTCTTACCAAAGGATTCCACACGTTTATGAGGTCTACAAAAAGCCCTCTAAACCCAGAGTGAATAGGCATCCTTTCGGTTACCAGCAGGTGATTGGGCAAGACCCTCAACAGTGGTTAGCAAGGAACAGTACTAAAACTGTCCAAACCCCTGACTTAACCACTGTCCATCACACTGCATCCATGCCAGACACTGTTGAGACTCCATCCAAAGCCCTGCTGGCTTTGGAGTCCTTAATGAACTAATCCTTTTACTTCATGTGCAGGGAGCTTCTGCATGCTTTGATAGTCTTTGGTATGTAGATAGTGGAGGCTCCAGGCACATGACAGGATGTAAAGCCCTCCTCAAAGACTTTAAAATCCATGGTGGGGGTGATATATCCTTTGGAAATAATAGTAAAGGGAAGGTTCTGGGGTCTGGAACAGTGCAATCTGGCAATGTAAAATTTGAAAATGTCAATCTAATAGACAATCTAAAATTCAACCTTCTGAGTGTATCTCAAATGAGTAACAAAGGGTTTGGGTCATTCTTCACAAAAGATTGTTGTAGGATTGTTGGACCAGAAATGGTCAAAAAGATTGAAGCAATAATCAAAAATGGTCAAACTAAACTTGTTGCTCAAAGAAGTGGCAATGTTTATGTTGTTGACATGTCAAAAGAGTGTCCCAGAGCTGATGCCTTTCTGTTCTCAGCTGCCTCTAACAAAGAGACAGAACTTTGGCACAAAAGACTGGGGCACACAAATCTTAAGACAATAACAGAAATTTCAAAAAATGGTTTGGTGAGAGGCCTACCACAAAAATTGTTTTCATGTCCTGAACATTGCATTTCCTGTTTAAAAGGAAAATAGCATAAAAGTTCCTACAAGTCCATTGAAGAGTCCAAAACAACCCAGTGTTTGCAAATGCCACACATGGATTTGTTTGGCCCAGTTCAAGTCATGAGCCTCAAAAAGAAAAGATATTGTTTAGTTATAGTTGATGACTTTTCTAGGTTTACATGGACCTTCTTTTTGCACTCTAAAGATGAAACTGCAGGCATTTTGCAAGACTTTGTGACATAGGTTGAAAAGCAATTTGACCTTCCAGTGAAAAGCTTTAGGAGTGACAATGGCACAGAATTTAAAAATAGGGAGTTGGATGCCTTCTGTGTGAAGAAAGGGATTGTAAGGCAGTACAGCATCCCTAGAACACCAGAGCAAAATGGGGTTGTTGAAAGAAAGAACAGAACTTTGATTGAGGTTGCCAGAACCATGCTTGCAGATTCAGGTTTGCCATTAACTTTCTGGGCAGAGGCAGTAAACACTGCTTGCTATGTCCAGAACAGAGTTTTAATAAACCCCAGGCAAAAAGACTGCCTATGAAATTCTGTATAAAATCAAACCACTAATCTCATACTTTAAGGTATTTGGCTGCCCATGCTTTATTTTGAATTTAAAAGATTCCATTTCAAAATTTGCAGCCAAAATTGATTGTGGTTATTTTCTGGGATACTCAACCACTGCCAAGGCCTACAAAGTGTTCAATGCACGGACCAAGGTAGTGGAGGAGACTTTGGATGTAAAGTTCAATGAACTTTCATCAATGAAAATCCCAGCAAATCCTGCTGAACTGTTTGATCTTGAAAAATTCACTTTTGAAAATACTGCTGTCAAGACTAACAGTGCAGGTCCATCAGAGGATACAACACCAGACTATGGGTATGAAGTCATCATCCCTCAAAGGTCTGCCACAAAGGGAAAAGCACCAGTTGTTCAAAACAGCTGCCAAAGCTCAACCACTGCTATATCAACAGTTGTTGACCAAAGTAGCCCATTCACCACTGCTTCCACATCCTCAAACACTGCTGACAAAAGTCCTCAAACAGTGGATAAAAGTCAGCAGTGGTCCACTTCATTACCACCCATTCCACCACCTTTTGAAGCCACTGCTGGGTCATCAAAGTCATCAGCAGTGGTTAGCTCAGATGATACACATTTACAGCCTTCACCAACAAATGCCATCATACCATACCAAGGAGATTTAATCTTCTTGAGATCTCATCCATCTGATCAAATCATTGGCAACATCAATGAAGGGGTGCTCACAAGAAGCCAAACCCAAAACATTTGTCTTTTTGCTGGTTTTCTATCACTTCATCAGCCAGTCAAGTACCAAGAGGCACTAAAAGACAACAGCTGGGTAGAAGCCATGCAAGAGGAGCTCCAACAGTTTAAGAGACAACAAGTATGGGAGCTTGTACCACTGCCAAAAGAGGTTAGTCCCATTGGCACAAAGTGGGTCTTCAAGAACAAAACAGATGAAAGGGGCATTGTTGTCAAGAACAAAGCCAGGCTTGTGGTTCAAGGCTACAGACAGGAAGAGGGGATTGATTATGATGAAACATTCGCCCCTGTTGCAAGATTGGAAGCTATCAGACTGTTCCTGGCCTTTGCTGTCAACCACAACATGAAGGTGTTTCAGATGGATATCAAAAGTGCTTTCCTCTATGGTACATTTCAAGAAGAGGTATATGTATGTCAACCTCCAGGCTTTGAGGATCCATTTTATCCTGATCATGTCTACAGGCTAAACAAAGCCTTGTATGGCCTGAAACAAGCACCTAGAGCCTGGTATGAAACTCTTTCCAACTTTCTACTCTCAAATGGTTTCAAAAGAGGTACCATTGATAAAACACTGTTTCTTAAATGGAGAGGGAAAGATTTAATGATTGCCCAAATTTATGTGGATGACATTATTTTTGGAAGCACATGTACCAAAATGTGTGAAGAGTTTAGAGAACTCATGACAGCTGAGTTTGAAATGAGTGCAATGGGTGAGCTGCAATGCTTTCTTGGTCTCCAAGTACAGCAGTTGCAAAATGGAACTTTCATTCATCAAAGCAAATATGCTAAAGAACTTTTAACCAAATTTGATATGAATGATTGTAAACCATGCAGCACACCCATGGCCACAAATAAGCTGGTCATGTTTGATGAAAAGGATGAGCTGATTGACCAAACACTCTATAGAAGCATGATTGGGTCCTTATTGTACCTAACTGCATCTAGACCAGACATCATGTTTGCAACATGTGTCTGTGCAAGAAGTCAATCAGCTCCCAGAAAATCAAATCTCATTGCTGTAAAAAGGATTCTCGGATACATAAAAGGTGCTCCCACACTTGGTATCTGGTATCCAGCTAATGGGAATATCAAGCTTTCAGGTTTTTCAGACAGTGACTTTGCTGGATGTCACACCACAAGGAAGTCCACTTCAGGAGGGTGCCAGTTTCTAGGTGATTGCTTAGTCTCTTGGCAAAGCAAAAAGCAAGCAGCAGTTTCAACATCCACTGCTGAGGCTGAATACATTGTTGCTGCAAGCTGCACAGCCCAACTCATGTGGCTTCAAAATCAGTTACTGGATTTTGGTATCACTGCCTTAAAGACACCACTCATGTTGGACAGCCAGGCAGCAGAAAATATCATCAAAAATCCAGTTTCCCATTCTACCACAAATCACATCGACATCAGACATCACTTTGTGAGGGATTGCTATGAAAAAGGTTTGATTTCTCTGTATCATGTCCCAACTAAAGACCAGCTGGCAGATGTGCTTACAAAAGCACTTGATACAGCCACTTTTGAAAGCTTGGTCTCTAGGATTGGGATGCTAAACATGGAATAACAAGCAACATCTTGTTTTTCTATGAATAAAAGCAACAAAATGTTTTCAGAAAATCAAAAATCCATCCTTAAAAGTAGCTTAAAAATGAAAATTTCATTAACAACCTTAAAAGTCTGCCATAACCACTGATTGTTCAAAAGTCTGCTCTACTTCAAAAAGTCTGCCCACTGCTGAAAGGCAACCTCTGTTCTCTCATTCCTTGATAACCACTGTTGTTCAAAAGCAGTGTCTTATCCACTGATATGCTATCCACTGATAGTGAAAATCATCCACTGCCCCCTTTCCACTGCTTTCATCAGTTGCTTTCACCAAAAGTACTGTCCTTCATTTTCACCAGTGGTTGTCACGTGGGCAGTACATAGCAGTCAGACCTTTTTGTAACGGCTGCCACGTCAGCATTCATTCTCTTTCCTATAACATCCCCACTCACCATCATAACAGGGTTTTACTGTCGAATTGAATTCTTAAAAATTCTCTTCTCAAAGCAGTTTTTCTTCTCATTTCTCACAAATTTCTTCGATCGTTTCATTTCAAAAATGACAAAATCGAAGCTCTCTGCAAAACCCTCATCAACATCATCGAAAACAGCCTCTCAAAAGGCAACTACCACTGAAATTCCATTAAAAAAATCTCACAATCTCCTGGGTCTTCTCACAAAACCAGGAACCACAGATGTTTTCGATTCCATTATCACCATCATGGCAAAATCAAAGTACAAAACTTTGCTCACCGCCGACGCACCCATCTACTTGGCGACCCAAAGGGAATTTTGGACAAATGCAACCCTTGAAAAACAAGGAGACATTGCAACTGCAATCCAATCTTCCATAAAAGGTAAAGCTGCCCACATTACACCACAATCCATCTCCGAAGTCTTTCAACTCGATGACCAGGCAGGTAAAACTTCCTTCACTAAAAACGAGTTGCACATTGACTTCATTGAAAGAGGGTATGAAGCCACAATGATGAAGAAACTAACCTTAGAAAAAGGTTATTTTCTTCCTGCACCAAGATTTCTATTTCATACCCTCCTCCTATGTGTTTCAAACAAAACCACTTCTTTTAATGAGATCCCTATAAAGATTCAAAATCTGGGATATGCAATTCTTCAAGAAAAAAATTATAATTATTCTCAGGAAATCTTTAAAGATTTGGTTAATAATGTTGAAAGAAAATCATTCTTACTATTCCCAAGGTTTTTAAGCTACTATTTTGAAAAGAAATTCAGTAAGGATGATTTAGCTTTAATAAACCAAGGTGAAATAACTGCAATAAACTGCCTAACATCTGAAACTTTTTCACGAATGTTAGCACCTTGCAAAACACAAGCAGGGGTACCTGAGCAGAATTTAGCAGTTACCACTGCTCCTCAGGTATCTGCTGCTGAGCCTACTGCTCGAGGTGATCAAAGCAGCAGAACAACTGTTTTGAAACCCACACCTACCAAACCCAAAAGGCCATTCAAAAAGAAAAATCAAAAACCCCCCAACCCAATCAAAAAGGCAACTCTGGAGGATGAGATACCAGAGTTAATGCCTGTGACAACACAAATGTCACAAGAAACCACTGCTACTACTTCCTCACAGCAGTTGGTACAAATATCTCAACCCATAACCATACCTCCTCCTGCTTCTTCACAAAAAGAACAGGTTGTACACAAAGGGCCACCACATTATGATGCTCTGGATACACTCGTTTCCATCATCCACAGCTCAATGCCCAGAGCAAATCCGCTTCCTACACCCACCATCACATCCTCAATTCCACCAAAAACACAACTACTGTTGGATGCAATTGATTTGAACCAGGCATTACACAGTCCTTCTCAATCACCTATCAATGAGAATATGCCTCAACAAATGATTGAGTCTGCTGTATCATTCATTGCTAACCCACCAACACAACCTGAGGAGGTTACACCCATTGAGTTACAAGTAACTCTTTGTGGTAATCCAAGTGAAGCAGCCACTACAACTGTTGAACCTACAGGTTTACAGTTGGACAATGGTTACATCAATAAGACTTATAGCACCTCTGCCAACCACCAGTGGATTTATTTATCCTACTGGCAACATCAAAAGGTTGTCAAGTGTTGAAGGAAGAAGACCCCAGTACCAAGAAAAAGGGGCATCAGTGGTTAAGGTTTGGAGTAAACTCCCTACTTCTACCACTGATAAAACCACTGTTAGTGGGAAATCAGATGATCCCATTAAATTGGGTGATGGTTTAAAGTACCAGAAATTGACGGCTCGTGTTGAAAAACTTGATAACTCTGTTGCAGAACTTAACGATATGCTACAACAGTTGTTACAAGTACAAAAGGTACAATCCACTGTTGTTCCACCTCACGCACCTGCTCTCCAACAGGCACCTGCTACAAATGAGCTCTGGAATCTATTTCAACCTTTTCTCCATCATCAAGCACAAATAGCAGATCAGCAACATGAAAAACATGTTCAACAATTGAGAAATGCTATGGAGTCTAGGTACAAAGACACTCAGGCTGATCTAAAGGCTCTCAAAACTCAGATCTTGCACTCCACTGGCACTGCTCCTCCACCAGTGTTCTTCATTGATCAACTCCCCGAAGATAATGCCAAAAAGGGGGAGAAAATTCAAGAATGGAGAAGGAAAGGAATAACAGATGGTCTCTACCTCGCACCAGAAAATTCCAATATGACCAAACAGATTCCTTTGCCAAATGGGAGTAAGAAAATAGATGTGACCACAAATGCACTTGCAGAAGCACTTGCATGTGTAAAAAGGGATAGAGAGGCCAAAAAGAAAGCCAAGGTGGATTATCCGGATCAGGGTACTTCAGGGTCAAGAGATGATGAAAATCTCAGTGATGAAAAGAAGAAGCCTACTAGAAAAGTAAGGCTACCCAAATCCATTCCGGTCAGACGTTTAAAGTCTGCTCAAAAACCACCACCTAAAACAGCTGTTGTAACTCCTGTTGTATCAGCTGCTGTTGGTACTTCAGTAGTTTCAACATCTGTTCCCACTTCAACACACACCACCTCAACACACACTACATCCACTGCTTTACCTCCATCACCACCAAAATCACAATCACCTCCTGTCAAAAGGCAGAAGATCGCAGTTGTTATAACTTCTGCTGTAAAGACAACAGTAGTTGGAACACCAGTTGTTTCAACAACTGTTAGTCTATCACAAACCACTGCCACTACAACCACCTATCCATCCAAAACATCATCAGTCCCTCCTCAAATAAAGAGGAGAATGCTAATTCCTAAAGATGATGTCACTTCACCATCCCCAACATCTTCAAAACCTTTAGCTCTTGTTAATATACCAAAACCAGTTCCACTTTCTTCAGTTCCAATGCACAAACCCTTACCCCCTGCAGGTGTTCAATTTCCTCTTGAACTAGAAGCTGTCAGAGAAGAGATAAAATCCTTCTATACTGAGGATGACCCTGCCAAAAGGAGTTTGCCTTCAATCAAAGGATATCCCTGGCCCAAAAACATTGAAGAATTTGAAGATAAAGGCCAAGCAAGCAGAGGATATCTCGAAAAGAAACACACAAGGGAAATCTGACAAAGAAGTATCAAGATACTACCAATATCTGCTCACACAAGTCAATTCCCTAGAACATTTTGCTAAAAATGTCAGTCAACAAATTTCAGAAAGAGCAGCTGAAACTTTGAAGAAAGACTACATTGAAAGCATTATGTTTTACAAGAAATACAAAGGAGAGAGACACATGTACAAAGAGTGGACTGTTCCTGAACTTGAAGTTGAAGCTGCAAGAATTCAAGATATGATAAAAAGGAAAGTCACTCACACTCCTCCTGATTGGGCAAGGTTCAAAAAGAATATACCTGAAAAGCAGTTGGAACTAAAAAGAATGAAAGAAGAATTGGTTGTTGCTGAATTTTGCACCAAAAGACAAGTTGCTAGATGGAAAGAAGATGTGGTCAGGTCAACCTACAAAAGGTTGGAGGAATTAAGAAAGAAAGATCCAAAAATTCCTCAAAAACCTGACTACCCTGAAGCAGCGGTTTCAAAAGGACCATCAAAGCTGCAAATCAGGAGATCTACTGCTCCAGCTGGTAATACCATCTACAAAAGAAGGACACAAAGCCAGTTAGGAGCTGAAACTGTTCAAGAAATTCTTGCTGGAAATGCTGTTTTAAAAGAAGGCTTGTTAAGAACGATAAAAGAAGAACTTGAATAGGAAACTCTGCTACCACTGCTCAGCCAGTGATGAACAGGCCAGCCTCACCAAATACTTCTGCAAATAAACATCTCCCAAGAAACCCACCAGGCTCAAAAATACAAAAGTGGGCAACTGACAAACAGACCTGCGTATTGACTTTGCTCAGGTCTGGTGGAGAAGTGGAAAAAATATCAAGGGAACAAGCTCTTGGCCTGAGTCTTGAAGATTTACAGGATCTCCTTGATCTTCCACTTAGCAGGGATGATGAAGATACAGATGCCCTTGACTTTGAATTACAATTTAAAGGTCAGATAAGGGAGCTGTTAATGAGGCAATAAAATATCCACAAATAATGAAGGGTTTTGGCATTATCTGTTCCAGGGGGAGATTGTTGGGATTAAACCCTATCAGAGGAACAGATAATTAAAGCCAAAACTGGATCAGAACAGTGGATTCTGAATAAGCAGATGCTGATATACAAATCTCTCCCCTTGAAAGTGATTACAACTACTGATGACCTCCTATCTACTGATCTTACCAAACTGCTGACTCATAACTGCTGCTCAACTAAAGATCTGATGGAAGACTAAAGTCCTGCTGATTCAATCTACTGCCTTGAGTCAAGCACTGCTGATCCGGACAAGTGCTGCTGGGTTCACAGTAGTAGAAGGTTGCAGCAGCTGTTCTAAAGTCTGTTTTGTAATAGAATGTATTAGCAGTAGTTAACACAAGAAGTGTCTGTATAGATCAGAGGTTAGAGTTTGTTAAGAGGTTAGATTTCACTTTCATGGTGACGTCAGCAAAGATGCTCAGTAGTTTGCAAGTGCCTATAAATAGTTCAGTACTTTGTACTGTTCTATTAGCTCTTTACATCATTCGTCTTCATTGCACGAACAAACTACTGAGCTCGGGCTGAGGGGGAGTTTGCATTCATACATCTATCTTTGTAATCGTTGTTGAAATTAAATTCAATCATTCGGTTTATTGTGTAAAAGATGTTTGATTAAAGTATTACTCTCATTTGATTGTATGCAAAGTTTGTTTTCATTTTAATTCCGCTGCACAACTCATCCATTTTCATCTTAATTTCAAACACAAAATACAATCAAAAAGAAAATCAGATCCAACATTCTCGTTATTCAGTACATCCTGGTTCGGATAAGATGTACCATGACCTAAAGACTACATACTCGTGGCCTGGTATGAAAGCCAGCATACCGACCTACGTCAGCAAATGTTTGACTTGTGTGAGGGTCAAGGTCGAATACCAGAAACCATCAGGCCCACTCCAACAACCAGAGATACCTAAATGGAAATGGGAGCAAATTGCCATGGATTTCGTTACTGGCCTGCCCAGATCTCAACGCGGAAATGATACCATTTGGGTGATCGTGGATCGACTGACCAAGTCTGCACATTTTCTGCCTATCAAAGAAACGGATAAGTTTTCTACTCTAGCAGACATCTACCTAAAAGAAGTGGTATCAAGGCACGGAGTGCCAACCTCCATCATTTTTGATCGTGACGCTCGTTTTACCTCTGAACTATGGCAAGCTATGCATAAGTCTTTTGGCTCACGATTAGACATGAGCACCGCTTATCATCCACAGACGGATGGGCAATCTGAACGCACCTTTTGTTGGTGCATATTTGTGACAACAGCTTAGATTTGGTCTTTGGATATCTTGTAATTAGTTTAACGATAAACAGTTAGCGGGTTTAGCTTTGTATTAGTGAGATTATAGAGTTTGGGCTAAACAAAACCCATTTGGGTCAAGGGGAAACGAATTGGGCTTGCCCATGTTGCAAACCCTAGCCCAAATAGCAAACCGTATGTTATATAAACAAGGTTAGGCTTTAGGGTTTAGGTTAATCAGTTAATCAGCCAAAACAGTTGTTAGAGAGAATTTCGTGATAGCTTTACTGCTTGGACGAATTTAAGAGAGTTTGTTAGGGTTTGGATTGATTGTAATTCCTTGTGATTGATAATCAATAGAAACCCAGTTTGATTGGAATTGCTGTTTCTGTTTCCTACACGTTTTCTGCTTATTCTGATCAAGAGGATTCCGCACTCTTGATCAGATTGACAATTCTGTGAAGATCCATACACATCAAGGGGACCTACAATTGGTATCAGAGCATTAGGCTCTTGAAGGCTCGGTTCAGAATTGTGTTCTGCATAAATAGGGAGTTTTTAGAATTCTTGAAAATTAGGGTTTACAATTTTCGAAGTTTTGAAACCTGAAACTAGGGTTTCGAAATTTTTTTTAATTCTGATGATTTTCTGCGAATTTGTTGGTGTTTGATCAGTTTGTTTGTTTGATTTGGCTGATTTGCAGGTTTTCGGGATAGTATTTGGTTGTTTTTGAAGAATATTTGGCTGGAATTCGAAGACCGTTCTTCGTGTTCTTCATAATTTTCGAAATATTTTGCTGTTTAGGTCGTTTGATTTTGCAGGATTGTGTTGGAGAGGAGATAAGATCTTCAAAATTTCAAAAAAATTGAATTTCCGTATTTACTGGCTGGCGAATTTAACAATTTCGCTGACTGGCCCAGCATAATTAACTGACCTGCGAATTTGGGACGTAATATCTCGGTGATCGGCGAATTTAAAATCCAAAGGCGACTTTGGTAACCGTGTAATTTTCCACAGCAAAATTATCACGGTTTCAGCGATTTTATCAGTCGTCGTAATAGCGAACTGGTTCCACAGTGAAATTAACCAGCTCAGCGATATAACCAGCGAATTTAAGCAGTTTAGCGAAATACCCAGCGAATTTAACTAGACCAAAAAAAAAACCAGCGAATTTAAGTGGTGGAACTTTCGTTGGCAAGCGTCGGAAAAATTTCAGTGTTTTGCAAATAGAAATTGATCCGTAGCTCATTTGACTAAACAGTTTGCGCCGTTAGATTCCTTGCGTTTTTAGGACAAAAAAATGGATTCGTCTTTTCGAGACGATTCTAAAGGTGTAATTTGGTAACCACTGTTTTCGGAAATATTTTGTACGGTTTTCTCAGTCTGCAACGTTTAAAATGTCAAACATGACCAACTTGAATGCTCCTAAGATGATGAAGGTGGAGAATTATCTTACATGGAAAGACAGTTTCAAATCCTTCATTAAATCTCAGGATGCACGCATGTGGATATGTATTGAAGATGGGTACATAAACCCAGTACATGATTTTGAGGGCAGACCACGAGTAACAGCCTATGTGAACATGAAAGAGGCTGATAAGAAAATGTATGAAGCTGAAAAGAGAGTCTTGGCTGCAATAAAGATGTCGTTACCTGATAGCATCAAGCATACCTTCAAAAGGTACACAAATTCAAATGATATGTGGGATGCATTACAGAATCGATATCAGGGAAATGAGAGTGCCACTCAGGCATTCATGGCAGAGATAGTGCCAGTTGATGAGGCTGAAACTACTGTGAGTAATGCTGAATCTCAAGTGGAGAATGCTGAAGCAAAAGTGGATGCTGAAGTAGAGAAGGAGAGTGAAGCTGAACAGGTTGTTGCTGATGAAACCACAGAAGTTCATGAGAAAGAGATAAATCTAATTCTGTATGTTTAAGATGTCGTGCATTACAGGGTGAAGTTGACAGGTTGTCAGCACAAAACCAAAGTCTGGTGAGTGAGATGTCTAGCATAAAAGAGTCAAACCTTTTTTCTAAAAGAAATGTATCTCTATACTTGAAGAAGATAAAAGGTTATGAAAGTGAAATCGAAGCTTTAACATGCAACTTAAATGAAAAACTTCAAGTAATAGACTTAGCTCATGAAATGATGGCTGAGAAAACAAAAGAGAATTCGGAAAAATGCAAAGAGTTGTCAGATGCACAACTCAAAATTATTGAACTTGAACAGAAATTAAGTCAATTCAGAGATTCGTCTTTTGTTATGAAACACATGATGGGTGGGTTAAAGAAAAGTAATGACAAGACCACTGTGGGCTTCCAGGGCCTTAATGAAGTCCCACCTCCTCTTAGTCATGACTATTCTTTCCTCCCTGATGAAGATGAGCTAGCAGCCTGTATGTCAACTGCACCAAGTAATTTCGCATCTACATCAAGTCAAGGTGAGGGATCTGGAAGTGATGATGCTAAGAAGAACAATAACAGGCAACATTTGAAAAAGCAAAATTCACCTCCAAAGGGCAAAAATCAAACTTTTGTTAAAAAGATTAATTTTGTTCAAGGTAGTGATATGAAAAGTGAAACCGCTGTTATTGAAAAAGAATCAAATGTAGAGTTTGCAAAAAATAAGAACATAGAAAAATCTGAAATTAAGAAAACTGAACAAAATTCTTCCAAGGCATCATCACCATCTGATAAGGGATCTACCTCAGAGACTCCAGCTAAAAAGTCTTTGAAAAGGAGATCGTGCTTCCGGTGTCACATAAAGGGACATGTAGCTAGATGTTGTCCTAACAAAAAGAGTGAAGCACACGTGAGTGAGAGAAAGAGAGAGAAGTCACCAGAGAAGAGTGGTGATACAAAGGAGAGAGAGTCCAATTCTCCAAAGAAATCTGCTCCCAAGCAACCAGAAAATGTTGCTGTTGGTGTAGATAAGGCTGGAACAGGAACTCCACAAGTTCCACGTTTTCAAAGAAATCAACAAAGATTTCAGCCTAGATCTCCACCAGGCAGATATCAGAGACCTAGAAGCAGTTCACCAAGAATGAACAATCATTATACAAGTAATTTCAGAAGTCAAGGTCAATATCAAAATCGATACCAAAATAATGGTTGTCGAACTTTTTATAACAATGGCTTTAGAAATTACAAAAATAATGGCTTGGAATCAAAATTCAAGGTTTCAAATCAAAATTTCCAAAGGTCAAATTGTCCAAATGTATACAGGAACCCTCAGGACCAAAGACCTAGTGGAAATCAAAACCCATTTCCATCAACAGGTCTGAGATCCAAGACTCCAGTTAGGAGTAATGGATATTGGATGGATGTTCCAGTTGTTGGTGAATTTGGACGACCCAAGACCATTAAGGCTTGGGTCCCCCAGTCTAACTAATTTCTTAAGTTAGTGTGTGCAGGAGCTGCTAAAGAGGATTATTATCTGCTCTAGGCACATGACGGGGGATGTGAGATTGTTGATATGTATATATATTTTAAATGATTTAATTTGAAGTTCAAAGTGCTGAGTCGACACAGAAGATAACCTGACAGATCTTTATACTAAAGCATTTGACAGGGCTTGCTTTGAACACTTAGTTGAACTCAACGGGATGAGGAATCCTGAATAACTGGTTTTTCATAAGAATTTTGTAAATAGTTTACTGCTTTTCATAAAAATAAAAAACATAAAAAAAATTGAAAAATCAAAAACATAAAAAAAATAGAAAATCAAAAATGAGATTTCACTGTGTGAAAAAGAAGAAATGATAGTACATCAGCAAGTTAGACTATCACACTAAAATTGAACCAAAATTGCTTAAGTGTGATAGCAGCTTCATTATATGATGTACCTGTAGGCAAAAAGCATGAAATAATCAACTTACCAATGTGATATAAACTTAAATGAACTAAATATGAGTGGGGAACACATCAGTGGTGTATGGTTTAATGACCTTAATTCTTGCGTTGATAGATTGCCAAAATCTGAAGTTTTGGGTCTTTATACTGTTATTTTATCTGGGATATCTTGGATGTCTTTCTATACAGAACTAAAATTGTACATCACCCTAGGAAAGAAAGTCACTTGGAATTAGCTCATTTCTATTTGAATGTCTGTATGTGTCCCGATACACACAATTTTGATCTGATTCTGAAATCTTCTCTGAAAAAAGTCATGTACCTCCTCTGCTGCATCCAGATATATGCTGACCTGGAGGTGCTAGGCAACGACAGCTTCTGCTGCATCCAGATACATGCTGACCTAGCTGTACGTTGTCGTGCTATAGATCTAATACACCCGAAAGAGGCCCTCAAGTGCCCAAAAGAAACCCAATAAACCTATATCAAATTGAGAAAATCTCATTTGATCTGTATTTTATACCATCTCTACTAAAGATCTATTCTGTTCTCTTCTCAACCTATTCCCAGTTAAGATTTCAGAAATCTGGATTGGACTTGTGAAATATGTGGTAGGGAAGATACTTGCATGATAGAGTGTGTTGTTTATATTTCCAGGATTTGATTAGTATTTATTTGGGTGTTCATTGTTAAGCAAACAAAACATGATAAAAGAGATTATATGCAGACCTAGGCATGTTCAGGATATCTTAAAGGATGGCATCAGTATACTCACCTACTACGATGAATCTTTGTGCATACCTTGATCGCGGGGGTATATCCTGAAGTGGGACACGCTAATATTTCAGTATAATAAAATTACCTTAACGTATCATACGGTAATGGTACTTGAAATGTTCATGCATTTTGTTTAAGTGGACAAACATACTGGTAATCGTCTTGAACTGTTTTTCACTAAAACATTAAATAAAGAATAATCTAATTGTGTGAAATAGTTTTATTGTGCTGATATGATCTTCTTACCAGTGATTCTCACAAAAATATAGTGTTTATTGTTTTCGTTATTTACTTGCTTTCAGAAAAATATAAAAATCCAAAAATAGTGTCTTTTTCTGTTTAAAATTCTTAACGTACATGTTATTCTTGGAGGAATTGTTACTGATAGGGGGAGACGGTGTTAGAAAGTGAGTTCAAAATTTTAAATCAGACAGGTTCTTGTGTGTTGAACAAAAAGTTTTGCGTGTTGGTGCTAAGTTGAAAACGCTTAATCTGTGATACAGTTTAACTAATCTCTTGAAAAATAATAATTTATTTAACTTATGTTGAAAAATTCTTATGGTTTCTCGAGATGTTTGTTTTATAGTATACAGATTGAAGCAGTGTGTTGCTGAGAAGTTGCTGTGAAGTGTGAAGATGAGAGTTTGATTGGATGCATGGTAGAACCTCCTTTCTATATTGCAGACAAAGTTGAAGAGATTGAAGATTGCTTTGCAAATGCTAAACTGGAGTTTACTCAAGTGCTAACGTGTTGAAGATTTGGTGATTGGATGCATCAGCTTAGGGGGAGTCTGTTGCTGACAGTCTGTTGCTCACAGAAGCTATTGAAGCTGAAGCTATCCAAAGACCAAAGACAGTACAAGACTACTTGAAGATTGCAAGAAGACCGAAGACAAAGTTTAAGAAGACTGAAGACAATGTTTTTATGAAGCTATTGTCAAGGGGGGGTTTGTTGGTGCATATTTGTGACAACAGCTTAGATTTGGTCTTTGGATATCTTGTAATTAGTTTAACGATAAACAGTTAGCGGGTTTAGCTTTGTATTAGAGAGATTATAGAGTTTGGGCTAAACAAAACCCATTTGGGTCAAGGGGAAACGAATTGGGCTTGCCCATGTTGCAAACCCTAGCCCAAATAGCAAACCTTATGTTATATAAACAAGGTTAGGCTTTAGGGTTTAGGTTAATCAGTTAATCAGCCAAAACAGTTGTTAGAGAGAATTTCGTGAGAGCTTTACTGCTTGGACGAATTTAAGAGAGTTTGTTAGGGTTTGGATTGATTGTAATTCCTTGTGATTGATAATCAATAGAAACCCAGTTTGATTAGAATTGTTGTTTCTGTTTCCTACACGTTTTCTGCTTATTCTGATCAAGAGGATTCCGCACTCTTGATCAGATTGACAATTCTGTGAAGATCCATACACATCAAGGGGACCTACACCATTCAGACTCTCGAAGACATGTTTAGGGCATGCGTAATCGACTTTGGTAACGGCTGGGAAAAGCATCTCCCGTTAGTGGAGTTTTCATATAACAGCAGCTACCACACCAGCATCCAAGCCGCTCCATTTGAGGCATTGTATGGACGGAAATGCCGTTCACCTCTCTGTTGGGCAGAAGTTGGCGACAGCCAAATCACTGGCCCAGAACTAGTAGTAGATACAACAGAAAAGATTGCTCAGACACAACAACGAATGGCGGCAGCTCGTGACCGTCAGAAAAGTTATGCCGATAAGCGAAGAAAACCACTCGAGTTCCAGGTTGGGGATCGAGTGCTACTCAAAGTCTCACCATGGAAAGGTGTAGTTCGTTTTGGCAAACGAGGCAAACTCAATACGCGTTACGTCGGACCATTCGAGATCTTTGAGAAAATTGGCAAAGTCGCTTACAGGCTGAACCTACCTGAAGAACTCAGTGGAGTTCACAACGTATTCCATGTGTCAAATCTGAAGAAGTGTCTGTCAGATGAGACCCTCGTAGTTCCTCTCAAGGAGCTCACAATCGACGACAACCTGCGATTCGTCGAGGAACCAGTAGAGATCACGGATCAAGACGTTAAGATTCTCAAGCACACCAGAATACCTCTCGTCCGAGTTCGTTGGAATTCCCGTCGTGGCCCAGAGTATACCTGGGAATGAGAAGACCAAATGAAACTCAAGTATCCCCAGTTGTTTAAGAAAAGTACAACCACTACTGAGACTGAAGCTACTGCAGAATTTCGAGACAAAATTCCAAATCAACGGGGGGATGATGTGACACCCCAGGAAAACCAGGAAACCAACGCAACATAACTAGCTTCCTCAGTATCCACGTGCTAAATTTCGGGACGAAATTTTCTTAACAAGGGGAGAGTGTGACAACCCTCCAAATTCTATGTATTCTGTACAATTTATTTATGATAATTGAAGTGCTTAGTGGCTGTGTTGAATTACTCAACTGTTTCCTGCTACTGTGTCATACTTACATGTGCGTGTTAACATACTAGTAGTATACATAAAAGTTACTAAATAGTCCGGTATGCTTTCCTGAGTGTTAGGAATTAATTGTGTTACAAAATATATGTATAAGACGCCTTACGGAATAATTAAACACTTTAACGAACCGGTTTCTAACCGAACAACCAGACATTACCCGGGACACCAAAATATTGCTAGAAACATTGTTGTATTATTTTTGGACTAGTCATGATCCCCGTACACCATAACACCCACTAGAATATCCACTAACTAACACATGTAACCATATACTTGGATTTGAACTATTATTTACCCACTTACTATTACAAGTTACAATTAACCCCCCCCCCCATCATAATTTTCGGCCCATATAGGGGACCCACACCCTAATCGTGATTATTGCTTAAGCCAATAGTAACTTGCTTGTAATCTTGAACAAAATATTTACAAATCTCTATATTTATGAGTTCCAAGACACTAAATCATTACATATCCTTATCATATCTTCCCAAATCCACCCTACTCTCTCACTTCACTCCTCTCTCTCTCCCTCTCGGCCACCCACAACCGCCCCCATCACCACCACTAAGCCACCATCATCTTCATCCTTTATTCAAGTCCCATTCAAGTGTAGAAGGTGGATACAAGGGACTTGCAACTTGTGGAGCTTCAAGGAGCTTTCTTTCTTGTTTGTTCATCACCATTTCTTCATCATCTTCACTAGATCCTACCCTAGTCTTGTGCTAAGTAGTAAGTTCCTTATGTCACCTTTGTACATCTCGTTTCATGATTAAAAGATGTAATATGTTAAATCTACAAGAACACTAAAAAGGGTTTAAACAAGAAGATGAAACATGATGTATTTATGATGTTATATTGAGATGTTACTGATTTCTTGCTGAGTTACTTGTTAATATTGATGTTCGATGTTGTTGTAATAGCTAAACATGTTAACGGAATCAATCGAACATGCACTAGAAAGTTAAAAGCTGAAACAGAATGTTGGTTGGTTTTTACAGCCAACTTCAGTTGGCTGTAACCAGACCATAACTTAACGAAAAATGTAATTTCTAAAGCCTAGACTTATGTATTAGGAAATACGGTTCTAATGGCACTGGAATCGAAATTTTTGGACTTCGTTTACTATTTTTAAAGGGTCATTTTGTAACAGCAGCTCAAGCTGCATTTTTGCTGCTGAAAATAGGTGTTATATTTTTAGTCATAACTTGAGTTCTGTGTCGAATCAGCCCATGAAATCTGTACAGTAGATGGACACTGATGTCGTAGTAATTGTCCCACTAGAATTTTGTCAATCCGACTTACAATGAATTCTTAATGAATTATTCCGTAGACTGCAGTCAGAAAAAGATAAATCTGAGTGCAGTCCGGTAAATAAATTCTTATTAAATATTGGTAATGAATTGGATCCCGAGATTTTTACACAATAATATTTGGGTCGTTTAGCATCTTCTGTAAAAAGTTGGGAATTTTTGAAATAAGATAACTATTTTATTAAATTCCCCGAAAACAGCCCAGTTCTGAGTATAAAAGCTGAAACGACATAAGTAGTGATTTGCGTGTCTAAATGTCGGGTAGGTTATCCGAGAGTAATATAACATGTTATATGTCTATAAAAGGGTTATGTGCAATGTCGTATGTTTGTTTATGAGTGGGGAATAGATGGGAAATTTATATGGGCATAAACCGTTAAAGTGATGCATGTTATGTGTTAGATGCGTATAGGGATTTTGTGCTTATTTGAAGTCACTAATAAATTAAGGAGTTAAATGCCATTTTAGTCTCTGTGGTTTAGGTCATTTTGCCAGTTTAGTCCAAAGGTTTCATTTTTAACCTGTGGGTCCAAAAAGGTTTCACAGTTGCCATTTTAGTCCACTGGGTTAACTTCATCCATTTTTTCTATTAACGAGAAGGCCAATTCGGTCATTTTATATGGTTGAATTGCCCTTTTAGTTAACAGAATTACATACAAAATGACCAAATTGGCCTTCTCATTAACAGAAAAAATGGATGAAGTTAACTCAATGGACTAAAATGGCAATTGTGAAACCTTTTTGGACCCACATGTTAAAAATGAAACCTTTGGACTAAACTGGCAAAATGACCCAAACCACATGGACTAAAATGGCATTTAACTCTAAGTTAAGTGGTAATCATACTAGGACGTGATTGACCGACCTTGACTATTAGCTATCTTTGAGAATCTAACCGAGCAAACCGAGGTGAGTTCACACACTTCTAAGGCATGGGATTCTCGGTGGTTTGGGAATGGGTTAAAGAATTTAAAACCAAATCTACATATCCTCCTTGGGTAGGATATGTACGGCCATCCTCCTTGGGTAGGATGCCAGTATTACTCCTGCATATTCTCCTTGGGTAGAACTACGTACGTTCGTCCTCCTTGGGTAGGACAACAACCTTAAAACTTACTAGACAAAACTCTATCATAAGTCCCTCATTTTTATATCGACTTAATCGCCGAGGCCAATGGCGAGCGGGTCATTAGTTAATAGCGCTATTAGGTTTAACAAACCTCACACCGTGCCAGTCGGACGGGCGTGTACTAATGGACTATGGCAAACCGTCAGTGATGATAGACACTGATGTAGGGCACAACTTATTTGCGTTAGTAGTCGATATGGTACAGTCTAGTGGTTCACATGGGGAAGCCCCCACTAATCATGGAAATGGTTTGGGTAATAAAGAATGAACTGGTTAATCTTACTTTCAACTACGGGGTAACCCCCACGGCAATTACGCCAACGAAAGACAAACCACGTTTTCGGAAACAACTTAAAACTAAACAACCAAACGTGAACTCACTCAACTTTGTTGTTGACTCGTTGTTACATGCCTTACAGGTCGTTAAATGCTTGGAGCTTGCACGAGGAAGGAGTCGTTGTGGTGTACGGACTGTTATGTTCCGTGCTTAATATTTAAATCCTTATGAACTTATTAAACTTGTGTTTTGGACTTTAAACTTATGGACTATGAACTTATATTTTGATATCACGTATTATGCTTCCGCTGTTTAATTTAAAACTTGGTTAACTGGCTTTTGGTCACCAACTGTATTGTGGTTGGTTTTATTTACTTAAATACGTTGTTCAATATGATTGGTGGCTCGATCCTGGTCACGTCACGCCTCCAAGCGGTGGTACTCCACATGGTGGATTTTAGGGGTATGACAGAGATAGCCAATCCATCCCAATAACGACGTCGAAACTAACCAGTACAATAGGAATAAGGTCGATAGAGAAGGTCTGACCAACTAAGACGAGGTTACAACCCTTAACTATGTGCGTGGCCTCGAGACTTTTACTGTTTGCTAGCTCTACCGTGTGTTTGGTGGTCAAAAGTGTTGGAGTGCGTTTAAGCATTTGGCTAACTTTTAAGGACACATAACTAGTATCGGCACCCGAATCAAATAAAACAGTAACACAGAAATCATCCAGAAGAAACTTACCCATCACAACGTTGGGATCGTTCCTTGCATCACCCTGACTTAGCACGAAAACACGTCCCCTGGCTCCATTGCCATTATTGTTACCCCTGTTGTTGCCTCCATTGTTCTTCCCGTTTCCTTGGTTGTTGTTGTTCTGATTCTGGTTCAGCTGAGGACTGTTCCTCTTAAAGTGGCCTTCAGCGCCACACTGAAAACATCCTTTATTGCCCAGCTGTTGTTGCTGCTGGTGGTTCTGTGGAGCTTGTTGCTGTTGTTGGCGATTCTGATTTGCTGGTCGTGCGCTCCTGCAATCCTTTGCTTCGTGACCAAACTTGTTACACCTCAGGCAACGACCCTTGTTGCACTGCCCGCTATGATGCTTGTGGCACCGGTTGCACTTGGGGTGTTCCCTCGGTATCCACCATGTCCTTGACTACCAGAAGATTGCTGACCAGGACTCTGGTAGTCATCAGTCTTTCGCTGCTGAGATTGAACTGAAGTAGAACCCTTACTGGAATTCCCATCCCATTTTCGCTTGTTGTCGCTAGGTGCATCGGGAGTAGCTGTGGCACTGATAAGTTTGGGCAGTCTATTCTGTTCAACTGCTTGATCGGTGAGACGATGGGCCAACTTAATGATTTGCTGAATGGTACCCAGGTTAGCTGAAGTCACGTGACTCTGAATCTCTGGTACAAGACCCTTGAGGTACAGCTCAATACGTTTAATGGGAGGGTCTACCATAGTAGGACACAAGATGGCCAGCTCGTTTGACCTCTTCGTGTATGCCTCGATCTCAGACCCCGTCATCTTCAGATTGAAAAATTCCACCTCCAGCTTATGGAAGTCGTCACGACTGCAGTACTCTTCTTTAATCAGTTCTTTGAAACCGTTCCATGGGGTGGCGTTAGCAACCGCCAGCCCTAGTAGTTGAACCTGTGCTTTCCACCAAGTTAACGCAGCACCTTCGAGCGTTCCAGTAGCATATTTCACCCTACGATCCTCTGGGCATTCACACATTTCAAAGACAGATTCGAGCTTCTCGAACTAGTGAAGGAGACCTACCGCTCCTTCTGTGCCGCTGAAGGTACTGGGTCGGCAATCCATGAAGGTTTTGAATGTACATACGGGAGGTTGAGCATGCTGACCTATTGCGCGAGAATAAAATACAAGGTTAAACACAAGAGTTGGCTCGCGAGTGTAGGATCTAAATATCCTAGGATAGGTCGAAATGGCAGGTTATACCTCCTGCTGGAATTGCTGCAAGTGCCTCAGCAACTCGTTCGTTGATCAAAGCTGTCAACTGGGCTTGAGTTAGGTTGATACCACCACGTGCTCCGCGTCCGTTCATGATCTTCACACGAAGCAACGTAAGTGAGAAAAGTGTCGTGAGAGTGCGTAAGTGTGGGACGACAGCAGAGAGTAAGCACACAAGGTTCAAATAGCAGTTATCACGTTAGCTAATGCACAGTGTGGACTATCTAACCGACAATATAACATAAATCATACCACCTATGGTGTCAAGTCTTGCACGTGGAGCGAAGCGTCGTTGTGGATCGTTGAGCAATGTACCGGTTATAGTCTGGTTTTATCAAAAAGCTTTTCCCCTTTTAAAACCAAGTTCACTATAACCAATTGCTCTGATACCAATCTGTCACACCCCCAAAATCCACCATGCGGAGTACCACCGCTTGGAGGCGTGACATGACCAGGATTGAGCCACCAATCATATTGAACAACGTCATTAAGTAAATAAAACCAACCACAATACAATTGGTGACCAAAAGCTAGTTATCCAAGTTTAAATTAAACAGCGGAAGCATAAACGTGATTCCCAAAAATATAAGTCCATAGTTCATAAGTTTAAAGTCCAAAGCGTAAGTTCAATAAGTTCATAAGGATTTAAATATTAAACACGGAACATAACAGTCAGTATCCCACAACGACTCCTTCCTCGTGCAAGCTCCAAGCATTTAACGACCTATAAGGCATGTAACAACGAGTCAACAACAAAGTTGAGTGAGTTCACGTTTGGTTGTTTAGTTTTAAGTTGTTTCTGAAAACGTGTTTGTCTTTCGTTGGCGTAATTGCCGTGGGGGTTACCCCGTAGTTGAAAGTAAAATTAACCAGTTCATTCTTTATTACCCAAACCATATCCATGATCAGTGGGGGCTTCCCCATGTGAACCACTAGACTGATATCGACAACTGACGAACAATAGTTGTGCCCTACGTCAATGTTCTATCATCATTGACAGTTTGCCATAGTCCATTAGTACACGCCCGTCCGACTAGCACGGTGTGAGGTTTGTTAAACCTAATAGCGCTATTAACTAATGACCCGCTCGCCATTGGCCTTGGCGATTAAGTCGATATAAATTGAGGGACTTCATGATAGAGTTTTGTCTAGTAAGTTTTAAGGTTATTGTCCTACCCAAGGAGGACAAACGTACGTATTCTACCCAAGGAGAATACGCAGGATTGATATTGGCATCCTACCTATGGAGGATGGCCGTACATATCCTACCCAAGGAGGATATGTAGATTTTGTTTTAATTCTTTAACCCATTCACAAACCACCGGGAATCCCATGCCTTGTAGAAAGTGTGAACTTACCTCGGTTGCTCGGTTTGACTCTCAAAAATAGCTAACAGTCAAGGTCGGTCAATCACGTCCTAGTATAATTACCACTTAGTTTATTAGTGACTTCAAATAAGCACAAAGTTCCTACACGCATCTACCACATAACATGCATCACTTTAACGGTTTATGCCCATATAAGCTTCCCATCTATTCCCGTTCATAAGCAAACATACGACATTGCACATAACACATATAACATGTTATATCATTCACAGATAACCTACCCGACATTTAGACACGCAAATTACTACTTATGTCGTTTCAGCTTTTATATTCAAAACTGGGCTGTTTTCGGGGTTTTTAATAAAATAGTTAACTTGTTCCAAAAATTCCCAACCTTTTACAGAAGGTCTTAAACGATCCAAATATTATTTTGTAAAAATCTCGGGATCTAATTCATCACCAATATTTTATAAAAAAATCATTTTCCGGACTGCAATCAGATTCATCTTTTTCTGATTGCAGTCCACGGAATAGTTTATTGAAAATTCATTGTGCATCCGATTTACGAAATTCCAGTGGGAGAATTACAAATACATCAGTGGTAATCTACTATAAAAATTTCATGAGCTGGTTCAAGATAGATTTCCAGTTATGACTAAAAACATATCACCCATTTACTGCAGCAAAAACTAAGCTTCTGCTGCTGTTTTTAAAAGCGTCTTTAAAAATAGTAAACGAAGTCAAAAAATTATGATTCTAGTGTCATTAGAACCGTATTTTATAATACATAAATCTAGACTTCAGAAAATACATTTTCTGCTTTATTAAGGTCCGGTTACAGCCAACTGAAGTTGGCTGTAATCCCCAAACAGCCCCCTGTTTTCAGCCTTTAACATTCTAAGGGGGTGTTTGGCCAAGCTTTTATTCTGTGGCTTATGCTTATATTTTAAAGTAGCTTTTAGCTTATTTTCTATTATTTGATAAGCTCTTTTTAAGTGTTTGGATTAGCTTATAGCTTATTTTATATAATTTGCTCTTACACAAAGAAGTTTGTTCAAATAAGCTAGAAAACCATCTTCATATAAGCTTATTAAAATTAGCTTATATAAGCTAAAAAGCATAACCTTAAAAAGCTAAACCAAACACCAACTTAAGCTTATTTTGTAAAAAAAGCTAAAAAAGCTATAAGCTTTCTTTAAAAAGCTAGGCCAAACACCCCCTAAAGCGAGTTATATTGGTTCCGTTAACATGCTTAGTGATCAACATTTCTAGTACTCAATATTAACAAGTAAATCAGCAAATAATCAGCAACGTATCCAAACAACTTCATACTAACATTATTACATCATGTTTCATCTTTTTAATGTTCTTGTTTCTTTAGTGATTTGAACATACTAAACATACTACAACTTGTAACCAAGAAACAAGATGAACAAGGGTTTGTCAAGAGCTTACTACTAGCACAAGGCTAGGGTAGAATCTAGTGAGGATGATGAGAAAAGATGATGGAAAAAGCAAGAACAAAGCCCTTTTTAAGCTCCACAAGCTTGCACTTTCTTGAATCACCTTAGATGCTAGAATGTAACTCAAAGATGGATGAATGTGGTGGACTTGGGGTGGTGATGGTGGCGGTTTGGGGGTGAGCCGAAAGAGGGAGAGAGAGGTGAGGGAGTGATGGTGATCTTTGTGTGTTTTAGTGAGAAAGATGATATGGTAAGATTTTATAAAGATTGCACCATACTTGTAATCTTTCATATCTAATATTTTGTATATAGGATCAAGCAAGTATCAAATCAAATATATGTAGATCTCATGAGATATGGTGATCTTGGTGGTGGGTCCCTTGGACCGAGTTCTAGCATGGGGGGGGGGTTAGTTGTAAAATTTCATGGTAGATGGTAAGTACTAGTTAATTTCCTAGTAGGTGTTTACATATGTTAGTTACTAGAGAACTTAGTGGGTGTTATGGTGTACGGGGACCATGACCAGCCCAAAAGTAATTAAATAATGTGTTTGACAAATATTTGGTGTCCCGGGTAAAGTCCGGTTGTTCGGTCAGATACTGTTCCGTTAAAGTGTTTAATTATTCCGTATAGTGTCTTATATATATATATATATATATATATATATTTAACACAATTAATTCCTAACACTTAGGAAAATATTCAGGACCTTTTAGTAAATTTTCTACACAAGACTAGTGTGTTAACAAGCACATGTAAGTATGTCACAGTAATCAGAAAACAGTTAAGTAATTCAACACAGTCACCAAGCACTTTAATTATCATTAATAAATTGTACGGATACATGGAATTATGAGGGTTGTCACACTACGCGCCCCGCGACATTCCTCAATTTCGGTTAAACAACTTTCAAATATTGCACTTTCAGTCCCTGGTCCTTTATAACTTAAAATATCTTTCATTTATTGCACTATTGACCCCCATAGTTAACTTTTAAGTATCTTGGGACATATAATAAACATCGTTAGGCTTCCGATCAGTTACGAGATCACCCGAAAGGTACTATTTTCAAGCGTTGACGCTTTTAACCCTTTTTCTTGAAATCTTGCACAATTATTAAATATTGATATCGAAACCATATACTTTTTATCACTTGGCATTTTTGGAAGTATAATTGAACATTACGAAGCTCCGGGTTCGTTAAAAGGTCACTCAGAGGTAAGAATTAACATGTTGACACATTTAACCCCTTCATCTTATAAGTTTCACTTGTTTTTCACAAATGGCTTCTCACGTCCAATATTTCAACCGTTTAATGATACGAACACCGTATATGGTTATTTAGAAACATAGTTTTCATATGTTGGCACCTTTTGTCCTTCCACACACATCTTTTCACTATTTGTCAACTTAAGTCCTTCAAAGTCAACTTTTTACATGTTTAGGGTTTATGACACGTGTCTTCACTTTATTGGTCATGATTTTACGAGGTGTTACAGGTATACACGTCGATCCCATGAAGATTGAAGTGGTTAAGAGTTGGGTTACACCAAAATCACCGTCCGAAGTTCGTTCGTTCCTCGGATTGGCGGGCTATTACCGTCGATTCATCGCTGACTTCTCAAAAATCTCCATTCCGCTCACTTCTCTGACACATAAAGACAAGCCTTTTGTTTGGGGAACTGAACAAGAGACTGCCTTTCAAACTCTCAAGCTTATGCTCTGCAATGCTCCTATCCTCACCTTACCTGACGAAAACGATGATTTCGTAGTCTATTGCGATGTCTCTAACCTTGGTCTCGGTCCTTTTCCTTATGCAACGAGACAAGGTTATCGCGTACGCCTCTCGTCAGCTCAAAATCCACGAGAAGAACTATACAACCCACAATCTCAAGCTTGGTGCAGTTGTTTTTGCGTTAAAGATTTGGCGACACTACCTTTACGGTACCAAGTGTACGGTCTTCACCGACCATAAGAGCCTACAACACATCTTGAACCAGAAGGAACTGAATATGCGCCAACGCCGATGGGTTGAACTTCTCAACGATTACGACTGTGAGATTCGTTACCACCCAGGCAAGGAAAATGCTATTATCGATGCTCTCAACAGACGAAGCTATTTACATAGCGTTCGCAAATCTCAACCCGCGAACAACCTCGAAGCTCTAATCCGTGATGCTCAGCACGCCTGCTTTACCGAACGCACCTTGAAAGAAGAATGAATTCTTGGTTCCGAGAACCAATTGGAAAGCAAATCAAATGGTATCCTCTACTATCTCGATCGCATCTGGATTCCAAGTCGCAATAACCTTCGGGAGATATTGTTGACTAAAGCCCACAGGTCTCGATATTCCATTCAACCCGGTGCCGACAAGATGTACCATGACCTTCTTCTACGGTATTGGTGGCCTGGAATGAAGAAGGATATCGCTATCTATGTTTTGAAGTGCCTGACTTGTTCTAAAGTCAAGGCTGAGCAACAGCGACTCTCTGGCTTACTCGTGCAACCCGAGATCCCTATGTGGAAATGGGAGAGTATAGCTATGGACTCCATAACGAAACTTCCCCGCACGCATCAAGTCACGATAGCATCTGGGTTATCATTGATCGTCTTACTAAATCTGCTCATTTTCTACCGATACGAGAAGACTTTAAGGTAGAACGATTAGCACGGATCTACACCGACGAAATTATATGTCGACATGGGATGCCTCGTGATATCATCTCTGACCGTGATGTTCGGTTTACCTCGCGCCTTTGGGAAACGTTTCAATCTGCTCGCGGTACTACTCTCAATCTAAGTACCGCTTTCCATCCCCAAACCGACGGTCAGATTGAACGCACGATTCGTACCCTAGAAGACATGCTTCGCTCGTGTGTGGTAGATTTCGGTGGTAATTGGGATTTGCATTTACCTTTAGTCGAATTCTTGCACAATAACACTTATCATTCTAGCATTCAAATGGAACCATTTGAGGCACTATATGGAAGAAAATGTCGATCGCCTATTGTATGGCACGAGATCGGAGATGCGCAAATTACCGGTCCTGAGTTACTACAAGAAACGACTGACAAGATCCTCCAAATTCGAGACAATCTCCTGAAAGCTCGGAGTCGTCAAAAGGGTTTGTAACACCCCAAAACCCGAATGTTTATATTCGTTAGATGTTATGATATGGTACATCAAGAAATAAATGACTAGGTTATTTAACCTAGTTAAGAGTATGGTAGAAACAATTAAAGGATGAGAGTTGTGCCAATTATAATTAGTGGCAAACTTGAGGGACTTAAGTGGGGTAAATGAAAGTTGAATTTATAAAAAAAAATACACACATACACACACATGATGGTGTGTTCTGGAAGAAGCCAGGAGCTCCTTGAGAGCTCAAGAACCCTAATCATGAAGACCATCAAATTGGAAGGCTAAACGAAGCTCAAATTCATAACCGAGCATGTATTAATGATCACCTTCACAAGGGGATCGTAAGGTATGTCTTAAAAGTTAGACTGGTGATCTTTCACGAAGTGGGTTATGATGTAGATTGCGAATTTGTATGAAATTGAGAATGGGTGTGTGTTAGAATCATCATATAGAACATGGATTATGCATGGTTTAGGTTAATTTGATGTTTAATGGTGAAACCCGTTTGTTATGGTGAAGATGATGAAATCGGTAAATCATCTATGTCTAAATTCTTGCTTAATATTGATGTATTTTGATATGTATGGTAGATTCTTGTTAGAGGAATTGAAAGAAATGTGATACTAGTATGTTTGATGTTATGCATGAATGATCCATGTTGATTAGAAGGATAATTTGATGATTTATGTATGAGTTTAGAAGAATATGCATGAATTGGTTGTACATTATGCATAAATTGTGGTATGCACACCAAGTGTTTGATGAAATGCTTAAGTGACAATTCTATGTGGAATTATAGGCAAGTTGTGGGAATATATGTATAGAAAGTGATAATGATGTAATTGTTAGCTAACTAATATGTGAAGTGTGATTTAGATGGAGTCCATGTGGAAATTTGAATGGTTAGTATGATGTGGTAGAAGCGTGCATTAGAAGTTTGTACGCTATGCTTGAAGATATGGTACACCTTATGCCTTTAGTTGATTTTGTGGTAGGGATCAAGGGGTGAAAGTGGTGTCCTTGTATGGTATGTGGATTTCTAGTAAGGATAATGTCGGGTTCAAGGATAGTGTTAAATTAGTTAATCTTGAATGATGTTGTTAGTTGTGGAATTATAAGAAGACTAGTATGGAAGCAATTGTTTATGTTGTGTACATATATGATCTTGTGGTTGTATGTGTGTTTTACTATGTGAGTAGGGAATGTATATGATGTCCGTAGTATAATCGACTATAATGATGTGGATGTATGAGTTTAGATTGATAATTCATAAGATAGACAGTTGACTTTCTGAAAGTCAACTGTGCATAAATAATGTAATAAGGCTTTTGCCACAAGTGTTATGTTAGATAAATCATTAAGTACATGCTATATCAATATGTGCTATTTGTGACGACATGAAGAATTATGTGGAATGAAAAGATGCGACTTCTAGCTTATACTTTGTGTTGTTGGAATTTGACGAGTAAAGTTTAATGTAGGATATGAATGTGAAATGAATGCAATATTAGAATGTACATTTATACTAATGAAGTGGTAACCATGATGACATGAAAGTATAGGATCATGTCAAGATGGGGGAAAGCATAGAAGGCTAACGGAAAGGATATGAGGAAGCATGTACGAAACGGGCACTCGGGGTAAGTGATTTCCGAAATCACTTCTTATTTATAAATGAAGTTTGGTATGTTGTATATAGGGAAACCAAGTAAGAATTTACGGGTAAGGGTAAGTACCAAGGTAAGTTCATATGAACTTCGTCTATCCTTAATGTAAATTAAGATGATAGTTTCATCGTGTTAATGGAATGTGCATTATGTTGCTGAATGTTCATTGTGTTAATGGAATGTGCATTATGTTGCTGAATGTTCATCGTGTTAAGGGAATGAGCATTTTGTTGCTGAATGTTCATTGTGTTAATGGAATGTTCATTAAGTTGCTGAATGTTCATCGTGTTAAGGGAATGCGCATTTTGTTGCTGAATGTTCATTGTGTTAATGGAATGTTCATTATGTTGCTGAATGTTCATCGTGTTAATGGAATGTGCATTATGTTGCTGAATGTTCATCGTGTTAATGGAACGTGCATTTTGTTGTTGATTGTTCATTGTGTTAATGAAATGTTCATTATGTTGCTGAATGTTCATCGTGTTAATGGAATGTGCATTATGTTGCTGAATGTTCATTGTGTTAATGGAATGCTCATTATGTTGCTGAATGTTCATCGTGTTAATGGAATGTGCATTATGTTGCTGAATGTTCATCGTGTTAATGGAATGTGCATTTTGTTGCTGATTGTTCATTGTGTTAAGGAAATGTTCATTATGTTGATGAATGTTCATCGTGTTAATGGAATGTTCATTATGTTGCTGAATGTTCATCGTGTTAATGGAATGTTCATTATGTTGCTGAATGTTCATCGTGTTAATGGGATGTTCATTATGTTGCTGAATGTTCATCATGTTTGTTGGAAGTTAGTCGGTTATGTTTGTTTGTAATTGCATTGATTTGTGTTGATATGTTTGCAGTTAAGGCTCAACTTACAAATAAGTGAATGTGACTTGTATGTATGTATGTATGTGAGTAGGTATGTATGTGTGTAGTTATGTATGTATGTATGTATGTAAGTACGTATGTGAAGACGTAATCATGTATGTATGTAAGTAGATGCGTATGTATGCAAGTAAAGGTATGTATGTATGTACGTAGTTATGTATGTATTGTATACGTGGTTTCAATACATTTAAGTATTGACATTATTAACAGTGTGCCTCGAGAATGAAATGTAATGCAGGTACATTCTTGAAGTTTCGCCAAGGATTAGACACCCGGATGGAACGATTAAATCTAGAAAGATAACGGGATGGAAAGTATATGTGGATAGAACGTAACGAGACTACATGATTGAGAATCTTGTTCGTATATAATGTATGCTAATGTTGCGAATGTATGTGGTGGGTGCAGGTTGTACGAATCACAGATTATCATCACGAGGAGTAGCGATCAAAGGCCGAGTCACAAGATAGATTGTACGGGAATGCTTGAGTATGTAATTTGATAAACATAAGTTATGCTTTTATTTTACTAAATGAGTATGGAGGATGCATATATTGTAAAAGAGTTATTTTAAATTGAACTTTCAAGTAAGTCAAAACGTTTATAATGAAAGAAATTTTATGGTACGTATTTCCGCTGCGTCTTTTCAGTTAAAACGTGTTAGGGTCTTACAGGGTTACGCCTTGAATTTGACGTTGGTGATCATGTACTCCTAAAGGTTTCACCTTGGAAGGGGGTGATCCGATTCGGCAAGAAAGGAAAGCTCGCGCCTCGATATGTTGGACCCTTTAAAATTCTGGAAATAATTGGTAAAGTGGCCTACAGACTTGAACTACCGGAGGAACTTAGCAACGTCCACCCGACTTTCCATGTCTCGAACCTCAAAAAGTGTCTTGCCGAGCAGAATTTACATGTACCACTTGAGGATCTACAAGTGGAAGAAACATTACACTTCGTGGAAAAGCCAGTCGAGATCATGGACCGAGAGACCAAGAAGCTCTGATGCTCACGCATTCCCATAGTGAAAGTTCGCTGGGAAGGCAAACGCGGCGCCGAGTTCACCTGGGAACTCGAGAGTGACATGAAGGCTAAGTATCCACAGCTATTCATTACGCCTGCGCCTTAATTTCGGGACGAAATTCCCTAAAGTAGGGGAGGCTGTAACAACCCGACTTTTTGAAGTCAAAGTACAAGTCAAAGTCAAAGGAAGAAAAGATTGCTAATCTGATCTGACATTTCTTGCTTGATTATTGCTTGTACTCTCGAACCTCGATAATCGATGTATGTTAGTTACCGCTATTTTGTCTACGATCTGTAACTTGTGAAGTAACAATGCGATAAACGCAATTAAACGCTAATCTACATAACGCTATCTCATTGCTATCGCATCGCAACTTGAATCGCGATTATGGATATTGTTTTACGTGTGTGTAATTATGTGCTTTACTTGTATGTGCTGATGATATGTTTGAAGGTGTTATCCGCAAAACACAATCGCAACTCTATTGCAACGCAATCTCATCGTGAACTGGAAACGCAAGGTTACTTACGTTGTTGTATGTTAGTTATGTTATTTATGTAACTAGTATTTAAAACTATCGCATCGCTTACTCGTAACTCGCTAAAATGCAACGCAACGCTCAATGCACGAAATGAAAAGTCGGAAACCAACTCACTCGAGCCATCCGATCGAAGGACCATTCGATCGAATGGTCATCCGACCGGATGACCATCCGGTCGGATGGCCATTCGATCGAAAGGCCCTCCGACCCACTAACTCGCACCGCCTTTCTTCTTCTCTCACTATAAATACCCTACCTGTCACATCGTTGTTCATGATGTGACATTTCCCTCCGACCCAGTGCATTCTCGGGCTATTTTCTCTCGATTCCTCACGATTCTTGTAAGTTTTCACTCAAATATTGTACTTCTATCATCTACACACACTTTCTCATCAAATTCACCATCAAATCACAACTTTTAACCATGAAATCACCTGATTTCGGGCTGTTCAATGATGACGTCATCACGGGTTCGTATGAACTTCAGAGAATGACTTCATCCCAGCAAGAACGGTCCGAATCTAATAAATTTCTACAATGTTTAAACACTGATTTCACCAAAATCTAAACATTTTTCAAGTTCTCTAAACTTTTCTTCAAACATTCTTCATTTTTCACTCAAAACCGTTAGAATCTGGACTCATTCGGGTGTTCTACTTATTCCTTGGAGGAGAACTGGTCTGAGAATGGATTCTACCGAACAAGACGACCGATTCATGAGTTGAACGTGAAATTTCATCACGAACAGCTGGTTCGGATCGAACGGGGTGATTCCCGTCCGAACGGATGAGTGGGACTTGATGAGATTTCTATTGTTTAACATGTTGTCGTGTCATCTCGGTCAAACCGCAAACTTTCTAAGCTGATTTTACAAGTTTTCAAACGAACAGGTTGCCCAGCCAGATAGTCGTCCGATCGGATCACCATCCGACCGAACGACTATTCGTCTAGGTGGCTTGTAGTTTCAAACACCTAAACAAATTTTGCAAAACTTCAAAGAATGTCAGTTTCAAACGAAGCGCCATCCGACCGAACGGTCATCCGTCCGGATGACCATCCGACCGGATGACCTGATATGTAGAAACACTTCTTATTTTCACAAGTGCTACAACGAAAACTTCAAAGTTCAAGCAATACACAAACACATCCCTCCCAAATAGACGACCCTTCGACCGAATGGTCATCCGTCCGGATGGTCCTCCGTTCGGATCACTATCCGTCCTTCACCTCACTCGACACTGTTTAACGCACCGTTCAACGCTTATACTGTCGTTATCTGATCAAGATAACTCTCCAGCGCTCCCTTCAATCTAAGCTTGTGTTTAGTTATTAAACACGAACTCTGAGTATACTCAGTCCCTTTTTGCTTAATGCACTTTTGGGTGTTACATACGTTACTTTTATCAAATCACATCGACACACAACACAAACACTTTTTATACGCATACCGTTATCGCATGTTATACGTGTTATTCGATGAATGCTTGTATGTAAGTCCCGTGAAACGGATCTTTCAATGATATCAAACCTAATCTTGTGAGAGTGCGGAATCCAATCACAAGATTATTCAAGATAAACCGAAAAAAATATGAAACACGAAAAACAAACCGAATCACCTTTCAAACTTGCACACGATTCTATTACTATCAACTAGCAAAACCGTCTGGTACAAGTTCCTACACCACAATCGCCTCTCTCTAGCTTCTTTAGAACTTTTGTAACAAAGAGGTTCCAACCCTAAAACAAGTTAGAAACTTGTTTATATACTAAGTCAAGCCCACTTCCCTACATGGGCTCCCCTTGGGCCTGCTTGGCCCACATGGCCTAAAGCTTGGCCCAAATGACCTATAAAGGTCCACAACCTAATATAAACTAACCCGGTAAAGCCCAGTTCGTAACCATAACCCGTTGTGTTAATTTGATGCGTCAGTCTCACACTTTAGGGCCTAACAATCTCCCCCTGGACTGATGCCATCAAATTGTCTTCATAACTTGAATTCAGCAACGTCTTCAACGAAATCTATGGTTGATGCTATGCTGTAGATGTTGTGGAAGTTCTTGACTTCTGAACTCTCAGCACTGGGTCTCTTTCTTCAGATTTTGTGGTTAGCTTCATATCAGGATCTCTATCAGCATTGCTTGAAAATCTTTGTCAAAAAGAATGTGAGAGGAGGATTCTCAGCAGCTCTTTTCTTCTTCAGTCTTTGTCTTTCAAGCAGGTTCACGGTACTTCTTCAAATGCACTTTCATTGTCAGACGACGTCTCGTATCCGGTTCTTCTGACTCAGGTACATCTTGTTGTTGTGATGCTTTGGGCTTCTTCAGCAACTAACAGCATCTCAGTCTTCATCAACCCCTGTTCTTGATTGAAATCAAGTTCTGCACATGCTCACAAACTCATAAGCAAACATTTCTTATGCAACAGGGAGAGTACCACATGAACACTTGGTACATGAAATTTCACAATTTAAATTCTTTTAACTTTTGATGATCAGTCAAATCTTCAAGAACGGTTACATTTTTAATTTTTAAGAGAAACAAATAAACACACTATTTTTGGATTTTTGAATTTTTCTATTTTTTTTTAATTTTTAATTTCAAGAACTAAAACAAATAAAAACTCAAAATATAAACAACTACCAAAATATACAATTACAATTGCAATGGGATCAAAATTCGTTCTCAGGCCGACTAAGGAACACTTTTCAGTACGAGCCTAGTCAAACTGGTCTATGCGATTGCCAATATGTTTGTCCACTTAAACTTTAATGCTCAACTTTCAATTTTTCAACTTCGTGATATGATTAAGGTAATATTATACTATAATACCCGTGTGTCCCATTCCAAGACATACCCCCGCGATCAAGGTAAGCACAACGATTCATCGTAGCAGGTGAGTATACTGATGTCATCCTTTAAGATATCCTGACTGTGCAGTCTGCATATAATCTGTTTTATCATGTTTTGATTTCTTAACAATGAACACCCAAATAAATACTAATCAAATCCTGGAAATATAAACAGCACACTCTATCATGCAAGTATCTTCCCTACCACATATTTCACAAGTCCAATCCAGATTTCTGAAATCTTAACTGGGAATAGGTTGAGAAGAGAACAGAATAGATCTTTTGCAGAGATGGTATAATATACAGATCAAATGAGTTTTTCTCAATTTGATATAGGTTTCTTGGGGTTTCTTTTGGGCACTTGAGGGCCTCTTTCGGGTGTATTAGATCTACAGCGCGACAACGTACAGCTAGGTCAGCATGTATCTGGATGCAGCAGAAGCTGTCGTTGCCTAGCACCTCCAGGTCAGCATATATCTGGATGCAGCAGAGGAGGTACACGACTTTTTTCAGAGAAGATTTCAGAATCAGATCAAAATTGTGTGTATCGGGAAAACATACAGACATTCAAATAGAAATGAGCTAATTCCAAGTGACTTTCTTTCCTGGGGTCATGTACAATTTTAGTTCTAAGCAGAAGGACAACCAAGATATCCCCGGATGATTCAACAATATAAAGACCCGAAACCTCAGATATTGGCTATCTATCAACGCAAGATTTAAGACCATAAAATCATACGCCGTTGGTATGTTACCCACATGGTACATAGTTCGTTATGTTTATATCACTTAGTATCTTTTATCATGTTGAGCGTCAAGCCTATCGACATATCACAGTAGATCCTAGTCTTTTCAGCTATGGCACCTTACATGTGTTAGTCAAACCCTTTAACACGAACATTTATTTCACTTCCCATATCATGCAATTTTTCTTTTTGGCTTTTTCATTTTTCTAATGTTTTTGTATTTTTCTCTTTTTCTCCCCCTAAACACTATATATGTCTCTCTCTCCCCCTAAATTTGTGCATAAATCTTTGATTTTTGCGCAAATTTACCATTTACAAGAGAAAGGACACTTTATATACAAGGTTATAAACTAAGAAAAAGAGAAAATATTTTTGTTTAACCGTTCTGTCATCAGATTGAAGACTAATCAAATTCAAATCAAAGTACTGAATTTAAACGGTACCTTTTGCTGATCATTTCTTACTTCTTTTATCTCCTCCAAAGGAAACATATCATCTGTAAAAAAAATTTGAACTTTTTGCAACAGTGAAATGTTACCCGTTTTATCTCTGGAACAACCGCTATCAACATTCCAGAGATTGTCAACAGCTCCTCCTTGGTTGTTCCTGAAAAGTAAGGAGATTAGTAAGACATGGGTACCCAGGCCATCGTGGTCCTGGGATTTCCTGAAGCATCAAAATAAGACACTTCTTTTAAACATAAGTCCCCTTTAATTTCAAGGATTGAAGACATTACTGCCTTGGATTTAGGTTTCCAAATTTGTTTCGGCTTAGCAAACGCATTTGTTGCCTTCGATTGAGCAACTTTAGCTGTTTCAGACTTGTTAGTTTTAGAAAAACGTTTTTGTTCCTGAAAAGCTTTGCGTTTGTTTTTGGCAGCGTTCCAATCCCCATCAGAAGGTTTAACCTTGGGATTCACATTCTTCATTGCCTTAGGTGAAGATACCTTCATCGGCTTAGAATGGTAGTTATCCTTTGATGTAACCCTCTGATTTTGCATATAGTACGGTACATAGGGACGATGTTTGCAATTTCGAGCAATGTGACCAGCAATGCCGCAATTGAAGCATGTTTGTCTCTTTACGTAGAATGCATTCTGATCAGCTGGATTTGCTCTTGAAGACCCTGAAGGACGAACCGGTCCTTTCTGTGCTTGATTTTGTTGCACATTTCTTGCAGACGACGATGAATTTGGATGCCTATACTTGTCGTTTGCAGGGGCCTTCTGTGGTGGAGATTTCTTCTGAGTTTTCTTGTTTTGAGTAGACTGCACGTCATGTTCAGAAATCTCACCAGTCTTTCCGAAAGCTTTGTTAGCACAGTCAAATGCATATTTTTCACATTTGCCATTACTGACTGGCTTAACAAAGGCATTTTTCACATCACGGGCCTTTTGATGACTATTGCTGCCCGTTGAGGACTGTGGAGAGCCTGCTTGTCTTTGATGTTTAGGCTTCTTATTTCCGCGTCCTTTTCCTGCTTGCTTTGGCTCTTGTTGCTTGATCTGAACCTTTTCATCACGAATAGAAGGTTCAGACTGTTCAGCTTACGCACTTGGAGCCTTGGTTACGTCAATCTTCACTTTTTCCTGCATGTCGTCAGCTTTGACAGAATCGGAGAGTTCTGGTTTGTTGGATGAAATACCAGAAACTGTAGCAGAAATTTCAGCTGAAACCTTTGACGAATTTTCAGCACAAGTCGGTTCTGCACATGACATCCTTGAGCTGAATTCACCAGGATCAACTGATTCCAATTTCTCAGAATCGGCTGCTTCAGGTGATTCGCGTTTGGAATTAGACGGTTCAGCCGGCTCATTCGTTTTGTTTGCCGATTCAGTCTCTCTAACACAAGCATCAACGTTTTCACCCAAACCATCAGGCCTGACATTCTTCAACATAGATTGCAAAAATGAGCCAAAAATGTCACACACATGAGAACTTGACGCTTGTTCATTTTCAACGACACCTTCAACTTTAACTTCATCTGCAAGAGAAGACGAAGCATTAGGATCAAAAGTACCCTTGGAAACAAGATTTATCGAAGGAGTCGCTTCTTTATCAACAGGTCTGCTGTTGATTGATGACTTATCAGTTTTAGGACCGTAAGTCATTTTACTTTCATTCATTAACTCCTCTTCCGTGAAAGGCATATAAGTATAATTATGATTGTATGGAGGAGGAGTTTTAGTGTATCCCAAACCAGCCCCTTTCTTTTCTTTGTACTCTAGTTGTATGTCACAAATGTTCTTGACCAAATTACTGGAAGTGTCAAATTTTTTAATATTAATTTCATTTACCTGATATTTGACCTTTAAATCTTCTAGTTCTTTGGTCAAGTCACTAATTGTTGCTAGAGCATCTAAAAAATTACAGTTCTTGGCGCTGAGATCTTCTTTTAATTGAACGATATCTTTTCTTTGGGCCTCAATTTTTTCTTTGTAAAGTTTTTCATTTTTGGCCAAAGTAAAGTTTTTATTTTTAATATCTTTGTAATCTTGAATCAACTCAGCGTTGTGTAACTGATATGCCTCATTTCTTTCTCTACACTCAGGAGTGCAAAAGACAGAAATTATCTCTTCACGTTCTTTAGTAATTTCTCGAGCCAGGGGTTTGTTAAACATAAATGCTGAATTTTGTGATGAGTCAGCATTGCCATAGGATTTGATTAGTGAGATCAGCTCATCTGACTTCATTTTGTAACAGTGGCCGTCGGTTGTCACTATTATCTGATGAACATTTCGAAACCAACTACAGTTCGCCTGATCTGGAATCTCTTGTATAGCCTCCAGAAGCTTTCTGTTGCTCATGCGATTAGACACCACCATTTCTGCTTTTTCCATTTCAGAGAGCAGTTCAGCGAACCGGCCTGTAAGTGCTTCTATGGATTCACCATATGAGTATTTGAACCCTTCAAGTTCCTGTTTAAGCACCTCTCCTTTAGAAGACATTTTAAGATATGATTCCCAAAAATGTGTTCGTTTAACAATTTGCTCAATACAAGCTCAAAAACGAGAACCCGTGTACTTGCTAACTCAAACTCGTTGCACGCGAAGGAACGAACCCGCTTTCGAAATCACACCTCAAAAACCTGTCAAAACCGTTTTCACAAACAAACAATCCCCTTTTTTTATTTTTATTTTTATTTTTAATTTTGTTTTTTTTGTTTTGTTTTTTTTTTTTAATAAATTTTTTTTTAATATAAAGAAATACTATATTATTATTAATAATATTATAATTATTATTATAATTAATGATTGTGTAATAATGACCTAATGATTATGTTTTTATTAAACAAAACAATTATATTAACAACGTAAGTTCTGTCTCCTTCGTTTTGAAAACGAAACAACCGAAAACCCTAAACTTTTAACTCCGCCGCCACACCGATATCAGTGATGAATGGCGTGAAGAATATGACCGGAGAGGAATGATTGGATGTAATGACGATGGTGGCGGAAGACGGTGACAGTGCGGTGGTGCGGTTCAAGAAGAACGGATGATGATGATAGCCGGAGGAGGTTAGCGATGATGGTGATTAACAATGGTGATTGTTTGAGATGGTGAAGATGATGACGTGGTGGAGAAGTGATATATGGTGATGCGGAACGGGTTGGTCGGAGACGAAGTACAGATCGGAGAAGACAACCGGAGGTGATCGGAAATATGATGCCGAGGATGAGAGGTGGTGGTTCAGTGTTTATCGTTGGTGATGCTACGGTGGTGATGGAGATGATCAGTAATGGTCCGACGGTGACGAGAAGGTTGCTATGAACGTGATAGTTGTCACTGGTTGTTTTGAGATGATGAACGGATACTTCGGATGATTATCAAGCAGTGATTCCGAAAGCTCTTTTCTACCTGAACAGTGAATGATAACCAATGAATATGATTGCTAGACGGAGATGATGGAGACGGTGGTTGCCAGCGGTGATGCTCGGAGATGGAGTTTGCGAGTCGAAAATGTGGGACTCGGAACCGTCGTTGCGACTGAAATGATGATGATTGTTGCAGGTTGCGAGTGGACAAGTCGGAACGGTGATTGCGACTTCAATGGAGATTGCGACTGGAGGTGGTGAACGTTGCGACTCGAGAACTCGGTTGCGACTCGGAACTAAGATTGCTACTCGAGACTAGTGATTATATGGTGATGATTGAAGGTGCGAGTCGGAACAATACCGTGAAGAGCCGAAACCTTGATTGCGACTGTGGAGCGATGGACTCGAAACCGTGGTTGCGACAATGGAGGTTGCGACTCAAGACGGGATAACTCGAAACCGTGTAGGTGGTTGCGAGTCAGAGATGAGATGATGGGCTGGTTGCTAGTCGGAACGATGGATGCGGTTGCGACTCGGACAGAACGACTCGAGAACTCCAACAAGCCCTAAAATCTTGGGATTTTCAGAAATCCTTTTAAAATTTTAAAAACATTTGAAATGTCAAAGAGTGGATGTAAGCTGTTGATAGAATTTTTTAATTAGGAAATTGTTGAAAATTTTGAAAAATATTGAATTGGAAACAGTTGTTTCGAAAATAATGGATTTTCAAATCAAATTTCAATTTCAAATCTTTTCAAAAATAAAACAATATCCCTAATCATTTAACAACTTCCAAAATGATCAAAACACCAAAATATACCGATTTTCGATAAAAAACCGATGAACAAACGAAGAACGCGAAGAACACGAAGAACACCGAACAAAAATATCGGAAAAACTTGAATCTTTGATATCAAACCGAGCCTAGAATAGGTTCTAAAGGCTCTGATACCACTTGTAAGTCCCGTGAAACGGATCTTTCAATGATATCAAACCTAATCTTGTGAGAGTGCGGAATCCAATCACAAGATTATTCAAGATAAACCGAAAAAAATATGAAACACGAAAAACAAACCGAATCACCTTTCAAACTTGCACACGATTCTATTACTATCAACTAGCAAAACCGTCTGGTACAAGTTCCTACACCACAATCGCCTCTCTCTAGCTTCTTTAGAACTTTTGTAACAAAGAGGTTCCAACCCTAAAACAAGTTAGAAACTTGTTTATATACTAAGTCAAGCCCACTTCCCTACATGGGCTCCCCTTGGGCCTGCTTGGCCCACATGGCCTAAAGCTTGGCCCAAATGACCTATAAAGGTCCACAACCTAATATAAACTAACCCGGTAAAGCCCAGTTCGTAACCATAACCTGTTGTGTTAATTTGATGCGTCAGTCTCACACTTTAGGGCCTAACAATCTCCCCCTGGACTGATGCCATCAAATTGTCTTCATAACTTGAATTCAGCAACGTCTTCAACGAAATCTATGGTTGATGCTATGCTGTAGATGTTGTGGAAGTTCTTGACTTCTGAACTCTCAGCACTGGGTCTCTTTCTTCAGATTTTGTGGTTAGCTTCATATCAGGATCTCTATCAGCATTGCTTGAAAATCTTTGTCAAAAAGAATGTGAGAGGAGGATTCTCAGCAGCTCTTTTCTTCTTCAGTCTTTGTCTTTCAAGCAGGTTCACGGTACTTCTTCAAATGCACTTTCATTGTCAGACGACGTCTCGTATCCGGTTCTTCTGACTCAGGTACATCTTGTTGTTGTGATGCTTTGGGCTTCTTCAGCAACTAACAGCATCTCAGTCTTCATCAACCCCTGTTCTTGATTGAAATCAAGTTCTGCACATGCTCACAAACTCATAAGCAAACATTTCTTATGCAACAGGGAGAGTACCACATGAACACTTGGTACATGAAATTTCACAATTTAAATTCTTTTAACTTTTGATGATCAGTCAAATCTTCAAGAACGGTTACATTTTTAATTTTTAAGAGAAACAAATAAACACACTATTTTTGGATTTTTGAATTTTTCTATTTTTTTTTTTAATTTTTAATTTCAAGAACTAAAACAAATAAAAACTCAAAATATAAACAACTACCAAAATATACAATTACAATTGCAATGGGATCAAAATTCGTTCTCAGGCCGACTAAGGAACACTTTTCAGTACGAGCCTAGTCAAACTGGTCTATGCGATTGCCAATATGTTTGTCCACTTAAACTTTAATGCTCAACTTTCAATTTTTCAACTTCGTGATATGATTAAGGTAATATTATACTATAATACCCGTGTGTCCCATTCCAAGACATACCCCCACGATCAAGGTAAGCACAACGATTCATCGTAGCAGGTGAGTATACTGATGTCATCCTTTAAGATATCCTGACTGTGCAGTCTGCATATAATCTGTTTTATCATGTTTTGATTTCTTAACAATGAACACCCAAATAAATACTAATCAAATCCTGGAAATATAAACAGCACACTCTATCATGCAAGTATCTTCCCTACCACATATTTCACAAGTCCAATCCAGATTTCTGAAATCTTAACTGGGAATAGGTTGAGAAGAGAACAGAATAGATCTTTTGCAGAGATGGTATAATATACAGATCAAATGAGTTTTTCTCAATTTGATATAGGTTTCTTGGGGTTTCTTTTGGGCACTTGAGGGCCTCTTTCGGGTGTATTAGATCTACAGCGCGACAACGTACAGCTAGGTCAGCATGTATCTGGATGCAGCAGAAGCTGTCGTTGCCTAGCACCTCCAGGTCAGCATATATCTGGATGCAGCAGAGGAGGTACACGACTTTTTTCAGAGAAGATTTCAGAATCAGATCAAAATTGTGTGTATCGGGAAAACATACAGACATTCAAATAGAAATGAGCTAATTCCAAGTGACTTTCTTTCCTGGGGTCATGTACAATTTTAGTTCTAAGCAGAAGGACAACCAAGATATCCCCGGATGATTCAACAATATAAAGACCCGAAACCTCAGATATTGGCTATCTATCAACGCAAGATTTAAGACCATAAAATCATACGCCGTTGGTATGTTACCCACATGGTACATAGTTCGTTATGTTTATATCACTTAGTATCTTTTATCATGTTGAGCGTCAAGCCTATCGACATATCACAGTAGATCCTAGTCTTTTCAGCTATGGCACCTTACATGTGTTAGTCAAACCCTTTAACACGAACATTTATTTCACTTCCCATATCATGCAATTTTTCTTTTTGGCTTTTTCATTTTTCTAATGTTTTTGTATTTTTCTCTTTTTCTCCCCCTAAACACTATATATGTCTCTCTCTCCCCCTAAATTTGTGCATAAATCTTTGATTTTTGCGCAAATTTACCATTTACAAGAGAAAGGACACTTTATATACAAGGTTATAAACTAAGAAAAAGAGAAAATATTTTTGTTTAACCGTTCTGTCATCAGATTGAAGACTAATCAAATTCAAATCAAAGTACTGAATTTAAACGGTACCTTTTGCTGATCATTTCTTACTTCTTTTATCTCCTCCAAAGGAAACATATCATCTGTAAAAAAAATTTGAACTTTTTGCAACAGTGAAATGTTACCCGTTTTATCTCTGGAACAACCGCTATCAACATTCCAGAGATTGTCAACAGCTCCTCCTTGGTTGTTCCTGAAAAGTAAGGAGATTAGTAAGACATGGGTACCCAGGCCATCGTGGTCCTGGGATTTCCTGAAGCATCAAAATAAGACACTTCTTTTAAACATAAGTCCCCTTTAATTTCAAGGATTGAAGACATTACTGCCTTGGATTTAGGTTTCCAAATTTGTTTCGGCTTAGCAAACGCATTTGTTGCCTTCGATTGAGCAACTTTAGCTGTTTCAGACTTGTTAGTTTTAGAAAAACGTTTTTGTTCCTGAAAAGCTTTGCGTTTGTTTTTGGCAGCGTTCCAATCCCCATCAGAAGGTTTAACCTTGGGATTCACATTCTTCATTGCCTTAGGTGAAGATACCTTCATCGGCTTAGAATGGTAGTTATCCTTTGATGTAACCCTCTGATTTTGCATATAGTACGGTACATAGGGACGATGTTTGCAATTTCGAGCAATGTGACCAGCAATGCCGCAATTGAAGCATGTTTGTCTCTTTACGTAGAATGCATTCTGATCAGCTGGATTTGCTCTTGAAGACCCTGAAGGACGAACCGGTCCTTTCTGTGCTTGATTTTGTTGCACATTTCTTGCAGACGACGATGAATTTGGATGCCTATACTTGTCGTTTGCAGGGGCCTTCTGTGGTGGAGATTTCTTCTGAGTTTTCTTGTTTTGAGTAGACTGCACGTCATGTTCAGAAATCTCACCAGTCTTTCCGAAAGCTTTGTTAGCACAGTCAAATGCATATTTTTCACATTTGCCATTACTGACTGGCTTAACAAAGGCATTTTTCACATCACGGGCCTTTTGATGACTATTGCTGCCCGTTGAGGACTGTGGAGAGCCTGCTTGTCTTTGATGTTTAGGCTTCTTATTTCCGCGTCCTTTTCCTGCTTGCTTTGGCTCTTGTTGCTTGATCTGAACCTTTTCATCACGAATAGAAGGTTCAGACTGTTCAGCTTACGCACTTGGAGCCTTGGTTACGTCAATCTTCACTTTTTCCTGCATGTCGTCAGCTTTGACAGAATCGGAGAGTTCTGGTTTGTTGGATGAAATACCAGAAACTGTAGCAGAAATTTCAGCTGAAACCTTTGACGAATTTTCAGCACAAGTCGGTTCTGCACATGACATCCTTGAGCTGAATTCACCAGGATCAACTGATTCCAATTTCTCAGAATCGGCTGCTTCAGGTGATTCGCGTTTGGAATTAGACGGTTCAGCCGGCTCATTCGTTTTGTTTGCCGATTCAGTCTCTCTAACACAAGCATCAACGTTTTCACCCAAACCATCAGGCCTGACATTCTTCAACATAGATTGCAAAAATGAGCCAAAAATGTCACACACATGAGAACTTGACGCTTGTTCATTTTCAACGACACCTTCAACTTTAACTTCATCTGCAAGAGAAGACGAAGCATTAGGATCAAAAGTACCCTTGGAAACAAGATTTATCGAAGGAGTCGCTTCTTTATCAACAGGTCTGCTGTTGATTGATGACTTATCAGTTTTAGGACCGTAAGTCATTTTACTTTCATTCATTAACTCCTCTTCCGTGAAAGGCATATAAGTATAATTATGATTGTATGGAGGAGGAGTTTTAGTGTATCCCAAACCAGCCCCTTTCTTTTCTTTGTACTCTAGTTGTATGTCACAAATGTTCTTGACCAAATTACTGGAAGTGTCAAATTTTTTAATATTAATTTCATTTACCTGATATTTGACCTTTAAATCTTCTAGTTCTTTGGTCAAGTCACTAATTGTTGCTAGAGCATCTAAAAAATTACAGTTCTTGGCGCTGAGATCTTCTTTTAATTGAACGATATCTTTTCTTTGGGCCTCAATTTTTTCTTTGTAAAGTTTTTCATTTTTGGCCAAAGTAAAGTTTTTATTTTTAATATCTTTGTAATCTTGAATCAACTCAGCGTTGTGTAACTGATATGCCTCATTTCTTTCTCTACACTCAGGAGTGCAAAAGACAGAAATTATCTCTTCACGTTCTTTAGTAATTTCTCGAGCCAGGGGTTTGTTAAACATAAATGCTGAATTTTGTGATGAGTCAGCATTGCCATAGGATTTGATTAGTGAGATCAGCTCATCTGACTTCATTTTGTAACAGTGGCCGTCGGTTGTCACTATTATCTGATGAACATTTCGAAACCAACTACAGTTCGCCTGATCTGGAATCTCTTGTATAGCCTCCAGAAGCTTTCTGTTGCTCATGCGATTAGACACCACCATTTCTGCTTTTTCCATTTCAGAGAGCAGTTCAGCGAACCGGCCTGTAAGTGCTTCTATGGATTCACCATATGAGTATTTGAACCCTTCAAGTTCCTGTTTAAGCACCTCTCCTTTAGAAGACATTTTAAGATATGATTCCCAAAAATGTGTTCGTTTAACAATTTGCTCAATACAAGCTCAAAAACGAGAACCCGTGTACTTGCTAACTCAAACTCGTTGCACGCGAAGGAACGAACCCGCTTTCGAAATCACACCTCAAAAACCTGTCAAAACCGTTTTCACAAACAAACAATCCCCTTTTTTTATTTTTATTTTTATTTTTAATTTTGTTTTTTTTGTTTTGTTTTTTTTTTTTTAATAAATTTTTTTTTTAATATAAAGAAATACTATATTATTATTAATAATATTATAATTATTATTATAATTAATGATTGTGTAATAATGACCTAATGATTATGTTTTTATTAAACAAAACAATTATATTAACAACGTAAGTTCTGTCTCCTTCGTTTTGAAAACGAAACAACCGAAAACCCTAAACTTTTAACTCCGCCGCCACACCGATATCAGTGATGAATGGCGTGAAGAATATGACCGGAGAGGAATGATTGGATGTAATGACGATGGTGGCGGAAGACGGTGACAGTGCGGTGGTGCGGTTCAAGAAGAACGGATGATGATGATAGCCGGAGGAGGTTAGCGATGATGGTGATTAACAATGGTGATTGTTTGAGATGGTGAAGATGATGACGTGGTGGAGAAGTGATATATGGTGATGCGGAACGGGTTGGTCGGAGACGAAGTACAGATCGGAGAAGACAACCGGAGGTGATCGGAAATATGATGCCGAGGATGAGAGGTGGTGGTTCAGTGTTTATCGTTGGTGATGCTACGGTGGTGATGGAGATGATCAGTAATGGTCCGACGGTGACGAGAAGGTTGCTATGAACGTGATAGTTGTCACTGGTTGTTTTGAGATGATGAACGGATACTTCGGATGATTATCAAGCAGTGATTCCGAAAGCTCTTTTCTACCTGAACAGTGAATGATAACCAATGAATATGATTGCTAGACGGAGATGATGGAGACGGTGGTTGCCAGCGGTGATGCTCGGAGATGGAGTTTGCGAGTCGAAAATGTGGGACTCGGAACCGTCGTTGCGACTGAAATGATGATGATTGTTGCAGGTTGCGAGTGGACAAGTCGGAACGGTGATTGCGACTTCAATGGAGATTGCGACTGGAGGTGGTGAACGTTGCGACTCGAGAACTCGGTTGCGACTCGGAACTAAGATTGCTACTCGAGACTAGTGATTATATGGTGATGATTGAAGGTGCGAGTCGGAACAATACCGTGAAGAGCCGAAACCTTGATTGCGACTGTGGAGCGATGGACTCGAAACCGTGGTTGCGACAATGGAGGTTGCGACTCAAGACGGGATAACTCGAAACCGTGTAGGTGGTTGCGAGTCAGAGATGAGATGATGGGCTGGTTGCTAGTCGGAACGATGGATGCGGTTGCGACTCGGACAGAACGACTCGAGAACTCCAACAAGCCCTAAAATCTTGGGATTTTCAGAAATCCTTTTAAAATTTTAAAAACATTTGAAATGTCAAAGAGTGGATGTAAGCTGTTGATAGAATTTTTTAATTAGGAAATTGTTGAAAATTTTGAAAAATATTGAATTGGAAACAGTTGTTTCGAAAATAATGGATTTTCAAATCAAATTTCAATTTCAAATCTTTTCAAAAATAAAACAATATCCCTAATCATTTAACAACTTCCAAAATGATCAAAACACCAAAATATACCGATTTTCGATAAAAAAACCGATGAACAAACGAAGAACGCGAAGAACACGAAGAACACCGAACAAAAATATCGGAAAAACTTGAATCTTTGATATCAAACCGAGCCTAGAATAGGTTCTAAAGGCTCTGATACCACTTGTAAGTCCCGTGAAACGGATCTTTCAATGATATCAAACCTAATCTTGTGAGAGTGCGGAATCCAATCACAAGATTATTCAAGATAAACCGAAAAAAATATGAAACACGAAAAACAAACCGAATCACCTTTCAAACTTGCACACGATTCTATTACTATCAACTAGCAAAACCGTCTGGTACAAGTTCCTACACCACAATCGCCTCTCTCTAGCTTCTTTAGAACTTTTGTAACAAAGAGGTTCCAACCCTAAAACAAGTTAGAAACTTGTTTATATACTAAGTCAAGCCCACTTCCCTACATGGGCTCCCCTTGGGCCTGCTTGGCCCACATGGCCTAAAGCTTGGCCCAAATGACCTATAAAGGTCCACAACCTAATATAAACTAACCCGGTAAAGCCCAGTTCGTAACCATAACCCGTTGTGTTAATTTGATGCGTCAGTCTCACACTTTAGGGCCTAACATTGTATGTTATGTTTACACAGTGATTGTTGCCTGACACTTTAGCAACGATAGTGATGTTTACGCGAAAAGTGTTTACGCATAACCAGCATGTAACACGTAGAAATGTGAATCGAGTAAGCTATCGACAATGACGCATGCAACCGACATGACTGCGAGTTGTTGAATGTGCAACACATTTTCACCATTGTGAACATGTGAAGTAAGGCCCTTAACAACCCCTGAACAAACAGGTGCTGAGTCCAAACTATAGTACTATCGTTGCTTAGGTGTCAGGCAAACAATCATTGTGTAAACATAACATACAAGCATTCATCAAGTCACGTATAACATGCGAGAGCGGTTAGCGTTTATAAAAGAGTTTGCGTATTGTGTGTGTTGTATGTTGATATAGAGAATGTATGTAACACCCAAAAGTGCCTTAAGCGAAAAAGGGTTTGAGTATACTCACAGTATGTGTTTAATAAATAAACACAGCCTTGAATTGGATTGAAGGGAGTGCGTTGGAGTTAGCCTGAGCATAGAACAGTAGCGTAAGCGTTGAATGGTGCGTAACAGAGTGTCGGATGAGATAAGTGTCGAATGGTGAGGCGAACGAGCGAATATCCATTCGAGCGGATGGTCATCCGAGCAGATGACCATTCGAACGGATGGTCATTCGAATGAAATGTGGGTGTTTGTAAATCGTTTGAAAACTTTGAAGTTTTTGTTATAGCATTTAAATAAGTCATCCGGTCGGATGGTCATCCGGACGGATGGCCATTCGATCGGATGGCTATTTGATCGAGAGTTTGGTAGTTTGAAGTTTAACTAAATCGTTTCGAACAAGGATTAGTATAAAAGACAAGTCACCTGGTCGAATGGTCATTCGATCGGATGGTCGTCCGATCGGATGGCCACTCGAGTGGGCAACCTGTTTGTTTTGAAAACTTTATAAAATTTTCTAAGTTAGAAAGTTTGAAGTTTAACGGAGACAGCGTGACAACGCGTCAAACAACGGAAACCACACCAAGTCCAGCTCACTTCGATCGGATGGGAATCACCCCATTCGATCAGATTCACCGTTCTTGACGGAGTTTCATGCTCAACCTGAAAATCGGTCATCTCTCCAGTGGAAATCTGTTTTCAACCTGCTCTTAAATAGGAAATGAGTAGAATGTTGAAGTAAAGTTGAAGAAAAGTAGAAAACAGTTGAAAATAGTTGAAATCTTGTTGAGATTCGTGTTGAATAGTGTGGAAATCCTTTAGATCTGAACAAATCTTGATGAGATGATGTCACACAACAGTTTGCTTATGCAACCGAGTGAGAACCACCTTCAAGGAGTCCAAATCAGGTGATTTCATAATGAAAACCAGTGATTTTGATGGAGAAGATGATGTAGAAGTGTGTAGTGATGATGGAAGTACAAGTTTTAGGGAGAAATACTTACGAAATGGCCTTGAATCGAGGGAAAAGTGCCTGAGAATGAACTGGGAGCGAGTTGGTCGAATGGAGCTGTCACATCAGTGAACAGTAGTGTACGGCGGGTATTTATAAAGTGAGAGAGGAGAAAAGGCGGTGGAGTGAAGGCGAGGTGTCGGATGGCCTGCCGGTCGAATAACCATCCGATCGGATGGCCATCCGAGCGGATGGTCATTCGGACGGTAATCCATTCGATCGGTTGTTTATCCAGACAACCTAGTTATGTGAGTTAGTTTTCCAACTTTCGTTTCGTGCGTTAAGCGTTGCGTTGCATTTAAGCGAGTAGCGAGTGAGCGTTGCGTTGAGATAACCACATAACATATGTTGGTGCATATTTGTGACAACAGCTTAGATTTGATCTTTGGATATCTTGTAATTAGTTAAACGATAAACAGTTAGCGGGTTTAGCTTTGTATTAGTGAAATAATAGAGTTTGGGCTAAACTAAACCCAATTGGATATAGGGGGGACGAATTGGGCCTTGCCCATGTAGGAAACCCTAGCCCAAATAGCAAACCTTGTGTTATATAAACAAGGTTAGGCTTTAGGGTTTAGGATAATCAGTTAATCAGCCAAAAAAGTTGTGTGAGAGAGTATTTTCGTGAGAGCATAGGCTTGGACGAATTTGATAGTGGTTAGGGTTTTGGATTGATTGTAATTCCTTGTGATTGATAATCAATAGAAAACCCGGTTTGAAAGTGATTGCTGATTTCTGTTTCTACACGTTTTCTGCTTATTCTAATCAAGAGGATTCCGCACTCTTGATCGGATTGACAATTCTGTGAAGATCCATATACATCAAGGGGACCTACAATTGGTATCAGAGCATTAGGCTCTTGAAGAAGCTCGGTTCAGAATTTGTTGCTGCAGAAAAAGGTGGATTTTCGGGTTCTTTTGGAGATTTTCGAAAATTTTGAAGGTGGTAGACCTAGGGTTTCGAAATTTTGGAGGAAAATTTTTGAAATTTTTAAGGTTTTTGGTTGAAAATAGGCTGTTGTTGGTGTTCAGCGAGTTTAATTCTGCATATTTGGTGTTTTTGCTTGAAGGAAACTTGAAGATTTGAAGAACTGTTCTTCGTGTTCTTCGTGGTGTTCATCATAATTTGCAGAAAATTACTGATAATTTGCTGTGTTGATTTGCAGGAAACTGTTAGAAGAATCTGGAAAATCTGCTGAAAATTCGATCAGATTGAGTTTCCAAAATTTGCTAGCAAATTTAACAATTTCGCAGCAAATTTAACATCTACACTGACAAACCGGTGAAATTAAGTCCTAGCAACTCGGTGACCGGTGAAATTAAATCCTAGCAACTCGGTGACCGGCGAAATTAAAATCCAAAGGCGACTTTGGTGACCGTTTTAATTGTCCTCAGCGACATTATTACGGTGATCGGCGAAGTTACTAGACGTCGTGCTAGCGAAATTATTTACCAGCGAATTTGATCAGCTAGCATAATTACCCAGCGAATTTAATTGATCAGAGGAATTACCCAGCGAATTTAATTGATCAGAGGAATTACCCAGCGAATTTAAGTGATCAGAGGAATTACCCATCGAATTTAAGTGATCAGAGGAATTAATCAGCGAATTTGTTCCAGCGAATTTAAAAAGTCAGCATAATTATATCTACTCTACCAGCAAATTTATAATTTCTCTATCATCATATTTAACTTGGCTTGCCAGCATAATTAGCGTAACCCGGCGAAATTAACTTGGTTTGCCAGCAAAATTAGCTAGAGGAATTAAAAAAAAGACTCTGGAAAATCCCGAATTCGGTGTTTGACATTATATATCATTGGATTCGTTTTTTCGAGACGATTCTAGAGGTGTAATTTGGTAACCACTGTTTTCGGAGATATTTTGTACGGTTTTATCAGTCTGCAACGGTTAAAATGTCGAACATGAAGAGTTTGAATGCTCCTAAGATGATGAAGGTGGAGAATTATCTTACATGGAAGGACAGCTTCAAATCCTTCATTAAATCTCAGGATGCACACATGTGGACATGTATTGAAGATGGGTACATAAACCCAGTACATGATTTTGAGGGCAGACCACGAGTAACAGCCTATGTGAACATGAAAGAAGATGATAAGAAAATGTATGAAGCTGAAAAGAGCGCATTGGCTGGAATTAAAATGTTGTTACCTGATAGCATCAAGCATACATTCACAAAGTACACAAATTCAAAGGATGTGTGGGATGCATTACAAAAGCGATATCAGGGAAATGAGAGTGCCACTCAGGCATTCATGGCAGAGATAGTGCCAGTAGATGTGGCTGAAACTACTGTGAGTGATGCTGAATCTGAAGTGGAAAATGCTGAATCAAAAGTGGATGCTGAAGTAGAGAATGAGAGTGAAGCTGAACAGGTTAGTGATGATCAAACTACAGAAGTTCATGAGAAAGAGGTACAATCTAATTCTGTGTGTTTGAGATGTCGTGAACTACAGGGTGAGGTTGACAGGTTGTCAATACAAAATCAAAGTCTGGTGAGTGAGATGTCTAGCATAAAAGAGTCAAACTTTTTTGCTAAAAGAAATGAATCTCTATACTTGAAGAAGATAAAAGGTTATGAAAGTGAAATCGAAGCTTTAACATGCAACTTAAACGAAAAACTTCAAGTAATAGACTTAGCTCACGAAATGATGGCTGAGAAAACAAAAGAGAATTCTGAAAAATGCAAAGAGTTGTCAGTTGCACTACTCAAAATTATTGAACTTGAACAGAAATTAAGTCAATTCAGAGATTCGTCTTTTGTCATGAAACACATGATGGGTGGGTTAAAGAAAAGTAATGACAAGACCACTATGGGCTTCCAGGGCTTTAATGAAGTCCCACCTCCTCTTAGTCATGACTATTCTTTCCTCCCTGATGAAGATGAGCTTACAAACTTTATGGCAACTGCACCAAGTAGTTTCGCATCTACATCAAGTCAAGGTGAAGGGTCTGAGAGCGATGATGCTAAGAAGAACAATAACAAGGAACATTTGAAAAAGCAAAATACACCTCCAAAGGGCAAAAATCAAACTTTTGTTAAAAAGATTAATTTTGTTCAAGGTAGTGATATGAAAAATGAAACCGCTGTTATTGAAAAAGAATCAAATGTAGAGTTTGCTAAAAATAAAAACAAAGAAATATCTGAATCAAAGCAAACTGAACAAAATTCTTCCAAGGCATCATCACCATCTGATAAGGGATCTACCTCAGAGACTCCAGCAAAGAAGTCTTTGAAAAGGAGATCGTGCTTTAGGTGTCACATAAAGGGACATGTAGCTAGCTGCTGTCCTAACAAAAAGACTGAAGCACAAGTGAGTGAGAGAAAGAAAGAGAAGTCACCAGAGAAGAGTGGTGATAGTGAGGAGAAAGGCTCAAATTCTCCAAAGAAATCTGCTCCTAAGCAACCACAAAATGTTGCTGTTGGTGTAGATAAGGCTGGAACAGGAACTCCACAAGTTCCACATTTTCAAAGAAATCAACCAAAATTTCAGCCTAGATCTCCACCAGGCAGATATCAGAGACCTAGAAGCAGTTCACCAAGAATGAACAATTTTAATTCAAATAATTTTAGAAGTCAATGTCAATATCAAAATCGATACCAGAATATTGGTGGTCGAACTTTTTATAACAATGGCTTTAGAAATTATAACAATAATGCTTCTTGGAATCAAAATTCAAGGTTTCAAAATCAAAGTTTCCAAAGGTCAAATAGTCCAAATGTATATAGGAACCCTCAGGACCAGAGACCTTATGGAAATCAAAATCAAATTCTAACAGGTCTAAGATCCAAGACTCCAGTTAGGAGTAATGGATATTGGATGGATGTTCCGGTAGTTGGTGAATTTGGACGACCCAAGACCATTAAGGCTTGGGTCCCCCAATCTAACTAATTTCTTAAGTTAGTGTGTGCAGGAGCTGCTAAGAAGGATTATCAACTTATGTTGATAGTGGCTGCTCTAGGCACATGACGGGGGATGTGAGATTGTTGATATATGTATATTAAACGATTTAAATTAAAGTTCAAAGTGCTGAGTCGACACAGAAGATAACCTGGCAGATCTTTATACTAAAGCATTTGACAGGGCTCGCTTTGAACATTTAGTCGAACTCAACGGGATGAGGAATCCTGAATAACTGGTTTTTCATAAGAATTTTGTAAATAGTTTACTGCTTTTCTTAAAAATCAAAAATAAAAAAAAATTGAAAAATCAAAAACATAAAAAAAAATAGAAAATCAAAAATGAGATTTCACTGTATGAAAAAGAAGAAATGATAGTACATCAGCAAGTTAGACTGTCACACTGAAATTGAACCATAAATTGCTTAAGTGTGATAGCAGCTTCATCATATGATGTACCAGTAGGCAAAAAGTATGAAATAATCAACTTACCAATGTGATATAAACTTAAATGAACTGAATATGAGTGGGGAACACATTATTGGTGTATGGTTTAATGACCTTAATTCTTGCGTTGATAGATTGCCAAAATCTGAAGTCTTGGGTCTTTATACTGTTATTTCATCTGGGGATATCTTGGCTGTCTTTCTATTCAGAACTAAAATTGTACATGACCCCAGGAAAGAAAGTCACTTGGAATTAGCTCATTTCTATTTGAATGTCTGTATGTGTCCCGATACACACAATTTTGATCTGATTCTGAAATCTTCTCTGAAAAAAGTCGTGTACCTCCTCTGCTGCATCCAGATATATGCTGACCTGGAGGTGCTAGGCAACGACAGCTTCTGCTGCATCCAGATACATGCTGACCTAGCTGTACGTTGTCGCGCTATAGATCTAATACACCCGAAAGAGGCCCTCAAGTGCCCAAAAGAAACCCAATAAACCTATATCAAACTGAGAAAATCTCATTTGATCTGTATATTATACCATCTCTACTAAAGATCTATTCTGTTCTCTTCTTAACCTATTCCCAGTTAAGATTTCAGAACTCTGGATTGGACTTGTGAAATATGTGGCTGGGAAGATACTTGCATGATAGAGTGTGTTGTTTATATTTCCAGGATTTGATTAGTATTTATTTGGGTGTTTATTATTAAGCAGTCAAAACATGATAAAACAGTTTATATGCAGACCTAGACACAGTCAGGATATCTTAAAGGATGACATCAGTATACTCACCTACTACGATGAATCTTTGTGCATACCTTGATCGCGGGGGTATATCCTGAAGTGGGACACACTAGTATATCAGTAAATAAAATTACCTTAACGTATCATACGGTAATGTTACTTGAAATGTTCATGCATTTTGTTTAAGTGGATAAACAATACTGGTAATCGTCTTGAACTGCTTTTCACTAAAACATTAAATAAAGAATTATCTCATTGTGTGAAACAGTTTGATTGTGCTGATATGATCTTCTTACCAGTGATTCTCACAAAAATAGAGTGTTTACTGCTTTTGTATTTACTTGCTTTCAGAAATTTAAAAATCCAAAAATAGTGTATTTTTCTGTTTAAAATTCTTAACGTACGAAAAACTGTTATTCTTGGAGGAATTGTTACCGATAGGGGGAGACGGTGTTAGAAAGTGAGTTCAAAATTTTCAGTCAGGCAGGATCTTCTGTGTTGGACAAAAGTTTTGCGTGTTGGTGATGATAAGTTGAAAATGCTTAATCTGTGATATAGTTTAACTATCTCTTGAAAAATAATAATTTATTTAACTTTGTTGAAAAATTCTTATGGTTTCTCGAGATGTTTGTTTTATAGTATACAGATTGAAGCGGTTTGTTGCTGAGAAGTTGCTGTGAAGTGTGAAGATGAGAGTTTGATTGGATGCATGGTAGAACCTCCTTTCTATATTGCAGACAAGATTGAAGAGTTTGTCGATTGCTGTGCAAATGCTAAACTGGAGTTTACTCAAGTGCTAACATGTTGAAGATTTGGTGATTGGATGCATCAGCTTAGGGGGAGTCATTCTGTAGCTGACAGAAGCTATTGAAGCTGAAGCTATCCAAAGACCAAAGACAGTGCAAGATTACTTGACGATTGCAAGAAGACTGAAGACAAAGTTTTTATGAAGCTATTGTCAAGGGGGAGTTTGTTGGTGCATATTTGTGACAACAGCTTAGATTTGGTCTTTGGATATCTTGTAATTAGTTAAACGATAAACAGTTAGCAGGTTTAGCTTTGTATTAGTGAAATAATATAGTTTGGGCTAAACTAAACCCAATTGGATATAGGGGGGACGAATTGGGCCTTGCCCATGTAGGAAACCCTAGCCCAAATAGCAAACCTTGTGTTATATAAACAAGGTTAGGCTTTAGGGTTTAGGATAATCAGTTAATCAGCCAAAACAGTTGTGTGAGAGAGTATTTTCGTGAGAGCATAGGCTTGGACGAATTTGATAGTGGTTAGGGTTTTGGATTGATTGTAATTCCTTGTGATTGATAATCAATAGAAAATCCGGTTTGAAAGTGATTGCTGATTTCTGTTTCTACACGTTTTCTGCTTATTCTGATCAAGAGGATTCCGCACACTTGATCGGATTGACAATTCTGTGAAGATCCATATACATCAAGGGGACCTACAACATAAAACAAATAATCACACAAATAACACATAAAATAACTAAGATGCATAAAAGTAAATCTGCATTTCGAGTTTGCGTTGAGATTGCGTTGCGTTAGCGTTTAGTCTAAACAAGCGATAAAATGCGTTAAATATCATGCGTTGTAAATAGTGATGTGTGTAAAATGCAACATATAAATTACATCAAATGAGGCATAAAACTAACCCTTTTTAAGTACTAATGTTGGAAAAAGAGTGTTTTTGTCTTCCTTTTGTATTTTCAGGATTAAATGAGCTCAAATTCACAAAAGAAGCAAAAAGACAGCTAAATCTAACATAAATACAAGAAAAGGAACAAAAGTGGATTGCCCGACCCCTTGACAGCATCCTCCCAAGCAAAATAGAGAAGGCAATAGACTGAACATGCCCCGTGCTCAGTCAGCACGGGGCCATGCCCAAGAAGCAGTAGAAAAGACAAACCTATAGAAGCTTCTATTGCCCACCACGGGGCCGTGTCCAGTGAACACGGGGGCGTGGCAAAAGTACAGCAGGCGCATTAATTGTAATTGAGAATTACAATTAATGAAGAGAGGGAGTGTCAGACGGGCACGGGGGCGTGTCCAGCGGACACGGGGCCGTGCCTAGCCTTCTGTTCAGCCTATAAATAGGAGTGCTTGGTTTCATTGCAACTCATCCCTTGGCACACCACCTCTCTCACACTTCATCCACCACCCACCACCACCATAACACCATCATCCACCACCATCATCCATCATAGAGTGTGTGAGTCGTCTCGGGATCCAAGATTGATCGTAAGATTTCTTGACAATCAAGGCCATGTTTGCCTAAGTCTCTTACATCACTTGGTGAAGACAAGTGTTTAGTATAAAACTTTTTATTTTTAATCTTTTGCACTTTTTATTTAGTTTTGTATTAATGACTTTAATAACTAGTTGCTTATGTTGAAGGTGATCTTTCCTTATCGTTTGTCCGTGGTGTCTTGGCATTATTTTACTGTCTATATAAAATAAAAGATTTTCACCATTCATATCTCCACGGTCTATATGGAGGTATGTTGGCTACCTGGTCGGGGGTTAAGGGAACGGTTTGGTAAGGGTCTTGCCCTTGTTCAGCGTTTAGAGGTCCTGCAAGGGACCTGGGTCAAATTTAGTAGGATCTCCTTCAATGCCCATAGGTATTGGATGGCGGGGATCCAAACTCTTTGACCCCCTCATAAGTTAACTACTATTAATACTATAACCCGGCTATTTAGGACTGTATCCCTGCTGACTCAGACTACTTAGTCGAGGGTAACGTCACCGCCAAAAGCGAGGCCTACCACAATTTGCATTAATAACTTAATTCATTATCTTCCAATAATCCAACCCTTTAGGATTGTATCCTTGCTGACTCAAACTACTGGGTTGAGGGTAACGTCGCCTTCAAAAGAGGGGCCTACTACAATAACTAAGATAATCTCTTAAACAAGTGCAAAAGTGCGAAAATAATCAAAGGTTATACAAATACACGAGTCGGATCCAAGTGATTCATCTTGTCTATCTGTTTTTATTTTATTTTTATTTTTCAGCATTTAGTTAGTTTTTATTTTCTTAGTTTAAAAATCTTTTCTAACATTTTGATTTGATTAGACGTTGAGGATAAACCGGTACTAAAAGCTCTTGTGTCCTTGGACGACCTCGGTATCTTACCAACACTGTACTACGTCCACGATGGGTGCACTTGCCCATATGTGTGTTTAGTGTTAGTAAATATCGTGTTTTATAAATTTAAAACTTGGCTAAAGCATAAAAAGGGCTTAAAATATACATCTAAATTATATACACGCTAACACGCATCAAGTTTTTGGCGCCGTTGCCGGGGACACAAGGATTTTAAGAAAGTTAGGAATCAACGGCCTAATCTTATTTTTATTTTTCTTTTTAATTTTTTTTAGGATTTTCTTAGTTTTTCAGCTTCTGCAGAGCTCAGCACGGGCCGTTCCTGGTCGGACACGGGCCGTGCCCAGCGTAGTTACTGGCAGTTTTTAGTTTTCCAAGTTACAGAAGGCTGACCACGGGGCCGTGTCGGTGCAACACGGGGCCGTGTCCAACTCTCCAGTAACTGGGATCTGGAAAACAATCACTGTAACTCCAACCACGGGCCGTGTTCACTGAGCACGGGGCCGTGGTGAACCTTCTGACCAGCATTCTTTTCTGTTTTTATTGCAGGACTTGGAACCAGACGCCATCCTACATAGTGTATGAGCTCCAGTTCTAATAAGGACATAAAAGAACCTCGAGAAGAACCCGAACGCTTTCTCAGAAAAAGACTAAAAGCCAAAAACCAAGAGAAAGTTTCGGGGAATCCACCTCCAATGGCGGACCAACGTACCCTCATGGATTATCTACGACCCACCGTAGGTAACCTAGACGCCGCTATCAATGCACCGAATGTTGAAGCCAATAACTTCGAACTTCTGCCGCATTTGATACAAATGCTCCAAAACTCCGCAACCTTCCATGGGCTTGCAGACGAGGATCCCCATCTATATATTACTAATTTCTTAGAAATATGTGATACCTTTCGGATCAATGGAGCATCAAATGACGCCATCCGCCTTCGAATGTTTCCTTTCTCGCTAAAAGACCGAGCAAAAGCTTGGCTCAACGCCCTCCCAGCTGGATCGGTAAACACCTGGGATGAACTAGCCCAAAAATTTCTATATAAGTATTTCCCTCCCGCTAAAACGGCTAAATTAATGACTGAAATTAATACATATTCATAAGAGGACGGGGAATCCTTATATGAAACTTGGGAAAGGTTCAAGGAACTATTGCGAAAGTGTCCACATCATGGCCTTGCAATATGGCAACAAGTATCCACTTTCTATAATGGGTTGTTGCCACACACAAGGCAGACACTTGACTCTTGCTCTGGGGGACTTTTAGGTAATCGCCGCCCACATGAAATATATAACCAAATTGAGGAAATTGCTCAAACCAATTTTCAGTGGCACACTCCCCGAGGCAATAAATCTATTGCCCCGGGCGCTCACAAGGTTGATGAAAGCACTTCTTTACAAGCCCAAATCGAGGCTCTTTCTTCAAAGATAAAAAAATTGGAAATGACAAAAACAGTCTCGGTTATGGCTTGTGAAGGGTGTGGTGGGCCACATGAAAATTGGAGTTGTATGAAAGAAACAGACGATCAACAAGAGTCGGTAAGCTACATTGACAATAGACCTAGGCCGTCGGGTCCACCAACAGGCACTTACAACCAAGGATGGCGAAACCACCCTAACCTTGGTTGGAGAGAGCCCGGCAATAGTAGTAACCAACAAACCCAACGAACAAACTTTCAACAGCCAAGAAATGAGTCACAAAATTTCACTCAACAACAAGGTGGACGAGAAAGGCTTGAAGATACTGTATCTCGCCTCATCTCCGACACTGAAAAGAAAAACTCGGAAAGGTTTCTACAATTAGAATCAAATTTTAGAAATCAACAAGCTAGTATTCAAAACATAGAAAAACAATTAAATCAACTAGCTCAAAATTTTTCCGAGAGACCACAAGGTGCTTTACCAAGCAATACCGAAACAAACCCAAAAGCGCAAGTTCATCTCATCACGTTGCAAAACCGCACCGTGGGGCCTGCGGAAGCGCCACCGCCAACAGAAGAGACTATACCCCTGCCTCTGCAGGAGAAGAACTCCCCTCCATCATCAGAGCCTACCAAGGCTCCTCGAGTTCCGTACCCCGGTAGGTTAATTCGTCAAAAAACCAATGAGCAATTCGCAAAATTCGAAAGTCTATTAAAACAATTGCATGTCAATATTCCTTTTATTGATGTCTTAAGCCAAATGCCCAAATACTCTAAGTTCATGAGGGCTTCCTCACTCATAAAAAGAAAATTGAAACTTTGCAATTAGTTAACTTAGGCGAAGAATGCTCTGCCCTCGTACTCAACAAACTTCCCCAAAAGAAAATCGACCCTGGAAGCTTCACGATTCCCTGCTCAATCGGGGACTCCCCCGTTCGTAATGCACTAGCCGACCTTGGGGCTAGCATTAACCTCATGCCCTCATCAATGTTTAAAAGACTCGGCCTAGGAACAACGAGTCCTACAAAAATGAGCATACAGCTTGCTGATCGATCCGTCAAATTCCCGCATGGTGTCATCGAAAATGTCCTAGTAAAGGTAAACAAATTCGTCTATCCGGCCGATTTTGTCATACTCGATATGGAAGAAGACACCGAGGTCCCCCTCATACTAGGGAGACCATTTCTCGCCACCGCACAAGCAGTGGTAGATATGAATGACGGAACGCTCACCTTAAGGTACGGGGATGATGAAGTAAAATTCAGGGTTGGGAAGAGAATAGAGGACGACGACCCGGTCAACTACATGAAGGTTATTGATTCGAGTTTGGATGCTGCTCTCCGACGGTGCAACATGGGATGCCAAACATCCCACTGAGAAAATATATAACCTCACATTGGGTCTAGCCAAGGACCCTTATAAACGTGGCGCACCACGGAGGCATTTCGCGGAACTATCTTTAGTTTAGTTTAACCTTTTAGTTTTAATTTGCAGAAATAAAACACACTCATGGTGGTAAGGGATGAAAAGGGGAACGAGAAAAATGACCCCATGCACAAGAACAAGGCAACCCGACATCAATTTCTCCATTACAGAAGGTTCAACACGGGCCGTGTCCAACCAACATGGCCCCGTGCTGAACCCCCTGCAGAAAAATGCCCAGTTCAGGTAACTGGACACGGGTCGTGTTCACCAAACACGCCCCCGTGCCAGGCTTCTGTTTCTTTTCTTTAATTTTTGTTACTGGCACTTGAACACGGGGCCGTGTCCGGTCTCCACGGGGCCGTGTCCAGACTGCCAATAACATAAATCTTTGCTTTTAACACCATATTACACAACTAATCAACCTAAAAATTTGTTTTTGGGACACATTGAGGACAATGTGTAATTTAAGTGTAGGGGGGATGCTAAAACCTTGAAATTTTGCAAGTCCTAATAACAAGGCTTACACAAAACTCTATTGGAACCGCTAAACACCCCAAATTTTTTTCAAAAAAAAATTATTTTTTTTTACTTGTCTAAAGTTTAAGTTAGGAATCCTAAGATTAATAAGGTTATATTTTTACAAATTTACAACCGAGAGCATCGTGATAGAAAGAACCAATATAAGAAAATTATGAAACGGCATGACAAGCTTAGTTAAAATTTGATTATATATACTTGATCACATACAAAAACCCATTCCCACAAAAAGTGAGTTTTGAGCCTTTATTGAGCATACAAATTTACATCTTTAGACAAAATGCTCATTTTTCGTTTCTTGTGTAAATAGCCGCTTGGTTCTTATGACTCTAGAACTTGCCACGACGATTCATTCCCGGTCCTTACCAACTTAAACCCAAGTAAGTAAATGATGGAGGCATTAGGACTAACCCTTTTTCTTTCTACACCATTATTTTTCATTTTTTTTACCACCTACCCAAAATCCCCCTAGTTAACCCCTTTGAGCCTAAACCTTTCATTTCTTTACCCTAAAACCCTTTTACCCACCAAAAACCCTTTTTATTTCTACCCTTTATTTTAGTAACAAGCTCGGTTTTCGTGTGACTGAAAAAAAAATGATGAATGAAGTTAGAAATAAACAAACAAAGCTCTTAAAACAAAAGCTTGTTTGGAGAAATACTTCAAAATAAAAGGTCACTAAAACAAAGTATTTTACGAAAACGGACGCTTTTTACGCTTTTCGCCCTTTTCTACTAACCCATTCACCCACCTTTAGCCCAAGCCTTTACCCAAAAAGTCCTCTTGACATTTACAAAGGTAACAAGTTAAAAAGGAGGAGGATTGATTGCTTGGCAAGCCTATGGTAGGAATAAGTTTCATGCCGCTCTCGAGTGATTCACTAAAAAATACACCTTCGGCCGAGTGTGAGTGATTTCTCCCGTGAGGTATGTGAACTTGTATATAAATGGAATTTTAAAAAGGCATGTTATGCCCAAATAAGTAATTTTTCCTATAAAACGTTCTAAACAAATCATAACGAATAGGATTGTAAATAAATAAAAATAAAACCCAAAAAGATCTTGGATTCCCAACACTCTATGACAAGCCAAAACCTTCTCTTCTACCCATTCCATTTAGGAATGTAAGCCACATATTAAAGAGTTTTGCTTGAGGACAAGCAAAAGTTCAAGTGTGGGGGTATTTGATGTGTGTAAAATGCAACATATAAATTACATCAAATGAGGCATAAAACTAACCCTTTTTAAGTACTAATGTTGGAAAAAGAGTGTTTTTGTCTTCCTTTTGCATTTTCAGGATTAAATGAGCTTAAATTCACAAAAGAAGCAAAAAGACAGCTAAATCTAACATAAATACAAGAAAAGGAACAAAAGTGGATTGCCCGACCCCTCGACAGCATCCTCCCAAGCAAAATAGAGAAGGCAGAAGACTGGACACGCCCCGTGCTCAGCCAGCACGGGGCCGTGCCCAAGAAGCAGCAGAAAAGACAAACCTATAGAAGCTTCTATTGCCCACCACGGGGCCGTGTCCAGTGAACACGGGGGCGTGGCGAAAGTACAGCATGCGCATTAATTGTAATTGCGAATTACAATTAATGAAGAGAGAGAGTGTCAGACGGGCACGGGGGCGTGTCCAGCGGACACGGGGCCGTGCCCAGCCTTCTGTTCAGCCTATAAATAGGAGTGCTTGGTTTCATTGCAACTAATCCCTTGGCACACCACCTCTCTCACACTTCATCCACCACCCACCACCACCATAACACCATCATCCACCACCATCATCCATCATAGAGTGTGTGAGTCGTCTCGGGATCCAAGATTGATCGTAAGAGTTCTTGACAATCAAGGCCATGTTTGCCTAAGTCTCTTACATCACTTGGTGAAGACAAGTGTTTAGTATAATACTTTTTATTTTTAATCTTTTGCACTTTTTATTTGGTTTTGTATTAGTGACTTTAATAACTAGTTGCTTATGTTGAAGGTGATCTTTCCTTATCGCTTGTCCGTGGTGTCTTGGCATTATTTTACTGTCTATATAAAATAAAAGATTTTCACCATTCATATCTCCACGGTCTATATGGAGGTATGTTGGCTACCTGGTCGGGGGTTAAGGGAACGGTTTGGTAAGGGTCTTGCCCTTGTTCAGCGTTTAGAGGTCCTGCAAGGGACCTGGGTCAAATTTAGTAAGATCTCCTTCAATGCCCATAGGTATTGGATGGCGGGGATCCAAACTCTTTGACCCCCTCATAAGTTAACTACTATTAATACTATAACCCGGCTATTTAGGACTGTATCCCTGCTGACTCAGACTACTTAGTCGAGGGTAACGTCACCGCCAAAAGCGAGGCCTACCACAATTTGCATTAATAACTTAATTCATTATCTTCCAATAATCCAACCCTTTAGGATTGTATCCTTGCTGACTCAAACTACTGGGTTGAGGGTAACGTCGCCTTCAAAAGAGGGGCCTACTACAATAACTAAGATAATCTCTTAAACAAGTGCAAAAGTGCGAAAATAATCAAAGGTTATACTAATACACGAGTCGGATCCAAGTGATTCATCTTGTCTATCTGTTTTTATTTTATTTTTATTTTTCAGCATTTAGTTAGTTTTTATTTTCTTAGTTTAAAAATCTTTTCTAACATTTTGATTTGATTAGACGTTGAGGATAAACCGGTACTAAAAGCTCTTGTGTCCTTGGACGACCTCGGTATCTTACCAACACTGTACTACGTCCACGATGGGTGCACTTGCCCATATGTGTGTTTAGTGTTAGTAAATATCGTGTTTTATAAATTTAAAACTTGGCTAAAAGCGTAAAAAGGGCTTAAAATATACATCTAAATTATATAAACGCTAACACGCATCAATAGCATTAAATGCGATAGCGGCGTTTTGAATAAGCGTTGTGAATGCGTTGTAAAACATAGTTTAAAAATGGTTAACCCTTTGCGATAATAGAAATCTCGAGAGGACAAGTCAATTAAGAAAGAAATTTGGTATCTGTCATTCCTTATTATAATGACCCGAATGGTCGGGTTGTTACAAAGACTATCGTAAGAGTTCTTGTCAAACAAAGGCCATGCTTGGCTAAATCGATTACATCACTTGGTGAAGACAAATCTTTTATGTATTACTTTTGATTTCCAATCTTTCGCAACTTTTTATTTGGGTATGTATTAGTGACCTTAATAACTAGCTTTTTTATATTGAAGGTGAACTTTACTTAATCATTTCTTCATGTTTTGTTGATTCACTCATTCATGTCTTTACGGTCTATATAAAGCGCGTTAACTGACTGGATGGTGGTTAGAAGGGAGTTTGGGTAAATTCTTGCCTCGTTCAGTGTATAGATCCTGCGAGGACCTGATTCAAGCTTATTAGGACTTCCCTTGAGGCAGATAGCATCAAATCGGGGGAAGTAAGAACAACTTGTAATCTCTTATTTATAAATTACTATTAAAACACTAACCCGGGCTTGCGGGATTATATCCCTGCTGACTCAGACCAATAGGCTGAGGGTAACGTCTCCTTCATAAGAGGGGCCTACCATTTTTCACATTAATATCTTACTTAATTATCTTTCAATGATCCGACCTTGCGGACTGTACCCATGTTGACTCAGACCAATAGGCTGTGGTTAACGTCGCCTTCACAAGATGGGTCTACCACTATAACTAAGATAATCTCTTAAAAAGCCCAAAGTGCGGAAATCATCAAAGGATACAGAAAAGATTAGTTGTGTAACACCTCGTAAATTTATGTCAAAAAATGTATCGACACGTGTCATGAGCTTAAAACGTATAAAAGATTGCGTATGAAGGACTAAAGTTGACAAACAGAGAAAGTATGTGAATAAAAGGGTTCAAAGTGTCAACAATGGATAAATATACTTCACAATAGCCCTACACGATGTTTATACCCTAAAACGAATAAATCATGGATCATACGAAGCTAAATGTGAAAGAAAGTGAGAGATTACAAACTACAGGGGTTAAATGTGTCAACATGTTTAAAGTATACCTCTGAGTGACCTTTTAGCAAACCCGAAGCTTTGTAACGATAAATTATACTCACTAGAATGCGTGTTAAAAATTTCACAAAGTTTCGTTATCGTATGAGAAAGTTATGACAATATTCGTATACGAGGGGTTAAAAGCGTCAACGTTGAAATCTAAGGCTTTTCCAGTGATCACAAAGTTAACCAAGGACTTAACAATGTTTAAATATGTCTTGGAGCCTTTAAAAGTCAAGTTAGAGGGCCAAAAGTGCAAGAAACAAGCTTAAAACCACGTTAGAAAGGACCAGGGGCTGAAATATAATTAAATGAAACTTGCTTGGTTGGTTCTGGGGAGCCAGGCGGCCCGTGTAAGAATCCCTTAGGGGCTTACGCGGCCCGCGTGAGCAGTACAGCAACAGAAAACACTGGCAGCTACCAGTTCAGGTCTGTTAACCGACTTAAAAGCTTGTTTTCTTATACCAGGGACTCCCCCACTGGTATTTCATGCACTAGGGATAGTTGGGACCATCTTGTAACACTTGTAGACTTGCATGGCATGATCTAATGGCACCAAATACACTATATAAGAAACCCAAGGTTGTAACATTTGAGCACTTCATTTGCAAACCTTCACAAGCTTATTTCTGGAGCTCTCTGGTCAGCAACCAAGATTCCTTAGGCTTCCTAGTCGTGCTTAGGACCTTTGTAAGTGTCCTTAACCCTTCTTAATTCAGTTTTGCCTAGTTATTTAGCCTAAAGTCAAACCGTCGTAATTAAGGTTTGACTTCGTCATTAATCTTAATTTGTACAGTCAAATTTCAAATTGAAAGTACCTATCAGTTGGTAATTATGTAGGCAATAAACCCTTAAAAGGGCGCCCTCTGATTCCCACTCTAACTAGGTCAATTGTCGGGTCAAAGTTAATCTTAAAAAGTCAACAGAAAGCTAATTTTCAAATAAATGCATAATTAGCAATGTAGAAGCCATGTAACCTGTTTTATCATTAATATAACTTGGTAATTAATGTAAGAACATGTCTAAACATGTTCAACCCGACAATTTTCAGTTTAAGCTCGGTTCGGAACCGAAAATCGCAAAAGAAGACTTTTGCTTTGACTTTCAGTTCTGACCCATTTGAGCATAGTTTAGAAATGCCTTAGAGCTTAGTTAGGACCAGGTTTCATGTTAGTATAACCCTCTGTGATTATACAACTTGGTTCATTAGTTATCTGATTCACATGCATATTTCCGTTAAATGCTTATATGTTGACTATTATGCCCATATGACCTTAAAACGTGATTTTTGTAAATGTAAAAGAGTAGAAACCTTAGTTACTGATTTATAAACTTGTACCTAAAATTTGACATCAGTTTGAGGTCTAGATTAGAGTTATGCTCATTAGCGTAATTAGAAAGCTTTTTAGTAATTAAATGGTGTAATTAGCATATAGCCTATCTAAACCCGATTTTTGATACCAAACTTTTTACCTACTGATGTAAAATAATATTTTGGGATTTTTTGAGATTTTTATTTATTTTTAGGCTGAGCATAACATAGAGTTCTAAGCTTAAATCGGTAGTTGTCGGTTTTGCCCTTTTAGGCTATAAAATGAGTTTTAAAAATCCTTTTGATACCAAACCTTTTCTACTGATTCAATATGATAAATAGAATATTTTAAGCCTTCTGAAATAATAAAAATATTAGCTTTTCTTGTAAAACCCGAAAATCGCTTAAAATCGTCTTTTTACGCATTTTAAGCGCTTAGTATGTATTAAAACCATTTTAGATATATAAGACTTGATACCTACTGATATCTTAAGTAAATTTTTATACTTTAACATTAAGTAAAAGTTTTAAACTCAGATTTCCAGATTTGACCTCTAAACCTTAGGTGAAATTACCAAAATGCCCCTTCGGTGCATAGTATGGTTAGAAATGATAAATTTCACATATAGGTTATACCCTACTGATATAACTTAGTAAATTAAGTATTTTACTGTTTACATCATACCCGAAACTCAGATTTATATTTAAACTCTTTTATAACCTTTTAAATGACCAAAATGCCCTTACAGGGCATAATTTGAGTTTAAATTCATTTGGGGCATAATAGGAGATATCTTACTGATATCACAACATATTTAAAGCATATTAACTTAGGAAACCTGTATATGACTCATATGGTTACCCGTTACGCATTCTGCGCATTCGGTTCGGTTTATGTAACTAGTTTGCATAAATTGACCGAAACGGGTCAAAGCTTATCATTTTTGTCTCAAAATCAAGAATGTGTTTAATTTACCCATATTATACAAGTCTCCAAACTTGTCGGGTCTAAATCACATTCTACTCCGGTCTTCGCTTAATCGTGCGTTTGAACCGTATCTTCCTTTAAAACTAACCGGTCTAAGTTTAGGCTTAATTAAAGACCCGTTAGTAATCTAATAGGTTATTAAAAACCTTCGTTCCAGATTAGGAGACCCGGTAAAAGCTACGTGCACTTGCTATTTGTGATTATTACTTGCAAAGGTAAATACTTTTAACTTATTTTCCCTTATACGGGCTTGGGGTACGGTATATAAAATACCGTTTGGTCGGGCATTGAATCTTTAATCGTATGATGGTTAAATTATTGAAATGACCCGTTTAAATTGTTTTGTTTGCCTAAAACCTTTGGGGGGTTAATGACCATGTCCCGGATATCCTTGGCATCATTCATTGAATGGCCACGACCTTAGCACGGGGTGCAGGCGTACACCTGCCGGTGCATATATAAATAATAAGGTATAACCGCCGGTTAGGAGAATAACTCACCGCGGGACTATACCATGTGGTGTGTCTATTAATCTTTAACCCGGTATTCAACCCGGGCTACTGAACGTATAACGAACATGTAATTCTTTTACAAGTTTATATATAAATAATTATCCCAAGTTATAAAATGTTTTGTGCCTTGTGCATTCAAATCAATTTTCTAAACCTTTTTCAAAATGAGTCAGTTAATTGTATTTACCAGTGTAAATTGACGTATTTTCCCAAAAAGGCTAAGTGCAGGTACTAAACGAAATAGGCTGGCATCTCCTTAGCATCAATAAGAGTCTCGCAAGCTTGGATGCAATTATGTCTGTTGAACTATGTTTCTTTCTTTTTGATCTGCCTGTGGATCCGTTACAATCCATTTTGTGATACTTTGATATTACTGAATAATCGGTTTGTAATGAGATTCATCTTTTGCTTCCGCTGTGCATTTAAAATTGTGTTGTTTAACTATGATGATATCAACTACGTCACGATACTCTCCACCGGGCCCGCCGGTAATACGTGGAAATATCGAGGTGTGACAAGTTGGAACCAAAAGATTCCTTCTTGTCTGTTTGTTGTCCTTACATTTTCACTTTTATTTTCTAGTTTATCTTTTAAAACTTTTAGAACTTTTTTTTTATCAAAATTTGGTTAGACTAGACATTAACGATAAGCTGGTATTAAAAGCTCTTGTGTCCTTGGACGACCTCGGTATCTTACCATCACTATACTACGTCCACGATAGGTGCACTTGCCCTAACGTGTGTAGAGTGATAGTATTGTACCGTGTTTTATAAATTTAAAGCTTGATTCGCGAGTAAAAGTGCTTAAAATATATCTAAAATTTATACCCACACCCGCATACATCAGCACCACACCTCCCTTCGTGGTCTCCAAAGAGTTTGAGCAAAATATGGCATTCATGGCGGGAGTTATGAATTGTTATAATGGATATAAGGATATGGTGGAGGTGCAAAAGCGTGATATCCGCCAGTTGCAAAATGACTTGAGTCAAGAAAAGTGTAGGCATCTCCACTTCAAAGAATTTTTAGAAAAAATTAATTGTTGAACTTGATTCTCTAAACTTTTGAAAATACAGAGTTTAATTTTAAAAAATTGATATTTCAAGTGAAAAGGTTGAGAAAATGATAAACAAACAGAACAAACATTTGTCGCCATCGTCTGGCAGCGTCACCCACCTCCGCCACCCGTCGACGCCCACCACCAACACCACCACTGCCACAGCCGCCACCCACCTCTGCTTTCACCCGCCACCATTGTCTCCGCCGCCATCCACCTCCGCCACCACCTGCCGCCGTCGTCGCCAACTCCAACCACCGCTTCCACTGCCACCTATCACCACCCACCACCACCGAGTACCGCCAGTCACCACTGATTTTAGACCTTCGTTTATTCTTTTCTACCAAGTAACATAAGGTAATGGTTCATTTCATTCTCACATGCTAACCAAACAAGACATTAGGGCTGTTTGGTACGGGGTAATGGAATGGATGAGGGAATCAAATGGACGAGGTGATGAAATGGATGAGGTGATGGAATGGACAAATGAATGGCTTGGATAAGTCAATTCCATGGTCATGTTTGGTTATCACGTGGAAATGGAATGAATTATTACCTTGTAGTGTTTGGTAGGCAAGAAAAAAAGAAGGAATAAAATCGGTAATGGGTGGCAGTAGTCGATGGCAGCGGTGGCGACGAGTGGGGGTAGTGGTGACGTCGGTGTCCGGTGGTGGCAGGTGGCGGCGGCGGTCGATTGTGTTCGGTGACGGTGGGCGGTTGTGGCGCCGGTGTCTGGAGGTGGAGGGTGGCGATGACGATGGGTTGTGGTAGCGGTAGTCGGTGGTGGTGGTTGTGTTGTCGGTGTCCGGAGGTGGTGGCAGTGACGCTTTTGGCGTCGGTGTTTGGTGGTGGTGGTCGGGTGGCGATGACGGGTGGCAACGGCATGGTCAGCGGGGGTGCCAGTGGTCGACAACGTAGGGTGGCGACGACGGGTGGTTGTAGCGGCGGTGGGTGGCTAATGGTGGAGGCGGAGGTGGAGGTGGTGGGATGTGTTGGTGATGAAGGTGTGAGAGGGAACGGAATGGAAAGAAAAAAATGGGTGTATGAAATGAATTTAAGAAAATGAGATGCTCTATATAATGAGTGATTACACTACATTCACCAATCAAACACACATGTGTTACCCCATACACGAATACAAAAATTTTAATCTATGCAATTATGTTTTACCAAATAATATTTGGTTACTTACCATTTGTATACACACAAATATATATAACATATCCTATATAAGTGTCAACCCAATTACATAGATTGCAACTTGGTTCCTTGAGATTTAATTTCAACTAATTTTTATCGGATTAAGGTAGTGTTTGATATGCTAAAATAAGATACGGAAGATAAAGAGTGAAGGAATTTGAATAGTAACTAAAAACGTTTAAAGGCTAGATTTTGGTGAAATTATGTAATACAGACAAATTATGTGTTAAATTGACATTTATTTGTAACAAGATGATATATATAGTATTTTGGTGAACTAATGTGGTTAATCTACATTACTTGTGAGTAAACGAATTTGCGATAACATGTTGAAATGACATGATAAAAACTTTATACGTATTATTAGTCAAAATGTAATAAGTTGAATGTACCATATTATTCGAATTGGGGATGAGCACGGTACCCGTTCGGTACCGGTATCTAAAAATGGGAAAAAATGGTACCGATATCGAAAAACGAGGAAAATGAGAACCGATACCAAATATACCCGATACGCTTCGGTACTGGTTCAATACCAGTATCCGGTACCAAATGCTCGTAACTAATTCAAATGAAAGAAAAGAAACTATCTCGTGATAAGCACTAAGACCAACATATTATTGGAATGAAAGAATAGAAACTTTCTCCTGATAAGCACTAAGACCAAAATATTGGAATAGACGTCGGTGGATCTTGTCATTGTTTTTGTTTATTTGTAGGATGAAAAGTAATATCGTACCATACATTGTTGTTGGCCAGTACAACCCACTTTTGACAAGGGGACTAGGTTCTCTAAATTCGTTAATTATAAACACGGAATGAACAATTCCTAGAATATATTAATGTTTAATAAGTATTCTGTGTGTATATATATATTCTAAAAGGGGTTATAAATTATGGGTGTTACGCGTGTGGTAAATAACCCAAGTCAAAGCGAGCCTGAACTCGCCTAACTCGTCAGTTCTTTTTACGCTTGAGCTCGCTTTGTTTATCATTTCACTAATTAATTTACATACATTGATAATTATTTTGTATATATTTATATTATATATATAGTATTTAGTTGTTTTTATCATTTTATATATAATATAATAAATATACAATTATAAATTTAATTTATTAAATTAAAATTTTATAAATACAAGACTCTTTTACGCTATCGAGTCTGCTTGAGCTTGTTAAGTGAAGCTCGAGTATGTGCTTGTTTATTAAACGAGCTTGTTCATACATTAGAGCCTATATTCATCTAGGGTTTGAGCTCGTTCAAGCTTTATTCGCTTCGAATGAGCAAACCGATCTCAAATAGCTCATTAGACCACACAGAGTGGAGCATGATTTCCGGCGTGGAGGCCTCAACCACGCCCACACACCAGCCCGTTCTTGGCGTGGTTGATGGCATGGTGGTTTGGGTGTTGGATTCTTCACCATCGTTGTGAAGAAGATGGTGATGAGGTGTGTTGTTGTGATTGGATTGAGTTGTGGGTTTTTGTTTGCTTTTCTTTTTTTAATATAAAATAAATATAAAACTTGTATGCCACGTATTACACAACGCCACCCTTTCACGCCCCATCCCACTCTATTCTTTTTTGCACAACGTCACTTTTTTGATAGATGACGACGTAACTGCCACATGATGCTTCTCACTCCTTTTTCATTCTTTCCTACTCCGTATAGTTTTAGCGACTCCATCCGTTTCCACTTTATAGTTACAATCTATACTTAATTCATTAAAACTTTTAAATTTCAATTACTACTTATTCCAATCCATTTCAACAAACTTTAACTAATTCAAAAGAAAATTGTGAAATTTAAGATAAATAATTTTTTTAATAAAAAACTATATTAAACATGAAGGGGGATTGGTATAACAAAACAACTAATTAACTAATTCAAACACCACACTGTCCAATATTTAATTATTTATTTATACAACATATATCTAAAACAATTATTATATTCAAAAGAACTCCCCAGACACCACGGGTATGAACTATGAAAAATATGAAATATGCCTAAAAGGCAGAGCTCTAAGAAAGGGCCACACCATAGTACAACCTACAAAGCCCATTGTACAACCCTTATGTCATTTTCCTATTGATTCAACCTGACTTGGCTCCCTCACAGTGATTTGTTAATTTCTGTTTTCCTTTCCACTCTCTCTCTCTCTCTCTCTCTCTCTGACTTTTATTCCAAACATTCAAACACATTTTCCCATTTGCTTTCATTCTTCTTTGGTAATCCCTCTCAACCCCCCTTATTAATCTTTTTGTTATTTCTTTTCATGGGTGTTTAAAAAGATCGTCTTTTTGTTCATATTTCACTGCAAGATTCGATTTTTATCAATCTTGAACAATCTTTTGTTGTTGATTCTTGGTGGGTTTGGTTTAATTTACACAGGATCAAAAAGGGTGTTTGTAATTTGTTGATCACACACCTGTTCTTGATCATGAAAGTCTTTATACTTTTTGTTTTAAAGATTTCTTCTTGACTTTTGTATTTTTATTGTCCATTACACTCCTAGGGTTTGTATACATATATCATGTGTATATGATTTTAGGGTTTTCAAGATTCTTTGTTTTTTATGATGTTATAATCTTTTTATAGGTTTTTTTAAGGTTATCTGTTTGGTTTCTTGTGTGTAATTATATAAAATTTATTGAAAGATGTTAATAGGTTTTTTTTTTTTTTTTTTTTTTTTCAGTTTGCAGGGTTCTTGAGCTTTCTTGATCATCATAAACAGACTATTTGACTGAAGATACCTCCTAATTAACCAGGTAGGTGTTTTCTGCATTTTTTTTTTTTTTGTTTATGAATCTAGTTTTTTGACATAAAGACTTCTATTTTGACTGTTAATTAGTTTAGATTTTTTTTTTTTTTTGGTGTTCTTGATGTGATTGTATATTTGGGTGAGATTTAATACTGTTTAAGATATTGATAATTGTTCTGAAACACAATTTATTGATGGTTTATGGTTTGTTTTTGTATAAATGCTAGGAATTAATGTATTTAATTACAAGCTAAAACCTAAGACAATAGTATAGCATAAACATCCTGTTAAGTTATGTAATGTTTTTGTTGTGTGGGTCCCATTTATACCCTGTGGGTCCCAGTAACGAATACCGCAGATGGAACACGTTTGGTTAGTTGGCTACCTCTCTTATGTTTAGAGCGATGTAAGAACCCGTCAAAACGTCAGTTCATTCGATCATTGTTCGTGGCCCAATACGTTTGTTCTTTTGTTTTTGTTTTGAAAGACATGAAACTACTGCTTATGTTTGTTTGCTTTCGTTTCGTTATTTTTTTGTTGATGCAAAATGATAATCGCGCTCTTTTCCATTGATAAGCAGTATGGTCGCGAAAGACCGTCAAAACAAAACCGACTCTCCAAAAGTGGAAGTTGGAGAGATCGACACTCGGGCACCGTTCCAATCTGTCAAGGATGCCGTAAATCTTTTCGGTGAAGGTGCTTTTTCAGGTGAAAAGGTTGCCATCAAGAAAGTAAAGCCTCATTCTGCTGAGGTACATAGTGTGTGTGCGCTTGTTTTTTTTTTTTTTTTTTTTTTCTTTTTTCAGTTAAGAACTAATTATAAGATTATAATCAGTTTTGGATAATTTGTTACACACTAGCTGCAACAAAACCGATTATCAAACGCGTAACAAAGTTATCAACTTTTTACCCTTTTTTTTTTTTTTTTTTTTTTTTTTGCAGAGGGTGTTGGTGAAGGAGACAAAGCTCCATTTGGCACAAAAAGAGCTCTATAAGTTAAAGGAACGATTAAACAGTGCCGAGACTACAAAAACCGGTGCACTAACCGAGCTCGAACGAGCCAAAAGAACAGTCGACGATCTGAAGAAAAAGCTCGAGACCGTTAACGCGGCAAAAGAAGCAGCAATCGAGGCGGCAGAAGCGGCTAATAGTCAAGCAAAGCAATTTGAAACCGGAGAAACCAACCCTAATGGGGGTTTGAAACAAGATTTGGATAACACAAAACAACAGTATGCCGTGGTGTTTACAGAACTCGATGCTGCTAAACAAGAGTTGACAAGAATCCGTCAAGATCGTGAGGCGGCGCTCGAAGAACAAAACGCTGCCATTAAGCAAGAAACGGAAGCCGAGCTTATAAAAAAAGTGAATTTGGATCGAGCCGGTGAGATATCGAAGGAGATTATGTCGGTTCGAAAGACGATCGAGCAGGTGAAGCTTGTGACGATGGAAGCTCAGCAAGAACAAGAAAAGGTTTTCGAAGAGAAAAACGTTCAAAAGTTATCGCATAAAGCCGCACTTGAAGAGTCTGCGAAGAAGTTACTTGCTTTACGGGAACAGTTTAACCCAGAAATGTCGAAAGATCTGGAAACGCAATACGAACAAACGATGTCCGAGATCAAAAGATTGCAAACCGAAATGGAGAATCTGAGGGCTTCGGATCTTGATTCTTTGAAAACCGTTACGTTAGAGCTTGATGGTGCGAAAGAATCGTTGCAGAAAATGGTTGATGAAGAAAACACGTTGAAAAAGTTGTTGGAGTCGTTAAAGGTCGAGCTGGAGAACGTGAAGAAAGAACACGAAGAATTGAAAGCGACAGAAGTGGAAACCGAAGCGGTTGTCGCAAATCTGAATTCGAAGCTGCATAAAAGCAAAATCGAGCTTGAAAACGCGTGTGTCGAAGAAGCTAAAGTCACAGCCGCTTCCGATGAAATGATGCAGACGGTTCAACAGTTGATATCCGAGAGCGAAAACGCGAAACGAGAATCGGAAGAGATGAAGGCGAAAGCTGAAGAATTGAAGAAAGAAGCAGAAGCGATGGGAATTGCTTTAGAAGAAGCCGAAAGTAAACTCAAAGTTGTGTTAATGGAAGCCGAAGAAGCGAAAAAAGCCGAATCAAAAGCTCTTGAGGATATAAAAACAATTTCCGAAAGAACCGACGCAGCACGCGCGTCGACATCGGAATCGGGCTCCAAAATCACAATCTCACAGGAAGAATTCGAGGCGTTAAGCCGGAAAGTCGAGGAATCCGAGAAGCTAGCGGAAATGAAAGTGGAAGCAGCAATGGCGCAGGTGGAGGCGGTGAGAGCAAGTGAAAAAGAAGCTATGAAGAAACTCGAAGCAACGCAAAAGGAGATTGATGAACTGAAGGCGGCAACAGAGGCGGCGTTGAAGCGTGCTGAGTCAGCGGAGGCCGCCAAGAAAGCGGTGGAGGGGGAGCTGAAGAGATGGCGGGAGCGGGAACAGAAGAAAGCAGCTGAAGCGGCTGCGTTGATACTTCAAGAAACGCAAATGCAGCAACAGCAGCAGCAGACGCCGTCTTTGCCGTCAACGCCGAACCACAAGCAGAGTCCACCGCCGCAGAAACCGAAGACGAAAAAAGTGCTCGTTAGCAATTTCAGCGGCATATTTCAACGGAAGAAATCACAGGTCGATGGGGGGTCATCTCCTTCGTATTTGCCAGGCGAGAAACGTGTGTAAATTATATAGCGTTTTTGTGTTTTTGCGCGTGTGGTTGGTGTGTATATGTTCAACCAAATTTGAGTATGAAAGTTGAAAGCTAGTGTTTTTGTGCAAGATTTTGATAAGTTTCATATTTTGAATTATAAATGATTGTTACTACTTGTGAAATCATTTTGTTTTGAGCTTCTTTATATGATTATGAACATATTTTGTGCAGATTATATTCAGTAAAAGGTTTTAGGGTTAACAGATAAGGTTAATCATTCAACTTTTATGATCTTTCCAGGTGTTTAGATGAAAAAAAAATGTTTTCTATTAAGTTATAGAGTGAAGTACAGTCTTTACCGAAATTTTGGATTTAGTCCCTAGTTATTCAAAAGTACACGAATACTACGTGAAAGATCAGTCCTTAATTAATTATTATATAATCAGATAGCTATTTTTTATTAATTAATTATTTAATTAAGAGTAAACTATCAAAATGGTCTCTGAGGCTTGGTCACTTTTGCCACTTTAGTCCAAAACTCAAACCTTTTGAATCTGGGTCCCTGTGGTTTCAATTTTGTTGTCATTTTCATCCAAAAACAAAATTTGGTCAGATTTTTCAGTTAACATCCAGTTTTTTTTGTCTTTTTCCTTCCTTTTAATGAAATGCAAAATGGTCAGTTTTTTTAATTTGTTATAATAAAACGTTAAAAGACCATTTTGCTCTTCATTAAAAGAGGAAAAAGATAAAAACAAATTGTATGTTAACTGAAAAATCTGACTATATTTTGATTTTGGATGAAAATGACAATAAATTTGAAACCACAAGGACCCAGATTCAAAAGGTTTGAGTTTTGGACTAAAGTGACCAAACCTCAAGGACCATTCTGGCAGTTTGCTCTTTAATTAATCAATCTTTAATTACAACCTACTACTTTAGAAGGTTGTTCAATTGAATTCACATTGTGAATTGTTAGACTAAGCGGTATGGGGGCTGGCTAAGGCCCGGCGAGCCCTGGCGCCGGTCCCCCACACCGCCCCCCTCATCCCGTTCCGGCTAAACCAGCAGCCCACAGCCGAACTCGACGCCCCCACCTCCTCTCTCCTTCTCTCACATATACCTATACATACATACATACATACATAAATAAATACATATATATATATATATATATATATATATATATATATATATATAGGGAGGGGCTCATGCGAGAACCACCCTTATTGTGAGAACCTTGAGAACCAATGTGAATACAACCTAAAATAGCTAAAAAAACTTAAAAAAAAAACCTAAAATAACCTAAAAAAAAACCTAACCCCCCCCCCCAAAAAAAAAAAAAAAAAAACCTAAACCCCCCCACCCCCCCCCCCCAAGCTAAATGCTAAAAAAAACCTAACCCCACCCCCCCCCCCCCAAAAAAAAAAAAAAAAAAAACCTAAACCACCCCCCCCCCAAAGCTAAAATGCTAAAAACTAAACCCCCAAAAAACCTAAAAAAATCTAAAAAATTTTTTATGTTAAAATCGCTACTTAAAAGCCAAAAATAAAAAAAATAAAAAAAAAATTAAATTTTTGTTTTTCTTTTTGGCTTCGAAAAGTAGCGATTTTTTTATAAAAATATTAAAAAATTAAAAAAAAATTTGTGTAATTTTTAGCTATTTTTAGGCATTTTTGGTGTGTTCACATTGGTTCTCGCGGTTCTCACAATAAGAGGTGGTTCTCGCATGATCTTCTCCCTAGATATATATATATATATATATATAAAGAGGTTCATCCCCCACCCCCTAAGTCCATCACCCTCAAGCCCTTCTGATGGGGTACGGTACTAAACCCGACCCGAGCGGTCGGACTTCCCGTTACTTATTGCTTTTATATTAATTATTTATTATTGTTGCTACTAACCCAACCGCGAGGCCCAACGCGTTGTAGTTTACACTACTTTGGGTCGGGGCTTGTAGAGATAACCCCTAACTGGGCCTGGCCCATTGAGGTTAGGGGAGGCACATATCCCCCTATATAAAGAGGTCTTCACCTCTTGATTAGGGCATGGCATATGGAGCCGCCACACTTTTGTTACTGGAACAGGGGATTCTTTCCCCTACCGGTCATCTCTACAGCTCCACTTTCTTCTCTTCTCCATTGCAGATCTAGGTTCAAGAGGAAGAACAAGGTGTGATTCTTCACCCTCATGTAGAGCGCGGTCAAGTCATCCCGGCGGTGAACCCGTGTTTCTTCATTGGCGCCCACCGAGTATATGCTATACATTTGTTGATCACATCTTGTTCTATCCTCAGATCTTCAGATCTGTGTTCTTAGAGTCACACACCCGATCTTGTTCTTCACATGTTTCTACAAAATCTGTTCCCAGATCTGTTCGATGGGGGCTCAAAAAGAAGGGTTGTGGATAAAAGGATTAGTGGTCCCTGCAGTTCATAAGCTTTTTACTTACAGGACCCATATGGGCTTTCTATCTTCAACAGCCAGATGAGCTTCTATCCAAGTTCGATGAGCAAATTTTGGAAAAAAAAAGAGCCTTCAAATCTGGTACACAATATTTTTACTATTATAATAATAATGAAAAGAAGACACAATCGTTTCACAATCTTGTGTCCACATTATGAGGTGTCCATGCTACATTACATGAAGCAAAACTCACAGACACATTTTTCAAAAACAAAAAAAAGAAAAGAAAAGGGAAAAGAAAAGAGGAATATGCTTCTTTACAGCTGTAAACAACTAGAGAAATGTCTGACATATAGGGTACACATTTTTGTCTTCATACGGAAAATGAGAGCATCATCTCTCTCTTCTCCATTACAAAGCATGAGCATCACATTTTTGTCCTTACCCTAAAAACACCTCTAAAGCAACCATATTTTCATGAATGGTTTTGGTTGAGTGTCAGAATTATTTTACATACAATCCGCAGCTGCGCGAATAAGCCAAGCCTGCAGGTCCCGCTCCGCCGCCGCACGAGTGCACTCCGTCTGTCGGACACAACTCGCCGTTGCGCGAGTGCACCCCGCGCTGCTGGTCCCACTCCGTCGTTGCGCGAGTGCATTCTGTCTGCCGGACACAACCCACCGCCGCGCGAGTACACCCCCACTAGCGGGTCACGCTCTGTCGCCGCGCTGGTTAGCTCCGCCGCGGACACGCTACTCACCCTGCGCATGGTAAACAAGCTCAACTGACATGCCTTACACACCGCGCGCGGTAAACAAGCTCCGCCACGGAGACGCTATTCACCCCGCGCACGCTGAACAAGCGCCACCAACACGCCTGGCACATCGCGCGCAGTGAGCATGCTCCGCCATCTCATGCGCTGCAGACATGCTATTTACGTACTTCACTCATAATTTTAACGTGTACATAGAAGATTTTTATAAAACATTATCTTCAGTTTATTTATATATATTCAATTTTGATATTGACTTATCTTTTTTAAGTCGTCAGCCATGACCTCAACTCCTGCGCGACCTATTAGCGCATGGGCTTAGTTCACCATAACGTACTCCGCGTGCAACCACCGGAGTGTTTGACCATCGCCGCGCAGCCTATTTCGAGGTTGGTATGCCGCATGTGGAAGCTGATAATTGCAAAGGAAGATTACAGCTTTAAGACTACTAACTACTTTATTCGAATGAGACAGATGATTACTTTTCATATTTGAAACCTTTTTGCCTACACAATTTCATATTTTTCAAGTTTGGTCCTTGACCTTTGAGTTAACTGCAACTTTCGGTTGACCCTATAGTGTTTAACACAATATCCACATTCCACAGTAGCCATGCTTGTGTTTTAAAAGCTATGCATGTCACTTAGAACCACACTTTTCTAGTGAACTAATTGACTTTTGGCACTAGATTTTTTTTTTTTTAAATTGAATAAAGTATACATTACATCACGGATTTTTTTTAAGCCACATACTTATAAGTGGGTTTTAAAAAAAAAAGAGGCATGAACACAAGACTTCATCGCATATCACACATGCGTACGACCGTCATGATCAAGCAACCATGAGACTTACGTATCATGTACGAGATACTCTATATAGTTGTCATATTCGTTGCTAAACGGCATATACCTTTTAGTGCATTACGACTAGCATTATTTAACACGCCTTACTTCCTCCTTAAAAGGGGTGATTAAGAAAACCGTCGCGCACAACCGACAAACAACAACTCCTGCGTGGCAGCATCTCCGACGCACGAATCAACTCTACCATTCGTTTGTGGGGGTTTAAAAGGGATAATTTGAACTTGTCTTTATTTAGCTCACATGTTTGCCTTTTAATATAAATCTTGCACCATAACTTCCAATTTATGGCTCAAACACATTATTACAAGCTACAACAGTTAGTGTACGACTTTCAAATATGCATTTGGGCACATATCATTTTAGCTAATATGAGGACAAGGTTCATACGTACTTTACTCTGAACATTTCAATCACTTAGCAAGGCATTGTTACACGCTTACCCCGATAAAACAAACCGGCTAATGTCTAGCAAAGGAAATTATTCAACAACACGGTTAGTAGTTCATCACCTTAACGACTACTAATCTTGCGATATTTGCGACGCATACTAGTATCATTGCTTAGTATTATTATTCAAGTTTAATGTTACTAATATTTTATTTAATAGCAATAAATTGAGAGACTAACATGGTGCAACACCATTTCGGGGGTCAAAATTGCTTTCACATTTTGCGAAATACGGATGCACGGAACAAACACCTCCTAAGGATGAAGTTTTGGTATAACGTTTTCCACATCACTCTTTATTACAATTTATTTGCAGGATAAACATTACATTCAATCGGTGAAACGCAGCGAGCGATCCTCACGCACACCGATGAGCACGTAAGTCGCCGGCTGGCGCATGCTCTTTTACTTATGAGCACGTAAGTCGCCGGCTGGCGCATGCTCTTTTACTTATGAGCACGTAAGTCGCCGGCTGGCGCATGCTCCATTACTTATGAGCACGTAAGTCGCCGACTGGCGCATGCCCTTCACATTGAGCACGTTAGTCGCCTCGCGCGCATACTCCATTACTTACGAGCACGTAAGTCGTCATATACGCAAGCTTTTTTACATACCGACACGTCGATCTCCATACGAGTCTGTTGTTCTACATGTGATCATCTCAGCCTCCATGCGAGCCTTTGCCGCTACACATGTAAGCACGCTAATCTCCACGCGACCTTGCTGCCTTACATACGAGCGTGTGTGTCGTCCGCACGCGCTTGCTTAGCCATATATGAAAACGCTTACAAAACGTAAACTGTGCTACAAATGCACGCACCACTTTGGGTATACGCGAAAACGCATTGGCTGAAATAAAGTTTCGTTTACTCTTTACAATCTTCAAGACAAGCCACGTCTCCTTGCTTCATGCCACATGGTTGTTATGTCACCCTAGAGTATTAACGCAGGCTCAGGTCTCCACTTCATTATTTATAACACAACTTTATGCCAATTCTCATTCGCGATAACCTGTTCAAAGTGGGTTAACACGTGCAACTATTGTAGACAGCAATTTACAAAAGATTCAAACTCTATAAATATATACGCTTCACGGCTTAAGACACGCGCGCACCTTGCGCTAACCAACAGAAGTCACCCCATAGGGTGATTATTTTACAATAGCCACACGACTGTGTGCGCACCGCTAAAGCTGGGCCACACTCACCTGACAAAGGCAAACCGCCAGTCACAACATAATGATCGCCGTGTCAGCAGCCAACTCAAGGGTCACCATCAACGACAGTTGCACCAACCTGTCAGAATTTAAAATTCGAGAAATTTCTCGCCTAAAATTGCAGCGAAACTGCAAGTTGAAGCTAGCAAGGGTTGCGCCGCATGATTCAACAACCAATGATCATGCGCGCCAACTCTCAAAAGCGACAGGTATCAATTAACAAGCCTGGTAGCCGCGCCGTAGTAATCGACAAACACTTACACGCGCGCCGGCTACCATGACCGAACAAATGCTTTAAAGACCAACACATTTTCTTTTTTCTGAGTCCAGAGCTCCAACCATTTACTTCACGCATGGAAGCAGCACTGGACTGGGGGGACTTGAAGGGGTATGGTCCCAAAAGGCCGCACAATTCTTCCTCCAGATCACGCGCTGGACCATACTCTTTAATCAACTACATTCTGATCTCAACCTTGCGCGGGTAGAGCAATACTAGACAGCGTCGCGCGGGGTCTAAAGAGACCAAATCAACAACTTAGTATCCTGAAGTCAAGCCTCCAAGCGCTTGCGCAGGCCAATACCATGCGCAGCAACGCTCACGCAAGGATGTGGCGTAAAGGCATCTTAAAAGTACAAAGGGTACAAATGGCAGACCAAAAGAGCCAATCCGCATCCTCCAGGCCCTGCTCAATCGTGCTCCACGATCATCCGACATGCAGGGGACAAAAAGTACCCAAAGACACCTGCCCCACGACCCCCACTAACTGGCTGATGACAGAGACCGACAGTAGCAACCGCCTGTAACCAATCAGCGTGCGTCAGGTTTGCCCAACTAGTACCATGTAATATTCACCGCTCCATTATCTTTACTCACAGCGAAAGACAGACGCAACAAGCATGGCCAACAACTCTCCCGCACCCGGGCGACAGGTAAGCCTAAAACTCAATCTTTACTTTCGAGCACTCCTAACAAGTCTAGTACTCCTACCACGCTCGCACGCGGAGCAGCACTAGACTGGGGGACTTGATGGGGTACGGTACTAAACCCGACCCGAGCGGTCGGACTTCCCGTTACTTATTGCTTTTATATTAATTATTTATTATTGTTGCTACTAACCCAACCGCGAGGCCCAACGCGTTGTAGTTTACACTACTTTGGGTCGGGGCTTGTAGAGATAACCCCTAACTGGGCCTGGCCCATTGAGGTTAGGGGAGGCACATATCCCCCTATATAAAGAGGTCTTCACCTCTTGATTAGGGCATGGCATATGGAGCCGCCACACTTTTGTTACTGGAACAGGGGATTCTTTCCCCTACCGGTCATCTCTACAGCTCCACTTTCTTCTCTTCTCCATTGCAGATCTAGGTTCAAGAGGAAGAACAAGGTGTGATTCTTCACCCTCATGTAGAGCGCGGTCAAGTCATCCCGGCGGTGAACCCGTGTTTCTTCACCTTCCTACGTGACGGTGACATGACGGCCCATCCTCTTGAGGATGGGGCTCTCCATGCCCTCTAGTCTTAGTGTTAGTACATGGCTAGTAAATAATTAGTCATGTCAAGTGTATATTATAATCCATGTGTTAAATATATGTAAGTCTATTTTGTAAGCAAGTATTATATGTTAATTTTTTTTTTTATAAAAAGTGGTAATATATAGTTATATGTAGTTGTCGTTAGTTGTTTTTTAAACTACCGGTTAATAAAAGTAGTTATTTTTATACACATCACATAACCTACCTTTGTGCGGATGAGACATAACTACATTCGTATGGACTAACATTCTTCGTTCGTGCGGACATATGTTACATCCGTGCGAATGGACTTCCTTCGCACGGATGGATCACATTCGTACGAAAGTAAATACAACTCAAAAACGTGAAATAATCTAACATTTCAATCCTATTACATGACACGACTCGATGACGTAGGCAGCAGACATTATGCATCAACAAAATGCCTTACGAGCACCTCGCGCTTTTTAAGCCAGGTAGTTTTGCCTCCCTCTTTTTGAAACAAAGATTGTTAGGCAGATAGATGCAAATGAACATGGGTAAATGGACAAACAAAATGTGATGACCATGTGAAGCTAGACATATCTGGATTGCTGTTTACATACTTCCTTTAGTTGGGTACCGATAGATCGACAAACCGATGCATTCAATGCGAGATTCATGTTTATCATCAACCTTTCTAATGATTATAATCATGAATATTCCACTGTTCCACCTAACTTATAAACCACCCTCAACTTCAAAAGGCTGAGTACATTTTAAAGATTTTATTTTCTTCAAGGCACAAATGAGTTTATCAGAAGAAGAACAAAGGGTTGTAGCAAATGGTGATGACACGTCGGATGGTGGTGGTTCCACCTGCTGTCGGGTTTCAAACCCGACTGAAAATGCAGTGAGTTTTAATCTTGAGAAGAAGATTAATAGTGAAAAGAAAAGGGGAGTCAAAAATCAGATTTCTATGAGTATTGGTAATAATGGTGCACATGCACCACACAAGGTTTGTGCCATGCCAACATGGCTCGAGACGTGGGAGAGTCAAGACGCGTATGCAGCTCTGGCTCTTATTGGTGCTGCTGTCTCGGTTGCGGTCGCCTATAACTGCTACAGACAATTGGGTTGATCACATTTTGTATTTTTGTTGCATGTTTGTGAAGTATTAGTAGTTTTGCATAACAATATTAAAATATGAATGTCATCAGGAATAAGGTGTTCTGTTCCTGATGCCTTTGCTTGTTTGTGCACTGGATTTACTACAAATTTGCAATTGGAATAAAGTTGCTTGATTTGCTTGTGTTTGAGCTTTAACTTATAACCATTATTTACAACTGTTAGTTTGAGACGCGTAGGGTCAGGGGCGCAGCTATTAAGGGGCCGGGGGAGGTAGTGTAATATATGTGGTTTTATATAGAAATTTTTTGGTATATACGTTTTCGACCCCCCGTCGGAAATCTCAAGCTTCATCACTGCGTAGGGGTGTAAACGAGCTGATCCGATTGTGAGTTATTCGAGATCAACTTATTAAAAGCTTGAATTGAGCCGAGGTCAAACAAGCTCGATCTTGTGCTTTATAAACGAGTATTTCGTAAATATGATAAATATTTCGGAATATTTTACTCGATGATAACCAAGTTGTTTCAGTGTACCATTAACGTCATTTATATATATATATTTTTTTTTTTGTAACTACAAAAACCATTTGAAGTTTAACACTTTTTTATTTGTTGTGTATTTAATTAAATGTTAATCTAGAAAAAATAGTGACCTAGATGTGACATATATGAAATTTGGTTACTATTTAGTGACTTTTTTTTTTGCATGTTTAGCCTAAAGTATGGCGATTGTAAAAAAAATAACTATAAAACAATAACCAAATTTCAATATTGTTCCATTTCAGTCATTCATTTTAAACAATTATAAAAAGAAACGAAAAAAAATCATAAAAATGGAAAACTAATGATACTTAAGTGGTTTATATAAATAAAAAACAACTTTATTGAAACAACACCGAAACTTGGTTATTATTTCCATGGTTGTAAAACAAGGTTTCTAAGTTCGAGTACTCTCCGAGTAATCGCTCCAAGGTAGGCTATCGAGACGACTTTCTTCAACTCCGCCTAATTACTCGAAATCAATCAAACGCAGTCAACCTCGGCCAGAATCAGATCAAATAGGCCAACTCAGGCCAAGTTTCACTTAAAAAATTATTAAAACAAATTTTTATTCCTATCATATTGAAAAATGATTATCATTTTCACAGATTTTGTTATAATTACTAGTAAATTTATGTTATTTATAAAACTAGTTTTGTTATGAGTTAAATGCTTGGTTGGTCCCTGTGGTTTGCAAAAATTTCAAACTTGGTCCTAGTGGTTTACTAATTACACGCGTGGTCCCAAAGGTTGTCAAAAATGCACTCGGTTGGTCCCCAGCCCTAACCTCTGTTAAATTTCTCAGTTAACTATGTGTGAAATAACTATATTACCCTTGAACAATTAAAACCCATCTTCTTCAACCTCCCATTCCCAGTACTTCCCCCTCTCTTTAAAACCCACCGTCTCCACCTTCAATCCATCACCACCACCACCACCTCCACCTCTACCGTCACCTTCAACCCAGCCAACCTCCACCCTTTCAGGCACTCACTGTCATACGCAAAATCGCCATTGCAAACTACTGCTCTTCAACTACTTTACACACACACAAAACTCACACCGACACACTGTTGCGAATAGCTCCATAACAGACATTTTCACCGTTTTCTGCTTCTGAAATTCGTCAGCAGGCGATTGAACTGACATTGTTCAACTATCGATCTGCAGAAGAAAGAACAATTTGCACAGATTGATCAGGTTCTAGTTGTGAGGATCTACTTGCTCAGCTTCACCACCGATCGTTTTCTCGATCTGTCTGCATTTCAACAGTCCATTACAACTGAAATCGAATTTCTGTTTATTTTATTGAATATTACGTTTTACAGATTACGATGTGGATTTATTTTGTTTTGCAGATTTAAGTACGAGTTGATAATCATTCATCAGTCAACTCTAATTTCACTGTTATGGTTTTAGTTATATTTCAAATTTGAGATTAGATGACAGTGAGTGTCTGAAAGGCTGGGGGTTAGCTGGGTTGAAGGTGACGGTGGAGGTGGTGGCGATGGATTGAAGGTGGAGATGGTGGGTTTTAAAGAGAGGGGGAAGTACTGGGAATGGGAGGTTGAAGAAGATGGTTTTAATTGTTCAAGGGTAATATAGTCATTTCACATATAGTTAACTGAGAAATTTAACAGAGGTTAGGGATGGGGACCAACCGAGTGCGTTTTTGACAACTTTTGGGACCACGCGTGTAATTAGTAAACCACTAGGACCAAGTTTGAAATTTTTGCAAACCACAGGGACCAACCAAGCATTTAACTCTTTTGTTATAATTATCATTTAATTTCTAAAAACTAATTTATTTATAATTTAACATGTTCGAATACTCTCCGAGTACTCTCCGGCTAGGCCGAGTACTCTTAACTCTCCGCTTGACCGACTAGGAAGCGCCTAATGACTTTTGCAACCATGATTATTTCATGATTTTACATTCAATACTAGTATACAATTATGATAAGCTAGCTAAATACATATTATGTTATATTCATATACAACTACAATTACAAATATATACAAAAATAATTGTACATTATATAGTTCAAAATAAGTCAAGCTTAAACACAAACTCGCTTTATAAAAACTGATAATAAATTGTACCTAACAAACTGCTTTATCATTTCAGATATAACAGAACCAAAAATCACGAACAAAATATATATATTATATTTCATTGTTCAGCTATATTTGACTTTTAAGGTCAAACAGACCATTTCATATTTTGTTTGTTCACCAACAAACAAATTTATAAAATTATACCATGAAATTACAAAATATCCGGTAATAAGTATCTGCAGCCTCTATGCATTCATTTCCTTTTGGTGTCCATTTTCACTTGTCTTGAGATCATTTTGTTCACCCGTAAACCGATTCCGGTTTTCCAGCTTACATAAGTGTATAACTCGGTTTCTATAGTTCCAGTTATACAGCCGGTTGGGTCAGGTTCGAAGAAACCTACATGAAATGACCCTAGTTTGACAAGGGTTGCGGCTCGATGCCTGCAGCTTGCTGGTTGATGTAATTATAGAGCTGCTGGTGAAACGCATGGTCCAACGAGAAACAACAAACATCGACCGTCGAGTTTTTAGAATAACGTGATGATCCCGACCCTTGTCTTGTACAAAAATGGGGTAGAGATTCATAATCCATTATCTGTCCAATTTAGGAAAATTCAGATTTTGTTATAATATTACACAATTTACAACGAGCAGTTTAATTTGCAGTTGGGAAATTTAGGGGTGTAAACGAGCCGAGCTGCTCATGAGATACTGAAGATCGGCTTGCTAAAAGCTCGAATTGCCGGACCTAAACGAGCCAATATCTATACAATTTTTATTTAATGTATAAAACTACAAATATATACTTACATAAAGATAATTAGAGTAAAGTACACAGATAGTCCCTATGGTCCAAAATTTTGGATTTGGTCCCTACTCCCTAGCTTTCCAAAAGTATACAGATGGTCCCCATGGTTTGCACTTTGTAACGTATTTAGTCCTCAACCAACAAATCTAAAGGTTTCAGGAGGTCTAAGTTAGGGACTAAATTTGTTACAAAGTGCAAACCACAGGGACCATCCATGTACTTTTCGCAAAAGCTAAGAACTAAATGCGTTATAAAATGCAAACCACAAGGACCATTTGTGTATTGGAAAGCTAGGGACCAAATCCAGAATCTTGAAAAACCATAGGGACTATCTGTGTACTTTAACTCAGATAATTATTATAAATAAAATTATGATAGATTATGTATTTTAAACTATCATAAACTATATATATTATGTTATACAAAAATTCTAATTGTAAATATCAAATAAACATAAAATATTTAATAAATAATGAACGAGTTGAGCCCGAGCCGAGCTTGAGCTTTAAACATTCCTCACCAGCCGAGCTCAAGCTTGAAAAACTACTAATGAGCCCAGCTTGAGCTATAAAAATAAAGCTCGAAACGAGCTGAGCCCTGGCGAGCTTGGACTCAGCTCAGTTCGTTTACACCCCTATGAAGAATCACTTTTGGTAAGTGTTTGATCATAGGGTAAAATGGGAATGAGAATTAATTTCTAAACCCAACCCGTATAGTTTATTCCCAAAATTACGGGTATCAAACCCATACCCTTAACCAAACACACACTGAAATACTGAATCATGTTACCTTCAACAGGTCATCTTTACCGCAACCCGGAAGCACCTGCACTCTCTTTCTTGTTCTTTCATGCAGAAGAGGTTTCACAACCTAAAAAATGTTTAAACTTTAAAGGTGCACAACGATAACCCGAAATCTTTCATCAATGGTGAAGAGTAACGGCAAACCTTCCAACATGCTGAAAATACGTACGGCGCGTTGACGATATAATAAGTATCTGTTTTCTCTGGGTAGTTTAAATCATCGATATTAGATATAACTGTCAACAACTGCAAATAAAAGGGGACAGCGTATAAGTTTTATTGCAGCTTTCTTGAAATATAATTAAAAAAGAGTAAAATGTCATTTTCGTCCCTGAGGTTTGGCCAGTTTTGCAACTTTCATCCAATGGTTTGTTTTTCCGCATCTGGATCCAAAAGGTTTAAAATCTTGCCATTTTCATCCGGCTCGTTAACTCCATCAGTTAGGTCTGGAGTATTTCCGTCTTTTTTGTTAACTTAAAGGGCAATTCGGTCCTTTTCCAGGGTATTCGGTCTTTTTACATAAAGTGAAAAAGACCGAATTGCCCTTTAAGTAAGCAAAAAGGACGAAAATACCCCTGACTTAACGGAGAAAAATGGATGGAGTTAACGAGGCAGATGAAAATGGCAAGATTTCAAACCTTTTGGATCCAGATATGGAAAAAACAAACCATTGGACGAAAGTCGCAAACTGGCCAAACCTCAGGGACGAAAGTGGCATTTTATTCAAATGTTTATGGACCGATGGTACCTTGATTTTATTGAGATGTGAGAGTTTGAGGCCAGTCATATCCAAAACCTTGACACAAGTGCTTATGTGTCTATCAAACTCTTTTGATGCAGATGGCTGCAATAAGAATAAGAGTTAGCTTGATTGAAAAGTTACTAGAGATATATAAAGTCGAAACGACTATCGTAGTTTGAACTTACCAATATTACATGGTCTCTATATTCGTTTATTTGGATGTGAGATTGAACATAGTGATGAATCTAAAATAGAAGCGAGAAACACCAAAAAATGTCATATAATCCATTTCAAACACAAGAATAGAACATCAAGAAACAACGGCGACGATTGGACGTGTGTTTACGACGTGAGGCGATCAGAAAATACATACAAAAATCAAGATCTCACACAAATCTTTCATATAATATCATCTAAAAACAAGTATAAACATAATACTGCGAGAAAGAAGGGGAACAATATCCTTACGGATGCTTTGTCAAATGTGCTGAGCCCTGCACCAATAGCAATAACGGGTCGCCCCTAGATAGTTTTTCAAGAAAACAAAAACCATCAGTAACGAACGAGATCATATTGGTCAGTGGCGAAGCTTGACCCGAATGACGGGGGGTCGAAAACGTATATACCAAAAAAAAATCTATAGAACCGGGGGGGTCGAAAACGTATATACCCAAAAATTTCTATACGAAAACTACATATATAACACTACTGAGCGAAAAGTTTGGGGGGTCGGGCGCCCCTCCCCGCCCCTTCTATACTTCGCCACTTATTGGTGTCTTTAAAGTTTAAATCTAGCAAATTACAAAAATGGACCCGTAGTAAACAAAAAGCATACATCTTTTGTGTAACCAGACATCCCTACAAGCTGCGAGTCACGAATTGATCTATAAAACTCCGCAGGAATGATCGGTTTCTGCACATATAAGAAGAAAGTTAACGATATCAAGTACATGAAACGTGTAAAACCGATGAACAGAACTCACTGATAATATTTTGTCGACTTCATTTTCGATTCTCCAGTTCAGACAATCAACCAGCTGAAAAGACAAGATTCATCAGCAGGCATTTAATGTGAGTACGAGTTTCAATTTTCAACTGAAATGAGTTTATTTTAACCATGTTATGGGCTTTGGTTATGTTCCCGTCTCTTGCTGTAAGAAACCTGATCACGGTCTCGGTTGGATGCCCTCTATGCAATTTCTGAAATGCAGATCAAAATGCAACAGTAACCCTAATCAATTCGTGTAACCAGAAGAATCGATTAAATATGACCTATGATAATAAAATCACGCGGGCTTCGCTAAAAACACCATTGACACACTATCCATACACCACTGACATGTCATACGGTCATACGACCTCATATGAGTTATATGACATGCAAACATGGTCATACGAGTCGTATGAGGTGGTGTTTGCTAAATTATACGGCCCGTAAGATGTGTGTGACTAACTGACTACACATAAATGACTAATGTGACCACTGACAAAGTCATATGTAGGGGTGTTCTTCGGGTTATTTTTTCGGGTTTTGGGTTTTCCGGGTCGGGTTGTTCGGGTTTTTGGTTAGGAAAAAGTGACACGATAACCAACCCATTTAAAGTTCGGGTCGTTCGGGTATGGGTTATTCAGGTTCAGGTTAGTTCGGGTCGGGTTGTTCGGTTTTCGGGTTTAGATGTAAAATGAAAAAAAAAAATGTTTTTTTAGAAAATATCATCAAACATATCATGTTGTTAAAAAAAATATCATCACAATTCAAACATCATATTGTGACAATATGGTATGATAATATTCAAAAGTCTCATAACTTATTGTTTATTTGTTTCAAATACAAAACAGTCCAAATCAAATCGCATCTATAAAAAAAGACAACTAATGTTCGGGTTTCAAGTTTTGGGTTATTCGGGTCGGGTTGTTCAGGTTTTTGGTTGGGAAAAAGTGACCCGATAACCGACCCATTTATGGTTCGGGTTGGTCAGGTTTTTCGGTTATTCTCTAATGCGAGTTCAGGTGACTTCAAATTCAGGTCGGTTTTCGGGTAAAAAAGAACAGCCCTAGTCATATGGCCTGTATGACCATTTTTCGCCCCATCACACGACCCATAGGCTACTCAAAACCGGTATTTGGTCCCAAATGGGTCCTTGTCAAAAGAAGACAAAGTTTTGTTTTGTTTTTCTTCCAAACCGGTTCGGTTCTAAACCGATCTCTTTAGCATCACCCAATCTAATGAAGCTACAACTAGCAGTAAATTAAGCTCAAATTAGCAGGCGACTTTGACATTAATTAAAGATTTGGTATATTAACGTTTTATGAAAAGGGTTCATTAAGCAAAACGAATCAAAAGGGGATCTGAGTTCAAACCGACACAACACATACAATAACCTAAATATCAGATCAAAAACATCAAGAATCAAACCTCAAATGCGATCTTGAGTGGCTCGTCAGCTGCAACAACAGATATATCAAATCAAAAACAAAAATAAGGGTTTTTTTTTTATTTTACTTTTTAGAGAGCGAAATAGTAACCTGCATCCATTAGATTGAGGATTTGGTTGATCATATCCTGGGTTATGACCACCATTTTACCCTCAAACACCTAAAAACCCAAACTGAATCTACCTTCCAACAAACATTCAAAGTTTCAACTAGAGATGATGAAGAGTAGAAAGTAGGTGGTCACGCACATATACTTTTTATGGAATTATTAATGGCGGAAAAAAGCGAACCTTTTAAATTCTCTTTTTTTATCTCAATTTCAAAACGTAACATCTCAATTTTAATTTTAAAACGTAACAAATAAGAAATGTAAATCTTTTATTTTTATTATATATAGTAAAATGTACAGATGTGCCTGTGGTTTTATAAAATAACACTCATAGTTTTCAACTTTTGAAAATTACACCAATAGTCCATGTGGTTTGATAGTTTGTTACTCGGATAGTCCTTGAAGTGGATATCTGTTAGTTTCTCTGTTAAGTCCATCTAAAATAACTTATTTACCTCTCCCTATAAAAAAATAAAAAACCAATATGGATTATTAAAAGTGTGGGGCCCACCTTATTCACCTCTCTAGGGATGGCAATCGAACCCGAACCCGATGGGTAAACCCGAATCATTTGGGACGGGTTTGGGTCTAGTAATCGGGCATGGGATTAGTTTTATTTTTTTTCGCGGGTTTGGAACGGGTTTGGGATTTGATGATATACCCGTTAACCCGACCCGATTACCTGATAAATATACCCGTTTACCCCATATTCTTTCTATATTTTTTATATATAAATATACATATTCTTTTTTATAATTATGGAAACTCAAAAGTCACCCCCATTACCTTAAAATCTCAATTTCCTAATTCTCAACGTAAATCTTTTTATTTCCTAATAAGACTTTTTAAGTTTTCAAAAAATTGGTGTCATGCCTTAGCCTGTAGAGTAACAACAAAGAAATCAGACTGAACCGCCATTGGTATATCAACACATTCACACTCACCACATACGTCACACACGCCATTTGTCATCTATGAATTTGATTTTTTTTTTTTGTTTAGATTGAGGTATTTTATTTTATATACTTTGCCATTAGTTGATATATTTTCATAATGATAATGCTTTAGTAGTTACCCGACGGGTTTGGGTCGTGTATACCCAACGAGTAATTTTTTAGATTAATGGATTTACCCGAAACCCGTTGGTATACCCGATACGCAATGGGTATTTACCGATAGAAACCCGACGGGTTTTGGGATAGGTTTATCTAATCGGGTTTGGGTTTGGGATTACCTAAATCCGACCCATTGTCATCCCTACACCTCTCCCTTATAAACAACCAACCACCATCACCATAGCCACCCACCTCCACCATAGCTACCCACATCCACCCTGAACCTACCACCGTCACACCACCTCCAAACTAAAACCGCCACCGCCTTCACTTGACCACCAGAACCACCTCATTCTTCTCCGTCACCTCCCTCATCTTCATCTGCAAACACCCTTACTACCACCACATTAATCTACAAACACCCTTACCCAGTGTTGTAGAAATTGGTTCTAGGCGGCGCCTAAGTGGCGATTAGTCGCTCATCGAAGGTTTGCAGCCCGGTTTTTTCAAAATCGGTCTAATTAGGCGGTAAAGGTCAACATCAGTCAAAGTCAGGAAAATCGGTAGGAATCCACTGAAAATCGGACCTAGTCAGTCAAAATTAGGTCAAAACCGGTAGCAATTGGATCAGAATGGGTCAAGATTAGACCAAATCGCTCAAGGGAAAGGTGTTCTTACCAGAATTCGAACCAAAATCGGACCAATTTCGAGTCAAAACGAGTCTCCATTGTGCGAAATCAACATCAGCCAAGAGATTCCTGATGTTGTTGTGATTAGAAGGAGAATTTTGGGGGTCTGGTGAACGAAGGACAGAGGAGACAGTGTATGAAGAACGATGGTGGGATTAGGGTTAATAATGTTTGGGTGTTTTAACATTTAACCCCTCTCTATTTTTACTAGTTTACACTTGGTCCCTAAACTTTCCATTTTGTAGATAAAAAGTATAAAATTAATGTTTTTTATATATAAATATATAAAATTATACATAAAAAACAAATCCTATTAATCCCGATTAATCCCTAGGCGGTACCCCACCGCCCGACTAGCGCCTAGCGTCTTCTACAACATTGCCCTCACCACCACCGCCTTCATTCGACCACCACAACCACCGCCTTCATTCGACCACCACAACCACCACCTTCACTCGACCACCACAACCACTGTATCAAACCCCCAAATTCAAACCCATATCAAAGTATTTCCGATCAAACCCATATCAAAGTAATTCCAATCATTGTAATTCCAAATCAAAGTATCAAACCCCTAAAATTGAAGCCTTGAAACCCCCATATTCAAACTTGGTTTCAGATCTAGACAAATCAGTGGTGCGGGGTTGCCAGATTTGTGTTGGCAGATTTGCGGGGTTTGATACGGTTTGAATATGAAACCAGGTTATGAATATGGGGGTTTCAAGGCTTCAATTTTGGGTTTGAATTTGGGGGTTTGATACTTTTATTTGGAATTACAACGATTAGAATCACTTTGATATGGGTTTGGTCGGAAATACTTTGATATGGGTTTGAATTTAGGAGTTTGATACAGTTGTTGTGGTGGTCGAGTGAAGGCGGTGGTTGTGGTGGTCGAATGAAGGCGGTGGTGGTGAGGGCAATGTTGTAGAAGACGTTAGGCGCTAGTCGGGCGGTGGGGTATGTGATTTTTCAATTTTGTAATCATTTTAGTTCAAATTTATAAATGTTAACCTAGTCAATTAACTACAAGGATATTTTAGTCATTTTACACCTAGGTACAACCCTTTAATGCATAAAGTACTTACAAAATACTTTGTATGACAACCCTCGGATAAGACCCTAAACAGATAATAATCGAGACCCCAAACTCGTACAATGGAAACCAGCACGAAAAACGACGAAATCAGGATTTAGGTCACGTAGCGCTACGCGACGGCTCATTGACCACTAGCTAACACATAGCACCACGTGGTATCCATGTGACATGCCTATGTGGTGACTCATGCCACCTATGCCCTAGATACCCCCTTCGCGTTACGCGAAGGTGAACCAGGAAACAGGTCACGCGACACGACAAGGTGGTTCCACAACAATAAATTGAACGTGAATTGGGCATTTAAGACTTGCTCAAATCTCTTTTCTTTCTCTCATTATACCGCTATTATACCCAAAGCTCTAAAACTCTTCTCTGTAATCAGCATGCTAACCTGAATCACTGGTACGATACCATGTCCGGTTGATCTGAAACCAAATCAACAGATGTTTAAGTACTTCTTGAATAAGGCTATACTTTGTCATCTACGTTGTGGTTTTGATCTCGTGATTATCTTTAAAGTTTGAATTAGGTTAATACACTAATACGTGTTGCATTGTGTGCTTAATTAGGAACCCAAGACTTAGACCAGAAGGCTATCACTGAAAACCCTAAATCTACAATGTGAGTCATTCTCTTTTTATTAAATACTTTCAAAACCCTAAATGTGTTCTAGTTGTATTTACAGTGATTACGTCTTTGTATTATGAAATTACTGCCGGTATGTGGGGTTTTGTATACACTACTAGTCCAGCGTTGCCATTGGACAAATAGTTAGCCAATAGTAATATGACCACAGCCACCTAAATAGGTGATAAATATTGATTGAGTAATTGAAATATATAAACAAATGTAAAAACTTTTAATGTTGTAACTACAATAATGTGTCTTTTATAGAATTTAATGAACTCACCAGCATTTTCCGCTGATCAAATATTTATAAAATGTGTTTCTTGTGATTTATTGTGAAGAGAAGGAAAAGTGCTATAAAGCACTCAAACTTAAATAAGTGGCTATGTAAACCTGAATAAAACGTGTTTTGTAATCAAGGGTTTATCCCTGTGAAAAAACTTTATGTAAATATGGGTTTCATCCCACAATTTATGAAATGAAAACTACGGTGTTTTGCAAACTCTGATATTTTCCTGACACCCGGTGTAACGCTTCGCATTTTGTACTTTCCTTATTTAGAAAGTGTAATCGTATTTCTATTCATGGAAACTTGTATTCGTATCATGTTTGTATTTCATTTCCAACTTTGTAATCCGAGACTTTTAGAGACCTAGATAACCTGTGAAGAAGTCTAGTTAACCGGTAATCAGAACAGCCTATTTAGAGTGCCATAAGTGTCTCCTTAAGAAGGGTCGAGGGTCTTGTTCGGTATCTCGGTAGGTTTAGTATATAAAGATCCTGGTTCCATAATAATTAATAAACATAGTAAAGTCATTACTAAAATAAATCAGGAATGAATGGTATAATAACCAATTAGAATGTTAACGGGTCCTATTCAAATCATAGACTTGGACCGGTTAACTATAATATAAAGAAAACGGTACGGTACGTTAGATTAAGCGGTGACCAGATAGAATGTAGTTTAAACCCTCACAAGTACTAAGACTTGTATAATATGGGTAAACAATAATACATTCTGGAATTTATAAGAATTTGAAGGAGTTTAACCCAATTTGGTTAACTTACGTAAACTAAGTTACATAAGTCAATGTACGCACATAGGCAGTATCGGGTGATCGGATGAGTTATAAGCAAGTTCATTATGCCAAAACATCTTAATTATGTTACCATATCTGTGATAATTTAATAAATTAGAATGTTCTACTAATTTCAATGGTTGTGAGGTGCAAAATTATTGTTAGGTCTTCGTCACTAAATTGCTAGGTAGGATATTTGTGAGGAGTCTGGACTAGTTTCCTTAGTGATAGTTGTCTAACAAGTTAAACTGAAATTCCAAACTTATCCTAGGTTTATAACCCGTGAGGGAGTAAATCGTATTAGGATACTTTTAGAGACCTAGATAACCTGTGAAGAAGTCTAGTTAACCGGTAATCAGAACAGCCTATTTAGAGTGCCATAAGTGTCTCCTTAAGAAGGGTCGAGGGTCTTGTTCGGTATCTCGGTAGGTTTAGTATATAAAGATCCTGGTTCCATAATAATTAATAAACATAGTAAAGTCATTACTAAAATAAATCAGGAATCCAGTCTAGGCAGTCATTTCCATTAATTGAGTAAAACCTTAACTAATTCGTGCTTAGTTAATTTTAGTTAATTAATTTAATTTAATTTGCAATTTTAGGGAACCCCCCCCCCCCCAAATATAAAAATGGTTAGTTTTGTGTCTGTGTCACTCTAGGTCTAGATAGAGTCTAATTAACGTAATTAGAGAGTCTCGTGGGTTCAATACTCGGACTTACTTTAAGCTATACTGCATTGATTGGTACACTTGCCGGTTGTGTGGTTTAGGTTTAGAACGAGTCTAAGTTTAAAAATTTAAAGCTTAGAGTGTCTAATTTAGGTTAATTTAGTTTATTTTTATTTGACCACATTTAGCACATCAAGTTTTTGGCGTTGTTGTCGGGGACTCTTTGACAATTGCGTTGATTACTTTATTTGGACTTAATTGACATCATACGTGCTACTTGTTTTTTTTATTTTGAGGCGTAGGAGTCTAAATATTTATTATTTTAGTGTCTACTTATTATTTTGTCGAGTCATTTATTTTTAGAGTCATTATGCTTGTTTCTTTGTCGGGTCTTTAGTGGATGCCCTATACGCATTCGCAAGGACCACCACCAAAGCCGTAAACGGACAAGTCTTCCTTCTCTTTGTTAACCCCTAAAGTAAGTACTTCGTTTTCTTCATCTTCCACACGTTCTGACTCTACTCTTCCATCTAAACATCGGGACGGGACGAACGAATCACTCAAAGCATCATAACACTAATTGTGAAAATATAGTTTAATCAAATTTCATAAAGAGTACCAAAATGTCATACACAGATCAACCAAAGCAAAACTGTATCAAAATTGTTCAAAACATTGTTTATTTTCTAAGATGAGTTTCTAAGTTCATCCTAGCTTGACTTCATGTTTTCCTTCGTCTATCATCCTTCAACATGTATTAAAATAAAATTAACAAAAATGTTGGCGAGTATACAAGTTTAATACATAGCATAAATAGTTTAAAATGCGCATTTGCTCATATCCGACATGAATAACATATTACAAGTTTCAAACATGCTAAGCTAACGTAAACAATATGTTAACCCAAGTTTCCAACGCGTTAATTGTGCCTGTCCCAAAAGAGTAGCAGGAGGTTAACATGTTTGACTCGACAATACCCCAAGTCTCAAGGGTGGTGCGTTACCTCTATAGCACTATAATTGTCAAGGTAGGCTAAACATAAGAATCAACGTTCACATAGCATACGAGACTCACAAGTATCACAAGTATCATGTTTTCATGTTAATAGTGGATAGAGTATGGTTACAAACAAGTTTCAGGTGTCGTGTGTTTATATAGAATACATGTTGCACCCCAAAGTGTTTAAAACAAAAAGGGATCGAGTATACTCATAGTGAGTGCTTAGAACCTAAACACAGTCTAGTTGGATCGAAAGGAGCGCTGGATCAGCCTGCGTGCGGGAACAGAGCATAAGTCCTCTAAGTGCTGACCCGGTTGGGAACAGAGTGTCGAATAGTGCAAAAACGAGTTAAGTGTTCAACAGACTATCCGAGTAGACAGATGGCCATTCAAAAGGATGGCCATTCGAATGGATGGTCATTTGGTTAGTTCGTGGTTGTGAATAAACTGTTAAAATTTTCGAAGTTTTGATCAAAGTGTTCTAACAGAAGTAAACAACGATTATTACCATGATCAGATCATCCGGACGGATGACCATTCGGGTGGATGGTCTGTGTTCGAAGTTTTGTAAAATTTTCTAAGTAAAAGTTTCGAGTTAACGGAGACGGCGTGATGATGTGTCAAACAATGGAATATACCAAATTCAGTTCATTCGACCGGATGGGCTCAGCCGTTTCGGACAGACGCGCTGTTTCTGATAAAAAAAATTCATGTTTGACCCGTTAATCGGTCCATCTCTTTGGTGGAAATCAGTTTTCAAGCCGACTCTCGACTAAGGAACGAGTCGAGAGTCTGTTTGAGTCCGATTTTACCAGTGTTTTGTATAAATCAAAGAGAAGTTTCATAAATAAGTTGGAAAATGTGGAAATCTTTCATAACCAAGTTGAAAAGTGTGAAAATCCTTTAGATCTTAGACCAATCTCGACTTAATGGTGCTCCACAACAGTTTGCCTAAGCCAAACGAGTGAAAACCACCTTCGGAAGGTCTAAAATCAGTGTTTTTGAGAGAAAGTTAAGGTGTGTGTGTGATTTTGGTGAAGAAGATGGAGTAGAAGTGATTAGAGATGAAGATTGAAGAAGATTTGGGGGAAAAAGCTTACAAAATGGCCTTGAATCGCCGTCGAGTGTTTGGGAGCGGATGAGCAGGGTGAAAGGTGAAAATGAAGGCTCAAGTCTACTATTTATACGTGACAGCGACAGGCCCATTCGACTGGTTATGTTCGGATGGCGAAGAGTTAAAGCGGTGGCGAGTGGCAGTGTCCGGATGGTTATCCGGGCGGATGGCCATTCGGACGGCCAGGTTCGCGTTTGTTAGTTTTCTAACTTTAGTTCGTTTGCAAGCGAGGTTAAGTGTTGCGTTGCGTATTATTGTGAGTAGCCATTATTATTGAGACTTATAATATCACTACATCTAAGCACATGATTAACATAACTATCTTGAGCAAGTCCGTGTTTCGAGTTCATGTCAAATTAATTTCTCGTTCATTAAGTATCAGAACATAACAAATTGTCAAGAGCCAGAGCGTAACAAAGAGTCAAGAATCAAGAATCTAGAATGAACGTGTTGTTCTCGTTTGAAAAGTTTCATTTTGAATCAACCGTTAGCTCATAGTTAACACAATTATGATTAAAACAGCTTCATTTTCATTACGATCAGTCGTCTCGGGCTTCAGTAGAATCGAAAGTAGGATACAACGAGAGTACAAGTGTCAATAGGTAAGAAGTACGATGAGGCTTGCCAGGAATAAGAAGTATCAAAACGCGAGGCGTTACAGTCTCCCCGGCTTTAGGAGATTTCGTCCTCCAAATCTAGGAGGAAGACGGAACGAAGAGCTGTGGCAAGAGGTGATTATTTAAAATTTGCGATGTTTTGAAAAGTATGAATTTTTTGAAGAACAAAGAGGTAGGTTTGTAAAATAGTTCGTTTATCTAAAATGGTTTGAGGCATCAAACATAAATGAAAACGTGTACGGTCATGCATGGGTAAAATGGGCTTAAAACAGTTTTAAATAACTCAGATTGAAGATATATTATATCTATCGTGTTTAAGAGGGAAATTTTGTATAAAATGGTTTGTTAATTGATGAAAAGTGAGGCAACTTGTATGAGAAGTTTAAGGGATAGTACCACATCGCATATTTGTGGAAAATTGTTCTATTGAGAAAAAAAATGAGAAAGTTCTGCGTTTTACGTAAAACGGTCCTGAAGGTAACGACCAAGCATAATTGTTTGCACATGAGTAAAGAATAAAAAGGTAGTTTTAAAAGTAAGAAGGTATGTTAGGATTTGAACGTTTAAACTGATTCATCGTAACTAAGGTTCGTATAAACGACAAGATTTGGAGAATAATGGAGGTACAAAAGTGATTTGATTGCTCCAACCATGGATGGAAGCATAAGGATAATGTGTATTGGACAGGCGAAAGTAGAAGTCTCGTCATGGATGATCTGGTGTAACGCATTTGTGAGTTGTTTAAAGTTTGAATCTGGTCCAGAAGGTCTACAAAACACTGAATTTCTCATCGCACGTTTGCGGAAGTTTGGCAATATGGTGAAAACACTTATATATAGGAAGTACCAACGGCGTATCCACCATGTTTTGACCATGTTGCGTCCATTTCGTCATTCGGTGCAATGTTATGTTCAGGGTCTTACCATATGCAGTAGTACACTCTATGGTTCTCATGCGCTTATCACTATAATCCCGTGTGCACCCGTGATTATACTGATCGTCGCATGAACCGCATATCTTGTACTAGGTACGCATGAATTTTGGTACACATAAGTTTTGATAATAAAATTTGCGCATGTTTAAGAAATGTAGACATAAGCATGTTTGCGTTCACATAAACATGAGACCCACGTAAACGAATTTCTCGGGTTCCACTCGCGTACGGGTGCGAATGCATAAATTGTGAGTATGACTATAGTACAAGCATAAGTATCAGTTTTAAGTACGAGCATAAGTATCAGTTTAAGTACGAATACACATAAGTATCAGTTTAAGTACGGGCATAAGTATCAGTTTAAATACGATTACACATAAGTATTAGTTTAAGTACGAGCATAAGTATCAATTTAAATTGTGAGTATAAGCATAATACGCATGAACAGGAGTATGAGTATATGTACAAGCATAAAGGGTATGAAATGTGAGTATACGTGTGAGTATAGACATGAGTACGAGCACACGTGAATCGTAGAAATGAAAGTACAGACGTGAGTACCAATATAAGTATAAAATGTATCGTGATGAGTATGAATATGTGTATAAGTTTAGGCATGACACGTACACGTATGAGTGTAAACATGGGTATAAGTATAGGTACGAAACATGTTGTTGCAGATATGAGTATAAATATGAATACAAGTAGGAGCATAGTACGCATGAGTGTGAACATGAATACGAGTTTAGTCATAATTTGTATGAATGTGAGTATGTTTATGAGCTCAAGTGTAAGCATATGGCGTGTTGGGTGGGTATGAATATAAATTTAGGAGTAAGTTTAATCCATGAAACGGGTCGTTTGAAATTGTGAGTATAAATATGAGGATCATAAAGGGTGTGAGTATGAGTATAAATGTGAGTATAAGTATAAACATAAAACGTGTGAGCATGTGTCTGAATCTGAATATAATGGTGTGAGCGTAAATTGCATGAGTATAATATGAATATGAATGTAAATGTAAACAAAAGTGTACAAGTATAAATATGAGTATAAATGTGAACTGTACGAGTTATAAACACGTACATGAATATAAGAGTGACCATAAGTGTATAAGGATGTATAAAAGGTGTGAACCTGAATTTAAGTGTAAACATATTTGAATAAAATTTATGTGTACGAATATAAGTGGAAGCATAGTCTTTATAAATATGAATATAGGTAAAGTGAACGAGTGTCAGCGTGAATATGTTTGTAAGTGTGAACGTAAATGCGTATTGATAAATATAAGCATAAACGTATACTGTATGAATACGAATATGGATATGAACATAAGTATAAATGTATAAATGTGACTATGAGTTTAGACGTATAATTGCACGAATATAAGTATAAAACATTTTGTTAGGATAACGTAAATGTATAGTCGTGAATATGTGTATGATATAAAATGTATGCGTACGAGTATGGATATGAATGTAGGTATGAATATAAATGCGTAGGTATGAGTATAAGTGTATACATAAGATGTAATAGTACGAATAAGAATATGAGTGCAAGGAATAATGATTTTGTATATGATATAAACCGAAGTGTGCGAATTCAAGCACGTGAAAGATAACGAAGCTTTGAGTATGAGGGAAAAGGAAAACAAATGGTTTTCGTGAGATTGATGCGTTATATTGACTAAAACGTGTAAGATGATATGCATGTGCAGTTGCTTAAGCACAATGTGGAGTTTATTAAATCAAAACAGGTTGAGTTGAAATAGAATGTAGAATCTAGTTCGTGAATGCAAGGAGGGTATAAATCATCCACCGTTCATGTGAATTGTACCTTGTAAAAGTATGGAAATGCTACTATGGTTTTTAAAGAATTAACATAGTTGAAAATTCACCGGTCCTTAGGAATCTTTTCTTGCCCACATGTTTTTGAGTTCAACTTATTGCTTTAAATGTCCTGGTGTAGAAGACGTTCGAAGTTTAGATGTCTTTGTGAAAACGTTGATCCTTAGAAGAGTAGTTTGGTATATTAACTTGGTGATTAGTTGAAAAGTGTTCTCAAAATAAATACCCTATTGAGTTTGATATGAGGTGAGCGTGTTTCAATAATTACGTTGAGTATGAAATGTTTATGGGCAATGGATTCATTAGACCGACTAAGTTGATGAGTAGTGCTTCGTAAAATTTTGAAAATCGAGGAACTAGCGTTTATGGTATGATTAAGAATGTTGTGCATGTGAGTTATGTGAAAAAAATCGTAAGATAAGAAATATGTTTGAATAATGTATTTATAAAGAATAGGGTTTCTGACGAATGATAAATGGTTTAGGTATAAACATGTTCGTGTTTGTATAATAAAGTCTATTAAAGGAAAGTCTTGGTAATGATCACCCAGGTAAGGGAATCACCCCTAACCCGTTGGTGAGGTCGTTGTAAGATGAGAAAAGGAGGGGAGTTAATCATCAAGGTAAGGAAATCACTCCTATCTTGAATGATATGTCTCCATTTGTTGTTACAAGAGGCGTAAATAAGACTATGTGAAATCACAAAGGTGCATAATAATATATAATTGTATGAAGACTCTAGTATGATGTCTGCGCAAAAGTGAAGTCTCATATGATCGGAGTTTGTAAAGAGATGATTGCATCATATACGATTGAGAATAGTAAAAGAAAGGTTTGATTTAAAATTGGATGGTTCCCGACGGAACTTTGACTACCCAAAGTGGTCGAAAGTCCTTTGAATTTGAGAAGCATGCTTTGGCCTAATAGGTGGTATACTCTCGCCGACATGTCGGTCATCGGTATTCACCCTTCCGATTACTACATTACCTAATTTAATGGAAAATTCGAGACTTGATGGAGTTTGTAAAAAATCGGGGAGCGAGACTAGTCGACGAGATACGGGTTTCACCCCTAACTTGACGACTTCGTACCCTATGTGTGGTTGGTACTCGTTGGGTCAAAATCTAATTTCGACATGATGACGAGGGTCCACTAGAACCTGAAGTTGAAATTCTCCATCAAGGTGAGGATTTCACTCCTAACTTGTTGATGAATTTCGTGTAAAAAGAATGAGTGGGTTGAGAATTGTTCACCAAATTATGGATTTCACGCCTATTTTGGTGAAGTCGTCTCGTTTGTATAATACGAGTGTTTTTGAGTTTAGTATAATCGGGTAAAATGCCTTAGGAAAGACGTATGTTGAGAGATAATAAAACAAGCATGATCACATAAGAAATCACGTCAAGAGTAGCACATAAAGATAAAAACGGCATATATGTTTAAAAGACCCATAGCGAATAATTAAGAAGCACATAGTATATAGAATGCAAGTAGTTTCAGGCAAAACATAAGCTCTTAAACCATAGACTAGGTAAAAGCATTCCTACTTTTCCTAATTCCCTGTAGTTATGGCTCTGATACCAATCTGTCACACCCAAACCGAATGCGGAAACATCGGGGCTGGACGAACAAATCGCTCAAAGCATCATAACACTAATTATGACAATATAGTTTAATCAAATTTCATAAAGAGTACAAAAATGTCATACATAGATCAGCCAAAACAAAACTGTATCAAAATTGTTCAAAACATTGTTTATTTTCTAAGATGAGTTTCTAAGTTCATCCTAGCTTGACTTCTTGTTTTCCTTCGTCTATCATCCTGCAACATGTATTAAAATCAAATCAACAAAAATGTTGGTGAGTATACAAGTTTAATACATAGCATAATGTAACGCCAAGACGTTAAAAACCAATATTAAAATACTTTGCGAAAAATAGGCCCAATGTTTTTTTGACATTACGTAATAAAGGATACTATTCCCAAATATATGAATCCACATCACCAGATTAATAAGACATTTGCAAACAAGTATTTAGAAAAATTTCGCAATGACCCATTTGCAAAACGACCAATCCTTACGAAAACAAAACCTGCTTAACAACCAAAGTTCTTTTTTTTTTCTTTTTAAACAAACATAACCCATTACTACATTGACATACTAGAATATTGCTAAAACAAACGTTGGACTTAAACTCCAAAATACAAATAATTAAGTCTAATTGTCCCAATAAGGAAACCCATATACTTAGTGAACAAAATATCACTAAATCCTCGTATCGTTGACCCGGTTCCAAGACTTGATAACTTTCGCCTTTCTACCACCCCAATCTGTCATATAACATTACCATATCATTAGTGTCGACCGAGAAACTACGGTAAGCATAATAATTACTAATATATTGATTGAACCGGGTTATTGGTGAATGACTTGTGAGCTCTTTTCTTATTTCATGATTCCGATTCAAGCCACCCCGTTGATTCTCATGACTTATTACCTACATTGAAAACACCAAAAATAATTATTTTTTTGCTAAGTGAGGACTCATAATATGATTTTGTATCAAACATAACGGAGTATTCAATGCTCATAACACCCAACGAAACAATGTCGAGCCACTACTTCATTATCTCCAATCACATATTTCGTGACTTTCTCTATTCAAATCTGGGCGCCCCTTTTTTATCCATATCTCATGTATATCCCTGCTAATATAGAATCAAGGACACTTCAAAGTAAACCATTATCAAACCGATTCGGTTAATATAAATAAAATGGTAAACCGCCGCATAACTATGTTGTAATTCATTAGACAACATATACGATTATCAACAATCATTATTACCTAACATACTCTTAGTAATTCGTACATGTATTCATAACATACTCAAATAGGTTATATGGTTTTAACGACACAAGTGTCACTCGTTCATAAGCAATACCAAATGAACACATGTTTTTGCATATACAGGTTACAACACCCATGATTTTTTTTTAATTTAGCATACGCATCCCATATTCAAGGAATCACTCACTTTAACTCATGTAAATATATATAACTACATTGAGTTTTAAAACAACAAGATAATCGCATCCGATTGGTTCCTTATAAATTCCTTAAGATTATGCAAGTACTATAAAATTTACGTTTTTCACCCAGCTTTACGCAGCTGTAGTAATTCAGTATTTTCCCCTCTTTACAATGAGTATTTCACTTCAAACTAAAATTATTAGTAATGGTGACTCTGATACCTTTCCGTGGATATAAAATACGCCTCGAACGGACATTCGGTTGATTTTCTATGAATTTTTAAAGACTAGCAAAAATCTGGAAATAAGCTGAATTTTCAGCACTTGGGTATCTCGACCCATTAACAATTTGCACTCTTTTTTGATGGGTTTAAACCCCTAAAACATCGTCAAGACAATAGGCTATTATTAAGTTGAACCATATTCAATAATTTGTATCAAACCACCGTAACTATAAAAAGAACTTCGGGTCAACAAAAAGGCTATTTAAATCAACACGACTCCAAACACATTCAAGTACTCACAACCGAGTCTTTTGTCTACACTAGCGTCTCCATTTCTCGATTAACATTCTTATATGAAATTCTACCCATTACCCGGTTACAAAACCGTAGCCATTACTTAAGCATTATTCCGACATATCAATACTACCTTGTTTTGACCCGTTCGGTCTACATAGTAAAAGTTACCAATTTCATACAACCAAAACCATTTCAAACCTCAATCATCATCATGCTCAATAAACTAACGCTACCTTACTTAAACAAAATAAGAAGTGATTATGGAAATCACTTACCTCGAGTGCTTGTTTCGTACATGCTTCCTCATATCCTTTCCATTTGCCTTCCATGCTTTCCCATCTAAACATGATCCTATACTTTCATACCATCAAGGTTAGATACTTCATTAGTATAACGCACATTCTAATATTGCATTCATGTCACACTCGTATCCTATTTTAACTTTACTAGTACGTCAATTTCCAACATCACAACATATGAACTAGAATCGCATCCTTTCATTCCCTACTCACATAGTAAAACACATATACAACCATAAGATCATATATGCACACAACATAACAATTTCTTTCATACTAGTCATCTCATAATTCACGATTAACAATCCTCCTTCAAAATTTAACCAATTTAACACTATCCTTGAACCCGACATCATCCTTGCTAGTATTCCACATACTTGCTCTCTTAAGAATTTCATGGAGCACTTGGCGGGTTTCGCATTTAAAGCATATTATACAAACATATAAAGCATGACATTTTACTAGTTAAACTCACTTATTTTCAATAATCATCTAAGTTCACATGATTCTTTCATTATACATCAATTTACTTATCATTCATGTATTATAATCAAGATCATACAACAAAACTTCACATACATAATCCTACTTGATCATCCTACTCATGCTAACTTCTCACCCAAATTCTACTCAAACTTTCAATCTAATCAGTTTCATGCATAAAACATCTTCTATTTAATGATTCTAACTTATACACAAGTTCAATTTCATAAACTTTCATAGATTGATTAACACCTACTTCATAAAAGTGCATCAAAACATAACATTCAACTTACCTTATGCTCAAATCACTTAAGTTAGAGACCAACTAGGCTCATGCATTCGATTTCGTGTCTGATTTCATCATAAATTTCTGAATTTCTTGTGAAGAGCTGAAGGGCTAGGGTTTCTCCTTCCTGCCCTCTTGTTCGATCGCACAAAAGCCAGACACAACACTGGCTTCTTTTTTTTTATTAATTCATTTACACATTTACACATTAGCCCCCTTGTCTATCAAAGTGTGTTTAATTTTGTTATTTCCATACTAACTTGGCCTGTTTTCTTTATTTAACTTAGATACACACATATATTTAAATTTACTATCATTTCCTTACGGTACCGTTTTACAATTACCGTCTTCCGTTATTTAGCATCACCAAATAATATTATTTTATAACATACAAAATTTGGGGTGTTACAAGTCTACCCCCCTTAAAGAAGGTTTCGTCCCCGAAACCTCTTTCTCATTTCCATTTGATACTAATTATCTTCCCTACGTAATTTATACATACCCCTCTATGTTTAATTTTTAACAATTGCATCATAATTATAATTAACCATCCGATCTCAATTCATATATTATTCATACAATTGACTTCTCTCTAACAAGTCTATACTTTCCATACCATGCTTCCACCTAACATTCTCATTTCCTTGACCCGTTAGTAACAGGTCAATATACATACTTATTCAAACTTGTAATACTTACATTCATATGATCCGTTCATAACAGATCTAATACCTTCATCTCATCCTTTAAGATTACATTTTTTACATTTACTACATAACATTTAATTATTATTTTGTTATCACAACGAAGTTACTATTTCATGGTCACGCATACGTGCTCAACACCAAGGTCAACATCATTCTACATTTCCTATAGTGGTTTGTACCATACATACCCTTACGTTACCTTCAACTCACCTCATTCATTCTACATTACTATTCCTCTCATTTCATGCATTACTTAAATTGCATAAGCAAGCGTGTCATGCAAGTTCATTAGACGAGAGTTTAACCAATACCCGAAATTTTCGATCAAAACTTTTAGATTTAGTTCTTAATGGCATAGTTTTCTTCTTACGTCAAATATTAAAAGTCAAACATTCTATACCATACCTATTCCATCATTCATCTCGTAGGTCGTTTTCAATTTACTAATTCATATATATCTGGCATGAGTTAAAACATTTTACTTACCTCGATTTCATTTCATACTTCAGCGATCCATAAACCAGATCGATCCGCTCCTTCACAAGTACTAACTGTACCAGGCCAACTTTCATTCATCCATGTAATGGGCTTCCACTCGTGCACATTCTTTCACCAATTCGATTGGTTTCATCACATTTAGAATTCCACCATTAACATCTACAAAATCGGCGGTTAACACCTTTCATTGAAACATTCATTATACTAGATGATTACCCACCTATAATCCTTTTACTTCTTCCTACATACATGCTATAACACATCCCACATTTCATCCCTTACATGCAATTCTTTTATTCTAGTTACTTATTTCGTCAACCTTTACAGTTTAACTTTTCAAGGTCAAACTGATATTTCTTATTTATCGTAGATGTATTAAAGTACGCGTTCTTACTTCTTTCCATTCATGCTTACTTGCCAAGACATTCATTACATCAATTCAGTATTCTTGCCAAAACTTACCCTTCCCAATCATACTTAAATTATTGTTCGGGTCGTAGGCCGTCATTCATTACGACTCCTAAGAGTCGATTACTAACACATCTAACACATAACATGTTCAAAACTTCTTTCTTTCGTCAAAATTTAGGTTTGCGTGCCAAACATTATGCTCACCGACAAGTATAAAACTTAACAAATCAAAACATTAAATATATCGGGTTTAAATGGCGATTACCATTTAACCCGCATGACTCATTCGTCTCTTTAACCATTCTTGCATACAAACATATTTGTGTATATATATTTATTTGCATATATATATATATATATATATATATAAGTTTAAGACATAACTTGGATAGTATTCGCTTTTTTAAGAATATTTAATTGCTTAGGCTGTAATTACCTACACATTCGAATCTTTTATTTCTTATCATTCATTATGTTTCGAACCCGTCACGCGGTTTCTAACCTATCATTCATACTTTCATTCCTTTCATGTTTCGAATCCGTCTCGCGGATTCTAACATATCATTCATACTTTCATTTCTTTCGTGTTTCGAATTCGTCTCGCGGATTCTAACATATCATTCATACTTTCATTCCTGAAAGTCTTACATTTCTTTTCACCCTCACGTCCACCTACTACCTAATTCTAACGGACATACCTGTAGCAATCATCACGGTCTCACGAAAGTCATATGTTTCTTGTGTACTGGCCAGGTACACAATCCACATACTAGTTTCGTGTCTTCGTGTAATCGTCACCTTATGTCCGAAGAATTAGGTTTCGGCATGTGTAACATTTTCATAACTTCGTTTCCATTCTATTATTATATTTCATTAAAATTTTCCTTCGCTTGATAGATTTTACCATTACATGCACCCATATGCTAAATTTACATACCTGGGTCAATATGTCTTATTACATACCTTGGTGCTGGTCCTAGACCGCATTCATGGATCATCTTTTCCAAGCAATCATGCTTACCTTACACATAACGTACTATTAGTTTCCTTCATATACATAATTTAATACATACTTACGTTCGCTTTTAACTTTAGGCCATGATCGAGTCTTGAATTTTACGGGTTCCTTGTCACAAGAGCACACAGGTTTGAGTTCAAGTATTTACCTCCTTCTACTTGCTTTCTCTCAAACCAGGGCTCTGATACCAACTTGTAACGCCAAGATGTTAAAAACCAATATTAAATTACTTTGCGGAACATAGGCCCAGTTTTTTTTGACATTACGTAATAAAGGATACTATTCCCAAATATATGAATCCACATTACCAGATTAATAAGTAGAAGACATGCTTCGCTCTCGGTACTACTCTTAATTTAAGTACCGCTTTCCATCCCCAGACCGACGGTCAGACTGAATGCACGATTCGCACCCTGGAAGACATGCTTCGATCGTGTGTAATAGATTTTGGTAGTAATTGGGATTCGCATCGTACAACAATAGTTATCACTCTAGCATTCAAATGGCACCATTTGAGGCATTATATGGAAGAAAATGTCGATCGCCGATTGTATGGCACGAGATCAGAGATGCGCAAATCACCGGTCCTGAGTTATTGCAAGAAACGACAACAAGATCCTCCAAATACGAGACAGTCTCTTGAAAGCTCAGAGTCGTCAAAAGAGTTACGCCGATAAACGCTGCAAGCCTCTTGAGTTCGAAGTTGGTGATCACGTACTCCTAAAGGTTTCACCTTGGAAGGGAGTGATCCGATTCGGCAAGAAAGGAAAGCTAGCGCTGCGATACGTTGGACCCTTTAAGATTCTGGAAAGAATTGGCAAAGTGGCATACAGACTCGAATTACCGGAGGAACTCAGCAATGTACACCCGACTTTCCACGTTTCGAACCTCAAAAAGTGTCTAGCCGAGCAGAATTTACACGTCCCTCTTGAGGATCTACAAGTGGATAAAACATTACACTTCGTGGAAAAGCCAGTCGAGATCATGGACCGAGAGACCAAGAAGCTCCGACGCTCACGCATTCCTATAGTGAAGGTTCGTTGGGAAGGCAAACGCGGCACCGAGTTCACTTGGGAACTCGAAAGTGACATGAGAGTGAAATACCCACATCTCTTCGTTACGCCTGCGCCTTAATTACGGGACGAAATTCTCTAACGTAGGGGAGGCTGTAACAACCCGGCTTTTAAAGTCAAAGTACAAGTCAAAGTCAAAGTCAAAGTCAAGACATGTCAGCATTCAGATCTGTCTTTTATTACATAATTATTGTCTTGTACTCTCGAGATTCGATAAACGACATATTGGTAACGATTTTAAACGATATTTTTAAACTATGAGTTCTACAACACATTTTATAATGCTTAATCAAAACGCATTTATCGCATTTAACGCATTTACAACGCATACTATTTAACGTATTTTATCGCATCGCATGTTAGTCTAAACGCTATCACATCGCTATCGCAAACTCGGAACGCAGTTATTGGTATTGATTGTATGTGTGTATGTGTGTTATTATGTGCTTACTTGTGTGTGCTTTATATGTATTTTTGGAATGTTATTCATAAACGCAATCGCAACTCTATCACATCGCAATCTCCTCGCAAGGGCATGAAAGTGAATCGCAACTATTATGTGTTTTATGCTTTTATGAGTTATGTTATTTGTGTAACTATTGTTTAATACTATCGCATCGCTTACTCGCAACTCGCTTAAACGCAACGCAACGCTCAACGCACGAAACGAAAGTTGGAAAACTAACCTGTGTGAGCCAACTGATCGAACAACCATTCGATCGAATGGACATCCAACCAGATGACCATCTGATCGGATGGCCATCCGATCGAACGGCCGTTCGACCCACGTAACTTTCCACCGCCTTTCACCCTTTCACCTATAAATACCCCCTATCACATCAACTGTTCATTGATGTGACAACTCTATCCGACCAGCACGCTCTCAAGCGTTTTTCTCTCGATTCCTCGCGATTCTAGTAAGTTTCTTCCTAAATCCTGTACTTCCATCTTCATTACACACTTTCTAATAATCTTCCCCATCAAATCACTACTTTTCACCATGGAAAATCGCCTGGTTTGGACTGTTTTAGGGTGACATCACCTCGGGTTCTTATTAACACTGAAGTGTGACATCATCTCATCAAGATTTATCCAGACCTAATGGATTTCTACACATTTTTACGCTGATTTCGACTAGATCTAAACATTTTCAAACTGTTTCAAACTTTTCTTCAACATTCATCACTTTTTACTCGAAAATCGATGGAATCCAGACTCGTTCAGGTTTTCTACTCGTACTCTAGTTGAGAACCGGTCTAAGAACGGATTTCCATCGGAGAAGAAGACCGATTCACAGGTTGAACATGAAACTTCATCTTGAATAGTTGAGTCTGATCGAACGGGGTGATTCCCATTCGATCGACTGAGCTGGACTTAGTACGGTTTCCATTGTTTGACACGTTGTCACACCATCTCCGTTAAACCGCGAATCTTTTGACTTAACAATTTAGAGTTTCAGACAAAATGGTTGCTCGATCGAATAGCCATCCGATCAGACGACCATCCGATCGAATGACTATTCGACCAGGTAACTACCCTTTATAAGTTCAACACTTGAAGTTTTGAGAAATTTCAAAGAATATCAGCTTTTCAATCGAATAACCATCCGATCGAACAGCCATCCGCCCGGATGACCATCCGATCGAATGACTTTGTTTATACCACAACGAAAACTTCAAAAGTTTAACATTTTACAAACACACCTCCCTAATCGAATGACCAACCAATCGAATGGTCATCCATCCGGACGGTCATCCGATCGAACCACCATTCGTCACTCATCTGACTCGAGACGCTGTTTTACATGTTGTTGAATGCTTACACTATCGTTCTCTGATCAGGCTAATCTTCAAGCGCTCCCTTCAATCCAAGGCTGTGTTCATCTATTAAACACATACTGTGAGTATACTTGATCCCTTTTTGCTTAACGCACTTTTGGGTGTTACATACGTTACCTATATCAAATCACATCGATCACACAACGCAAACACTTTTAATGCTAACCGTTCCTGCATGTTATACGTGTTTTGATGAATGCTTGTATGTTATGTTTACATAGTGATTGTTGCCTGACACCTTAGCAACGATAGTACTTTAGTTTGGACTCAGCATCTGTCGTGGACAGGGGTTGCTAAGGTGTAGGATCAGTTTCGGACCCAATTGAGTCTATCAGAAGAACTTTTCCTGATTTGAACGGCGGAAACAGAAAAATCAGGTTCAATTCACCGAGTATTCACTTTTAACTGTTGATTCTATTGATTCTGATGACGTTTACAGTCCTGACAACACTTCGGCAGCACTTCGTGGCTTACCGGAAGACAATCACCCTAACTTCTATTCTGATTTCGCTCTAAATGACAACCTATATATAGTTGTCCTGATTTCGCTCCAACATGCATGATCATCAGGAGCGAAATCAGCATTTACATCAAGAGCGAAATCACTTGTTACACTTTTGGGCGAAATCAGACTTAAATCACTCTCGGGCGGAATCAGAACATAGGGGTTTCGCTCCTAATGACAAAATGTCATTTGGAACGAAATCAGACTTAACACAATTTCTTGATTCATGTGCCCTGTTCTAGCCTATTCTACTCTAGACTCGATACAAGACGAAGTCGACAGATGCATGCACCAACATAAGGGCTTTACTTCACATGGTCATAGTGGTGATAATGTGTTGCGCATTCTACAACTCGCAGTCATGTCGGTTGCATATGTCATTATCGATAGCTTATTTGCATCACATTTCTACGTGTTACATGCTGGTTATGCATAAATTGCTTTTCGCCACTATATGCTATTAAACTTGTATGCTCACCTTTACACTCTGTGTATTGACTTTCTTTTAACGTATGTGATATGATGATTAGGATGCTTTGCTTGCTATGTTTGCTGGAAATCAAGCTAGGGAGTCTAGAAACGTCATTCAATAAAATCTGAGTTGTCAGAACAATTATTTGTCTTTGAGAACAATGTCTGTAATAACTATTTATGCTTTATATGTTTATGGTATGGGACGTGAACGTTAAATATATTGTCACTAATAGTGTTATGGATTCTCCTGGACAATCTGTTTCGCTCATTGCCGCGCCCCGATGATTCCGCTATCGGTTGGGGTGTGACACAGAAAATACGCAACTAATGATATTTCAACACGCGTATACATATAACACGACACTATACAATACAAGTGGATTTCAAACAAAACTGTACGTAATCATAGAATACGATAATCACACGCAACCGAACGTCACCAAAACGACGCATGTTGAAGGTATACTTCATAAAATGACAAAATACGTGAAAGTTCATCAAAAACGACACGTATACGCGTCGAACCGAGGAAAACACGATAAAAACAAATTTTCTAATTATGCCATATACGATCGTATAAGCCTATGTTGGATCGTACTGCAGTATAATACACATCGTATAGGCCTGTACGATGCGTATTACCCCCTGAATTTCTCAAAAATACCCCTGAATTTCTCAAAAATACCCCTGAATTTCTCAAAAAAAAAAAAAAAAAAACCAGGGGTATTTCAGTAATTTTAGGGGGTAATACACATCGTACAGCCCTATACGATGCATATTACCCCCTGAATTTTAAAAAATTCAGGGGGTTATAATACGTATCGTATAGACCTATACTATGTGTATCATACGGCTGTACGATATAACCCCCTGATTAACAGGGGGTTATTACTTTTGATACGACCCAAAAACACCAAATACACACACATTAGTGTAGACATATACGGTGAACATACGGTAGAGATTTCAAGATCAAATACACATACGGTATGTATCTCCGAACCCTCATCATTTATACGTTTTCAATTTTGAAATTTGTCCGACGATTTTGTGTGATTTTGGGGTTGAAATTCTGGGTTTTGGGGGGTTTTTTCAACATCGGATGAAGCAATACGATGCGTATGGCTCTATACGCATCGTATTGCTTCAGAATTTCAAGTTTTTTCTTAATCAGATGAATCGATACGATGCGTATGGGCCTATACTCATCGTATTAATTCAACATTTCATGTTTTTTTTCTTTTCTGTTTTATAAAGTATAAAAAATGTTTTATATCTTAGTTTTTTTAAATGTTATACTTGTAAGTAGAAATTGATATATAATGTTTTTATTTTTAGTCGAAGTCATCTGTAACGCGCGTAGGTCCGTAACGGATGCAGATCATGGGGCGGGGCCCTCAGGCACTCAGGGGGCAGGGCCCTCAGGCACCAGTCAGGAGGGTCAGGATCCATATGTTTAGGATCGTTGTACTTTTCTTGTATTTTGACAGTTTATGTATTTTGAACGATGTCCTGTATATGTACAAACTTATTATCTAATTAAATTTGCAGGTTTAGTTTATTTGTATTTGTGATTGTTTATTTTAACTGTTTAGATTTGTTTGCTTGGTTACGTACAATGTATAATATCACAAGTCGTGAATACATCAACATGAAAAAATAAAACAAAATTACGTTACGATACGACACGATACGCTATAATACGATACTTAACGATAAAAAAATAATCAAGATGTGATACGAATGCCACGATACGTTATAATATGATATTAAGTTAAAAATGTGATACGACACGCCACGATACGCTATAATACGATACTTAATGATATAAAAATAATAAAGATGTGATACAATACACCACGATACGCTATAATACGATATTAAGTTAAAAATGTGATACGACACGACACGATACGCTATAATACGATACTTAACGATAAAAAATTATTAAAGATGTGATACGATACGCCACGATACACTATAATACGATATTAAGTTAAAGATGTGATACGATATGCCACAATACGCTATAATACGATATTAAGTTAAACCTACAAGAATGTGATTGATAAATTTGAATGACATAAAGCTAAACAAGAAATTTGACTTTCTTCAACAAAATTAAAACCTAAAACACCTTAAATCATGATCTTCACGTTTTGTTAATGTTTTGGCCACTTGTTCAAACTCTACTGAAAAGAATGATGATTAGAGTTATAGAATGAGATCCTCCACTGTTGGGTTATCATTTTTCAACCCCATTTTCCCTAAATTTGAGATGATCAAGTACATGAAATTGAAGATCCTTGCATTGGACACAAACCCATGGAATTTGTGGTGGATCCAAACAATATGAATGCATGCAACTAATTTGACAACTGTGACAACTTACTAAAAGTTCCTCAGGCTCACGGCAACCGCACTGGTAACACACTGGTCTTGGTGGTGGCTGTTCTGGAAATTGAAGGAAAAGGGCTGTGATTCTGTTTTTGCAGCTACACGAGTTGTGTCTCTTTTCCTTTTTACAATTCATTTCGTTGAGAAACCATTGTCCAACTCAGCACGCTTTTGATCTGAATTTGCAGCTACACTAGTTGAACTATATTCCGTCCAACATATGATACATGATAAAAGTGCTTCTCTAGACAATCTAGGATTATGTTCCGTTTTATTACAGTCGTCATGATTAACTCCTACAGAGTGATCTTCATGACTTGAAGTTGTACCCAAATCTTCGATCTCTTCCAAGATCAAATTTCTTCGTTTCCCATGATTATGAAACCTCGTTTCGTGAGGTGGTCTTCTTTCATGTTTCCCAAAATAGTTTGAAGGCTCACAAATTTCAATATCATTTTTGGTGATTTTCTAAGTGTTTTAACCTTCGTCTGATTCTGAAGACGATAACTCGTTATATGTATTTTAATGTATCAGCCTGCGATTTCTTCTGGAAGGTTCAACGATACGCTATAATACGATATTAAATTAAAAATGTGATATGATCAAATTTCTTCGTTTCCCATGATTATGAAACCTCGTTTCGTGAGGTGGTCTTGTTTCTTGTTTCCCAAAATAATTTGAATGCTTACAAATTTCAATATCATTTTGATGATTCTCTGAGTGTTTGTAATCTTCGTCTGATTCTGAAGACGATAACTCGTTACATGTATTTTTATGTATCAGCGTGCGATTTCTTCTGGAAGGTTCAACGATACGCTATAATACGATATTAAATTAAAAACATGATACGATCAAATTTCTTCGTTTCCCATGATTATGAAACCTCGTTTCGTGAGGTGGTCTTCTTTCATGTTTCCCAAAATAATTTGAGGGCTCACAAATTTCAATATCATTTTGGTGATTTTCTGAGTGTTTGTAACCTTCGTCTGATTCTAAAAACGATAACTCGTTATATGTATTTTTAAGTATCAGCCGGCGATTTCTTCTGGAGGGTTCAACTATTAAATTAAAAGTGTGATACGATACGCCATGATACGTTATAATACGATACTTAACGATAAAAAAAGTAATAAAGATTTTAAAACTCATTAAAACAAAAATAACCAATAATAAACACAACACACCAAAAAATAAACTTAAAAAATATGAAAGTAATTTGTGTGTGTGAAAGATGCAATTTCTCTTTTCCACTTCATTATTTATATATGAAAGTTTGATAAGTTCTTATATCTCAAATTTACAAATATAATAAATCAATTTAAGTTATTAGATCATATATAATAAACGACTTTTGACCCTTGTGAACCATGACTATTTTGTTCTATCCTATCGAACGACTGACTCACGATGAAGAAAAATGATTCATTTCACGTCTAATTATTTAATATACTCGTTTGAATCATTAATGTGGCCCGGTAGAGACAATTATATTATGCCATTGAGTGGTGGGCCGGAAATGATCATGCTTAATGTTGACGTAATATTATAAAGTGTTATATACCAAATAAGAGAACTTAACCCAAAAGACTAGTCTGGTGGTGAGAAAGCCCATTTGGTATATAAATCCCACGCCAGTTGCCCATATAACCGATGTGTGACAAGTCGCATACCTTGCAATGGTATTAGTCCATAACAATCGACCCTCCTTAAGGGCCAACGTTCTCGTTGGTCACGGCTTGCTCTCTCCGTAGCCACCACTCCGTGTTCCACCACTACGAGTTCTGGCTCGGATACCAATGTTACATACCAAACGAGAGAACTCAACCCAAAAGACTAGTCTGGTGGGTGAGAGAACCCATTTGGTATATGAAACCCACGTCAGTTGCCCATACAACCGATGCGGGACAAATCCAATATTTTGCAATAGTATTAGTCTATAACATAAAGTTATCTTAAGTTGGTCATCCCTATTACACAAATCGAATCATGAATCTTTCACTTAATTGGTATACGAAACTCGTTCTTTGATGGAAAGATAGATGTGCAAATGTTATATACGTCTTATTAAGTACCTAGTAATAAGCATAAAACTTCAAACAGGTTACAATGTGTATTTCGATGAGACTGAATCGGACATATTCCTCTCTTTTTTTCCCTGAGAAGTTCCCACCTTATTTACTTTTTCCTAATGCGAAGAAGGACCACAAATTTTCAATAATGGGCCACAAGTTGCTTTATGTGTGGTACCACTAAGACCACAAATGTGTCAAACATTTATATGTGCTTTTTAAAACGCGTTTTGACTTTGATCCAATATGACATGAACCACATCACATAATACTTGTTTTGATTTATTTTTTATGTGTATAGAATAATTTAAATCATGTCATTCCATAGCCAAATCCATTTCCAAGCACATGCAATACCCAATGGGGGTAACAAGAGTGTTTGCCGACGCCTTATAGTGGGATCCAAAAACATTATACACTATAAATAAGTAACCTCTTTAGGCTAAGGGTGATTGTACCCTTAGCTTTGGGTGTGTTTCAAAAAAAAAAAAAAGATTATATGATGCAATATAAGTTGTAAATAATGCAATCATGGGTTGTACTGAGGTTTTGGAAAGCAATCTTTACTGACTAAAAACACATCTTCCTTGCTATCTTCTCAAGAAACGAAACAAATAAAGAGAGAAAGATGGATGTCTCTCATCACCGCAAACTACCACAAACCACCGTAAACTACATCCTCCACCTTACACCTATGGTTTGTACACATTACAACTAGGGTTCTACAAAGATGCCGAAATCCAAGAGTTTGAGCAGGTAAATCATTCATTATTTCTTTCAAAGTTCTAGATATTTGGTTTGATTTTGGTCAACTGTTCAACCAATCTGATTATAATGAATTCTGTTTGGATCGTGTTCAAGTATTGCTCGAGATATGAATGTATTTGCAGCTAAAAAATTTACATATGCATATGCCTGTTAGGGAAAAGACGTAAGTAAAGGGGATCGAGCGATGTGCTCTGTTGGTAGCCTGCGGTGGTTTTGGATGCTGCTTCTTCTACGATTTTGTTTGTTTAGGTTAGCGACGGTTTTCTACACCTTAGTTTCAGTATCGTAATCTATGGTTTGTTCTTTATTATATGATATGTGCTTAAAGTTTGCCTCTCTTTTGGGTTCTTCTTAATGCACACCAACTGCTCGACAATTTGTCTTGATAAATTTGCATTTGGGGTTTTACTCTAAGCTTTAAAAGATTGTTTTATGTATATGAGGAGTACAAAATGTGATACATTGAATCAGTATATCCTTAGAAGTATGGATTGTTAACTAATTAATCAAGTGTTTAAAGAGTTTTGATCTTTTCAAATCTTTGGGAACTGGCATCAATTCATAAGACTTTCTTAATTAACCTTTTTTCCCTTCCATTGTAACAAATATTAAGTACATGTAATCATTATGTGTTTCGTATTTCAATTCTGTCTTTATTATATTAGCGACAGTAGCTTGCACAACTCTTTCTTGATATTTCTATTCATGTGTGTGTCTATTGGCTAAATACATTCCATTCTCCAATGCAAAGACTTCCACCGACATTGGCTACGGCTCCGCAATCGTCTTTATTTTTATGATTAATTCGATTGTTTCTTCTCATATGTAATTTTCTTTTTATATAGATTGTTTGTGCAAAACTGGATGCCTCTTGTCGTCGTTCTTTGCCGGTATGATTTTTAGAGTTCTAATTTATGAATCTGATTGTTTTGTTGACTCCTTTAAAATGTGCTCATATATTTTATTTACATACAAATTGTTTGTGCAAATTAGATTATTACTCATCTTATGAAGATGGATGAAGTATAGATTGTTTTTTTATTGGAATGCCGATGACGATGATTTGGATAGCGGAAGATAAATTAAGGTATGGTTGGTCCTAATTTTGTCTTTTAAAAAAAATTATATTGTGTGTTTGTTAAATTACAATAAAGAATATGAGTTGGTCACTGAACTTCCGTTGCAACTGATTTGATAAACAACCTCAAATACTCAAGCTTAGTTCCTTTGTTGCTAAAAATTCATGCCGATTAACATTCTTTTAGCCAGTATCACTTGGTATATATATTTTTTCGTTTAAAGTATACAATCTGAAATGGAAGGCGACCATTCTATTGGTTTCCCATTATTTATAAGATTTTAGATTGAATTAACTCAGATCATTAAATTTTCATTCTGATAGTTCTATTGTTTATTTGTCTCAAAACACAAAGTGGAAAACTAATATAATATGGAAATAGTAGACTAACAGAAAACTAAATCTTACCAAAGCCTAAGATTTTTAATGTCTGACAACATGCCAAGAGTAAAACTTCATCTTTTTTGCATATAATTCAACTAAACAGTATTTATTCTTGATTTTAACCTAACTATGAAACTCACAATGCTTTTTTAATCTATGAGCAGATTGGACACCTTGGTCACATCAGAGGCTAGGCACGCATCGCATGATGCAGTGATTCTACCCGTAAAATTCGCACACTTTTTGTTAATTACTTTTCTTTTTATTTAAAATTTGATGATGCGGTCAAGAAAATGAATTGCAAAAATTGTTTAGAGATGATGATGCTTTAGAGCTCTTAGTGGCGTGTGAGTGATATTGCTTTAGAACGTGTTCTTAGTGGCGAGTGAGTGATAATTGCTTTTGCTGATTGTTATGGTGTGTTAATCATTTAAACAACATTCATTATATAACAATAATGTTGAAAAAAAGCAGAGTGTTTGATGATTTTGAGATTCAAAGGAAAGTCACTAGGAAGCGGAAATGGAATCAAAGGTATGATTACACTTTTTTTTTCATTTGAAACTTGCATCTTCTTCATCGCTTGAGAAACTCGCATTTTCTTTATCGCACGGACTTGGAAAAATGGATGTTTTGCGGGTTGGGTAATGAGTCAAATGAGGGTCATTTATCGGGCTAACAGTTTTCCGTTTGGCCCATTTACTTGAACAGTCAAGTTTAAATAAGTTGTTTAATTTTGCAGAGATGATGATGGGGAGATGGTTTCAAAGAAAAACGAACTCAGGAAGAGATTGTGAAGTTGAAGAAGAAGCATTGACAAGGGAGGAGCAATAATTATTTTAGAAGGCGAATTAGAAAGCATAGTATATTAGTATTAATAAAAATACAGGTTGGACTCTAAATTTTTATGGATATTACATAGCATTATTGGATTTTGTAAAGAGAACTCTTGAAACAGTATGTGTTAATTTTCAATTTTAAACATGCTACAATGTGCAATTCTTTGACCAAGTCCACATCTACCAGCATCAATGCTTGGGCTTTTCACCACCTATAGAATCTACAACAAGTGCATGGGTCAGAGACTTTGTATAATAAACCAGATTGCAATCGAATAATTGAGTTACTTACGTCGCTCGCCGCCGCAACGCGCGGCGGGTATAAATTCTAGTTATATTTAGATTTAGATGAATTAATAAAGAAAGACACCCAAAAACATTATATTTAGATTTAGATGAATTAATAAAGAAAGATCGAAATATATATATATATATATAGGACAAAGATCCGTTAGGAACCACCTTTTATTGCGAGAACCGCGAGAACCAATGTGAACACAACCAAAAATGCCTAAAAATAGCTAAAAAACACACATTTTTTTTTAATATTTTTTATAAGAAAATCGCTACTTTTAGTAGCAAAAAGAAAAAAAATTAAATTTTTTTTTTTTGCTACTAAAAGTAGCGATTTTAACATAAAAAATATTAAAAAAAATTTAGATTTTTTTTTTATTTTTTTTAGATTTTTTTAGGTTTTTTTGGGGGTTTAGGGTTTTTTTTTTGGAGGGGGGGGGGGGTGGAGGTTAGGTTTTTTTAGGGTTTTTTTCGCTATTTTAGGTTGTGTTCACATTGGTTCTCACAATAAATGTGGTTCTCGCATGAACCTTACCCTATATATATATATATATATATATATATATATATATATATATATATATATATATTGAAAATTGCACTTCATTAAACACACAAAACACGGATATCTTCAAGCTATAACCTAACATAATTACATAGATGTAAGTAAGAGAGGGTAGATTTAGATGAATTAATAAAGAAAGACCAAAATATATAACCTAACATAATTACATACATATAAGTATGAGAGGGTAGATTTAGATGAATTTATAAAGAAAGACCGAAATATATGACCTAACATATAACATAATTACATAGATGCAAGTAAGAGAGGGGCGAAAAAGTTGCATCTAAATGGAATTCACATTTAGGTAAAGTTTAATTCTTAATGTGCAAATGGCAGTTTTGTGATCTTCCAAAAGTGAAGGTTATAGGTTCGAGTTTTGTCTAGAGCAAAAATACTCTGGGTTGAGTTAGGGGTTTTATCAGAGCAGATATTTGGGCAGTGAATTTCCTCTAGAATGATGGCGGACCGAGTCACTAGCATTGTCTGTATTCACAGACATGGATGATCTTTTGCCATTAGATTTACCCAGATAATCAATTTTTTATGGGTCATTAAAAAAAGTAAAGATTGATTCTTTTTATCGGAACAAATCGTGTGTGCTCAACCATTTTGGTTATATTATTGCTAGATTATTACCCCGTGTATTACACGGGTTGAAAAAATGTTATTTTACATAGTAAATAATAAAACAATATATCTTTAAAAACCTCATTTATTACACAGGTTGGATAAATGTAATTTTACATATTAAATAATAAAAAATATTATATTTTTAAGAACCTGGTGTATTGTAATTTATATCTATATATAATCTAAAATTTAGTTACATCTTCCATTTTAAAGTCTAATTTATGATGTTTTAAATGCAATTCTTAAAATAAAATTGATTAAAATAATATAATACAAAATCATAATCCCCCTCCATCCCCGTTATCCCTTTTAATTAGGGTTCTCTCAACCTCTGAAGATGGAGAATCCATCTTCCACAACCAAACCCCTCCTCGACGAATTTTAAGGGAAATCCCCAATCTGGCATCATCTGTCTTTCTCACAGTTCGACTTTTTGAAACCCTAATCTCCGTTTGCCTCAATCACTACCGCGATATGCCTCAATCTCCGAAGGCAATGAAGTCGCTGATGTGTGCGAAGGCGGTACTCGACGTCAGTGATGCACGCTTGAATGTGACGACACTAAACCCTAAACCACTGACGATGGTGCGATTCGTTTAAAAAATGGTACTTTCTGATTTCGTTTGATCTTACATGTTCAGTTCAAATTTTTGTTTTGGTCTTTTGAATATGTAGTGATGAAATTAGTTGGGTTAATTTGAGTGTTTTATATTTGGTTTGATTTGTTGATTTAAGTTTTGATATTATGAATTAATTCGTTGTGATTTTTTGTTTATTGTTCATCTGTAAGTCGATTAGGTGTTTTTGTGTTCAACATCCGTAAACCAGGTTGCTAATTTCTTTATTTACCCTTGGTGTTTTGGTTTCTAATTATTAGTCGGTTATTTACCCTTGGTGTTTTGGTTTCTAATTATTAGTCGGTTTTCAGACGGAAATCAGGCTCGAAAACCAGTAGTAACAACACATTGTATGGAATTGATCTTTTATTTATTTTGTAAAATGCTATGGCTCTTATTTATGTATAATTAGTAGGTTGAAGGTAGTGTTTCACTGAGTAACACTGTTTAAATGATCTGATATTTGTTAATTGTTGTTAGTATTAATAATGAAGCAGCCTAATATAGTATGATGTTGATCAGGTTGGGGATTTCGGCCTTTCAAAATTGAAGCATTCAACCTTTTTATCTGCTATATCCGGGGGAGGGACGATAAGAACATTCTCTTTGGCTATTTTCATGAAGTGTGAAAACTGGGCAAAAAAAATATTGATTGTAGTTATGTCTTTTGCAGCCTCAATGGATAGCACATGAAGTGCTTCGTAACGAACCTTCAAACGAGCTGTAAGATTCAGTTAGCATCTTGAAATTAGTCAATTGAGAATATGAGTTCCAAGATAATATAAACTTTTACTGCATACAACATTTTAATCGTTTTATTTAACAAAAATTTTATTTTTGAGAAAGTAGACTATTTCACACACCAAAAAAACTGCTAAGAAACAAATTATTGGTTCATGGCAGAAAGTCCTTCGGGTTATCCCAACCCGAAACATTTGAGAATATGGTTGTCTTTAAAGGCAAATAGTGTTGTTGTTATTATTTTTATTATTTTGTTTTGATTATTTTTGGGTGAGCTAGGATTGAAGTTTGGGGATTATCGATTCATCTTATTCATGAGATGAATCTGATGGTGAAGTATATGTATATCTTCTTGGTGTTGCAAGCGTACGACATTGTTGGATATTTGGTTGTTCAACCATCTTCGGGTGATCATTTCCATTTTTACCCTTCTCAAAGTTTTGTTTCTTAGCTTATGATTTAAATCTGCCATGATATTCACTAGGTTGGGGACTTCAGTGTTTTAAAGTTGAAGCATGCAGCCCTTTTATCTGTTACCTCCAGAGAGGGACAGTAAGAACATTTTCTTTCGTTATTTCCTTGGTTAACTGTCAAAACTGGCAAAAAACAAATATTGATTATGGTTATGTCTTTTACACCCTCAATAGATGGCACCTGAAGTTCTTCGTAACGACCCTTCAAACGAGAAGTAAGATTCAGTTAGTATCTTGAAGTTAGTCATTTGAGAATATGAGTTCCAACATTATACAAACTTTTAGTGCATACAACATTTTAATCTACCACTTCATGTGATCATTGCCGTTTTTACCCTTCTCAAAGTTTTGTTTTTTAGCTTATGATTTAAATCTACCATGATATTCATTAGGTTGGGGATTTCGGTCTTTTAAAGTTGAAGCATGCAGCCTTTTTATCTGCTAGATCCGCGGAGGGACGGTAAGACCATTTTCTTTCGCTATTTTCTTGGTAAAGTGTCAAAACTGGCAAAAAAAATCTTAATTATGGTTATGTCTTTTACAGCCTCAATGCATGGCACCTGAAGTTCTTCGTAACGAACCTTCAAACGAGAAGTACGATTCAGTTAGTATCTTGAAATTAGTCATTTCAGAATATGAGTTCCAACATAATATAAACTTTTAGTGCATACAACATTTTAATCGTTTTATGTCAAAATCGTATTATTTTTTGAAAAAGTATACTATTTGACGCGGAACAAAAATTTTAAAAAATACATTATTGATTCATGATAGAAAGTACTTCGGGCCATCCCAGCCCAAAACACTTGAGAATATGGTTGTCTTTAAAGACAAATAGTGTTGTTATTGTTTTTTTGTTATTTTGTTTTGATTATTTTTGGGTAAATAGGGTTTGGAGTTTGGGGATTATTGATTCATCTTCTTCAATGAGATGAATCTAATGGTGAAGTATATGTATATCTTCTTCCTGTTGCGGGTATACACCATTGTTGGTTCTTTGGTTGTTCAAGAAACTTCAGGTGATATTAATTCTAGGAATTATTGTGGTCAGGTAATGATTCTTCATACTATTAAAATTGTCACATTATATCATATTATTTCATAATAAATTATGTATAGATTTTAGGGTTTTAGCTAGGGATATTGATTAATGAGGCTTTTTATATACCACAATTGCATGAACATTCAATGGGGCAATTTACGGTAGGTTTTAATTGCATTGATAATTCACCAATTTCTTCCTAGGAAGGTGAATGGTCTTAATTTCTATTATATGACCTCCACCCTCCCTATTGTTGTGCACCCATATTCAGAGTTGTTAATCTACTGTCATGTCTAGCTCTGTTAGTGTTAATACATCAGGAATTGGTGTTGGCAACCAATTGGGCCTTGCTGACCTCCATGAAGGGAGTACCGGCCCCATCACGGTTATGGTTTGCAGAAAGTGGGACGTCACAAGTGTCAATGGACGCTTCATGAGCACTGACTATGTCGCCAGTGATATAAAGGTAACTATCACCCTTTTAACCCCCGTACCCTTTCCCTTTTACGAGTTTCATCGTTATTGAAAGTCTACTGTTTGGTTTACGCAGGGAGGTGTCATGCATTGTACCGCCTGGAATAACATTGCACATTACTTCTTTGATAAGCTAAAAGAGGGTGGGGTATATTTACTCAAGGGTTTTGTAGTCCAACGCACCGATCAATACCGGATTCTGAAAGACAACCCCTTTGTTATCGGGTTAAATGGCTCCACGGTAGTTAAGAAGGTTGACGATGCCGGTGGTTCATTTACGCGCTACCCGTTCTTACTTACGGCGTTTGAGGAACTCGAACCAACAGAGGGAAAGTACTTTGTAGGTATGTTTACTCTCCTCATGCTGGTGTAACGGTTTTGCGGAGGAAATCAGGTTCCAAAACCAGTAGTAACCCCACATAGTATGGAACTGATCTTTTATTTAGTTTGTAGACTGCTATAACTGGCTGAGAGAAATAAAAGGGAATCCACATAGAGTGTATAACATCGAAAAATAGTAAAAGTCGGGTGTTCCATTGGTGTTAGTAAGTCTTTGATGTCTGTCCACATAAACTGGTGGGAACCACCCGTTTCTACCTCTGGATTATCCTTCGACCCATCCGAAAGGGCTCACCTGGGTTGAAAATCATTTTACTCTTAAAATCTACAAAGACTACTACCTCAATGTAAAACATGTGCATAGTAAACGGGCCAAGTAATGGGCCAAACTGGTTGGAACATTTAAACGTAAGAACCATTTTGCTTTACGAATCTACAAAGACTAATGACTATCTGGTGTAGAATAGCAGCTACTCTGTCGTGACACGTTGTTTCTCCTTCAACCTTCGAATGCATTAGAAATTCTCTTGGGAGTTGGAACATGTAAACGCTATTCTTCTAGGTAAAAATTCACTTGCACACAAATCATTGAAACAGAAAAGCCAAAAACCAATTGAAGCTGTCCGTACGAGAAATAACTGAACGAATGGTGAATCCGGTTTTCAGTTCAGGCCGTAGCCGTGTTCGCATATAAATTCAGAATCCGGGTTCCACAAACCTTGCATATTCGGATAACCAAACTAAATGAAAACGAATAAACCAGACAATAACTGGTTCGATCAGCTAACTAAACCGAATAAATTAGTTTACTCAGTTGAATTTGGCTCAAATTTGGCTCAGTTAGGCTATTGGACATATTTATAATTCAGACTAATTTTCGTTGCACTGCAGATGTTATCGGATATGTTACTGAGGTGGGGCCGCAGTCTGTGAAATCATCGGGTGCTCGCGCGGTTGAGTTCAATCTAACCAACGAACGGTAGGTACCTAATCCTTATTGCCTGTTTGTTCTTTCTTTTTCCCTAACCTAACCCTTTAAATTTTTGACCTTTTTAAAATTCTCCCAGCAATCGCCGGGTTAGAGTGACGCTGTGGGGTGATCTCGGTGATGTTATGATTAAGAAGAAGGACGAAAACCCGGCTGTCTATTGTCTAATCCTGACTTCCATGAGCGCAAAGTTTTACCTGGGTACGATTGTTTTCCGACGCGTAAATTATGATGCGTACTACTTAAAAAAACTTCACCTAACTTAAGATAATGCAGGTGTCCTTGGTTTGTCCAGTTCATCGTCAACTATGCTCATTGATTCCTCCGAGGTTCCCGCACTGCAAACTTTTAAGTCGTCTGTCAGGTACTGTTACAGCCTTTGTCGCACACACTTTAATTATCTATTTTTTATACGTTTATTGCTCTGGCTGAATATGAAACTATGCTTCCCAGCTGTGTTCCTATTGGAGATGCTAGCGATCCAGTCACCGAGGAAGTGGTAAGTGTTGGTACCCTACAAGAGCTTGTGGACAGAGTTCGTGCTGACAAATCCAAAAAAAAAGTATTCATCCCAACTGACTGTTTGCATTCGTCTCTCCCCTTATACCGCTTCAACCAGTAAACCAGTACTTTACCCAACGCACTCCTCAAACCCTTTTCTAAAAAACACTGTCTTTGGCAGCTACCAAGAAACTAAAAGAAATGATTAATCGACTTTATGAGCTTTAAACCACCCTAATGATTGGTTGAAAGTTACAAATTAAATCAAACAAGACCTTTTTCATAGGTTCAGAACTATATATTTGAGAAAGGGTACGTTGATGTTATGGTAACGGCAACCTGGTGGTCCTCGCTTTGGTTGGTCGGGGGAATAAGTACTGAACTACTACACACACTCTGCATTAAAACCATTCATGCATACTAGATTTTATTGAATGTAATTTAATAAACACTCATATCCTGCTTTGTTTTTTAAAATCTTTTACTATTTTTAAAAGTTAGTATAAGTTAATGAATAAATCATTCCATCTTCGCCATTCTTAGATTAAAACATCAGAAAATGACCAGTGCCCAGAGTATGTGCAGACAACCATTATTCTGTATAAAATAAACAAGAACATAATTAGTGTATGCTTTAAATTCCAAGATTTACCACCACCACCACCGCTACCGCCGGCGCCACCCCACCACCACTGTGACCCACCACCGTTGGGTTCATACCAATCTCATTTCTTCAACTTTTTATCACAAAAAAAAAACATCTAGGGTTCTTAATTTTTTTTATTAATCCCCTGCTAAACAGAACTGCCTAATCTATCAAATGTATGGAAATAGGGATTACCCTCCCCGACACAACCTGTCCATGTGCCTACTTGTGTTTTGTTCATTGTAGGCCATCCTTTTCCGGAACGTTGTAGAGATTACGTCTATTAGAACCAAGAACAGCTGGTATCTTTTCGCGTGTTCCGGGAGCCAATGTCGTAGGGGACTAACAAGAGAGGGAGGTTACTTCATTTGCAAGGCGTGCAAATCGAAGGTTGACTATCCAAGGACGAGGTATACACTTCAACATCTCACGCCCAACTTCATGACTTTGTTCCCCTTCCGATATGATGCCATGATTCTTTATTGTCCAGGGTGATTTGGTGCCCTTCTACCTTCACCACCAAACAATTTTGTCCCCGTAGTACCATTATTATTGATCTACTTTACCCTGCTAGGTTTCGGATTCAAGCGGATGTAACTGATGGAACGATGAGCACCGTTGTCACCCTCTTTGATGAAGTTGCTGAGCAGTTGGTCAAGAGGACCGCAAAATCCTTGGTAGAGGAGCAGCTGAATGTATGCGCACTGCTCATTACAAGATGGTTTTGAAGCATATGTGAAATTGCTACGATAACTTTTCTGGTTTGTATTTGGTATGCAGGATACTTCTATAGATGCTCCCATACTACCCTCCGCCCTCGAATCCCTTATTGGAACAAAACACACTTTTGAGATAAAGAGCCACATATACTACCATTATGGAGAATATGAGAGCTTCAATTGTGCGAAGATTGTCGGCCCTGGTTTGGATAATACAGATGGGAACGTTAAGTGTGTCACGTCGGATTTGGGTGCCATACCATCTGACTCCCCAAAGCGTGGTTCGAGCCTCCCGCCTCCGACACCCGGAACTGGACGCAAACTTAGAAAGCTGTAAGTTACACCTGCCAATTTTCCCCTGTTTCGAATGTTTACATGTTGGAACTTTGCGCCAATACATACATTTCCATCTTTCTTTGCAGCTACCTTGAAGAATCGGATGACGATGATGAGGGGGTGTCCGTTGATCGTGTGCATGTTACCGGTGTGGTCGACAATAGTGGGGATGCTAAGAAGGGCTCTCGCTGATATGGCGGTGGTCATTTCTCATTTTCTTCAAGTGTTTGCGCTCTTGTGACTTTTTCTTTTATGGATTCAAATAATGTGGCGAAATATATGACTTGTGCCCACACCAAAACTGTGCTGCTTTACTATTGTGCAATATATGTAATTTTCCTGCCTTACCAGTCTCTCTGGATTTATTAAAACAATTCAGCCACGTATTTACATCGCATAAAGATACTCCGCCTAAAAAGGGATGGTATAGTCCAAATAGGATCATAATATGCCACCTCGGAACATACGCTTCCAAATACGTTTACCCAACCCTCTTGTTACATCTTTAAAGTCACATATAACTTCCAATCACTGTAAAAGGGTTCTATAAATGTTTGTTCGGAATCATGCATACTCCAATAGAATAATACCAATGAACAAGGTAAAATAAGTTTTGGAATCATATAAGACTTACATGAATTTTTATCGAAGATGTTGAATAAATCATATAGATGAATGCAAATATACAAGCGATGACCGTGTCACTATACAACCTTCGTGAGCACTTACGTAGAAGACTGCATTACAAACAACAACGAAATAAGCTAATTATGACTTGAGCTACACAAATATCTAACCACATACGACCTTTTCTGTCCGACTGTGCCTGTATATGTTATTTTGGTAAAAAAACAGGCGCGTGGCCAACAATAAATATAATATTTAAACCAGCTTTAGCATGCATTCTTTAAGAATTATTTTGCCGTAGATACTGTGCCTTTTCCTTGACAGCAACTTACTTTGTTTTACCCCCCCCCCCCCGGCGGGGACATGTATGAATGCTTCATTTTGGACGATGTATTATGTAACATTGTATGCAACATACAGCTGGCTGTGCGCCCCTTTGTGATGCTCGAAGCCTCTTTCGCCTTTCATGCATATTCACGTGATTTGCCTAACGGGTTGATCCAATACGTTTGTGGGCTAAAACTGATTGAACAGGCTGGAACAAACAGAGGTATGAGACTTTTAATTGCAGTGTTACCCCCGACCCCGCATATGGAGTTTTAAATACTAAATTCTAACCCTTCCTGTTCCCTCATAAAAGACGAGGTTTGCAGGTTATGGCCTACTGCTCCTGATGTGGTTAGTAATTCGATACAGGCCCGTCGTTGTTCCTATACGTTGTCTTATGGAAAGATACAAACATATTTTGGCCTTGCATTGATTAACAGCTGCAACGATGCTAGCATCGTGGGTAGCAAACATTCTATCCATATACAAAATCGTAATTATGTGGGACTTAGTGGGAAGGTCGTGACATACTGTGGGCCTACCCTAACTACCATAGATGCAACTACTTCCTCTGCTGACCCCAACGCAGGTTAGTTATACTGTTCGTAAAAACGGAACCTTTTAGCCATAATGTCCGCTTACCGACATGCGTGCACGCACAAATTACAACTCTAACTAGGCTGCAAACAGTTTAGGCACTCCAATTTTGATGCCGCTGCTGTAAAGCCGCACGCAATGGATTGGAATTTACTTTCTTAGTCAGTTATTTATACTTTTTCTACCTACTCTGTTGCGTTTATTCTATCTGCATGTTTTGTGCCTCTTGCAGGTTGCACTCAAATACAACCGCCAACTGTTACAGTGACCACTGGTACAGGCGCTAAAGTGTGCACAAGAGAATCAATAAAAGGTCGTCCCCATATTTCCTCATGTACGTCCCTCTAGGGCGCAGTACGCCTATTCATACTTTCTGGATTGCACGCTTACATTATCCCTCATCCCGCTGCGAGCCCTACATAATAGTTGTTTTTAAACATATGTTACAGGTAAAAACGCCATGCGGAGCGATGCAGTGCAGATGCAGCCTGTTTTATGTCCACCAACAACATATTCTCCCTCCGTATCTGCCCAAGGTCTGCAACGTTATCTACGATGTTTACTACTATCCTTTTATCATTTTCGTAACTATTACGTTTTTTCAGACAATATTTCCTGCACTACACGGAATTCTCGCCAAAGCGTAGCGGGCCCATCGCGCCTGCGCCCTTCTCGGCCTAAAAAAACAGAAGGTAAACCACCATCACTGCCCTGTACCAGACTATCCTTCGACCTGTCTATCATGCAACGTAGGAATAACATTGCCATATTTTAATATGTTACCAGGTATTCGTGTTCGCACCCCACGTAGGGCAGCGTTTGCATCAACAAGTATTTTCCGACCCTATTTCTTGCCATGCACGTTTTGCTCCCTTTTGCATCTGGCTTTACTATGCTGTTTGATACGCTACTCTAAATCGTGCGTTGTGCTAAGTTTGCCTGTTACAAATATCATAGGTGCGCATGTTAGGTACCAGAGCCTTGGCCGTCCAACCTTCACGTGCCATAATTGTGCAACGATCATGTGGTATGAAGAGAGGAATAAAAATACAAAGTCGTCTGATGGGACGACTTTCTCTTCGTGCTGCCAGGATGGCAAGGTTTTGCTTGCTCGCCTTCTTGATCCACCTGAACCATTAAGATCATTACTTGATTATAACGACCCGGAGACACTTAGATTCAGAGAACATATTAGAGTTTACAATAGCATGTTCTGTTTCACATCATTTGGGGGGAAAGATTGATCATGCTATAAACAGTGGTCGAAGCCTATACACCTTCTGAATAAGTGGGCAGAACTACCACCGAATAGGCTCCATGTTGCCAGTTGAAGGTGAGCAACCCAGATATGCTCAGCTGTATTTCTACGACACGCAAAACGAAGTTAAAAACCGTATAACTGCTTTGTTTGGCCAGACCCATTGTCACGACACATGTGATGAAGCAATTGTTGCGTCCCTCATCAGAATGTTAGACACCCACAGTCCTTTGGCTACCGCCTTCCGCATGGCACGCGACTGGTGCACTCAAAATGAAAGCAACAATTGTCAACTACGCTTACTTGGCCAAATAATAAACAATCCACAATACAACCGCCCTAATGTGTCTGAAGTTGCTGTTCTTATCACAAACGACTTTGGGGACAACACCGAACCACGTGATGTTATCGTTAGCACAAAGCACGGCGCGCTTCAACGCATATCAGAATTACATCAGCTTTACATGCCTTTGCAGTATCCGTTGTTGTTTCCGTACGGAGAGACCGGGTTCCACGAACGCATACACTACCATGACAACACCGGACGTCGGGCGACTAAACGACAATGTGTCACAATGCGGGAATACTACTGCTACAGAATCCATTATCGCAATAACGAAGGCACCACCCTGTTAAGAGGCGGTCGTTTATTCTAACAGTATTTAGTTGACTCATACGCAGCTATCGAAGAACAAAGGTTGCGCTGGATGAGGAATAACCAAAATAAGCTGCGCGTTGATCTCTATCATAATGTTTGTGACGATGTGACGCGTGGGGATACAAATGCTGAGGCTATCGGGCAACGTATAGTTTTACCGGCAACCTTTACGGGTAGTCCAAGATATATGATCAAAAATTACCAAGACGCCATGGCTCTGTGCGTACTTTTGGGAACCCCGACCTGTTTGTAACGTTTACAGCTAACCCAAAATGGCCTGAAATCGAAGACATGGTGTCTCTCATACCAGGACAAAAGTCTCATGACCGTGCAGATGTTGTATCACGCGTTTTTAAGCTAAAGCTGACCTCCTTGATTGAAGATATTATGAAGAAACAAATCTTTGGCAGCTGCCAAGCAGGTAAAGTTTGTAATGCCTCGCCTCTTTCTTTTGCTATCAATTCTCCCACAAATACTAACCTTTTTTAACTTTCTAATTTTCCCCTTTTCCCCTTGCTGACTTCAATCTTTGTTCCCTTGGTTATATACAGCTGTTTATACAATTGAGTTTCAAAAACGAGGCCTACCGCATGCGCACCTTTTGTTGTGGCTTGAACATTCTGCCGCGTCTCGCACGCCGGCTGGTATAGATGATTTGATTTCTGCAGAGATCCCATTGGAAATTGACGATCCATCCGGCTATAAGGCTGTAACAGATTACATGTTGCACGGCCCATGTGGGAATGATGCGCGCAGTGCTCCGTGTACAACAGATGGAAAATGCATGAAACACTTTCCGAAACCATTTTACCGAGAAACAACAATTGACGAAGATGGTTACCCGGTTTATCGCCGACGAGATACCAAGATCTTCTTTAAGAAGGGCAAAACGAAGCTTGACAACCGGTTTGTCGTCCCATACAACCGCTACCTCCTCTTAAAGTACGAATCGCACATCAATGTTGAATGGTGCAACCAGTCCCTAGCGATAAAATACCTGTTTAAATACTTAAACAAGGGGCCAGACAGGGCTACAATGGTTGTTCAGGAAAACATTGGCAATCACGGTGAAAAGCGTACACAACAGATTGTTAAGGTTGATCAGATTAAAAACTATCTGGATTACCGGTACTTATCGCCATGTGAAGCTGTGTGGAGAATGCTTGCATTTCCTATACATTACTCATTCCCATCCGTCATGAAACTAACGTTCCATACACCTAATCAACATCTGCTCATGTTACGTGATTCAGACAGCTTGCCGGCCCTGTTAAACCGGGACGGGATACGAGACACAATGTTCACCCAATGGTTTGCGCTAAACAACAGAGATGAAGCGGCAAGAGAGTTAACGTACGCCGAGATACCAACAAGGTATGTGTGTCAAGAGGATAACAAGGTATGGAAAACGCGGTTGGAGCGGACAGCCATTGGGCGGATTGTGTATTGCAATCCAGCAGCTGGGCCAAAGTATTATCTAAGGATGTTGTTGGGAATTGTGAGAGGGCCTCGAAGTTTCGAAGAAATAAAAACGGTCGACGGAGTCGTATATGCAACGTTCAAAGAAGCCTGCTATGCGTATGACTTGCTTAATGATGACAAGGAGTGGAATGACGCCCTGTCAGAGGCTAAATTATGGGCGTCCGGTTCCCAACTACGGGAATTGTTTGTTACCATGTTGTTGTTTTGCGAAGTGAATCGCCCGGTGCAACTGTGGGCACAAAATTGGGAGATACTATCTGATGATATTTTGTACCTGAAACGGAGGCTCTTCATGTTCCCAGGGTTACATTTATCAGACGACCAGCTTAAGAACTACTGTCTGATCGAACTAAATGAACTATTGGAGAAAAATGGAAAATCGTTGTCGGATTTCACAGATATTCCCTAACCGGATACGTCGCTCCTCGATAAGATGGATAATCGTCTAATCAGGGAAGAGTTGAGTTACAATAAAAAAAAGTTGACAGACGAACACGATCGATTATATGCATCACTGAACACGGAACAAACGGTCATATACGACACAGTCATTGATTCTGTTACCACCCGAAAAGGCGGGTTCTATTTCGTGTATGGTCCGGGTGGGATAGGCAAGACGTTCCTGTACAAAGCCATTTTGTCACGCTTAAGATCTATGGGCATGATTGCCTTTGCGGTTGCATCTTCAGGTAAAAAAATAATTTTGAAATGTTGTATTATTATTCTCGTGATACATAATGTATGTGGTCGCGTACGCAACTTCATTTTTTACTCACTTTACCTATCTCTGCACATCTGGTATCGCGTCCCTTCTATTACCCGGTGGTCGGACAGCTCATAGCCGCTTCGCTATCCCTTTAGAATTACTTCACAATAACACGTGTGCCATCAAACAAAATACCCAATTGGCACACCTGTTACAAGAGGTAAGGTTAATCATCTGGGACGAAGCACCAATGATGAAAAATATGCTTTTGAAGCACTTGATAAATACTTAGAGATATCTTGGGGTTTCCTGCCTACGCAAACAGGGAACGCGTGTTTGGTGGCATGCCTGTTTTGCTTGGTGGTGATTTCAGACAAATCCTTCCCGTCATCCCAAAAGGAAAAAGGAGAAGATGTTGTTCAGGCATGCATAAATAAATCGTAATCTGTGGAAAAGTTGTAAACTCTTCAGACTCCACCGTAGTATGCTTGTCAACGAATACACCTCAACAGGTGTGCTAGACATGGATAAGCAACGTTTCAACAAATGGTTGTTAGAAATCGGCGATGGAATCGTTCCTTCAAAGACCAAAGAAGGTGAAGATGAGCCAACCTGGATCGAGATACCCACCAGGTTCATCGTAGATGGTTGTGGCCTTCCTGTGGAATCGATTGTTAACACTGTCTTCCCGTCGTTTATAGAAAGGCAGGTCGATGACGATTTTTTATGTGAAAGAGCAATACTAACCCCGCGCAATATAGACGCGGACGAAATCAATGATTACATGTTTGCACAACTGAGGCGGACCACAAAGACCTACAAGAGTTCTGATGAGATATGTCGCGCATCCACGGATGTATTAGAACAGGAACAACTCTATCCGTCTGAATTCCTAAACTCTTTGACATTCCCAGGTACCCCCCACCCCCCGGCACTAAAATATTAGTTACAGACAAAAAAAATGTGTCCAGTTAAATTCTTTAATTATTTGACATTGTCAGGTATGCCACCGCACGCTTTGCATTTAAAAGAAGGCCTCCCTATCATGCTTTTAAGAAATGTGAACCCCTCGCAAGGATTATGTAATGGCACCCGCCTTATTATCACAGACCTTGGGAAATTTGTTATCAAGGCTAGAATACTTACTGGGTCTAAGCGGTGGTGTTCCGCATGTCTTGTATATAAAGACGAATACTTTATTATAATAATGCACCGCCTAATTTAGGTGCCAAAAAGACATCCTATAAAATGATACGTCTCAGCAACTTCCATTTGATCAAACCAAAAAAACAAACGCCAATACTACTAAATACCACCCACTGTAAAACGGCAGCAAATAAACTGAATGAATTCTTATCAGAGGGGAGTAACTCAGAAAGATTTTGCTGCATGAGATGGACAAAATTTCAAGAAAAAGATACTGATGCCAGTCATGTGGCATTTGGTATTTTTTGTTCTTGAAGAAGGTTTGGATGAGGAGAAGAGATCAATGACACTGAAGAGTGGGTTCACTATAAAGATGAAGATCCAGATAAAGAAAAAGCCAAAAACCCACTCACACGCCATAGATTTATGTCCCCAAACATCCACAAAAAAAGCCAGTTCAACAGACGAGCAGGCAAAAAAAATCAAACCGATGGGTTTGTTAAGTTTTACATAAAACGCCATATATTTGGTGACAGTTCTTGTACTATTAAAGAAGACAGAGACCGATGACAGTGAAGATTGGGAAAAGAGATCCGATTAAGATTTTTAATTTATTTCCTTCCCTTGTATTTTTTTTCCTGTGGTTGAAATATAATTTAACAATAGTAAAACGCCAAAATGTTTATAAAAAATAATAGAACAATAGGTCATCTTGTTTAAAACCCCTTGGAAAACGCCATTCAAATAGATTTCCTGCCCCCTGGGTTCAAATGGCATACGATGTGAATAAACGCCATAAACGTCATAAACTCCAAAATGTTGATACAATGAAACCATTAAAACGCCATTAATTATTGAATTTGGTTAATGCCAAAAATCTTAAAAACAAAAAATTAAAACAACATTGGGAAAAAGCGGAACTGTAAAAGCAGAAGATGAAAGGACAAAAAAGCCCCTCCGCTCTTTTCTAAGCGGCGTGACACGTGTTGGGCCAGGAAGCGTTCTCACCGTTCTCACACTTTTGAGCGTTTTCTCCCGAACCCGTTTCTATATATATATATATATATATATATATATATATATATATATATATATATGCTAGGAGTTGTCTACGAAGTCCAAATTTTCTAAAAAGTGTAAAAAGTCATAAAACACCAAAATATCAATCATAAAATACACTCAAAACCTACAAATAACAAAATGAAGACTAGGTTATGTTGTGTCATAGGTATTTTGTTTTCATGGCTTACATATATGGGGCATGTCTTGTATATGAACTAGTGTGCATCATCCTTACTACTTGTACTTAATTGCGGTTGTTTTAATAGAATCACCGGGGTAACCCTTTACCAAAAAAAATGAAGATTACTAAAACATTATATATGTGGGTTGTGTTTTATGTTTTGGATGATAAGGCCCTGATTATCAAATGACAAACATTATTGTGTTTTATGTTGATTAGCATGTTATATTTTATATTCATAGTTCTATGATTGTGTGTTTGAAGTTTATATAGACTATTATGGTTTGAATATGGTGTTTTAGTAGTCTTCACTCTGTTATTTGAGGGTTTTAGGTGTGTTTTATGGCTGAAACTATAGTGTTTTATGACCTTTTACACTTTTTAGGAAATTTGGACTTTGTAGCCGAACCTCACCCTATATATATAATTAAAACAAAGTTTTCATAGATAGTGATTTTGATTTTTAAATAATTTTTAATAATATTTTATTATCATATATTTTGATTATTTTCCTAATAACTTGCATTCTATGTTTATTTCTTCAACATTGCAATATAAATTTATTGAAACCAGATAACGTGCTACTATCGTACTTAACCGAACTGGAACCGATTGTTTTTCTTTTTCAACATTGCAGTATAAATTTTATTGAAAACAAATATTGTCCCGCCATAGTACTAAAAAAGAACTGAAACCGACCGAATAATATATATATCGATACCAGTATTTATTTACATTGTTTTTGTTTTCGATAAACCGATATATATTTGTATTGTTTTTGTTTTCAATAAACTGACATCGTATCGTTACTATACCGTGCCGAACAACATCGCTATTTGTACATGTACTTATTTGTATAGTTGCTGTTTGGTAATGAATTTTGAGCTGCTATCGTAGTTAACCAACCCGAAACCGACCGAACAACATCGGTATCAGTACCGCTACTTATTTTTGTTGTCGTTGCTTTTGATAAACTGATGTATCATGTCGAATAACATTGGTACATGTACCATTATTCATTTTTATAGTTTCCGGTTTCAATAATTTTCATTTATACAACTCTGTCTGTGATGATAACATTACCACTACCGTGACGATCTGAACTAATCGACACCATTCGGACAACATCGTTGTCTGTACTGGTGTTCGTATTTTTTGTTTCAGTCCATGTAAAACATGTGTTGATTTCTAAATCGAGTACATGTATCATACCAGTGGTATAACAAACCTAACCGATAACGTACCGCTACTGTGACACTTCGGGTTTTCCCGAGCAACCTTCTTGTATTAGCCTTTGGTGTACTTGTATTATTAAATGAAAGTTCATGAATTATCTTGACGAGTTATGTGATCCTTGTATTAAGTATGTGAATTATATATATATGTATGTGTATAATAGTGAACCGAGACCACGACTCGAGACCACCCGGTCTCGAGTGAACAGTAAACGGTTGGGGGCCGGTTGGGCCACAAACTCCCTTAGCCCACTCGAAACCCACTTAGGGTGCACCACCTTATATATATACCTAAAACCCACACACACTCTCCTCGACACTCCCTCTCACTTCATCCTCACTCCCTCTCTCTCTAGAAAACTTTAAACCCTAACAATCAAGCTCACCTCCTTCTCCCTCTCTCGGATTCAACCGGCAACAACAAGGAACCTCGGTCAAGCTCATCATCATCACTCGGACACTTCATTTCCTCACCTTCTTCCTCGACTCGGTACCTCTTCATCAACCGGTTAGTGTTAAATGTGTGTTAAGAGTTATGTGTGTTTAATGAATAAGAAACATGACTAGTTTAGAGGTCTTTTGCATGATTTTTGTATGATTTGTGAGTTTGATAATGTGTGTGAACTACTACATGATAATGTCTTGCTAAGATGTTCAAATGGCAAAAGAATGATAGTTAAGAATGTTTATGACCATCCGGATTATGTTAAATGCAAGGTAATCTTGATATCTAGGTGATTTTGTTCATAGAATGCATGGTTATGTAGGATGAACATGTTTGATAATATAGAAACACTAAAATGATGAACATATGATGAATATGTGTTGAATGTGGTTGAATGTTGTTATAAAGTTTGAAATCTGGTTGTTTGATCCATTTGATTAGGGTTTTAGACAACAAAACATGTTTGTGAACCCTCATTGGTTAGTACACAAAAATCATGGAAACAAATTCTGTAGGATAGTACAATTCGGGCAGATGCATCAGAATCAGCAGGTAAAGAGTCGAGACCAACGGTTGCGACTCGAGACCATGAAGCTACAACTCGAGACCGCAACGGTTGCGACTCGAGACCACACCGTGACAACTCGAGACGGGACTCGAAACCTCTAAGGTTGCGAGTCATGCCTGCACCACTCGAGACCAACCATTACAAGCCGAGACCTCCTGGTTGCGACTCGAGACCGCATGTTCTCGAGTCGAGACCACCTTGTCTCGACTGGGCTGCTCACTTTAGCTAGTGGGCCACAACGTGATTTGTTTGGGCTGCCTGTTTAACTGAACTATGTGAGTTGTTACTGTTGACTGATCCAATAGTAGAGCAGGCCCAATAACTCAACATGTAACTGTATGCATTCTATGTGTTAGATTCTAGTAGGATATACGTGATTACTTGTACCCCCAAACCTGACCGATACTGGAAACCATGTTAGGACGTGGTGACCAACAAGCTTGACCAAGTAAGCTAATCTGCCGAGCAACCCAAGGTAAGTTCACAACTTAAAGCATGCGTTCCCGGTGGATTGGGAAACGGAACTAAAACAACACTATCCCCTTGTGAGGGATACAAACTTACTTTTCTTCCCTTGTTACTGGGAACGCTTAGTTAATCACTGTTTATACGGAATGCAACAGGCAACACTAAACGAAACTCTATCACTTAAGTCCCTACTACTTAATACCGATTAGTCGCCGGGGCCAGGCGAACGGGTTATTAGTTGATAGCGCTATTAGGTCTTACCAGCCTCACACCGTGCCCGTGTATGGGATCGGGAGTGAACTAATAGACTCTGGCAAATCCGTCAATGATGATAGAACATTGACAAACGGGGCACTTTACGGAAACGTACGGTTACATGAAGTATTCGGTATTGGAAAAACAGTTTAGTCGCTTACTTATGGGGTAGCTCCCCATGGCATGTATAAACCGGTAAATTAACTGGTGAAACAAGTTTTTTGTAATTAAAAACTGGACAACTCGTGAACTCGCCAACATTTTTGTTGACACTCTACTGCATGCTTTGCAGGTACCCAGTGACTCAGGAGCTTGCTACTTGGGGATGCGTAGTGGTCGTCTAACCCGTGTGTTGGGTTTTTAACAAACTTGAACTAAGAACTTTGTTTCAATGCTTCCGCTACTTATCTGAACTATTATTTAAACTTAAAACTTTTGAACTCTGACTACGATATTTGCTAGCCTTGTGGTTGGTGAGTATTACTTATGTTATTTATTATATTGCTCAGTATAATTGGTGGCTGGATCCTGGTCAGTCACGCCTCCAAGCGGTGGTGTTCCGCATGTGGATTTTGGGGGTGTGACAGCTACAACGCACGAAAAAACAACCTAGTTATTATTATTAACTAGTGCTTTCAACCCGGCGCGTTGCGCCTAGGGATTAGCAGGGTTCGATTCGGTTGTGAGTCGTGGTGGTATGGACACTCTTAAAATTAAAAGACATATATTGTACAAATCTATTAAATTAAATTGTAACAAATACATAACTTCTAAATAGTTACAAATACAATAACTTCTTAATTGTTACCAGCTCCATCAAACACCACCTACCTTACCTATGACCAAATCATTTAACTTCCTTGTTATGCTTTTCCAATGGTTGGCCAACGACAACTTTTAACCACTCGCGAAGCGTCTTCAAGGCGCCAATGCATGCCCATATAATTTTTGATGTCGTAACTATAATCAAATAATAAACTTAGAACTTCTCATATATAAAAGCGATTGTTATTACCATGATAATGGTACATAGGTGACTTAATGACTTGACACACATATCATACAACAATAATTATGATACGCTTAGTTCAGACAAAACCTTAGTGTGTGCTACATTTGGGGATACCTAATACATTATTAATGTGTGTTATTTTTTTTGTTTTTGCTTTAAAATGGTTGAGGGGTTATGAACCTAATTATTAAACGGGTTAGATAATACACAATTGGTGGGTTGGCCTTATTAAATATATATATTTATTTTTTATTGTTGTAGCTTTAAAAGGGTTAAAGGGTCGTGGACGTGTTTGTTTGACAGGTTAATCCGAACACGCCCCCTTAAACTAAACAGGTCAACCCGAACATCACATGTTTATTAAACGGGCTAGGAATGACAACCCAAACATGATTACTCTCATTGTGAATCATGTCAAGAACATCAGGAGCTTGCTACTTGGGGATGCGTAGTGGTCGTCTAACCCGTGTGTTGGGTTTTTAACAAACTTGAACTAAGAACTTTGTTTCAATGCTTCCGCTACTTATCTGAACTATTATTTAAACTTAAAACTTTTGAACTCTGACTACGATATTTGCTAACCTTGTGGTTGGTGAGTATTACTTATGTTATTTATTATATTGCTCAGTATAATTGGTGGCTGGATCCTGGTCAGTCACGCCTCCAAGCGGGAAGACCAGATGAAGTGCAAGTATCCCCGGTTGTTCCCAAACGAAACCCCCAGCACTGAAGCTACAACCGAATTTCGGGGACGAAATTCCAAACTAACGGGGGGATGATGTGACACCCTGTTGAAACACTCTCACACGTACTAGCTTGTCAGTGGCTGCCTTAACTTTCGGGACGAAAGTTCTTAAAACTTGGGGATAATGTGACACTTCGGGTTTTCCCGAGCAACCTTCTTGTATTAGCCTTTGGTGCACTTATATTATTAAATGAAAGTTCATGAATTATCTTAACGAGTTATGTGATCCTTGTATTAAGTATGTGAATTATATATATATGTATGTGTATAATAGTGAACCGAGACCACGACTCGAGACCACCCAGTCTCGAGTGAACAGTAAACGGTTGGGGGCCGGTTGGGCCACAAACTCCCTTAGCCCACTCGGAACCCACTTAGGGTGCACCACCTTATATATATACCTAAAACCCACACACACTCTCCTCTACACTCCCTCTCACTTCATCCTCACTCCCTCTCTCTCTAGAAAACCTTAAACCCTAACAATCAAGCTCACCTCCTTCTCCCTCTCTCGGATTCAACCGGCAACAACAAGGAACCCCGGTCAAGCTCATCATCATCACTCAGACACTTCATTTCCTCACCTTCTTCCTCGACTCGGTACCTCTTCATCAACCGGTTAGTGTTAAATGTGTGTTAAGAGTTATGTGTGTTTAATGAATAAGAAACATGACTAGTTTAGAGGTCTTTTGCATGATTTTTGTATGATTTGTGAGTTTGATAATGTGTGTGAACTACTACATGATAATGTCTTGCTAAGATGTTCAAATGGCAAAAGAATGATAGTTTAAGAATGTTTATGACCATCCGGATTATGTTAAATGCAAGGTAATCTTGATATCTAGGTGATTTTGTTCATAGAATGCATGGTTATGTAGGATGAACATGTTTGATAATATAGAAACACTAAAATTTTGAACATATGATGAATATGTGTTGAATGTTGTTATAAAGTTTGAAATCTGGTTGTATGATCCATTTGATTAGGGTTTTAGACAACAAAACATGTTTGTGAACCCTCATTGGTTAGTACACAAAAATCATGGAAACAAATTCTGTAGGATAGTACAATTCGGGCAGATGCATCAGAATCAGCAGGTAAACGAGTCGAGACCAACGGTTGCGACTCGAGACCATGAAGCTACAACTCGAGACCGCAACGGTTGCGACTCGAGACCACACCGTGACAACTCGAGACGGGACTCGAAACCTCTGAGGTTGCGAGTCATGCCTGCACCACTCGAGACCAACCATTACAAGCCGAGACCTCCTGGTTGCGACTCGAGACCACATGTTCTCGAGTCGAGACCACCTTGTCTCGACTAGGCTGCTCACTTTAGCTATTGGGCCACAACGTGATTTGTTTGGGCTGCCTGTTTAACTGAACTATGTGAGTTGTTACTGTTGACTGATCCAATAGTAGAGCAGGCCCAATAACTCAACATGTAACTGTATGCATTCTATGTGTTAGATTCTAGTAGGATATACGTGATTACTTGTACCCCCAAACCTGACCGATACTGGTAACCATGTTAGGACGTGGTGACCAACAAGTTTGACCAAGTAAGCTAATCTGCCGAGCAACCCAAGGTAAGTTCACAACTTAAAGCATGCGTTCCCGGTGGATTGGGAAACGGAACTAAAACAACACCATCCCCTTGTGAGGGATACAAACTTACTTTTCTTCCCTTGTTACTGGGAACTCTTAGTTAATCACTGTTTATACGGAATGCAACAGGCAACACTAAACGAAACTCTATCACTTAAGTCCCTACTACTTAATACCGATTAGTCGCCGGGGCCAGGCGAACGGGTTATTAGTTGATAGCGCTATTAGGTCTTACCAGCCTCACACCGTGCCCGTGTATGGGATCGGGAGTGAACTAATAGACTCTGGCAAATCCGTCAATGATGATAGAACATTGACAAACGGAGCACTTTACGGAAACGTACGGTTACATGAAGTATTCGGTATTGGAAAAACAGTTTAGTCGCTTACTTATGGGGTAGCTCCCCATGGCATGTATAAACCGGTAAATTAACTGGTGAAACAAGTTTTTTGTAATTAAAAACTGGACAACTCGTGAACTCGCTAACATTTTTGTTGACACTCTACTGCATGCTTTGCAGGTACCCAGTGACTCAGGAGCTTGCTACTTGGGGATGCGTAGTGGTCGTCTAACCCGTGTGTTGGGTTTTTAACAAACTTGAACTAAGAACTTTGTTTCAATGCTTCCGCTACTTATCTGAACTATTATTTAAACTTAAAACTTTTGAACTCTGACTACGATATTTGCTAGCCTTGTGGTTGGTGAGTATTACTTATGTTATTTATTATATTGCTCAGTATAATTGGTGGCTGGATCCTGGTCAGTCACGCCTCCAAGCGGTGGTGTTCCGCATGTGGATTTTGGGGGTGTGACAGCTACAACGCACGAAAAAACAACCTAGTTATTATTATTAACTAGTGCTTTCAACCCGGCGCGTTGCGCCTAGGGATTAGCAGGGTTCGATTCGGTTGTGAGTCGTGGTGGTATGGACACTCTTAAAATTAAAAGACATGTATTGTACAAATCTATTAAATTAAATTGTAACAAATACATAACTTCTAAATAGTTACAAATACAATAACTTCTTAATTGTTACCAGCTCCATCAAACACCACCTACCTTACCTATGACCAAATCATTTAACTTCCTTGTTATGCTTTTCCAATGGTTGGCCAACGACAACTTTTAACCACTCGCGAAGCGTCTTCAAGGCGCCAATGCATGCCCATATAATTTTTGATGTCGTAACTATAATCAAACAATAAACTTAGAACTTCTCATATATAAAAGCGATTGTTATTACCATGATAATGGTATATAGGTGACTTAATGACTTGACACACATATCATACAACAATAATTATGATACGCTTAGTTCAGACAAAACCTTAGTGTGTGCTACATTTGGGGATACCTAATACATTATTAAATGTGTGTTATTTTTTTTGTTTTGCTTTAAAATGGTTGAGGGGTTATGAACCTAATTATTAAACGGGTTAGATAATACACAATTGGTGGGTTGGCCTTATTAAATATATATATTTTTTTATTGCTGTAGCTTTAAAAGGGTTAAAGGGTCGTGGACGTGTTTGTTTCACAGGTTAATCCGAACACGCCCCCTTAAACTAAACAGGTCAACCCGAACATCACATGTTTATTAAACGGGCTAGGAATGACAACCCAAACATGATTACTCTCATTGTGAATCATGTCAAGAACATCAGGAGCTTGCTACTTGGGGATGCGTAGTGGTCGTCTAACCCGTGTGTTGGGTTTTTAACAAACTTGAACTAAGAACTTTGTTTCAATGCTTCCGCTACTTATCTGAACTATTATTTAAACTTAAAACTTTTGAACTCTGACTACGATATTTGCTAACCTTGTGGTTGGTGAGTATTACTTATGTTATTTATTATATTGCTCAGTATAATTGGTGGCTGGATCCTGGTCAGTCACGCCTCCAAGCGGGAAGACCAGATGAAGTGCAAGTATCCCCAGTTGTTCCCAAACGAAACCCCCAGCACTGAAGCTACAACCGAATTTCGGGACGAAATTCCAAACTAACGGGGGGATGATGTGACACCCTGTTGAAACACTCTCACACGTACTAGCTTGTCAGTGGCTGCCTTAACTTTCGGGACGAAAGTTCTTAAAACTTGGGGATAATGTGACACTTCGGGTTTTCCCGAGCAACCTTCTTGTATTAGCCTTTGGTGCACTTATATTATTAAATGAAAGTTCATGAATTATCTTAACGAGTTATGTGATCCTTGTATTAAGTATGTGAATTATATATATATGTATGTGTATAATAGTGAACCGAGACCACGACTCGAGACCACCCAGTCTCGAGTGAACAGTAAACGGTTGGGGGCCGGTTGGGCCACAAACTCCCTTAGCCCACTCGGAACCCACTTAGGGTGCACTGTCACACCCTGGCTTTGCGGAAGCGTGGTTAATTTGGTGTGACTTCTTAATACCATAGCTTAATCATAACAAAGCTATATGAATTAAAATATGCAAGATCATCCATTGATAATAAAAATATTAAACATTGTCTTAACGGGTTAACACCCAACAACCATAAACTTGTCTAAACATTACAAATGCAAACTTAAAGTAAACATGGTTCAGGGACTGTGACTTGTCCAGGAAAGAGTCACAAGTCTCGAACCCTGGATGACCTCGGGCCTAATGCAGCGGAAAACAAGCCATACCGCGCCAGATCGTTAGTTTCCTGAAATACATGTAAGTTGAAAAAATCAACAATAATGTTGAGCGAGTTCATGCGAAAGTGAGTATATAAACCTTTATCTTTGTCAAAAACCTGGTATGTAGCAAATAAGGAAAAAAAGAGATCACCAATGGTTTGCAAGGCCATTGATATGTGTGAAGTGCAAGTAGGAAGACTCAAACCTAGCGGATTTATAAGTCGGGCACTAAGTCACCCCGAGGTCCGTGTAGCTGGACCTGGGGCTGGGCTCGCTACACCCAGATAGATCTACCGCTCCTGTCCCTCGGTCCTACTATGAGGATTAATGGCCTCAAGTTTCCGCCTACCCACTCACATGATCTAAGTAACAAACCTCCTTACGCTAATCATACCATGTATAAACATATTCATAATCATTGTAACATGTATTTCACCCCCGCAGTTTAGAAAACTGAAAACAGTTAAGAGAAAAAGGGGACATGAACTCACAGTCTGTGCGTCGCTAAGTCGAGTACTCCAAATGTCCGAAAGCTGTGCAACGACCTACATGTGCTAATTCTATTAGACGGATGGCCGTGCTTTAGCTTTATAGTTTAATTTTTGGGAAACAGTTAGACAACTGTTCCTTGTATATAATTGGTAGTTAATCTCCTTCCCAAGGATGGGGGATTTAATACATGTGCGCTTATAATATTAAGTCTCACTTAATATATTTTATTTCTCATTCCAAAATATAATTATTTTTCTCAAAAATAATATATTTTCTCTTCGCATAATACTTTCCAAAATAATACGTTGACAATATCCGCATTTATGAATATTTCCGTATAAAGCGTAAGTTACGTTTTGGCGATTTAGTGGTAATAGTACTTACCGTTGTAACTTATATGTTTGCCGTGTAGGCGTTGGTATTATTTTGGGTTTGTCACAGTTTGTAAATATTATTTTTACTCTAAAATAATATTTATATATTTTCACAAAATAATCATAAACAGTGTGGTGAAAAATATATTTATTGAATAAATATTTATCACGTTTAGTTTTTGTGAAAATCCCACCTCCGATTATTTAATAAATAAAGTCATGGCGAAATATATTTTGAAAACATTTCAAAATAGTTTAACACTTGTAAATAATTCTAAGTGTTAGATTCTTAGAAAAATTTCGCCAGAGTTTCCCCTGTAACTGGAGGTGGCCACGCTTTCAAGCGTATCATTTTCTTTTACAAAATCACTTCAACAATTTCTTTAATCAACCAATCAAGTTCCGATACTTCAAACCAGTTTTAACACATCGATCTTGTAGACTAGTATGTAAAGTCGCGTTGTTACATGAACTTGTAATTTTTCCGAAAGTCGTAATGTAGATCACCTTATATTTAGTGGATCTATGTATAAAATAGTTTAGTCTTGTAAAAACCCCGTTTTTGGAACAAATCATCCTTTACAACTTCCCGACAACTTTTATAAAAAAAATTGTTATTTTGTCGGATCTTTCGTTTCACAAGTGTTTATACACTTGTAGTTTGTAAAAATCATATTTGTTAACATGTCATCCAACTTTTATAAAACATGATTTTCTCGACACTTGGTTCTACGAATATACCACTTGTACATACGTAGATCGGCTCGTTTTAAATACTATTTTACAAGTCAAAATACTTTTACACAAGTTCATGTTTCTCGTGTGGTGGAGTTTCACCTTTTAACCCTTGTATCGATAGAAACAAGCGTATGTCAAGATTCGTGATCTTAACAAAGTCGGGTTAAACGATGATAAGAGCCACCACAACGTAGATCGGGCCTCAATAATCAACATATTCGAATACTACGACTTTTACACATGTTATGAGCTTTTAACCAACAATATTCGAGTTTTAGTAGCCTTTAAGGATTCAAAACGCATGATTCCGACTTTTAACCGTTAAAAATCATATTAACCACTTTAGATACGATCAAGAGTGAGTTTTAAACGTTATACCTCTAGCTCGGGGCTAGGGAAGATCTTTGGCGAAAATGGCGTGGATAAAAGCAAAGAAACGAGGTCCTTCAACTTCCGCTTGCTTCAAGCTTCCTTATACGTGATCCTCGACACTTGCATAAGCTTGGAATGGATGAATCAAAAGCCGGCAATGGAGGTGTGGTGGGGGTGGGTTACGGCCGAGAGAGAGGGAGAGCAAGAGAGAGAGAGTGATGTTGGTGAAATGGATGTGAAGTCTCTAATGTGTTTAGCTTGGATTTTATAGACAAAGTTGTGTTCTTCGTCCATCGGTTCTTATGTCTTCTTGATATCCAACATAAGTAATATAAAAATCAAAAATTGTACTCCCCTTGTCCCCTTGGTTGGCCGATCCCTTTAGGGGGAAAGGACATCCGGTTCGTTTCCAATCATACGGTTAGAGTTCAGTTATGTTAAGTAGGTTACTTTTAGGGATTAACCCCGTTAGTTGCATGATGCGTTATAAAGCGGGTGTTAGGGTAATCAGGGACCCTAACTGGCTCAGAAAAAGACTAATAATATTTCTGGCAATATTTTTATGTTCCGGGTATAGTCCGGTTGTTCGGTTGGATAGTAATCCGTTAAAGTGCTTAAGTAATCCTTTAAGCGTCGTAAATAATATTTTTAGCGACACAATTTATTCTGCAAAGTGTCAGGAATATTTCCCCATGTTTTGGCACTTTATTAATTAGCTAGAAGCTAGTGTGTTGATAAAAATGTTGTGTTTTGTGCTAAGAGTACGTTTTAGGCACATCCAATCTCTGTATCTTATTCCTAGAGACGCAGTTTAACAACCCCTGTATCCCTACACACACTATGGGTGTAGTAAAATATTTCTGGCTCATACAGGCCTTTAGAGGCAGTGTCTGCCTGATGCTGGCTATATCAGCATGTTCAATAGGTTATCCGTCCAAATGCTACTGTGCTTTTGTGCATCATGTTTGTCACTAGAGTTCAGTAAGTAAATAATGTAGTGACGGAAAAATCAAAGTATGATGCAGATATGTACAAGTATCAACAATCAAGTAGCAGTTTATCAGAAATCTCAGTTAAGCACAGTAATTAGGCAACAATTAATAGTTAATTAAGTCGTACGGATACCTGGTTTTGTGAGGGTTGTCACATGCACCACCTTATATATATACCTAAAACCCACACACACTCTCATCTACACTCCCTCTCACTTCATCCTCACTCCCTCTCTCTCTAGAAAACCTTAAACCCTAACAATCAAGCTCACCTCCTTCTCCCTCTCTCGGATTCAACCGGCAACAACAAGGAACCCCGGTCAAGCTCATCATCATCACTCGGACACTTCATTTCCTCACCTTCTTCCGCGACTCGGTACCTCTTCATCAACCGGTTAGTGTTAAATGTGTGTTAAGAGTTATGTGTGTTTAATGAATAAGAAACATGACTAGTTTAGAGGTCTTTTGCATGATTTTTGTATGATTTGTGAGTTTGATAATGTGTGTGAACTACTACATGATAATGTCTTGCTAAGATGTTCAAATGGCAAAAGAATGATAGTTTAAGAATGTTTATGACCATCCGGATTATGTTAAATGCAAGGTAATCTTGATATCTAGGTGATTTTGTTCATAGAATGCATGGTTATGTAGGATGAACATGTTTGATAATATAGAAACACTAAAATGATGAACATATGATGAATATGTGTTGAATGTTGTTATAAAGTTTGAAATCTGGTTGTATGATCCATTTGATTAGGGTTTTAGACAACAAAACATGTTTGTGAACCCTCATTGGTTAGTACACAAAAATCATGGAAACAAATTCTGTAGGATAGTACAATTCGGGCAGATGCATCAGAATCAGTAGGTAAACGAGTCGAGACCAACGGTTGCGACTCGAGACCATGAAGCTACAACTCGAGACCGCAACGGTTGCGACTCGAGACCACACCGTGACAACTCGAGACGGGACTCGAAACCTCTGAGGTTGCGAGTCATGCCTGCGCCACTCGAGACCAACCATTACAAGCCGAGACCTCCTTGTTGCGACTCGAGACCACATGTTCTCGAGTCGAGACCACCTTGTCTCGACTAGGCTGCTCACTTTAGCTATTGGGCCACAACGTGATTTGTTTGGGCTGCCTGTTTAACTGAACTATGTGAGTTGTTACTGTTGACTGATCCAATAGTAGAGCAGGCCCAATAACTCAACATGTAACTGTATGCATTCTATGTGTTAGATTCTAGTAGGATATACGTGATTACTTGTACCCCCAAACCTGACCGATACTGGTAACCATGTTAGGACGCGGTGACCAACAAGTTTGACCAAGTAAGCTAATCTGCCGAGCAACCCAAGGTAAGTTCACAACTTAAAGCACGCGTTCCCGGTGGATTGGGAAACGGAACTAAAACAACACCATCCCCTTGTGAGGGATACAAACTTACTTTTCTTCCCTTGTTACTGGGAACTCTTAGTTAATCACTGTTTATACGGAATGCAACGGGCAACACTAAACGAAACTCTATCACTTAAGTCCCTACTACTTAATACCGATTAGTCGCCGGGGCCAGGCGAACGGGTTATTAGTTGATAGCGCTATTTAGGTCTTACCAGCCTCACACCGTGCCCGTGTATGGGATCGGGAGTGAACTAATAGACTCTGGAAAATCCGTCAATGATGATAGAACATTGACAAACGGGGCACTTTACGGAAACGTACGGTTACATGAAGTATTCGGTATTGGAAAAACAGTTTAGTCGCTTACTTATGGGGTAGCTCCCCATGGCATGTATAAACCGGTAAATTAACTGGTGAAACAAGTTTTTTGTAATTAAAAACTGGACAACTCGTGAACTCGCCAACATTTTTGTTGACACTCTACTGCATGCTTTGCAGGTACCCAGTGACTCAGGAGCTTGCTACTTGGGGATGCGTAGTGGTCGTCTAACCCGTGTGTTGGGTTTTTAACAAACTTGAACTAAGAACTTTGTTTCAATGCTTCCGCTACTTATCTGAACTATTATTTAAACTTAAAACTTTTGAACTCTGACTACGATATTTGCTAGCCTTGTGGTTGGTGAGTATTACTTATGTTATTTATTATATTGCTCAGTATAATTGGTGGCTGGATCCTGGTCAGTCACGCCTCCAAGCGGTGGTGTTCGCATGTGGATTTTGGGGGTGTGACAGCTACAATGCACGAAAAAGCAACCTAGTTATTATTATTAACTAGTGCTTTCAACCCGGCGCGTTGCGCCTAGGGATTAGCAGGGTTCGATTCGGTTATGAGTCGTGGTGGTATGGACACTCTTAAAATTAAAAGACATATATTGTACAAATCTATTAAATTAAATTGTAACAAATACATAACTTCTAAATAGTTACAAATACAATAACTTCTTAATTGTTACCAGCTCCATCAAACACCACCTACCTTACCTATGACCAAATCATTTAACTTCCTTGTTATGCTTTTCCAATGGTTGCAACGACAACTTTTAACCACTCGCGAAGCGTTTTCAAGGCGCCAATGCATGCCCATATAATTTTTGATGTCGTAACTATAATCAAACAATAAACTTAGAACTTCTCATATATAAAAGCGATTGTTATTACCATGATAATGGTACATAGGTGACTTAATGACTTGACACATATATCATACAACAATAATTATGATACGCTTAGTTCAGACAAAACCTTAGTGTGTGCTACATTTGGGGATACCTAATACATTATTAAATGTGTGTTATTTTTTTTGTTTTTGCTTTAAAATGGTTGAGGGGTTATGAACCTAATTATTAAACGGGTTAGATAATACACAATTGGTGGGTTGGCCTTATTAAATATATATATTTTTTTATTGCTGTAGCTTTAAAAGGGTTAAAGGGTCGTGGACGTGTTTGTTTGACAGGTTAATCCGAACACGCCCCCTTAAACTAAACAGGTCAACCCGAACATCACATGTTTATTAAACGGGCTAGGAATGACAACCCAAACATGATTACTCTCATTGTGAATCATGTCAAGAACATCAGGAGCTTGCTACTTGGGGATGCGTAGTGGTCGTCTAACCCGTGTGTTGGGTTTTTAACAAACTTGAACTAAGAACTTTGTTTCAATGCTTCCGCTACTTATCTGAACTATTATTTAAACTTAAAACTTTTGAACTCTGACTACGATATTTGCTAACCTTGTGGTTGGTGAGTATTACTTATGTTATTTATTATATTGCTCAGTATAATTGGTGGCTGGATCCTGGTCAGTCACGCCTCCAAGCGGGAAGACCAGATGAAGTGCAAGTATCCCCGGTTGTTTCCAAACGAAACCCCCAGCACTGAAGCTACAACCGAATTTCGGGACGAAATTCCAAACTAACGGGGGGATGATGTGACACCCTGTTGAAACACTCTCACACGTACTAGCTTGTCAGTGGCTGCCTTAACTTTCGGGACGAAAGTTCTTAAAACTTGGAGATAATGTGACACTTCGGGTTTTCCCGAGCAACCTTCTTGTATTAGCCTTTGGTGCACTTATATTATTAAATGAAAGTTCATGAATTATCTTAACGAGTTATGTGATCTTTGTATTAAGTATGTGAATTATATATATATGTATGTGTATAATAGTGAACCGAGACCACGACTCGAGACCACCCAGTCTCGAGTGAACAGTAAACGGTTGGGGGCCGGTTGGGCCACAAACTCCCTTAGCCCACTCGGAACCCACTTAGGGTGCACCACCTTATATATATACCTAAAACCCACACACACTCTCCTCTACACTCCCTCTCACTTCATCCTCACTCCCTCTCTCTCTAGAAAACCTTAAACCCTAACAATCAAGCTCACCTCCTTCTCCCTCTCTCGGATTCAACCGGCAACAACAAGGAACCTAGGTCAAAGATTGAGACCTACACCAAACTATCCAACGACTATGCTGCTCTTTGCCCAAACATGTCTCGACCTATGTACCGAAGGGTCGAATTCTACATCAAGGGTTTGGCCCCAGAAATTCGAAGCCATGTGACCTCAGCCAACCTCACTACCATTCAGACCGTCGTCCATCTTGCTCACAAACTCACTGATCAGGCTGTGGAACAGGGCAAGTTGCCCAAAAGGATCAGTGCCACTGATGGAACTTCTGGTGATAACAAGCGTAAGTGGGAAGGAAACCAAAGCAAGGATGCTAACCCCACTCAGGCCCCGACTCAGCAAAGGAAAACTGAAAACAACAAGGGCCCGCAGCAACAGGGTGGCTATCGAGGGAACCACCCCAAGTGTAACAAGTGTAACCGACATCACAACGGGCCATGTGGCAAAAGTCAGTGTCAGCGATGCAACAAGATGGGGCATGAAGCCAAAGATTGTAGGAGTCAATTCCCAGCCAGGCAGAATCAGCAACAACCCCAACAACAACAGCAGCAAGGAAATAACCGTGGGTGCTACAAATGTGGAGCAACGGGGCACATGCGAAGGGATTGCCCCGAACTAAACCAGAACCGCAACAACAACCAGGGAGCGGGAAACAACGATCAAAACAACAATGCTGGGAATGGTGCAAGAGGAAGGGCTTTTGTGATTGGAGCTGGAGAAGCAAGTAATGACCCCAACGTCGTAGCGGGTAAGTTCCTACTCGATGATCGTTATGTTTCTGTATTATTTGATTTCGGAGCCGATGCTAGTTATGTATCCCTGCATATTAGTAAAGAAGCTTAAGCACCCGCCTTCGTTACTAAGTTCTAAACACATCGTCGAGTTAGCTAATGGTAGAAACATCGAGGCCTCACATGTGATCCACGACTGCAAGCTAGTATTGTCTGGTCAGACGTTTAGCATCGATCTCTTCCCTATTGCTCTTGGAAGCTTCGACGTCGTCATCGGTATGGATTGGTTATCCAAACATCACGCGGAAATCCTCTGTCAAGAGAAAATGGTTCGCATTCCCCGCCGTTCTGGCAAACCCCTCATCGTACAAGGTGACAAAGGCGGAGAAGTCACAGGCATCATCTCGTTCTTAAAGGCCCAGAAGTGCTTACAAAAGGGGCACACCGCTATCTTAGCACTTGTCACCAACACACAGGAAAAGGAAAAGAGGATTGAAGATTTTCCAGTGGTACGCGACTACCCCGAGGTGTTCCCTGAAGAACTACCTGGACTCCCTCCCCACCGTCAGGTCGAATTCCAAATCGAGCTAGCTCCCGGAGCAGCGCCCATAGCTCGTGCGCCTTATCGACTAGCCCCCGCAGAACTGAAGGAACTCTCTACGCAACTACAGGAACTATTGGATAAAGGATTTATCCGTCCTAGTTCGTCGCCCTGGGGAGCACCAGTGCTCTTTGTTAAGAAGAAGGATGGCACCTTCCGAATGTGCATCGACTATCGTGAGCTGAACAAGGTCACCATCAAGAATCGCTACCCTCTCCCGCGTATCGACGATCTATTCGATCAGTTGCAGGGATCGAGCTACTACTCTAAGATTGACCTACGATCAGGCTATCATCAGCTAAGAGTCCGTAATAAAGACATCTCCAAAACTGCCTTCAGAACCCGTTATGGTCATTAAGAATTCCTCGTCATGCCCTTTGGAATGACCAACGCGCCTGCGGTATTCATGGACCTCATGAACCGAGTGTGCAAGCCTTACCTCGACAAATTCGTGATTGTGTTTATCGACGACATCCTGATCTACTCGAAAAGTCAAGAAGAGCACGAACAGCACCTACTCCTTATCCTCGAACTCCTGCGCAATGAGCAACTGTACGCCAAGTTCTCGAAATGCGACTTCTGGCTTCGAGAAGTCCATTTCCTTGGGCACATGGTCAATAAGGACGGGATTCACGTCGACCCAGCTAAGATCGACTCTATAAAGAATTGGCCTACCCCTAAGACTCCGACCGAAGTTCGTCAATTCTTGGGATTGGCAGGATACTATCGTAGATTTATCAAGGGATTCTCGAAGATTGCTCAGCCTCTCACGACTCTTACTCAGAAGGGTATTGCTTACAAATGGAATGAAGCTCAGGAATCCGCATTTCAGAAGCTAAAGGATAACCTCTGTAGTGCTCCTATTCTCTCGTTACCTGAAGGTACCGACGACTTTGTGGTTTACTACGACGCGTCTATTCACGGGCTCGGTTGCGTGTTAATGCAACGCGAGAAAGTTATTGCCTACGCCTCTTGACAACTTAAGACTCACGAAAGGAACTACACTACGCACGAATTAGAACTGGGAGCAGTGGTTTTTGCTCTTATGATATGGAGACATTACCTGTACGGTACCAGATGCACTATTTACACCGATCACAGGAGTCTCGAGCATATCTTCAAGCAAAAGGAATTAAACATGCGACAACGTCGATGGGTCGAACTCTTGAATGATTATGAATGCCCAATCAAGTATCATCCGGGCAAGGCCAATGCCGTGGCAGACGCCCTTAGCCGAAAAGACACTGCGCCCAAGCGCGTGCGAGCGCTACAACTTACCATCCAGTCCAACCTCCCAACTCAGATTCGAAATGCTCAGGCTGAAACTCTGAAACCGGAGAACATCAGGGCTGAGTCCTTGCGAGGATCGAGGCAGCGATAAGAACAAAAAGAAGATGGCGCATACTATGTGACAGGGCGCATTTGGGTTCCACTCTATGGAGACCTACGTGAACTTGTGATGGACGAAGCCCATAAGTCCCGCTACTCAGTACATCCTGGTTCGGATAAGATGTACCATGACTTAAGGACTACGTATTGGTGGCCTGGCATGAAAGCCCACATAGCAACGTATGTCAGCAGGTGTTTGACCTGCGCAAGAGTCAAGACCGGGTATCAGAAACCAGCGGGCCTACTCCAACAACCCGAAATCCCGAAATGGAAATGAGAGCAAATTTCCATGGATTTCGTCACTGGCCTACCTAGATCCCAACGCGGGAATGACACTATTTGGGTGATAGTAGATCGATTGACCAAGTCTGCACACTTTCTGGCCATTAAGGAAACAGACAAGTTTTCTACCTTGGCAGAAGTTTACTTAAAGGAAGTGGTTTCGAGGCACGGGGTGCCAACTTCCATTATTTCCGACCGAGACGCTCGTTTTACTTCGGAGTTGTGGCAAGCTATGCACAAATCCTTTGGCTCACGTTTGGACATGAGCATCGCTTATCACCCACAAACGGATGGGCAGTCTGAACGCACCATCCAAACCCTGGAAGACATGCTTAGAGCATGTGTGACCGATTTTGGCAAGAATTGGGAGAAGCATCTACCGCTAGTGGAATTCTCCTACAATAACAGCTACCACACCAGCATTCAAGCAGCACCCTTCGAGGCATTGTACGGTCGTAAATGCCGATCACCTCTTTGCTGGGCGGAAGTTGGTGACAGCCAGGTCACAGGCCCAGAGCTGGTAGTAGACACAACGGAGAAGATTGCCCAGATCAGACAACGCATGGCGGCAACTCGTGACCGTCAGAAAAGCTACGCTGATAAGCGTAGGAAACCGCTAGAATTCCAGGTCGGGGACCGGGTTCTACTTAAAGTCTCACCCTGGAAGGGTGTGGTTCGTTTTGGTAAACGGGGCAAGCTTAATCCGCGATATGTTGGACCATTCGAAATTACCGAGAGGATCGGTAAGGTCGCTTATAGATTGAATCTGCCTGAAGAGCTGAATGCGGTGCACAATGTTTTCCACGTGTCTAATCTGAAGAAGTGTCTGTCAGATGAAACACTCATAATCCCCTTTATGGAACTCACTATTGACGAACAGCTACACTTTACTGAGGAACCGATTGAGATCACGGATCGAGAAATCAAAACCCTCAAACGTAGCCAGATACCTCTCGTGCGAGTTCGTTGGAACTCGCGACGTGGCCCAGAGTTTACTTGGGAGCAGGAAGACCAGATGAAGTGCAAGTATCCCCAGTTCTTCCCAAACGAAACCCCCAGCACTAAAGCTACAACCGAATTTCGGGACGAAATTCCAAACTAACGGGGGGATGATGTGACACCCTGTTGAAACACTCTCACACGTACTAGCTTGTCAGTGGCTGCCTTAACTTTCGGGACGAAAGTTCTTAAAACTTGGGGATAATGTGACACTTCGGGTTTTCCCGAGCAACCTTCTTGTATTAGCCTTTGGTGCACTTATATTATTAAATGAAAGTTCATGAATTATCTTAACGAGTTATGTGATCCTTGTATTAAGTATGTGAATTATATATATATGTATGTGTATAATAGTGAACCGAGACCACGACTCGAGACCACCCAGTCTCGAGTGAACAGTAAACGGTTGGGGGCTGGTTGGGCCACAAACTCCCTTAGCCCACTCGGAACCCACTTAGGGTGCACCACCTTATATATATACCTAAAACCCACACACACTCTCCTCTATACTCCCTCTCACTTCATCCTCACTCCCTCTCTCTCTAGAAAACCTTAAACCCTAACAATCAAGCTAACCTCCTTCTCCCTCTCTCGGATTCAACCGGCAACAACAAGGAACCCCGGTCAAGCTCATCATCATCACTCGGACACTTCATTTCCTCACCTTCTTCCTCGACTCGGTACCTCTTCATCAACCGGTTAGTGTTAAATGTGTGTTAAGAGTTATTTGTGTTTAATGAATAAGAAACATGACTAGTTTAGAGGTCTTTTGCATGATTTTTGTATGATTTGTGAGGTTGATAATGTGTGTGAACTACTACATGATAATGTCTTGCTAAGATGTTCAAATGGCAAAAGAATGATAGTTTAAGAATGTTTATGACCATCCGGATTATGTTAAATGCAAGGTAATCTTGATATCTAGGTGATTTTGTTCATAGAATGCATGGTTATGTAGGATGAACATGTTTGATAATATAGAAACACTAAAATGATGAACATATGATGAATATGTGTTGAATGTTGTTATAAAGTTTGAAATCTGGTTGTATGATCCATTTGATTAGGGTTTTAGACAACAAAACATGTTTGTGAACCCTCATTGGTTAGTACACAAAAATCATGGAAACAAATTCTGTAGGATAGTACAATTCGGGCAGATGCATCAGAATCAGCAGGTAAACGAGTCGAGACCAACGGTTGCGACTCGAGACCATGAAGCTACAACTCGAGACCGCAACGGTTGCGACTCGAGACCACACCGTGACAACTGGGGGTAGCTCCCCATGGCATGTATAAACCGGTAAATTAACTGGTGAAACAAGTTTTTTGTAATTAAAAACTGGACAACTCGTGAACTCGCCAACATTTTTGTTGACACTCTACTGCATGCTTTGCAGGTACCCAGTGACTCAGGAGCTTGCTACTTGGGGATGCGTAGTGGTCGTCTAACCCGTGTGTTGGGTTTTTAACAAACTTGAACTAAGAACTTTGTTTCAATGCTTCCGCTACTTATCTGAACTATTATTTAAACTTAAAACTTTTGAACTCTGACTACGATATTTGCTAGCCTTGTGGTTGGTGAGTATTACTTATGTTATTTATTATATTGCTCAGTATAATTGGTGGCTGGATCCTGGTCAGTCACGCCTCCAAGCGGTGGTGTTCCGCATGTGGATTTTGGGGGTGTGACAGCTACAACGCACGAAAAAACAACCTAGTTATTATTATTAACTAGTGCTTTCAACCCGGCGCGTTGCGCCTAGGGATTAGCAGGGTTCGATTCGGTTGTGAGTCGTGGTGGTATGGACACTCTTAAAATTAAAAGACATATATTGTACAAATCTATTAAATTAAATTGTAACAAATACATAACTTCTAAATAGTTACAAATACAATAACTTCTTAATTGTTACCAGCTCCATCAAACACCACCTACCTTACCTATGACCAAATCATTTAACTTCCTTGTTATGCTTTTCCAATGGTTGGCCAACGACAACTTTTAACCACTCGCGAAGCGTCTTCAAGGCGCCAATGCATGCCCATATAATTTTTGATGTCGTAACTATAATCAAACAATAAACTTAGAACTTCTCATATATAAAAGCGATTGTTATTACCATGATAATGGTACATAGGTGACTTAATGACTTGACACACATATCATACAACAATAATTATGATACGCTTAGTTCAGACAAAACCTTAGTGTGTGCTACATTTGGGGATACCTAATACATTATTAAATGTGTGTTATTTTTTTGTTTTTGCTTTAAAATGGTTGAGGGGTTATGAACCTAATTATTAAACGGGTTAGATAATACACAATTGGTGGGTTGGCCTTATTAAATATATATATTTTTTTATTGCTGTAGCTTTAAAAGGGTTAAAGGGTCGTGGACGTGTTTGTTTGACAGGTTAATCTGAACACACCCCCTTAAACTAAACAGGTCAACCCGAACATCACATGTTTATTAAACGGGCTAGGAATGACAACCCAAACATGATTACTCTCATTGTGAATCATGTCAAGAACATCAGGAGCTTGCTACTTGGGGATGCGTAGTGGTCGTCTAACCCGTGTGTTGGGTTTTTAACAAACTTGAACTAAGAACTTTGTTTCAATGCTTCCGCTACTTATCTGAACTATTATTTAAACTTAAAACTTTTGAACTCTGACTGCGATATTTGCTAACCTTGTGGTTGGTGAGTATTACTTATGTTATTTATTATATTGCTCAGTATAATTGGTGGCTGGATCGTGGTCAGTCACGCCTCCAAACGGGAAGACCAGATGAAGTGCAAGTATCCCCAGTTGTTCCCAAACGAAACCCCCAGCACTGAAGCTACAACCGAATATCGGGACGAAATTCCAAACTAACGGGGGATGATGTGACACCCTGTTGAAACACTCTCACACGTACTAGCTTGTCAGTGGCTGCCTTAACTTTCGGGACGAAAGTTCTTAAAACTTGGGGATAATGTGACACTTCGGGTTTTCCCGAGCAACCTTCTTGTATTAGCCTTTGGTGCACTTATATTATTAAATGAAAGTTCATGAATTATCTTAACGAGTTATGTGATCCTTGTATTAAGTATGTGAATTATATATATATGTATGTGTATAATAGTGAACCGAGACCACGACTCGAGACCACCCAGTCTCGAGTGAACAGTAAACGGTTGGGGGCCGGTTGGGCCACAAACTCCCTTAGCCCACTCGGAACCCACTTAGGGTGCACCACCTTATATATATACCTAAAACCCACACACACTCTCCTCTACACTCCCTCTCACTTCATCCTCACTCCCTCTCTCTCTAGAAAACCTTAAACCCTAACAATCAAGCTCACCTCCTTCTCCCTCTCTCGGATTCAACCGGCAACAACAAGGAACCCTGGTCAAGCTCATCATCATCACTCGGACACTTCATTTCCTCACCTTCTTCCTCGACTCGGTACCTCTTCATCAACCGGTTAGTGTTAAATGTGTGTTAAGAGTTATGTGTGTTTAATGAATAAGAAACATGACTAGTTTAGAGGTCTTTTGCATGATTTTTGTATGATTTGTGAGTTTGATAATGTGTGTGAACTACTACATGATAATTTCTTGCTAAGATGTTCAAATGGCAAAAGAATGATAGTTTAAGAATGCTTATGACCATTCGGATTATGTTAAATGCAAGGTAATCTTGATATCTAGGTGATTTTGTTCATAGAATGCATGGTTATGTAGGTTGAACATGTTTGATAATATAGAAACACTAAAATGATGAACATATGATGAATATGTGTTGAATGTGGTTGAATGTTGTTATAAAGTTTGAAATCTGGTTGTTTGATCCATTTGATTAGGGTTTTAGACAACAAAACATGTTTGTGAACCCTCATTGGTTAGTACACAAAAATCATGGAAACAAATTCTGTAGGATAGTACAATTTGGGCAGATGCATCAGAATCAGCAGGTAAACGAGTCGAGACCAACGGTTGCGACTGGAGACCATGAAGCTACAACTCGAGACCGCAACGGTTGCGACTCGAGACCACACCGTGACAACTCGAGACGGGACTCGAAACCTCTGAGGTTGCGAGTCATGCCTGCACCACTCGAGACCAACCATTACAAGCCGAGACCTCCTGGTTGCGACTCGAGACCGCATGTTCTCGAGTCGAGACCACCTTGTCTCGACTGGGCTGCTCACTTTAGCTATTGGGCCACAACGTGATTTGTTTGGGCTGCCTGTTTAACTGAACTATGTGAGTTGTTACTGTTGACTGATCCAATAGTAGAGCAGGCCCAATAACTCAACATGTAACTGTATGCATTCTATGTGTTAGATTCTAGTAGGATATACGTGATTACCTGTATCCCCAAACCTGACCGATACTGGTAACCATGTTAGGACGTGGTGACCAACAAGTTTGACCAAGTAAGCTAATCTGCCGAGCAACCCAAGGTAAGTTCACAACTTAAAGCATGCGTTCCCGGTGGATTGGGAAACGGAACTAAAACAACACTATCCCCTTGTGAGGGATACAAACTTACTTTTCTTCCCTTGTTACTGGGAACTCTTAGTTAATCACTGTTTATACGGAATGCAACGGGCAACACTAAACGAAACTCTATCACTTAAGTCCCTACTACTTAATACCGATTAGTCGCCGGGCCAGGCGAACGGGTTATTAGTTGATAGCGCTATTTAGGTCTTACCAGCCTCACACCGTGCCCGTGTATGGGATCGGGAGTGAACTAATAGACTCTGGCAAATCCGTCAATGATGATAGAACATTGACAAACGGGGCACTTTACGGAAACGTACGTTTACATGAAGTATTCGGTATTGGAAAAACAGTTTAGTCGCTTACTTATGGGGTAGCTCCCCATGGCATGTATAAACCGGTAAATTAACTGGTGAAACAAGTTTTTTGTAATTAAAAACTGGACAACTCGTGAACTCGCCAACATTTTTGTTGACACTCTACTGCATGCTTTGCAGGTACCCAGTGACTCAGGAGCTTGCTACTTGGGGATGCGTAGTGGTCGTCTAACCCGTGTGTTGGGTTTTTAACAAACTTGAACTAAGAACTTTGTTTCAATGCTTCCGCTACTTATCTGAACTATTATTTAAACTTAAAACTTTTGAACTCTGACTACGATATTTGCTAGCCTTGTGGTTGGTGAGTATTACTTATGTTATTTATTATATTGCTCAGTATAATTGGTGGCTGGATCCTGGTCAGTCACGCCTCCAAGCGGTGGTGTTCCGCATGTGGATTTTGGGGGTGTGACAGCTACAACGCACGAAAAAACAACCTAGTTATTATTATTAACTAGTGCTTTCAACCCGGCGCGTTGCGCCTAGGGATTAGCACGGTTCGATTCGGTTGTGAGTCGTGGTGGTATGGACACTCTTAAAATTAAAAGACATATATTGTACAAATCTATTAAATTAAATTGTAACAAATACATAACTTCTAAATAGTTACAAATACAATAACTTCTTAATTGTTACCAGCTCCATCAAACACCACCTACCTTACCTATGACCAAATCATTTAACTTCCTTGTTATGCTTTTCCAATGGTTGGCCAACGACAACTTTTAACCACTCGCGAAGCGTCTTCAAGGCGCCAATGCATGCCCATATAATTTTTGATGTCGTAACTATAATCAAACAATAAACTTAGAACTTCTCATATATAAAAGCGATTGTTATTACCATGATAATGGTACATAGGTGACTTAATGACTTGACACACATATCATACAACAATAATTATGATACGCTTAGTTCAGACAAAACCTTAGTGTGTGCTACATTTGGGGATACCTAATACATTATTAAATGTGTGTTATTTTTTTGTTTTTGCTTTAAAATGGTTGAGGGGTTATGAACCTAATTATTAAACGGGTTAGATAATACACAATTGGTGGGTTGGCCTTATTAAATATATATATTTTTTTATTGCTGTAGCTTTAAAAGGGTTAAAGGGTCGTGGACGTGTTTGTTTGACAGGTTAATCCGAACACGCCCCCTTAAACTAAACAGGTCAACCCGAACATCACATGTTTATTAAACGGGCTAGGAATGACAACCCAAACATGATTACTCTCATTGTGAATCATGTCAAGAACATCAGGAGCTTGCTACTTGGGGATGCGTAGTGGTCGTCTAACCCGTGTGTTGGGTTTTTAACAAACTTGAACTAAGAACTTTGTTTCAATGCTTCCGCTACTTATCTGAACTATTATTTAAACTTAAAACTTTTGAACTCTGACTACGATATTTGCTAGCCTTGTGGTTGGTGAGTATTACTTATGTTATTTATTATATTGCTCAGTATAATTGGTGGCTGGATCCTGGTCAGTCATGCCTCCAAGCGGTGGTGTTCCGCATGTGGATTTTGGGGGTGTGACAGCTACAACGCACGAAAAAAACAACCTAGTTATTATTATTAACTAGTGCTTTCAACCCGGCGCGTTGCGCCTAGGGATTAGCAGGGTTCGATTCGGTTGTGAGTCGTGGTGGTATGGACACTCTTAAAATTAAAAGACATATATTGTACAAATCTATTAAATTAAATTGTAACAAATACATAACTTCTAAATAGTTACAAATACAATAACTTCTTAATTGTTACCAGCTCCATCAAACACCACCTAGCTTACCTATGACCAAATCATTTAACTTCCTTGTTATGCTTTTCCAATGGTTGGCCAACGATAACTTTTAACCACTCGCGAAGCGTCTTCAAGGCGCCAATGCATGCCCATATAATTTTTGATGTCGTAACTATAATCAAACAATAAACTTAGAACTTCTCATATATAAAAGCGATTGTTATTACCATGATAATGGTACATAGGTGACTTAATGACTTGACACACATATCATACAACAATAATTATGATACGCTTAGTTCAGACAAAACCTTAGTGTGTGCTACATTTGGGGATACCAAATACATTATTAAATGTGTGTTATTTTTTTTGTTTTTGCTTTAAAATGGTTGAGGGGTTATGAACCTAATTATTAAACGGGTTAGATAATACCCAATTGGTGGGTTGGCCTTATTAAATATATATATTTTTTTATTGCTGTAGCTTTAAAAGGGTTAAAGGGTCGTGGACGTGTTTGTTTGACAGGTTAATCCGAACACGCCCCCTTAAACTAAACAGGTCAACCCGAACATCACATGTTTATTAAACGGGCTAGGAATGACAACCCAAACATGATTACTCTCATTGTGAATCATGTCAAGAACATCAGGAGCTTGCTACTTGGGGATGCGTAGTGGTCGTCTAACCCGTGTGTTGGGTTTTTAACAAACTTGAACTAAGAACTTTGTTTCAATGCTTCCGCTACTTATCTGAACTATTATTTAAACTTAAAACTTTTGAACTCTGACTACGATATTTGCTAACCTTGTGGTTGGTGAGTATTACTTATGTTATTTATTATATTGCTCAGTATAATTGGTGGCTGGATCCTGGTCAGTCACGCCTCCAAGCGGGAAGACCAGATGAAGTGCAAGTATCCCCAGTTGTTCCCAAACGAAACCCCCAGCACTGAAGCTACAACCGAATTTCGGGACGAAATTCCAAACTAACGGGGGGATGATGTGACACCCTGTTGAAACACTCTCACACGTACTAGCTTGTCAGTGGCTGCCTTAACTTTCGGGACGAAAGTTCTTAAAACTTGGGGATAATGTGACATTTCGGGTTTTCCCGAGCAACCTTCTTGTATTAGCCTTTGGTGCACTTATATTATTAAATGAAAGTTCATGAATTATCTTAACGAGTTATGTGATCCTTGTATTAAGTATGTGAATTATATATATATGTATGTGTATAATAGTGAACCGAGACCACGACTCGAGACCACCCAGTCTCGAGTGAACAGTAAACGGTTGGGGGCCGGTTGGGCCATAAACTCCCTTAGCCCACTCGGAACCCACTTAGGGTGCACCACCTTATATATATACCTAAAACCCACACACACTCTCCTCTACACTCCCTCTCACTTCATCCTCACTCCCTCTCTCTCTAGAAAACCTTAAACCCTAACAATCAAGCTCACCTCCTTCTCCCTCTCTCGGATTCAACCGGCAACAACAAGGAACCTCGGTCAAAGATTGAGACCTACACCAAACTGTCCAACGACTATGCTGCTCTTTGCCCAAACATGTCTCGACCTATGTACCGAAGGGTCGAATTGTACATCAAGGGTTTGGCCCCAGAAATTCGAAGCCATGTGACCTCAGCCAACCTCACTACCATTCAGACCGTCGTCCATCTTGCTCACAAACTCACTGATCAGGCTGTGGAACAGGGCAAGTTGCCCAAAAGGATCAGTGCCACTGATGGAACTTCTGGTGATAACAAGCGTAAGTGGGAAGGAAACCAAAGCAAGGATGCTAACCCCACTCAGGCCCCGACTCAGCAAAGGAAAACTGAAAACAACAAGGGCCCGCAGCAACAGGGTGGCTATCGAGGGAACCACCCCAAGTGTAACAAGTGTAACCGACATCACAACGGGCCATGTGGCAAAAGTCAGTGTCAGCGATGCAACAAGATGGGGCATGAAGCCAAAGATTGTAGGAGTCAGTTCCCAGCCAGGCAGAATCAGCAACAACCCCAACAACAACAGCAGCAAGGAAATAACCGTGGGTGCTACAAATGTGGAGCAACGGGGCACATGCGAAGGGATTGCCCCGAACTAAACCAGAACCGCAACAACAACCAGGGAGCGGGAAACAACGATCAAAACAACAATGCTGGGAATGGTGCAAGAGGAAGGGCTTTTGTGATTGGAGCTGGAGAAGCAAGGAATGACCCCAACGTCGTAGCGGGTAAGTTCCAACGTCGTAGCGGGAATGGTGCAAGAGGAAGGGCTTTCTGGCAAACCCCTCATCGTACAAGGTGACAAAGGCGGAGAAGTCACAGGCATCATCTCGTTCTTAAAGGCCCAGAAGTGCTTACAAAAGGGGCACACCGCTATCTTAGCACTTGTCACCAACACACAGGAAAAGGAAAAGAGGATTGAAGATTTTCCAGTGGTACGCGACTACCCCGAGGTGTTCCCTGAAGAACTACCTGGACTCCCTCCCCACCGTCAGGTCGAATTCCAAATCGAGCTAGCTCCCGGAGCAGCGCCCATAGCTCGTGCGCCTTATCGACTAGCCCTCGCAGAACTGAAGGAACTCTCTGCGCAACTACAGGAACTATTGGATAAAGGATTTATCCGTCCTAGTTCGTCGCCCTGGGGAGCACCAGTGCTCTTTGTTAAGAAGAAGGATGGCACCTTCCGAATGTGCATCGACTATCGTGAGCTGAACAAGGTCACCATCAAGAATCGCTACCCTCTCCCGCGTATCGACGATCTATTCGATCAGTTGCAGGGATCGAGCTACTACTCTAAGATTGACCTACGATCAGGCTATCATCAGCTAAGAGTCCGTAATAAAGACATCTCCAAAACTGCCTTCAGAACCCGTTATGGTCATTATGAATTCCTCGTCATGCCCTTTGGAATGACCAACGCGCCTGCGGTATTCATGGACCTCATGAACCGAGTGTGCAAGCCTTACCTCGACAAATTCGTGATTGTGTTTATCGACGACATCCTGATCTACTCGAAAAGTCAAGAAGAGCACGAACAGCACCTACGCCTTATCCTCGAACTCCTTCGCAATGAGCAACTGTACGCCAAGTTCTCGAAATGCGACTTCTGGCTTCGAGAAGTCCATTTCCTTGGGCACGTGGTCAATAAGGACGGGATTCACGTCGACCCAGCTAAGATCGACTCTATAAAGAATTGGCCTACCCCTAAGACTCCGACCAAAGTTTGTCAATTCTTGGGATTGGCAGGATACTATCGTAGATTTATCAAGGGATTCTCGAAGATTGCTCAGCCTCTCACGACTCTCACTCAGAAGGGTATTGCTTACAAATGGAATGAAGCTCAGGAATCCGCATTTCAGAAGCTAAAGGATAACCTCTGTAGTGCTCCTATTCTCTCGTTACCTGAAGGTACCGATGACTTTGTGGTTTACTGCGACGCGTCTATTCACGGGCTCGGTTGCGTGTTAATGCAACGCGAGAAAGTTATTGCCTACGCCTCTCGACAACTTAAGACTCACGAAAGGAACTACACTACGCACGACTTAGAACTGGGAGCAGTGGTTTTTGCTCTTAAGATATGGAGACATTACCTGTACGGTACCAGATGCACTATTTACACCGATCACAGGAGTCTCGAGCATATCTTCAAGCAAAAGGAATTAAACATGCGACAACGTCGATGGGTCGAACTCTGGAATGATTATGAATGCCCAATCAAGTACCATCCGGGCAAGGCCAATGTCGTGGCAGACGCCCTCAGCTGAAAAGACACTGCGCCCAAGCGCGTGCGAGCGCTACAACTTACCATCCAGTCCAACCTCCCAACTCAGATTCGAAATGCTCAGGCTGAAACTCTGAAACCGGAGAACATCAGGGCTGAGTCCTTGCGAGGATCGAGGCAGCGATAAGAACAAAAAGAAGATGGTGCATACTATGTGACAGGGCGCATTTGGGTTCCACTCTATGGAGACCTACGTGAACTTGTGATGGACGAAGCCCATAAGTCCCGCTACTCAGTACATCCTGGTTCGGATAAGATGTACCATGACTTAAGGACTACATATTGGTGGCCTGGCATGAAAGCCCACATAGCAACGTATGTCAGCAGGTGTTTGACCTGCGCAAGAGTCAAGACCGAGTATCAGAAACCAGCGGGCCTACTCCAACAACCCGAAATCCCGAAATGGAAATGAGAGCAAATTTCCATGGATTTCATCACTGGCCTACCTAGATCCCAACGCGGGAATGACACTATTTGGGTGATAGTAGATCGATTGACCAAGTCTGCACACTTTCTGGCCATTAAGGAAACACACAAGTTTTTTACCTTGGCAGAAGTTTACTTAAAGGAAGTGGTTTCGAGGCACGGGGTGCCAACTTCCATTATTTCCGACCGAGACGCTCGTTTTACTTCGGAGTTGTGGCAAGCTATGCACAAATCCTTTGGCTCACGTTTGGACATGAGCATCGCTTATCACCCACAAACGGATGGGCAGTCTGAACGCACCATCCAAACCCTGGAAGACATGCTTAGAGCATGTGTGACCGATTTTGGCAAGAATTGGGAGAAGCATCTACCGCTAGTGGAATTCTCCTACAATAACAGCTACCACACCAGCATTCAAGCAGCACCCTTCGAGGCATTGTACGGTCGTAAATGCCGATCACCTCTTTGCTGGGCGGAAGTTGGTGACAGCCAGGTCACAGGCCCAGAGCTGGTAGTAGACACAACGGAGAAGATTGCCCAGATCAGACAACGCATGGCGGCAGCTCGTGACCGTCAGAAAAGCTACGCTGATAAGCGTAGGAAACCGCTAGAATTCCAGGTCGGGGACCGGGTTCTACTTAAAGTCTCACCCTGGAAGGGTGTGGTTCGTTTTGGTAAACGGGGCAAGCTTAATCCGCGATATGTTGGACCATTCGAAATTACCGAGAGGATCGGTAAGGTCGCTTATAGATTGAATCTGCCTGAAGAGCTGAATGCGGTGCACAATGTTTTCCACGTGTCTAATCTGAAGAAGTGTCTGTCAGATGAAACACTCATAATCCCCTTTATGGAACTCACTATTGACGAACAGCTACACTTTACTGAGGAACCGATTGAGATCACGGATCGAGAAATCAAAACCCTCAAACGTAGCCAGATACCTCTCGTGCGAGTTCGTTGGAACTCGCGACGTGGCCCAGAGTTTACTTGGGAGCGGGAAGACCAGATGAAGTGCAAGTATCCCCAGTTCTTCCCAAACGAAACCCCCAGCACTGAAGCTACAACCGAATTTCGGGACGAAATTCCAAACTAACGGGGGGATGATGTGACACCCTGTTGAAACACTCTCACACGTACTAGCTTGTCAGTGGCTGCCTTAACTTTCGGGACGAAAGTTCTTAAAACTTGGGGATAATGTGACACTTCGGGTTTTCCCGAGCAACCTTCTTGTATTAGCCTTTGGTGCACTTATATTATTAAATGAAAGTTCATGAATTATCTTAACGAGTTATGTGATCCTTGTATTAAGTATGTGAATTATATATATATGTATGTGTATAATAGTGAACCGAGACCACGACTCGAGACCACCCAGTCTCGAGTGAACAGTAAACGGTTGGGGGCCGGTTGGGCCACAAACTCCCTTAGCCCACTCGGAACCCACTTAGGGTGCACCATCTTATATATATACCTAAAACCCACACACACTCTCCTCTACACTCCCTCTCACTTCATCCTCACTCCCTCTCTCTCTAGAAAACCTTAAACCCTAACAATCAAGCTCACCTCCTTCTCCCTCTCTCGGATTCAACCGGCAACAACAAGGAACCCCGGTCAAGCTCATCATCATCACTCGGACACTTCATTTCCTCACCTTCTTCCTCGACTCGGTACCTCTTCATCAACCGGTTAGTGTTAAATGTGTGTTAAGAGTTATGTGTGTTTAATGAATAAGAAACATGACTAGTTTAGAGGTCTTTTGCATGATTTTTGTATGATTTGTGAGTTTGATAATGTGTGTGAACTACTACATGATAATGTCTTGCTAAGATGTTCAAATGGCAAAAGAATGATAGTTTAAGAATGTTTATGACCATCCGGATTATGTTAAATGCAATGTAATCTTGATATCTAGGTATTTTGTTCATAGAATGCATGGTTATGTAGGATGAACATGTTTGATAATATAGAAACACTAAAATGATGAACATATGACGAATATGTGTTGAATGTGGTTGAATGTTGTTATAAAGTTTGAAATCTGGTTGTTTGATCCATTTGATTAGGGTTTTAGACAACAAAACATGTTTGTGAACCCTCATTGGTTAGTACACAAAAATCATGGAAACAAATTCTGTAGGATAGTACAATTCGGGCAGATGCATCAGAATCAGCAGGTAAACGAGTCGAGACCAACGGTTGCGACTCGAGACCATGAAGCTACAACTCGAGACCGCAACGGTTGCGACTCGAGACCACACCGTGACAACTCGAGACGGGACTCGAAACCTCTGAGGTTGCGAGTCATGCCTGCACCACTCGAGACCAACCATTACAAGCCGAGACCTCCTGGTTGCGACTCGAGACCGCATGTTCTCGAGTCGAGACCACCTTGTCTCGATTGGGCTGCTCACTTTAGCTATTGGGCCACAACGTGATTTGTTTGGGCTGCCTGTTTAACTGAACTATGTGAGTTGTTACTGTTGACTGATCCAATAGTAGAGCAGGCCCAATAAATCAACATGTAACTGTATGCATTCTATGTGTTAGATTCTAGTAGGATATACGTGATTACTTGTACCCCCAAACCTGACCGATACTGGTAACCATGTTAGGACGTGGTGACCAACAAGTTTGACCAAGTAAGCTAATCTGCCGAGCAACCCAAGGTAAGTTCACAACTTAAAGCATGCGTTCCCGGTGGATTGGGAAACGGAACTAAAACAACACTATCCCCTTGTGAGGGATACAAACTTACTTTTCTTCCCTTGTTACTGGGAACTCTTAGTTAATCACTGTTTATACGGAATGCAACGGGCAACACTAAACGAAACTCTATCACTTAAGTCCCTACTACTTAATACCGATTAGTCGCCGGGGCCAGGCGAACGGGTTATTAGTTGATAGCGCTATTTAGGTCTTACCAGCCTCACACCGTGCCCGTGTATGGGATCGGGAGTGAACTAATAGACTCTGGCAAATCCGTCAATGATGATAGAACATTGACAAACGGGGCACTTTACGGAAATGTACGGTTACATGAAATATTCGGTATTGGGAAAACAGTTTAGTCGCTTACTTATGGGGTAGCTCCCCATGGCATGTATAAACGGGTAAATTAACTGGTGAAACAAGTTTTTTGTAATTAAAAACTGGACAACTCGTGAACTCGCCAACATTTTTGTTGACACTCTACTGCATGCTTTGCAGGTACCCAATGACTCAGGAGCTTGCTACTTGGGGATGCGTAGTGGTCGTCTAACCCGTGTGTTGGGTTTTTAACAAACATGAACTAAGAACTTTGTTTCAATGCTTCCGCTACTTATCTGAACTATTATTTAAACTTAAAACTTTTGAACTCTGACTACGATATTTGCTAGCCTTGTGGTTGGTGAGTATTACTTATGTTATTATATTGCTCAGTATAATTGGTGGCTGGATCCTGGTCAGTCACGCCTCCAAGCGGTGGTGTTCCACATGTGGATTTTGGGGGTGTGACAGCTACAACGCACGAAAAAACAACCTAGTTATTATTATTAACTAGTGCTTTCAACCCGGCGCGTTGCGCCTAGGGATTAGCAGGGTTCGATTCGGTTCATTGTGAGTCGTGGTGGTATGGACACTCTTAAAATTAAAAGACATATATTGTACAAATCTATTAAATTAAATTGTTACAAATACATAACTTCTAAATAGTTACAAATACAATAACTTCTTAATTGTTACCAGCTCCATCAAATACCACCTACCTTACCTATGACCAAATCATTTAACTTCCTTGTTATGCTTTTCCAATGGTTGGCCAAGGACAACTTTTAACCACTCGCGAAGCGTCTTCAAGGCGCCAATGCATGCCCATCTAATTTTTGATGTCTTAACTATAATCAAACAATAAACTTAGAACTTCTCATATATAAAAGCGATTGTTATTACCATGATAATGGTACATAGGTGACTTAATGACTTGACACACATATCATACAACAATAATTATGATACGCTTAGTTCAGACAAAACCTTAGTGTGTGCTACATTTGGGGATACCTAATACATTATTAAATGTGTGTTATTATTATTTTTTTTTGCTTTAAAATGGTTGAGGGGTTATGAACCTAATTATTAAACGGGTTAGATAATACACAATTGGTGGGTTGGCCTTATTAAATATATATATATTTTTTTATTGCTGTAGCTTTAAAAGGGTTAAAGGGTCGTGGACGTGTTTGTTTGACAGGTTAATCCGAACACGCCCCCTTAAACTAAACAGGTCAACCCGAACATCACATGTTTATTAAACGGGCTAGGAATGACAACCCAAAATGATTACTCTCATTGTGAATCATGTCAAGAGCATTCGAAGTTGAATTATAGTTAAGGGTTATCGAGGACATGTTTTGTACCCGAGATCCTGGATTCGAGCTTTCCGAATCGAAGGCCATGTCAAACTGAGTTATAGGAAGATGTGGAGCATTGAAATGTCAAGAACATTCGAAGTTGAATTATAGGTAAGGGTTATCGAAGACATGTTTTGTACCCGAGATCCTGGATTCGAGCTTTCCGAATTCAAGGCCATGCAAACTGAGTTATAGGAAGATGTGGAGTATTGAAGTTGCCCCATTGCATGTCAATAACCTGCAAATACTCATGACTATCAACTATTTCTTAAATCAGAATAAATAAATGCAAAAGAAAAAGAAAAATAAAGAACCATTTCTCCAAATTTGTTTTTGTCTACTCCTCCATTGGGAACAAAATGAGCTGACTCAACATAAACAACATTAGTAGCTAACCCCATTGTAACAGCAACGACACAATCCCTGTTACAGATCCCCAAATGTAGCATCTACCTGCCATAATTCATTAAAATGAAAAAAAAAACATTTTTAGGGTATCATACTTCGTAGATTTAAGAACCACCACCAGCCTTTGTAGCCTATGTGCTACTTGTTGTCATAAAGGACAACCCACAGCCACGCTGTCCGTTTTGGATTAATAATTATAAGTCAAAATCTGCAAAAAAATAAAAGATCCAGAATATGTCCACACAATATAGAAAATAAATAAACCAAATAATTATAGGTTGTTTTTGGGTTCAACGATTTTAACACGTCAACACGCCAATCCAACATGATTAACAACCCTACCTTAGTTAACGATGAAACTAATTATTTTATGTTTACACTATAACTTGGTTATAAAAAAGTGCTCCCATACTTTAATTCCATCTTTTTATTGCCTAATATAAGGTTTAAACAAAAAAAGGGCAAGTTTGGCCATCATTATTGAAGAGCTCAGTGTCGCCCCAAAATGTAACTAAAATCAGATTAACGTTGAACTCGATAAATAATTATGATTGGATTGTTGCCAGGAGTTGGGACATACAAAGTTTTATATTTGTGATAAGCCAAAAGTGAATTGAGAAATTGAGAACGTTCTAATTTATAGTAGAAACCTTGGAGATCTAGCATATATGGTCTTCAACCTCCCAACTTGCTCTTTGCATTCAAGGCTATCACACGTTGATCATTTCTAGGAGCTGCCATAATAATAATAAGATCCATGAAGTTTTTTCACAAATGAGGATTAAACCCGTCTGATCATTCTTTAGTAGATAGAGAAAATACTAAAAATCTAAGTTGGAAATTTATGCAACAGACAGCGGTTAGACTTCAAATTGTGAGAAGACTTAATTTAAATACCAAAACTAAAGAAATTTAAAAACCTAACCTGAGGCATAATAATGAACCGAGAACTCTCATCACCACCCGCTACGACTCTTTAATAGAAGAAATTAAACCTCAATCAACAATCGCAGAAGCCATCCTCATCTCAACAACCACCGACACTACAATCACCATAACATTGTACAAAACACAGCCTTCGAAACCCTTCTCGTCATCTATAAATTACCAAAAGTTATAAAACCCTTATCCACCCCAGCCAGCGGCTGAGATCATCTAAAAACTTACCAAAAGTTAGAAACCCGCCGCTCTCAACCAGCGACAAAGAGATAATAATGCTTTCAATCCAACCTCCAGTTTTAAGACCGAATGTTGTTCCTCGATCATACACCTTTTATTTGTTCAAAAGGTTATAATCACATGATAGTAAAAGATAAATAATAATTAATAATAATAAGTTAATAGCAATAAGTATGTCAAAAGTGTGTACCAAATTGAATTAATGAATTCCACATAACGACCCCTTCTCAGTTGCTGCCATGCCTTGTGTTTATCAGTGAATGGCATATCCTTTCTCCTTAGTAAGAACAAACATGTTCAATCATCATCTCAACATTCAAACACAGTAGTAAGTTCGAATTAGATGAAAAACAACTTCAAAAACCAAAGTTACCTGGAGAGACAACTAAATATTCTTCACAAAATATTTCTGCTAAAATAACGGACACAGGGGAAAAATTACGCAAGGGGAAACAATCGAAGAGGAAATTTGAACAACTAAGATGGAAAATAAAGAGGCAAAATAACGCACCTGAACTCCGGCAATGACTTGCGTTGTCGCATTCCAGCGGCCAGTTCGCAAAGCAACCCTAACGCCGCCGCTTTGGGGCTTGGCCAGAGATAAAATGGAACCAATGGCCATGTAAATCGCCGTTTTGATTTGAGACGGTGGCGATTGTGGAAATCGCCATTTTGATCTAAGTGAGTGGTGGTTGTCATCTGATGCTGGAGGTATGGAGAGAGAATAACACCTTTTTTAGTTGTCATCGGTGATGAGGCCACCACCTCCAAAAGGCCCAATAAACCTTCACCACCACATTAAGCAAGGTGCCAGGCAAGATGCCTGTCATCATTCATTCTGTTTGATTGTTAATTAGATGAAAGTGTAATAATCATAGTTATGCACATTTTAGAATAGTAATAATGATTATAGTATAATAATTATTGATAAACTAAAATAGCTTTGAATGAGATATAATTTTTTTTGAGTTTGATAAATAACTTTGTATCAAACTAAAATTAAGAGTAAATTGTCATTTTAGTCCCTGAGGTTTGGTCTAAATTGTTATTTTAGTCTAAATAGTTTTTTTTTCTCCTCTGGATCCCTGACTTTTCCATTTTCTTGCCATTTTGATCACATTGCCTAACTCAGTCTAAAAATCTGATTATAACCAGGGGTATTTTTGGCATAATTGTTGTGTAGTGATAACCAGAAGTAGTTTACAACATAATTTATAAACCTTATAATAATTTAATGCCAAAAATACCCCTGATTATAACCTGGTTTTTAGACTAAGTTAGGCAATGTGATCAAAATGGCAAGAAAAAGGAAAAATCAGGGACCCAGAGGAGAAAAAAAAACTATTTGGACTAAAATGACAATTTGGACAAAAACTCAGCAACTAAAATGACAATCTCTAAAATTAACTTTGAAAAGGCTCATGATTCTTTGTGTTGGGAATATTTGTTTTATATTATGGAGTATAAGGGCCAGGGGCGGACCTAGGTTGTCCTCTGGGTGGGCGGGCGCACCCCATGGATTTTTTTCGGTTACTGTACATGCATCATGCATTCTTTATGAAATTTTGACATCGCATCCCATGAAATATTAACACCGCACCCCATGAATGAAGAAGAAAGAGTAGAACAAAGAATTTTTTTTTCCGGTGGGGTGTTGAGGAAAGAATGGTAACATTAGAGCTCTGCAAATTGAAAAAGAAAAAAAATTTGAAAGTGAAAACAGAGAAAGATGATCTTTAAATTCAATTTAATTAACGCCTTCCGCATCCTAAAACGTAATGTGAAAATTGAAGTAATTGTAGTAGTTCGAAAAATGTAGTAAATTTCTCATATATTGTATTTAATTTAAACAATTTAAAAGCACAAGAAAATGATTTATTAATTTACTTTTTGTGTTATTATTCAGTAATTTCACTACATAACATTAGCAATGTGAATTATATCATTGATGTTTCATTTTACCTTTTATTTTACTTTTTTTACTAATTTGTTTTTAATATATATAGTTTACACTACTTTCATGTCTTCTTTAAAGTTATATATATATATATATATATATATATATATATATATATATATATATATATATATATATATATATATAAATTTCAAATGATTTATTACTATGTATAAAAGCTAAGGATTTTGTAACGACATTATAATAGAGATAATATAATAGCTATATTTCAAAAAAAATGTAATCCGTAAAAATATTATATTTTCTGTTATACATTTGAACGGCGATTGATGTACTTTAATAGTAAAATCAAATAACATACGGAGACAATTAAATCCGTTAAATACAAATAAATAAAGTATCGAAAGAAATCAAGAAAAAAATGAATTACTAAAAGATTTTGATTGGTATTTTTTTCTATTATGACCCTCCAATAAAAAAATTAGTTCCACCACTTGACCGTCTTCCTAGAACTTTTAAATTGATCCCTAAGAAAGATTACATTATTGATTTACAAAAACATTTAAAAAAATAATATAAACAATAGTTAATTAACTTAAATTTTATGAATTACCAATTAGCCATTACTCCAATTCATGACCCAACCAATCCGACCCGACATGCTACAAAATGAAAATAATTTTTATATAGTTAGGGGCCTAAAATCCTTAAAAAATTCCGCACCCCTAGAAAAAGATTTCTGGGTCCGCCACTGATAAGGGCTTTAATGATCGATGGATTGGTTGGATTTCTTCTTGCTTGTCGTATACAAAGGGGTTCTATTATGGTGATGGTAGGAGTTTGATTTGAACCGTGGGCTAAGATAGAGAGATCCCTTATTGCCCTTATTCATTTTGGTGATAGAAGGTCTTTATGTTGCTTTTCAAGATATTATTCGTGACGGGATATTTAAAGATGCGAAGTTGGGTAGGGAGAATGTTTCTTTATCCCATCTTTTTATGCAGATGATGCATATTTTTTGGGGGATTGGTCTGAGGAGAACATTCTATGTTTAGTTCTTATGCTAAATTGTTTTTATCTTGCTTCAGGCTTGAAGCTAAACCTACATAAGTCTAACCTATATGGTGTTGGAGTGGCGTATGAGGAAGTGATTAGTTTTGCTGCTCTCACTTGTTGTAAATCGGGTAATCTTCCTTCTGTTTATTTGATCTTCCAATTGGATCTAACCATGGCCAATGCAAAGCATTTAGCTTGCATTTGGCTTATGTGAATTTAGTATTTGCGGGGAAATGCATTGGATGAGTTTGCATTTGAGTGAAATGCACTTGGGAAAGAAGGGTGCATTTGGTGATATCGTGCGACCCAAGATAAGTTTCAAATTTATTTTTTCCCTTTTCTTGCTTTATTTTATTTTTATGTGCAAAAATAAGTGGTACACTATAAACTTCATTGACTTATACACTATTATTAATTTTCATTTCAAATGTAGTAATTGCGTAAAATAATAAAAAAATGTAATGTTTTTATATAAAGACACAAATTTATTAATGCTACTTTTAATTTAAAAATAATACAAAAGTTTCATATACATATATTTTAAAGTTCATGTTTAGTTTTTGAAATTTTCGTTACAAATAATGCGAAAATAAACCAAATGTATTAATGATAAACATAACTTTATTACCAAAACTAAATGTAATAGTAGTTATGGTATGGAAATATAAGTATTAGTGAGAATGTTTGTAGAGTTAGAAAGAAAATGTGTATTTTTTGTGTATTTGTGGAAATCCGATGTGGCAGTTGATCCACATTTGTTTATATATACTAGCTAACATTATACATTATTTATAAAAGTTACAATTGAATAAACTAAATAATATAACCCAACTTAGTGATATCTTATGTTAATAATCAAAATTACCTTAAACTAAGGCTTAATCAACCGATACTAACATGTCACACTTAATTTTGAGGCATAAAAATTATACCAAATCATATTTGGAATTTTGGATTTTGAAATTTTTAAATAGGATTACATCAAAGCACAAAGATTAGGACTCACCAGTCCATTGCATTTTCACTTATTAACATTAACAATGGGAATAAAGCCCAAATCTATAGATGCCCATAGAGATGGGTATAATACCGGTTTCAAGCCTGACCTGATAGACCCGACCAGGAACCGGTTCTAGTTCCTACCCGCTGTGTAGAAGAACCGATTCCGGATTCAAAAAACCCGTAGGTTCTTACCCGGTTTCACATTTTATAAAAAAAAAAATAGGGTCGTACCCGGTTCCTACCCGGAACCGGTTCCTCCGTAAACACAAAGAACCGGCAACATTAAAATAAAACCGATTACATTAACATAACATTAACATAAAACCAAACATCATACCTATACATCATAACTAAACATAAGATTAACATAAAACACACTCAAACCAACATCACATAAACACACTAAACCTTCGAAGAACCGGTTCCGTATGATTCACCGCCTTCACTTTTCTTCGCCGTAGCCTTTGTCACCGGACAATGACGGTCGGTGTGTTTTTAAAGCGTCGAGTTCGCCGTAGCCTTCATGAACTTCCCACAACCTTTGCAACGTGCCATTTCATGGCTATCGGACATCAGGCACATATTAAAGTGCTTCCAAACTTGGGGGTTTCTTTTGGTTTCCAAAATCATGACCACTTCATCGTTGCATGCCATAACCGATTTTAGGTGTAACTCTTGAAGGTTGAAACGGATTTGAGTGGGACTAAGTTTTGGTTGAAGGTGATATGCTTATAAATACTTGAAACCGATTTTAAAGTTTTTATGGCAATTAATCGATTCCAATGGATATAAAGCCGTTAGGAATCGATTCCGTCAGCTTTTTTGCAGCTTTTTTTGGAAGATACCCGGAGGAACCGGTTCCTTTTGGCTTTGAGAGTCTTTTGTAGACCTTATTACCATGTGATACCTTTTGAAAATTTTGTTGCCCATATCCTCTTGAAGAATTATTAACTGGTGAAGCATCTGTTACCTGAACCTCTCTGGAAATAGAGGTTGCACTCAGCTGTTTGAACAGGGATGAAGGTCCATTTTGGCTTTCCTTTTGTAGTACTAACCTGTGGACTCTCAAGTGTTTTTGATTTATACTCTTTTCTTTTGACTTCAAAAGTTTTGACATAAACACACTTTTGAGTTTTGTGATTTTTCTTCCCTTTTTCAACCCTTTCATCAACAGATGTTGTAGCATTTGCTGGATGGTCTTTTAAGGGAAGGATTTCAATTAATCCAGAATCATTTACAGCAATGTTCTAAGAAACATGGTCATTTTTGCAAATGCTTATGCCATATTTCACATTACTTTTGATCTGGTTTTCTGACATCAACTCATAACTTTTGCAGGATTCTACCCGTTTTTCACAAGTGATTTGGGTAGACTCAAATTCCTTTTTACAACTCTGGTATTTTTCTACCATTGTTTGGATTTGATCCTTGGTTATGTTTGATTCATGCTTGAGACTGCTGATTTTCTTTTCTTTTTTCTAAATAGTTTTGATTTTAACTTTTAAAGGTTTTTCAAACTGTTCTTCAACATATAAGATCTTGTTCCTAATATTTTTATTGACCTCCTTGATGTTAGCAAAAGCACTAATGCATTTAACTGAACATAAGTCTTTGATGACTTGAGGTGATACCTTAGCAGCAGCCAACATGGAACCATCACATTCTCCATCACAAACACTGGAATCCCATGTAACAATGAATGTACATGGCCAATCCGACGTTGCCAGATATTATTCTCAGATCTGACAACCATCGGTGGTTTATATAGGGTACCAGTGTTATGTGGATCTTGTGTGTTTTGAGACATTTTGGTTATTTTACAAAGTTTCGTTTAAACTACTTTGAATGTGATTAAACTTTTAACTCTGTTTTTCAACTCCCTACGAGCAAACGATATCAGTGAAATGAGCTTATCTTTTATATCAAATTTATTGTTAAATCAGATTTGATTGGCCAATGCTCTGATACCAATTGTTAGGATCTGAGTTTGAATTGTTTGTGAAAGTTTAAGATGAACAATGGAAGAAGATAAAAAATATGGAAATATTGCAGCTGAATGAAGATAAACTTTAATTCACAAACAATGAGAGATTTGCTTTCATCATGAATACTTTGAACTGAATGATTGAATATTACAATGATTCACATATGTATGAATACAAACTCCCCCTCATCCTGAGATCACTCAATTTTCTCGTACAAAATGTCAAGGTGATAAAGTGATCCAATAGAACAGTACATGTGTGACAACTCGAATTTCCACGACTTCTATCTTCGCATTTATTACACGTAATTGTTTGGATTGTTTGTTTACACGACTAATTGTTTCGCAACGGAACACGTTTGTAATATATTAAATCGTGTAATGAATGATATGCTTTATTTGTGTACAACATACGTGCCTTTATGGATATATAGTTGTATATTGCCAGTGTACGTTGTGTGAGTTTATAATTATTAGTAAACATGAACTCTAGCCGAAAACACTGATGATGGCCAACGAAAACAACATTTGGGCTTCGGCCCAGTAGCAATCTGATAAAGGTTTGGTTTTAAACCACGCTCAAAAATTATAATTAGTAGAAACCCTAACTACTCCACACCTTCTCTCTCGTTTCCTTTGAACCTAGCGGCTGCCTTCACCTCGATCGAAATCGGATCCCCTTCACATCGATCATTCCGTGTTTGGTTAGTGATTTAATTGCTTACGTATGATTGCAAATTCTGAATGTATATGGTTATGTTATTGGTTGTGCTCTTGAAGGAATTGCATGATCATTCTGCCATGCGAAACTTATTATTATTTTACAGTGATTTTTGTAGAAATTGAATTGTTACTATTGTTGTAAACCATTGGTTGAAAATGTCGGTTAAGGCAAGGGGGTTCAATTGAATGGCCTTTGGTGCACGTGCTTTTGGTAGGAAATTAATAGTCATATAGATATATGTGGTATATGTGTGTGTATGTAATGGAGATGATGGTCCAATGAGCTTTTAATCTTTAATCATGCACCACATGCCATTGACTGTGAATGAATATTAACGAATGGATGAATGCTGAATATGGAGTTGTCGGCTAACCTTTTCAAATCGGTCCAATGGTTATTTTTGTTTGGGCGGCTATGTTGGTTTCAATTATGTGCATAGACAAGTTTAATATTATATATATGGATTTAAGGTGCAATGGCCCACATAATTAAATCGGTAATATAAAACTAATATGATTGGTAAGTGTGGACGGTTCTTGGTGGTTTACCGATTGGATGTTTTGGGCGGCTGAACACATGTGGCCGAAACTTAACTTGGTTGCCAGAATATTGTGTTTTGTGTTTGTTACTTTGCTGCTCGAAAGATAAACTTGAACCGAAGGATGGCTTTGACGAAAGTTAACACGTGAATCGAAAGATAGATATGGTCGATAGATGACTTAGAGTTCGAAACATAATACTTGTTAAAATTGTTTGTTGAAAGATCATATATGAGTCGAAAGATAGTTGTGTTTCATATATGAGTCGAAGGATAGTTGTGTAACTGTTTGTTGAAAGATCTGTAATGTGTCGAAAGATAATAGGGTTTATGCTTTGAATAATGAAACATATGTTTGATTTATTTGGCATGCCATGCTTGGGAAGGAATGTTAATAATTGTATTCGTGCACACTAACTGATGATTCAATGTTAAATAATATGTGTTGTGCCGATATGCAAACTAACTGTTATGTGAACATTAAATTGCATGCGTATCATTGCGAACATGAACTGATTTGTTATACGTGCATACTATAGGACGTGATTAATTACCTGTGAGTGCATAACCTAGCATACCGAGCAAACCAAGGTGAGTTCACACTCTTACCAAGGCATGGGGTTCCCGGGGTGTTGGGAATGGGATAATGGGATTGAAAGGTTGATTAGATACTCTATTGACACTGTGACTAGACTACCACATCACTATCCTCGGTTGTGAAGGATACCTATAGTTACGAGTAGTCTAGTGGTTAAGTAACGTGGAACACCACCACAGGAAACGTGGAACACCACCACAGGAAACGTGGAACACCACCACAGGAAACGTGGAACACCACCACAGGAAACGTGGAACACCACCACAGGAAACGTGGAACACCACCACAGGAAACGTGGAACACCACCACAGGAAACGTGGAACACCACCACAGGAAACGTGGAACACCACCACCAATAGAACATACAACGGCCCAGTAGAGCCACCTATTACAAACGAACTTACTATTACGCATTTCCTTTATGTGAACTCGCTCAACTAGTTTGTTGATCATTCTATTTCATGCCTTGCAGATCGCTAGGTACTTGGAGCTTGCACTGGAGAAGCGGGTCGTTGTGGACAAGGATCGTGGCTTTTCCATTAAACTATTATGACGCTTAAAACTGTAAATTACTACTGGTTTATTTGCTATGCTTCCGCTACACTATGAAACGATTGAATGTTTGAACACCTTTTGTATTGAATGGATGGTTTTCATTTACTTTACTTAATATTAAATGCATGTTCAATATGATTGGTGGCTTGATCCTGGTCAGTCACGCTCCCAAGCGGTGATACTCCGCAGGTGGATTTTGGGGGGTGTGACAGATTGGTATCAGAGCCATTGGTTATAGAGAACTTGGTTTTAATATGGGAAAACGTTTTTATTAAAACCAGACTATAACCAGAACAGTGCTCTCAACGATCCACAACGACGCTTCGCTCCAAGTGCAAGACTCGACATTCTAGGTAATAAGGTTTAAGTTTATTGCCTACATGCTAGAATTGCATAGAACTTTGCTCGTAGTATGCTTACGTTACTTGCTCACAACTTGTTATTGCCTGAGAATACTTATGTGCTTACACTCTTCTGTCATCGCACTATTCGCGAACCTTTCTCACTTATGTTGCCTTTGATGTGAAGATCAATGGCCGCACGAATTAACATGACACAAGCCCAGCTAGAGGCTCTCGTTGCTGCGGCGGTTGCAGCCGCACAAGCAGGTAGTATACCCTGCAGTATAGACACTAGGATCTTTAGATCCTACAATAATTCTTGTACTTAACTTTGCCCTATTCGTACACAATAGGTCAACCCGCTCAGCAACAACCTGGGTGCACTTTCAAGAATTTCATGGACCGTCGTCCTAGCTCGTTCAGTGGCACGGAAGGAGCAGTTGGACTCCTCCACTGGTTTGAAAAGCTCGAGTCGGTTTTCGAAATGTGTGAATGCCCTGAGGCTCGCAGGGTGAAGTTCGCCACTGGCACACTTGAAGGGATTGCGCTCACCTGGTGGAATGCGCAAGTACAGATCTTAGGGTTGGCAGCTGCTAACGCCACACCCTGGAATGAATTCAAAGAACTGATTAAGAGGGAATATTGCACAAGAGAAGACATCCACAAGTTGGAGGATGAGTTGTACAATTTGAAGATGGTGGGTTCAGAAATTGAAGCTTACACCAAGAGGTCGAATGAGTTGGCTGTGTTGTGCCCAACTATGGTAGACCCTCCATACAAGCGCATCGAGTTGTATCTCAAGGGTTTGGCGCCAGAGATTCAGAGCCACGTGACGTCGGCTAACCTCAACAACATCCAGGAAATTCAGCGCCTTGCACACCGCATCACAGATCAGGCAGTAGACCAGGGCAAACTGCCAAAGCGTATCAGTGCTACCACTACCGCTACTGCTTCTACTACACTTGCTACTCCCAGTGAAAGTAAAAGAAAATGGGAGGGGGATTCTAGCAAGGGGTCAGCTTCAGTGCAGGCGCAGTCTCAGCAGCGAAAGACGGACAGCTACCAGAGTCCAAGTCAGCACTCCTCTAGCAGCCATAAACAGGGAGGGTATCGAGGAAATCTCCCAAAGTGCAACACCTGCAACAAACATCACAGTGGCCAGTGTAATAAGGTTCGTTGTCAAAGATGCCTCAAAATGGGTCACGAGGCTAAAGATTGTAGAAGCGCTCGTCCAGCAAATCAGAACCAGCAACTCCCACCGCCAGCTCCACAGAACCAGCAGCAGCAGCCACAGCGTGGAAATCGGGGATGTTTCCAGTGTGGGGCGGAAGATCATTACAAACGCGATTGTCCTCAGTTGAACCAGAATCAGAACCACAACAATAATCAGGGCAACGGGAACAACGACAACAACGGGGGAAACAACAATAACAATGGCAACGAGGCAAGAGGTCGAGTTTTCATGTTAGGAGGAGGAGACGCAATGAACGCTAATTGAACTTATGGCTTCTTTTTGGGTTTTTCATATATTATGTTTCCGCTACTCGAACAAAGTTTGGTTTGAACATCACATGTATTGGGTTTTATTAATTTAACTACTATATTTTATGTTTGATGTGATGGATGGTTTGATATTATTGAACGCCCCTGCCGTATTTATGGACTTTATGAACAGGGTGTGCAACCCTACTTTTGCGACTTCTGGCTACGTGAAGTCCACTCCTTAGGCCATGTGGTGAACTGGGATGGGATTCAAGTTGATCCATCCAAGGTAGATTCGATCAGAAACTGGCCTGCATCGCGCACGCCGACGGAGATACGCCAATTTTTGGGTTTGGCGGGGTGTTACAGACGATTCATTAAAGACTTATCGAAGATCGCGCAGCCACTTACTATGTTAACACAGAAAGGTGTCGTTTACAGATGGGGTAATACGCAGGAGACTGCTTTCCAGTACCTAAAGTATAGGCTTTGCAGCGCACCTATTCTCTCATTGCCAGGGGGCACGGATGACTTCGTGGTATATTGTGACGCGTCAATACAGAGTCTGGGTTGTGTATTGATGCAGCGAGATAAAGTTATTGCCTACGCCTCTCGTCAACTAAAGATTCAGGAGCGGAATTATACGACGCACGATTTAGAGCTGGGAGCTGTTGTTTTCGCGCTTAAGATATGGCGACACTACCTGTACGGTACCAGGTGCACGATTTACACCGATCACAGGAGTCTCGAGCATATCCTTAAGCAAAAGGATTTGAACATGCATCAACGACGATGGATCGAACTGCTTCACGATTACGAATGCGCCATCCAGTATCATCCAGGCAAGGTCAATGTTGTGACTGACGCCTCAGTCGAAAGGACACCCTACCTAAGCGCGTGCGGGCGCTACAGCTTACCATCCAGTCCAGTCTCCCTACACAGACACGAAATGCTCAGATAGAAGCATTGAAGCCCGAAAACGTCAAGGCTGAAGCCTTACGCGGCTCACGACAACAAATGGAACAGAAGGAAGACGACGCCTACTATGCAACGGGCCAGATTTGGGTCCCTCTCTATGGCGATCTACGCGAACTTGTGATGGATGAAGCACACAAGTCTCGCTACTCGGTACATACAGGGTCGGATAAAATGTACCACGACATTAGGACTACATGTGGGTGGCCTAGCATGAAGGCCCACATTACGAGTGTTTGACCTGTGCGAGGGTCAAGGTCGAATATCAGAAGCCCGCTGGTCTACTTCAGCGGCCTACGATACCACAGTGGAAATGGGAAGAAATTTCCATGGACTTTGTTACAGGCTTACCTAGATCTCAGCTGGGGGGAAACGATACAATATGGGTCATAGTTGATCGACTCACCAAGTCTGCACACTTCCTGCCGATTAAGGAAACGGATAAGTCCTCCACTCTCGCAGATATCTACCTCAAGGAAGTTGTTTCGAGGCACGGGGTGCCCATTTCCATTATTTCGGATCGGGATGCACGATTCACGTCAGAACTACGGCATGCGATGCACAAAGCGTTTGGTTCTCGTTTAGACATGAGCACAACATATCACCCTCAGACGGATGGGCAGTCTGAGCGCACAATTCAAACCCTAGGAGGCATGCCTCGAGCATGTGATATCGATTTCGGCAACGGCTGGGAAAAGCACCTCCCTTTAATGGGATTTCCATATAATAACAGTTACCACACCAGCATTCAAGCCGCTCTATTCGAGGCATTGTACGGACGTAAATGCCGGTCACCTCTCTGTTGGGTAGAGGTGGGGGATAGTCGAATTACGGGTCCAGAGATTGTAGTGGACGCTATAGAAAAGATTGCACAGATACGACAACGCATGACGGCAGCACGCGACCGTCAGAAAGCCTACGCGGGCAAGCGTAGCGAGCCTTGGAATTTCAGGTCGGGGACCGGGTTTTATTAAAAGTCTCACCTTGGAAGGGTGTGATTCGAATTGGTAAACGAGGCAAACTAAATCCACGGTATGTGGACCGTTCAAAATCACTGAAAGGATAGGCCCAGTAGCCTACAGACTGAACCTACCAGCTGAACTCGGTGCAGTTCACAACATATTCCACGTGTCGAATCTGAAAAAGTGTCTGTCAGATAAGACCCTCACAGTTCCTTTTGAGGAACTCACTATCAACGAACGGTTGCAGTTCGTCGAGGAACCAGTTGAAATCACGGACCGGGATGTAAGGTCCTCAGACACAAGAGAATCCCTCTTGTTCGAGTTCGTTGGAGCTCCCGATGTGGCCCAGAGTACACCTGGGAACACAAGGATCAGATGACAGAAAAGTATCCCCAGTTATTCGAGAACCGTGCAACCGCTACTGAGGCTGAAGCTACTACTACAGAATTTCGGGACGAAATTCCAAATCAACGGGGGGATGATGTGACACCCCAGGAAAACCGATGAACGATACAACTTACCTAGCTTCCTCAGTGAGTGCGTACCAAATTTCGGGACGAAATTTCTTCTAAGTTGGGGATAATGTGACAACTCGAATTTCCACGACTTCTATCTTCGCATTTATTACACGTAATTGTTTGGATTGTTTGTTTACACGACTAATTGTTTCGCAACGGAACACGTTTGTAATATATTAAATCGTGTAATGAATGATATGCTTTATTTGTGTACAACATACGTGCCTTTATGGATATATAGTTGTATATTGCCAGTGTACGTTGTGTGAGTTTATAATTATTAGTAAACATGAACTCTAGCCGAAAACACTGATGATGGCCAACGAAAACAACATTTGGGCTTCGGCCCAGTAGCAATCTGATAAAGGTTTGGTTTTAAACCACGCTCAAAAATTATAATTAGTAGAAACCCTAACTACTCCACACCTTCTCTCTCGTTTCCTTTGAACCTAGCGGCTGCCTTCACCTCGATCGAAATCGGATCCCCTTCACATCGATCATTCCGTGTTTGGTTAGTGATTTAATTGCTTACGTATGATTGCAAATTCTGAATGTATATGGTTATGTTATTGGTTGTGCTCTTGAAGGAATTGCATGATCATTCTGCCATGCGAAACTTATTATTATTTTACAGTGATTTTTGTAGAAATTGAATTGTTACTATTGTTGTAAACCATTGGTTGAAAATGTCGGTTAAGGCAAGGGGGTTCAATTGAATGGCCTTTGGTGCACGTGCTTTTGGTAGGAAATTAATAGTCATATAGATATATGTGGTATATGTGTGTGTATGTAATGGAGATGATGGTCCAATGAGCTTTTAATCTTTAATCATGCACCACATGCCATTGACTGTGAATGAATATTAACGAATGGATGAATGCTGAATATGGAGTTGTCGGCTAACCTTTTCAAATCGGTCCAATGGTTATTTTTGTTTGGGCGGCTATGTTGGTTTCAATTATGTGCATAGACAAGTTTAATATTATATATATGGATTTAAGGTGCAATGGCCCACATAATTAAATCGGTAATATAAAACTAATATGATTGGTAAGTGTGGACGGTTCTTGGTGGTTTACCGATTGGATGTTTTGGGCGGCTGAACACATGTGGCCGAAACTTAACTTGGTTGCCAGAATATTGTGTTTTGTGTTTGTTACTTTGCTGCTCGAAAGATAAACTTGAACCGAAGGATGGCTTTGACGAAAGTTAACACGTGAATCGAAAGATAGATATGGTCGATAGATGACTTAGAGTTCGAAACATAATACTTGTTAAAATTGTTTGTTGAAAGATCATATATGAGTCGAAAGATAGTTGTGTTTCATATATGAGTCGAAGGATAGTTGTGTAACTGTTTGTTGAAAGATCTGTAATGTGTCGAAAGATAATAGGGTTTATGCTTTGAATAATGAAACATATGTTTGATTTATTTGGCATGCCATGCTTGGGAAGGAATGTTAATAATTGTATTCGTGCACACTAACTGATGATTCAATGTTAAATAATATGTGTTGTGCCGATATGCAAACTAACTGTTATGTGAACATTAAATTGCATGCGTATCATTGCGAACATGAACTGATTTGTTATACGTGCATACTATAGGACGTGATTAATTACCTGTGAGTGCATAACCTAGCATACCGAGCAAACCAAGGTGAGTTCACACTCTTACCAAGGCATGGGGTTCCCGGGGTGTTGGGAATGGGATAATGGGATTGAAAGGTTGATTAGATACTCTATTGACACTGTGACTAGACTACCACATCACTATCCTCGGTTGTGAAGGATACCTATAGTTACGAGTAGTCTAGTGGTTAAGTAACGTGGAACACCACCACAGGAAACGTGGAACACCACCACAGGAAACGTGGAACACCACCACAGGAAACGTGGAACACCACCACAGGAAACGTGGAACACCACCACAGGAAACGTGGAACACCACCACAGGAAACGTGGAACACCACCACAGGAAACGTGGAACACCACCACAGGAAACGTGGAACACCACCACCAATAGAACATACAACGGCCCAGTAGAGCCACCTATTACAAACGAACTTACTATTACGCATTTCCTTTATGTGAACTCGCTCAACTAGTTTGTTGATCATTCTATTTCATGCCTTGCAGATCGCTAGGTACTTGGAGCTTGCACTGGAGAAGCGGGTCGTTGTGGACAAGGATCGTGGCTTTTCCATTAAACTATTATGACGCTTAAAACTGTAAATTACTACTGGTTTATTTGCTATGCTTCCGCTACACTATGAAACGATTGAATGTTTGAACACCTTTTGTATTGAATGGATGGTTTTCATTTACTTTACTTAATATTAAATGCATGTTCAATATGATTGGTGGCTTGATCCTGGTCAGTCACGCTCCCAAGCGGTGATACTCCGCAGGTGGATTTTGGGGGGTGTGACAACATGCACTGTTCTATTTATTGTACAATGCACACCTCTGAGGAATCTAGGCTGACGTCACCTAGACAGTGACATCTAACAACTCTAATAACCTCTAACATCTGCTATGACTAATACACTGTTACATTCAAAACACTGATATACATCATCTGTTGATTCAACATCTGATGAGCCCTATCCACTGTTGAGCCTTAGCAGACCTTCTTCATCAGAGTTTGTCTTCTTCAATCAAAGGGTGATTAGACCATTGCTTTCAGCAGACTTTAGTCTTCATCAGTGGTTCACTTTGGCAGACTTTGTGAATCAGCAGACTTTGTTCTTCAACAGACTTTAGCTATAGCAGACCTTTGGTTGCAGTAGTTGTTTGATGCCTTTGCCATTGGGAGGAGATTAACTTCAAACACTGTTATTATGGATCAGTTGATTATAGACTATTTTGGCTTTCAATCATCTGTTCTTTTGGTGGGATCCACATGAGCCAACAAGAAACAAGCCGTAAACTTAGGTCTGTACGAGCAATAAAGTGATGAATGAATTGCTAGTGATGAAGTGTGTTAGAAACTAGCGCTATAGAGTGAAAGCGACACTTGTAACACCCCGTGTTTTCGAATGTCAAAGTCAAAGTCCAAGTCCAAGTCAACTTTCACTTTCTTTGACTGTAGATAGTCGATTTTGTGTTTTAGTTGTATTATGTGGAGTAAGCGTTGTAACCAGCAAGAACCGAAGTAATCGAATGTGTTTTAACGCGAACCGATCTACGACTGTGAATGATAGGAAGTAACAATGCGATAAAGTTAACCTAATCAGCAACCAAACCGATCTAACAATCAATCGAACTCGAGACTCGAATTACGCGAATTGTGGTATTATTATACGTGTGTGTGTGCCTTATGTGTTACTTGTGCGTGCTTACTTTATGTTTGGTGTGGTATTCAAGCAAATCAATCGAAAATCGAATCGAAACTCGAAAAGCAATCGAACTCAATCGAAACCGACATCGAAACGTGACTTATAGAAGATTGTATGATAGATATAGTGGTTGGGATTAAAAGTAATTTGACTAGGAACTCTATCGTAATCGTATCATCGTACACCGAAATCGAGACGTTGAAAATCGTCGCAAAATACTCGAAGTGCGTGGCGGATCGAACAGGAAGCATCCTGATCGAACAGGTCAGCCGATCGACTAGCATCTTGCCAGCCGATCGAGCAACCCACTCGATCGGAGCTCCCAGCCGATCGGCTGCCACTTTCCTCTTTTGGAAGCCTATAAATAGGGCTGTCATTGTCATAGTTTCCATTTTTGGAAAGCTCTGACCAAACCAGCTATCTTCTTCACCTTTTCTCAGATTTCTCTCAATCCCGGTAAGTTTTGACTCTAATTCTTGTACGTTTTTGATCATTACTTGATTCTACACCTTTCTATCTTTCAAAACTTGAATTCTAACCGTGAAATCACCAAGATCTAAGTGTTCTTGGGTGATGTCATCATGGTGTTCTTGAAGAACTTCAAACTTTGGCATCATTCAACCATGAATAGCTTAGATCTAACCGATTTCCACATAAACACGTTAAGATCCATCATAGATCTAAACATTTTCATGATGTGAAGGATTGAAAGAAGGATTTCCAACTTTCTTTCAACTCTTTTACACTCAATGCTTTCAAACCAATAGAAACGGAGCTTGCACCGGCTAACTAATCATTCAAATAGTTAAAAGGTTCAAGACTCAGATTCTATAAACAAGGTTCACCGATTTCGGGTTAAACTCTAAAACCGACATTCCGAACCGTTCACCGGCCGGACTTGGGCGATTCCTGTCCGAGCCAACCGGCCGATCGAACAGGACTGTCCAATCGGATATACCAGCCGATCGAACAGGCCGTCCGATCGAACCTGCCGTTCGTTCGATCGACCAGCCCATTCGATCCATCCATACTTGTTTACTTTTCCGCGTTACTTATCATTATGCTATCGAAGTATTCAGGCTAACCTTACTCTCAGCGCTCCCTTCAATCCACAATCAATCACTGTGAGTATACTCGATCCCTTTTTGCTTTTAGCACTTTTGGGTGTTACATACGTTACCTATCAAATCACAATCAAACACAAACTATTTGAACGCTGACCATTTACATGTGCTACTTGACTAAATGAATGTTGTTTATTATGTTTACACGTGGAGTGCTATCTACCTGCCTTAGCAACGTAGTACTATAGTTTGGACTCAGCACCCGTTCACACGGGGGTTGTTAAGGACAATTACTTGCATGGATTACAGTGGTAATCATGTATTGCGAACCATCTCGGACGGTCAACCCACAGTCGTTGGTATCGATGGTCCCATGTCGATAATTAACATGCATCGTTTTCCTCTGTGTACGTGCCTGGTTATGCGTAAACTATTCGAACTCTATATGCTATTATTAAACTTGTGTGCTCACCTTTACATTTTATGTATTGACTTTATTTTAACGTATGTGACAGGTGTTTAAGGTGTTAGCTTGCTAGGGAATCGAGGCAATAATAAAGCTTTAGAGCCCAACAAATAGTTGTTGGTCGTGGTCTACCTAGGGGTCTCTAGAAGCAAATAAATAATTGCCATGGAGCCGTTGGAGTTGTCCGATCCGGGGTCTATGGCATTAGCTGTCTATAGATCTTGTCCGGATAAGTCTTAAAGACTTCAAGCAATACTTTTATTCAATTGGTTTGTAATAATTAAATCTGAGTTGTCTGAACGGAATTTATTTGCCTAGTTGCTTCTATGATAACTTGTTTATTTATTTGGGATACGGTATGGGACGTATCATTAAACTGAATTTGTAATAATAGTTGTTGTGGAAACTTCTGGACAATCTGTTTCGCTCAGTGCCACGCCCTGATGATTCCGCCATCGGTTGGGGTGTGACAACACTAATAAGAGCTCTAGATAGATTCCAACCTTTTATGTGATGATGAATGTAATTTGCTAAATTTAAGAAGGTAGGGGCAATGCGTATAATTATGTTTATTTTGCTAGAAACTAGCATTATACAATGAGGACGACACTAATAAGAACTCCGGGTCGGGTTCTTAGAGTTAGAAGGTCGTCATCAAGACTGGCTCGTGATCAGGTTGATGGGGCGAGAAGAAAAGATAGTTAATTATAAGTGGAAGTGAACAAGGTTTCGGGGATGAAACCTCCTATAAGGACGGTCGATTTGTAACACCCCAAAAACTTGAATTTTAATTTACTAGTATGTTTCTTTGTGTATTGGCATAAAATAAAATAACCAAGCTAATTAACTTAGTTAAATAGTAAGTCATGTAAATAGGGAATGGAACTTAGTGCCATTCTGACAAAATAATAAACAAAAAGGACTAAAAGTGAGAAATTGAGTTTAAGTTTCATATAAACCAGAAAGTTCAGTATGTGTGTGTGTTGGAGGTGTGTCGACACTCACAAGAACGAGAAGGAGGAAGCTTCAAGTCAGCCCTTTTGTTTAAATTGAAGGAGGATTCAAGCTAAAATTCGTGCATGAACTTGAATTCTTGATTATCTAGCCCTAATAATCACTTGGTAAGTTGTAGATTCTTATTTGATGATCTTTTATGAATAGGTTATGATTAAATCTGTAAATTGGTATGAAACTAAGCATGATTGTGTACTAGAAGCATCAAATAGAACTTATTTTGTGTATAATTTCAAGTAAATTGATGTTGAGATGAAAACCCACTAGTTGGGTGATGAAGATGACATGGGTGTTAAGTCTTGTTCAAATCATGATGTAGTGTAAGGTATTATATGAATTTGGTTACACGGATTGAGTATATTATAGAGTATGGATGATATTTGATTATAGTTGATGAAAGAAAGCAATTAGTAGAAGAATGTGCATATGATACTTGTACATTATGCTTAGATGGTAGTACGCACACCAAGTGTTCGATGAAATGCATAAGTGAGATCATTAGATGAGATTGGATGTAAACAACGAATGAATATGTATAGAATGCGAACACGATGTAATTAATAATAAAATTATCATGAGAAATATGTTCTTGATGAAATCCATGTGTGAATATAGTAATGTGTCATTTGGGTAGAAGTATATTTTAGGATTTGTGTTATATTCTTGAGTGATGTAATGCACACACGTGGATTGTTTGATCTTCTTAACTGCAATTAAAGAAATGGATATGGAGCATATAAGAATCCTAGAAAAAGAATAAATTCGAATGATGTAGGTGTAAGTCACGAAGTTATGAGAATTACTAGTATGGACGTAATTGAAAACGTTTGGTGTGAGCATATAGTTAGGTGAATGATGTGGTTGTATGTGTATTGTATCATGAGTATGAAATATATATAGTGTCACTAGTATAGTCTACTATGATGACACGGAAGTATGAGATTAAGTCGAAAGTTCACACGATAGACCGTTGACTTCTGAAAGTCAACCTTGCATAAGTAGTATGGCTAGACTCTTTGTCAAATTGTAATGTTATACAAAGCATATGATATGTGTTATATTAATACGCATTATATGTGAGGATATGATGAATTATATGAGTTTGAAAGGATGTGATTGCGGGTACATGCCTTATGCTTGTTAGAGTTGACTAATGGAATGTGAGATATGAACTTGATATAATCGTTAATATGTGCAATCACGTATGCTAACAAGAACTGTGGATGCGATGACATGAAAATATAGGGATCATGTCAAGGAGGATGGAAGCATGGAAGGCTAACGGGTCAAAAGGAGGCAAGGAAGCGAATGTGAATACAGACGCTTAAGGTAAGTACTTCACGGACTCCCTCTTTAGTATCAAAGGGAATCGTTGTATGGTAATTGTTAGGAGTCATGTAGGAACATGTAATTGATGAAAGTATCAAAGTAATTTGTGTGGTTATGATCGTAAATAGTTGATGAAGATGGAGTATGTATTGATTAAAAATCAAACGGGTCAAGTCTAGATAGTGTGGTAAAATAAGGTGTTGACCATAACATCATGAGGAAAAGTATTAGAATGACTAAGGGGCTTGAAATCTTGATATTTTACGTTCTCGAATGCCCGAGAGCTCCACTGGGGGTTGTAATGGCTGGAAAGAAGTTAAACAGCGAGGGACTGCAGGTTTGGCGTCGCCGACGCGGCCTGGAAGGCCTAAAATCCTCCGACACGATAACTGGCTGCCTACGCACAATTTCCGCCGACGCGAGTTTCTGGGGGGCGTCGGGGACGCGAGTTTGGGCATCGCCGACGCCATACCAAAGGCCATGTTTTCTGGTTTCTTTATTTCGCGTATCTGGTTGATCCCATTTCTGTCCCGATGCTTTGTAAAGTTCCCGAAAGGCTCCGTAAGCTTTGTTAAACATATGAAAGTACCAACCTTATCAAAATAGGTACATTAAAGAATTCTAGTTCATGTAAAAGTGTAGACTTTATAAACGATTAAACTTGTGGGAACGAATGTGTTAGAATGTATTATACCAATGAGAAGATGAAACTTGTTCATAAGTATATGCATAGGTAAATTATTATGCATGATTAAAGTACAATAATTGGATGTGGATAAGTGAATATGACTTGAATGTATGTATGGAGGCATATAAAGGTAGAGTGTAAGAATTAGGTGTCGTTATTATGAGATGTATGTATGGAACATGTATGTAAGTTGTGGATATATGGTAGTGTTTACACATGATGTAGTTCAATGAAGGTAGTTCGACATTATCTGCATATGTAAAGATGTGAGTCTTCAATGCGTTGGAGAATATGTGTTGCTAACTGTTTTACTATTAAGAATGAATTTAGAATTGTAGGTATGTAAGTGTTGGGCTCTGATACGTGGTCGAAATCCGGTGCTTGTAATTGTTTGATTTGATGTTTTTACACAAGTTTTAGTTTCGAATTGCCTACTCTTGATTAGATATGTGTTTTGCAGGTTTAACAGAGTTTAAGGAGCTTTTCGGGAGCTTTACGAGTCACCGGAGCGAAAACGGAACCACCGGGATGTGAAATGGGTCAACCGGACTCAAGAAATGGACGAAACAGAAAACCAAACATCTGGGCACCGTCGCCGACGCCCATATGGGCCGTCGCCGACGGTTTGCACAAACCTTCGTCGCCTGGTTTGTCCGTAGACAGCAAGATACACCGTCGGTGTTAACTCAATAATCAAGGACCGTCGCCGACGGGGCATCAGGCCGTCGGCGACGGCTCGTCAATGTTGTTGCGCGGTTGATTTCGTTTTAGGTCAAATATCGAATCAAAGAGGGTTGATGGGGACATTATTGGGGAGTTACACTTTCTTGGGAGTTTGAAACTTGTTCTTGGAGCCATATTCACCTATCTATCACCTACCATTCCACCATCCATCATTCCCATTAACCCGAATCAAGAACAAAGCACCATCATCTTCTTGATTCGAAACCCTAGCTCCATCAATTCACCAATCCATCAACTCACTCATCCATTCACCATCATCACTCATCCAAAACCCTAACCTTCATCCATCCATCCATCTTCAAGTTTCACGATGATCCAATTCACGCTTCCAACATCTGATGATCAAGTTTCTTCGATCATGCTCGGCTAATTTCTTGGAGGTTTCACCCCGGTGTAGACTTTTGTAAGTTTTAGGGTTTATTATGTTTTGCTAATTATTTTGTGACAACTTGAATTGCATTTGAATCTTAGACAATTGTCCTACGTTGGTATTGAATTTGCAAACTGTCGAGTGAATGATTAAATTTGACTTTGTGAAATGAATACACATATTTATGCCTTGTCTTTTGGTAGGATTTGCTAGTCCAAAGTAACGAAGTGTATCATGGTCCGTTGTTTACGACGTTGATAGTGATTGACACCTAAGCTTTGTGATTGCGACCCGTTAATGAACTATTTCAAGTAAAACTAATTAAAATACACAGTAACTCTAAGTCTTGCATTAGTTGAAACCGGGTGTGAACCTTGTTTTCTTATTATTGGTCAATCAATTATTTTCAATTCTTGCAATTAGTTAATCACAAGTAGTTAATCCATTAAATCATTCTAGTAATTCTAATTCACATATTCCAATTGAACAAAAATACAAAAATATATCTTAGCAAGCTTCATAATAGTGACAACTTTTATAATTCAATCAAATCCATACACAAACCACATACTCTTCGTGGTTCGACCCCTCACTACCACTAGCTATTTGTTAAGGGTAATTAGGGTATATAAATTTTATCTTTGACCGGAGCGCGACACTCCGATCAGGCTCTCGAAGGTTTGAGGCTTGGTGTAAGGAACGAATTCGAAGAACATCCTATTGGAATCTTATACATTGATAGATGGCTATGTGGTTATTGATTTCTATGTATTTATTTAAAATAGATGATGTCATCAGTTACTAACGTGTTGGTTATATATGGTGACCGCAGATAGTTGGATTTTCATAATGGACTAACCAATGGGGATCAAGTTGAAGATTAAGGATTGTACGGAGATGTGGTCACATTGTTGCAATCATATGTAACATAGTTATCTTGGTTAAAATGATTTAAAAGGGAAATCAATTTAATTGGTTTTCTAGTACGTTGAACGACTAACACGAAAGGAATTTTAGGATTCATATTTCCGCTGTGTCATTTTGGGTCAAAACGTGTTAGGGTGTTATCCGTATTTGTACTTCGCACCGTTTACAAAAAAAGAAAAAGAAACCTTCGATCCAACACCATTTATATAGTCATTGAAAATGTTTGATTCATTAAAAACATTTAAATCGCTATTTCCAGCAGGCATATCAAAGAATGCATACCAAATCTAAAGATCTTGTGACGCAACCGCTTCAAGCATCATAGTCGGTTTTTCATGATACCTATTTGTGTGTTTCCCGCGCCATGCAGTTGGACAATTTTTCCACTCCCATTTTATACAATCTACACTACCGATCATCACAGGGAAACCATGTCGCTCTTCATGAGCATCCAAAAGTTGTTGTATGTCGGCAAACGTAGGTTTTCTTTAATATATATTTTTTTTACATATAGATCCATGACATACTCACAAAAATTATGGAGGCTTTCCCTCGCGGTGTATACTTACATTTTTATATATTCATCCATAATGTCTGAATCCATAATGTCGGAAGACGTGCCATAAGCCAACTGTCTAATTGTGGTCGTGTCATTTTGCAACATGCTAAATCCAGGACTACCACACACATTCGTTTTTTGTTGAAAATATTCATATTCGCTTGCTAAATCGTTTGATATTCTAAGTAAGAAGTCACGGCTCATACGAAAAGGACGCCTAAAAGTAGTAACGTCATAAGTCGGGTTGGGTGAAAAACAATCACTTACCAATAAGTCATGTGCGGTGATTCGATCGTGTATTATATATTTCCTCCTCGATCTTGGGTTCTAAGTAGCACCCTTCGTATTCCAATATATCTTCAACCACTTTCTAAACCATTGAAACTATTAGAGTCGGTCCCTCGTGGGACTGCCCATCCACGCCCACACTATATAGTGTAATGCAATAGTTGACGTCATCCTCACAATAATCCATGCATGGCTATATATATATACATGCATGACACCAACACCATCCATACATTTCACCTTCAATTCCCCCAATTTCTCTCTTCTTCATCCTCCATAACATTATTCTCTCTTCCATCATCTCCGGCCAAAAAAAACAAACCGTCTCCATGTTCCGACCAGCCACCACCTTAAAACCGGACTTCCCTGCGGACCCGCACCCGAAAACCCGCCCTTCCCGTGCCCCAGACATGGACAACTCCTCTCTAACCGACGACCCGCAAGTCCGCCTGGCCCTCTACATCGCCATGGCCCACGCAGGCGTTGCATTCGCCATATTCGTCCTCTACGGTGTGAGCAAATTACTTGACGTCTATCTCCGCCCATTACTTTGGGCAGTTATTTGTTCCATCCCTCTTAGAGGCATCCACCACACCCTGGTTTCCTTCTGGTCCGAACCGTTGAAATCCGGTCTAACCGATACATTTCTAGCGGTTCCAATGTCCATGTTTAGAGCCTTTATTGGTACCATTGTGGAGATCAAAGAGTTGATATATACAATAATTGGTCATAGGATGAGAAACTTTAACCAAGCACGAACACGAAGAAAGACTGGATTTTCTATATTGTTAAGGCGGTTGGTGTCGTTGTGGTTGTTTGTCATGGCTTATGAGCAGTTTGGGGGGATAGGGGCTTGTACATTGTTGTTGTTGGGGTTTATGTTTACGTCGCGAAACGTTGGTTGTAGGATTTCCTCTTTTAGGAGTTATAGCTTTAAGCGGACGCCTCACACGGCATTTTTGACGCGTGGGGTGTTGAAACGGTTGGAGACGATTGTGGCGATTGGGTTGATCATGGCTATGATTTTTGGTAGTTTGTTTGCTACATGTTTTTTTTCATATAAGATTGGAGTGGAGAGTAGAGACGCGGTTTATTCAATTAAATCGCGTGTGGAAGAGAGCGAGTACGCGGCAGAGTGGATGTCAGAGGACAATGTGCGCGCGATGGTGGCGAAATATACGGCGCAGTTTTATGGGACAGTGTTTGATCAGATTGATAATTTGGCTATGCAGTATAATATGACTGAGATAGTTGAGGAAATGAAGAATATTATGGCACCAAGATCCACAAACTCTTCTGCACCTTCAACCGCATTGACAAAAACGAATCCGTTTGCAGAGAAGATTCTGAATTTGAGAAGGCGGGTCAAGAATCGCGAATGGGCCGAGCTTTATCCTGAGGTTAACGCGCTTTTTAGAGAAGTGTTGATTAGTAGAGAAGATATAATAGAAAAGGCGAAAGCCATTGCTTTTCAAGGGAAAGATGTGATCCAACGCGTGTTAGCTAGTGGTCAATCGATCGTTGGTGGTAGTACGAGGCTTGTGTTTGTGATCATCGAGTCGATTGTGACAGGTGCAGCTGGATTGTTTAGTTTTCTTTCGCAGTCCATGGTTTTTACATGGGTTTTATACGCGCTTATAACGTCAGATTCGAGTGGAGTAACCGAACAAGTAATGTGTATGCTTCCCATTTCAAAGTATGCAAGAACTAGATGTGTTGAAGTGCTTGATAAAGCGATTTCGGGGATACTTTTAGCCACTGCTGAGATTGCCTTCTTTCAGGGGTGTCTTACTTGTCTTTTGCTTAGATTATTTAAAATCCATTTTTTGTACGTGTCGACGGTACTTGCTGTCTTTAGCCCGTTCTTCCCGTTACTGCCGTATGTTTTCGCAACGGTTCCTGCCATTTTGCAGTTAGTGATGGAAGGGAGGTATATAGTGTCTATAGTTTTGCCCATTATTCATGCACTCCTTATTATGTATGGTGATAGTGAAATAGAAGAGCATATACCAGGCCATAATCCGTATCTTACGGGCCTTAGCATCATCGGTGGAGCTGCAATTTTCCCGTCTGCACTCGAGGTAAATAACAAATTTCATGGAAGTTTATATAATATATTCGCCAAATTATTTGTATTTTGGTTAAGGAACTTTGCTAGCCATAGAACTATATATTAGACATCTTTCAAAAGTTGCGATTTATGATTATTTGATACATTTAGCTAGTTAAAAGGGTGTCAATAGTGTCGGGTTGGTGGGACCTTGACATGATCCATATAATTATTTGTGTCCATGGCCCATTTATCTGAACGAGTAACTTGAACACGACCTCTTTAACCCATTTATCTAAACGAATCAAACGGATTGACCAGTGTGGTCCAATTGTAGACATGTTAGACAAGTCATAATGGGGTAGAGAGTTGTAATAAAGGGGTCGTAACAGGTTGTCAAGTTGACATGTTTACTTGAACGGGCTAAATAGGTCAGCCTGAACACAACCCATTTAATTATTATGGGCTATGGGCTCAACATGTCAACTCGAACACGACTTGTTTATTTAACAGGTTAGATATGACAACCAAAAACCTGATTATTTTCGTGTGGCGTGTCAAAAGTTGGCACCCCTAAATATAGCATACCAAAAGTGTTTACCTTTCAAAATTAAACTAAACTAAATGGCTTTCATATGCAATTTAAGATGTATGACAATTGATATCTAATGCCGGTTTTGGAATGATATATGAATGACGCAGGGCGCGATAATGGGGCCACTGATAACGACAATTGCTATCGCGATTAAGGATTTGTATGTAGAATTTGTTTTGAACGAACCAAAGGAGATCAAAACCGAATAGGGTGCTAGTAGTAAGTTTGTTCAATCTTCCATACTGAACATGTAAATAACTTTTAATTTTGTTTTTTTTTTTTTTGATGTAACAACTTTAACTTAGTTATTTTAACCTGTTGCATACACCTAACTTCTAATACTTGTCTATTATCCTTTGATCAAAATCTGACATCAAGGGTTTTTTTTTTTTTTTTTTTTTTTTTTTTGATGTAACAACTTTTAAGTTGGTTATTTAAACCTGTTGCAATGGTTCAAAGGGTTGCGCCGTTTTGATTCATTACAATGGTTGAAAGGATTGCATGTTTCCTAGATAAAGCATATATGCCAGCCATCTTTCGGGACATCAGAAAATAACTTCAAACCCAACCAGTCTTTAGCGGCAGAACATTGATATTTACAAAATGATCTGATGACTAAATCAGAAGCACCGGTTACCAAGTATGTCACCGATTGTTGTATGAACAAACCAATGTTTCGATCACAGGTTTAGTTAGTGTAGTGTCACGAGTCACAAATTAAGTCAAAAACTCATTTCTTGTACATGCTAAACAACCGTGTTAGGATCTGAAAGCGATTCGTTAGCTACTTGTGCATTTAGTAGTTCAAACGGCTTATCATCGTGAGGTGCAATATTGATGAAGGATTCCACACATGTTGCTTCGTTGCATAATAGGATGCTATGCGCCGAAAAATCCTCTGCATACAGCTCGAGTTAACAATATGAGCGAAACTCTTAAATCAACTGCATACTCAAATTTGTAAAAACAAACTACAACAATTTGTTTTCTTCTTACTTTCATCAACTGCATACCTTAACTCAAGTTTTGTCAAACATCAAAACAAAGATTTCACCAACTTGTAAACGCATTTCTTATCTATATACGCCTCTTTTGTTGCTTCTAGACTCGAGTGAGCGTGTTTACTTTAGTTTCTATGAGAATATTTAATATTATAATTATTTATAAATTCATAAAAAAAAAAGCGATTGGCGAATATACTGGTGGTTAACACCAAGTGTAATCTGCAAAGAATGATTGAAGCTTTTAAGAAAGTAGAAAATGAACCAAAGATGGTTTCACAAAGCTTCAAATACATAATAATACCATAAATCACAAAATCAAATTTGACCAAGACCTACTAACCAACCAACCAACCAAAAAGGGCTAGGATTTACAAGAAACCTATGGATCTTTTCATGTTTTTTTTATTCTAGTCTGCATGAAGCGAAAAGCAACCCGCATTCCCTTGCTACAAATTGCTCGGGACATCATCTTATTATGTTCTTCTGGTACATGCATGACTCCTGTTCTCCAAAGGACTCGCGTTCTTCAAATTGCATGGTGATGCATAATCAATGTTCATTCTTTATCTGCAAAAAAAAAAAAAAAAGAGTTCACTCATTTAATCTTAACAGACCGTCAGACCGATCTATGTTTTGTCGAGCATTTTTATATTCGTGAAAACTAAAAGCGAAGGAGAGAAACTAACATCTACATAACAGCAATGGGCAACGGCGATGCTACTGGGCCGACACCATAACACCCATCCCAACATCGTTACCCGAATCCAAAACCTTCACTGGCTTCATGGATCGCAAGTAGTAACCGCTCCTGGAGCTGTTCTTTTGAAGTGTATTCAGGAAGATCTAGTTGGTTGAAGCTGCAAAGAAATAACAACACGGGTTAAAGAAACATAAAACGAACCAAAAAACAAAAACAAAAAAACTAGTAATTAAAATAAAATAACACAAACCAAGTATGAGCTGACGGCAGCCTCTCTGGAGCTCCATAAGCTTTGTGAATTTGAAATCTCTGTGGACCTGATATACCTTGCAACGCCTTAAAACCTTCCAACGGAACCTGAAGCAAATATGCATTTATTAGTTAAAATACAATATATACATATATATATATAAGATTAAGTTCAGATGAGAACTCCGAGTTGTGAGAACTGCGAGAACTCCTACTTCCCGTGTGAGTTCTTCAACCAAATTTTGCACAAGTTGTGAAAACCGTGATAACTCCTACTTCCCGTGTGAGTTTTTCAACCAAATTTTGCACAAACGTAGATTAACATCTAACTAAAAAAATTAAAAATTTGACGAGCCAGCGTTTATTCGACATGCAAGTTTGATTTACACTGCTGTAAATGGCTGATGACGTCATCAGCCCCAGATCGTTACGGTGGTGAAAATTTGGTTTACACCGACATAAGAAGTCGTAAACAACATATATTTTTTTTGAAAAAGTTGCATAATATAAAATTTCATCAAATTTTTTTCAAAAAACTGATAGATCAAAAAGTTCTCAACTCAAGTTAGTTCTCATTTTAACCATTCCCTATATGTATAGGTGTGTGTGTGTGTCCTTACTTTAAGAAAATTATTATTATCAATCTTTACAATACCTTTGATGTACCGGTCACAAACTGAAGCAATCTAGCCCGGTCTTCCTTGTTAAATGCATTAACAACCTCCCAAAACCACGTAACTACACTAGACCCGATTGTGTATCCTGTATACTCGGTGTTGGCCTTCAAATCATCCACTGCATAACAAAGATGTTATAGCTTAACGATCTTGAAATATGAATTACAAAATGTTTCAATTAACTTTAGTAGGATAACTCACGATCTATTTCTGGAAGTCCACTTATCAGCAGCTCAAGCTCTTTATCGTTAAAAATAGAAATGAGTTCACGCGGTATCAACTCATTAAACCCCTCCAAAAACGAATTAATTTGAGGACGTATGGCGTTTGTAAGTATATGTTCGGCAACAAGATCCACGTACTCATGCTTTGTTTCTTCTGTCACCCTTATATTTCTTCCACCCGGTTTCAGCTCATAATCAGTAACCTTTTCCATATATCAAAAATAGAAAGAAGTTAATATTTAATTTTCTTAGTGGGATGAGAACCTCGTATGATTTAACTCTTTAAGATACGCACCTCCGTCTTCTCATAGAGGATGTGTTTTTCTTCATCAGCATCCATGCTAAATGTCAGGTCTAGTATGTCACTCACATCATTCTGATACAAAAAAACAGAGTAAACAACACATAATGCAAGTATAAAGAAACAATAAAACCAAAATAATACAGAAGTATATATTCTATAAGGAGAAGCATATAGTGTAAACTCAATCTTCGAGACTAAACCCACTAAACCCTATGTAACATATGTAACACATGCTTGTAACACCTACGTAACATATGTTACATCTGATGATCTAACATATGATGTTACACATGTTACGTTAAAGAGTTTAATTTTTTTAACAAAAACTGATATTTAAAATAAAAACGTAGCCGCTTGAAAATATGCATTTTACATGCCCTATAATTGTTATAAACAAAACAATTTTTTACAATGGGGTTTAGTGGATTTAGTGGGTTTAGTGTCTAAGATAGTGTTTAGTACATATCACCCCCTATTCTATAAATCATATGTTAAAAGTACTAACCTCGAGCAACCACTTTAAGTTCTTGTAATAGTCGGGATCAACAGCCTCGATATCATGATATGTTACCTTCACACCGAGAATATGCTTATAGAAGGACCGAGTGAAGTAAACATCCAAAAGTTGCCCGTCAAACAAAGCTTTCGCAACCTATAACAAGAACACGAGTGCACGACCTCATAAACAACTGAAAAGGTTAGTTTTGTTAAAAAATAACGAAGTTTTTGAAAATTTACCACCCGGCCCACGAACTTGAAGTATGAAAGATGCTCGGTTTGATAAACAGAATTGGGGTTCGGTTGGAAAGTAGCATTGTTTCCTCCGGTTGTGAATAGTAAAGCTCCTTTGTCGAATATAACTCTAGACAGTAATTGATACCATTCTCTCGTCAATCCACCAGCATCTATACCTTCTTCACCTTGAAAATGAACATTTAAACGTCCTTTTAATTCTTGGGTGGGCCGCATCCGGAGCTGATTGTAGGAATCTTCCAGAACGTATGCTCGTCGAACACTTATCCGTAACGGGCCCGTTAAGTGTTGATCGTGTTGCTGCCGGATTCTGGAGCGGAAATACAACCGTTTGTTGTCAAAGTCGATTAACCTCGGTGCCTTCAGCATCATCGAAAGCGACTTCTCCAACAACCCGGGATTTTGTCTCACGAAAGCGTTTAATAGCCGTCGATGCTTCTCGGCAAACTTAGCGAATGTCACAGCACCGTCTATTCCGGTTCCACTTGGCGATGAACTTCCGGAAACCTCCTTCCCTTCGCGTGCTGTTGCATACGCGTCATCTTGTTGTAGATTGGTATTGTTTGCTTGAAGCTTTTCACATAGCACCAAAAACGACTCGATGAAAGGTAAAAGCCTCTGAGTGCCAGGTGGCAGAGACGATAAAGATGCCGCACCCGCACCGGGGGCGTGTTCACCTGAACTGGAATCGGATATAACCGAAGAAAACGAGCCCTGTGCCAGCTGTGTTTCCGTCACGCTTATACACTCACTCAACTCTTGCCATAAAGGCTCAAGTGAATGATTCAATTTCCACATAGTAACATGCTCTTGATTGTCGTCATTTTTCGAATTGCCGACATCGGTATCAGGTAAAGTGAGCGAGCTAAGCGTTTGCAGGATCCGTAACACAGCAGCCCCAGCCATGGACCCCGCACTTAACCCCAACATGTGTGTGTTTCTTAACGTGACGAGTTCTCGAATAGCGGACCCACTCAGACTATGAGCTAGATCCGAAAGCTCGGTAATAAAGAATTTTCTATGCGATGGAGCAACCGAGGCTAGTTTCTTCAGAACTTCACCGGCAAGCAGGTAAACTTTATCCGATAACCTAATTAACAAAAACAATTTAGAGTTGTGTAACACGAAAAAGATCATTGCAAACTAAAGATTACTGATTACCCCTCGTGGCCAAGAAGGCTGCATAGATTCTGTAGATCGGAATGTGGAAGCTTCATGAAGATGTCGAACATATTAACGTGTTTCTGGCCGTCTGACGTGGACAATCCGTCTTTGACGGCTGTATCATCATGATTCGGTTCTGCTCCTGCTGAGGAAGAATCGTGTTGTGGGTTACTAGCGGATTCATCGCCAGGTGGACCTTGGGAACTGGCGACTGCTTGTTCTTGTTCGGTAGTAGATTGGCTTTCTAACTTTGAAGCAGCATTGTATACAACCACTTGAAGTAGACCCATAACCTAATGTCAACCCCAACAACAAATAGATTAGTCAAAGTCAAAAGTGTCGCTTCAAACAACCATACACCTGGTCTAAAATTAAATACCTGTTCTAGATGGGCGATACTGCGAAGGAATAGTGGTTGATTCAAGAGCTTTACTAATAATAATATAGGAATATCACCGTCAGATCCAACAGGATGAGATATTTCTCGTTCTTCAACAACCTTCTCTTTTCCCTTATCGTTCTTTTTATCATGGTAGGTGACGTTCAAGGACTCGGGAACAAGTGAAGAATCAAAATGGAACAGCAAACTAGCAACAGAGGAATGATTTGTAGCCAGATACGTCAAAATCTCCAACACCCGACGCAGTACTAGTGGTGGGAGACCTGCAAACAAACAGACTATCATCAATATCAACAAAATGTAAAATGAATATTAAATTAAAAGAGAATTATACCGTCTAAAAGCTGTGATCGGCCATAAACAACATTAGACTGACACCCATACAGCCTCTGAGAATTTACTGTTGTTAATCCACCTGAAGGGCCTTCAGTTTCGATTTTTATCATGCCGAGTAGAAGAAAAACAAGAACTGCCCTTGTATAGCTATGTGCACATAAGTTCAAGAAGAGTCTCTGTAGAAGGCCTTTCCCAAGAGGCTGACAGCAAGAAGTCAAAATGGTCAACAATAAATATAAAGACACTTTATATCCAACTAGTAATTTGACCCGCCGCGCGTGCGGCGCGTCGAGACTTTAAGTAGCTCGAACTTATACAGTTAAATATTTGACCTAACTCGTTTTCGAACCAAATTTACGTCAAAACGTAGACCAACTGAAAACACATGAAAATAAGTACGAAAACGTATTATATATGACCTGACTCATTACCGAGAAACTTTACGTTGAAATGTAAACCAACTTGGATTTATAAAGAAACGTACTTAAATATAAAGCACGTAAGAAAACAGTGTTTTTTACGTTAAAAAATGGTACCACTCGTTGCGGCGGAATCGAAACGAATAGTAACCCAAATTTATATCGCTTAGTGAAAACGTATTATAATTGACCCAACTCGTTTCCGAACAAAACGTAGATCAACCAAAAACATACATAAAAATAAGCACGAAAACGTATTATATTTGACCCACTTACATAAAAATAAGCACGTAAAACTCGAGGGGGGGGGATGACATTTTACAAAGTTTTTAGATAGTTGAGGGGGTGTCTGTGGAAAGAAAAAAAACATGGGTTGGATTGCATTGTTGTAAATTTGACGAAGAAAAATAATAAAAATTAGAGGCTGTGTCTTAGCCTTAGGTATATTCCTAAGACACCCTCTTTTGTTATATATATAATTTATCAGTATCTATAGATGGAGTGATTATCACCTGTGCTAGACGTAGAAGCCTAATCAATGCTTTCAAAGCGTCAGGATCCAAGAGCGGGTCCCCCTCAACTTCCTTAACTTTCAAGCTTTCTAGAAGAGCAGATGACGCCCTTCGTCCTACCGTAACACCAACTCCCCTATCGATTACCGTCTGTCTATCAAATCCCAACCCGTTCCGTCTATTATTGAGTCTATGGCTGTTTCCGAACAAGCTACGAGCCTGATAGTGACTCATCGCTCTATCCCGAAGCATTTGTGCTTCAGCAAGTAATGGAGATGGTAATGCTGAAAGAACTGCCTCTGAAGAAGTCAATAGCACCTATCACCCACAAACAATGAAAAACAAAAATTAAGTATGGTTAAACCAGGGTTAACCAGCAATTTTAAGTAGGGGTGTGAATTTCTGACACGGCACGAACCTAACACGAAATTCGTGGGTTTGGGTCAGTTTCAGGTTGAACCTGTGAACCCGTTTAGCTAAACGGGTCAGGTTCGAGTCAACCCGCTCAGGTTGGAGGGCTGACCCGTTATGGCGTTATGTATATTATATTTTTTTTGCAATATGTTTTATGTCATAAATTAAATTGGGTGTGTATTTTATGCCATAATTATAGCTTAAAAAGTGAAATTGACATAAGATTCTATAATTTAAATGTTATTGTATTATACTACATTTGTGGCTTTTTTAGTAAATTTTAATTTTAAATATATTAATTTGCGGAAAAAAAAATTAAAATAAAAAATTCGAGTCAAACGGGTCGTATCCGGGTCGTGTTCGAGTTCATATGTATGACAATTTTCGGGTTCGAGTCGTGTTTGGGTTTGTCTAAAATTTCCGGGTTCTAAGTCGGGTTGAACCCGCGAACACAACCCGTTTAGCACCCCCAATTTTAAATTTATAAATTTTCAAGAAAGCAAACCTCCTCGCGCAAATCAGCTGGAAAAGTAGCGATAATCGAAGCGTTATCCATATCCACGGGCTGCCCTTCAGCTTGATGTGCAACCCGTTGTGCACGTTGTTGAGCTAAAACTTCGGCTTGAATATCTGGAGGAAGGGCGGCTAAAAACTCCGGATCGATTTCCTCAGCAGTAGCGGGAGTAGGCGCGGGAGCGGAAACCGGAGGTGGGACCGATTGAGCTTGCTGTGAGGCTAGGACTTCTGCCCTAAGTTCTGCAGGCAGTGCCTCCAAGAAAGTTGGATCTATGCCGTTTGTGCTTTGAGCTATGTTAGTTGCACCAATATCATCTGCTTGACTGGTTTGACCAGTTTGACCATCCTCAATGTGAGTGTTTTGTTCAGATAACGAGTCCTCGGTTACCCCAACTGGAGGTAAAAGGTCCCCTCCAGCAGCGTTGTTCATATCAACATCGGCATTAAGTTCACCAGAAGTGCGCGTATTATTGCTTGCCTCTTCATCAGGTGTTGACAACTCCTGAAATGAGTCGATGACACATCATGCATGATCCGTTAAGAAATCTCAAGTACGAAAAATTATACGATTTAAGAAACGTATTAACAATAATAATAATCGAAGTTTACCTGTTGCTCGTTAACATTTGCTTCACCGATTTCCATGTTATCATGACTATCTGGCGTGTTGTTTGTAGCATCAGGGCTGGGCCCACTTGCTTGTCCTTCTGGTGTTTGTTCAACGTTTTCAGCCACCTGATTAACATTTTGATCATTCTCTTCATGTGGGACTTCGGTCTGCTGAGCATCGTTGTTAACAGCATCTGCTACCGGCTGATTATCATTGGCTAAAGAAGTAGTTGTGTTTAACTGAGACATGAAATGCTCTTCTACAGCCTGTGCAATAGCAGCAGCTTGACCACCTGCTTGTGGTTGACCATCATCGGTCCACCGGCCGTCACCTGGACCTCTTCGTGTAGGTGCACGTAAGGACTCCAAACCGACGGAAAAGTCAGCCAATGGTGGTGCACCACCCCCAGATCTGTCCCCAAACACAGTAGATTGTACAGATTGTACAGGATCGAAGGGAAGTACAGGAGCATCGAACATATAGAAATGGGAAACGTCAAAGCTCCCGCCAGATAAAGATTCCAAATCCCGAGAAGAATTACCATTGCCGCCACCTGATGACCACATTGGACCCAACTCACCGGACTGTGATGGAGGTCTCAATAAAAGAGGATGTTGCAGACTGTTATGGTTATTCCCATCTGTACCAGTTCTCTCGAATGAGGTTCTGCTCTGCTGGCGGCGACGGTCAAACCCAATTGGTCTTCGAAGACCAAAAAGGTCATCAACGTTGACTCCTTCAAATGGCTCTGCAGCGATGTCGATAAGTCCGCTCTCGGCTCCCGGTTGACCAAGAACACCATCAAGAGCCTCTCGCCATCTCACCTCAATCACACGGTTTTCATGGTAATCATCATCCTCGTCATCAACCATTTCATCGTTATACTCATCTCCTAATCCGGTCTCATCGTGATCTTCGACATCCGTGTCAGCCAATGACATCAAAGCAGTACCATCTTCGGCTATATCTTCATCCTCATCATCACCATCGTCGTCATCCTCTTCATCCTCGCCATCATCTCCCATTTCATCATCTTCGTCACCGGTATTATCGCCTCCACCTCTACTCTCGACATGAAACGTCATCTCAATTTGATCCGAATCCCGTAACACACCACCGTCTTCCATCTCATCCATTTCAATTCTCAATTCCGGATCTGCAGACTCGTTTAAATTCGATTCATGATCATGATCGCCTTCATCCTGATTTGTTCCTTCATGATGTTGCTCAGCATCATCGGTAGCTGCAATCTCATTACCACTGCCATTCTCAACACCCTCCGGTATCTGATTGACTGAAATATTAACCGTCTGGTTATCAGATTCGGTACCCAAACTAACGGACTTTTTCTTGTTGACCAAGTCGGATAACGCAAGTTGCTCCACTGCATTGGCGGCACGCGTTAACCCTTCTAACGCTTTCAGAACAATGTTTACGACTTTTGGGGCATCAGGATGATCTAAATCCAGCACCTGAAGAATGCCGGATAAACACGGAATCATTCCTCCGTCAATCATTCCTTTAGCTATATCGGGCGAACACCCAGACCCCGCTACATTACTAGACGACGAATTTTTCGATAGAATCGAATGAACCAGATCAACTAAAGCAAGCACCCTTTTATCCGGCGACAAAACGTTCTTGGACGAACTGCTTGCTGACATGGCAAACGAAGACAAAGCTTTAACGAGTACGTTTATCACACGCCTACGCCCTTCACTTGATCGACCACATAAAACCACCAAAAACCACGAGGCTTTTTCAGATAATTTCCCTCTCCATTCATCAGATCCAGATGTTTTACTCTTATCTAACGAAGGATGTAGAAGTTGATGCATGACATGATGTACTATCCCACCGTGCATTTCGAGATCGCGTTTTAGAATTATTCCGACTGCATGTACATACATAAGAAGAATATCACTCAACAACTTAAGGACAAAAGTCACCTTAGCTAACCCATCAGCCGGTTTTTGTTTTTCTGACAGGCTGCCGTATTCTTTCGGTGTATCATCGACCTTCATTTTACCCTTATTTACAGCAGAACCATCTACCTCCATGGAATTATCAGATCGAGCACAATCTGAATCTCCCACAAGATTCGGTGAAGGATATTTCATTACAATTTCAAGCAGGTGATCGACAACCTGCGTAAGATTAGCAGGAATTTTCTTCTGGGATTTGCCACACTTTATTTGCGTATCCTGGGACTTATTTTCAGGTCCAATTTCAACACCTTGAGCTTTCGCTTTATCCTTTTCTTTCTCTTTTTCTTTGGATAACACAACTACGGTTCTGCCACCTGTCGTGTCCAGCTGGCATACAGCTGTCGTCGCTTTCATGAACACCTCGGGATCTCGCGAAATAAGAGGTGCCATAGACGTCAAAAACACACGCGGAGGAACACGGCCGCCGTGACGGCTGCCACTCAACGCCTGTCTTACCTCCAACTCCATTGCGGTTTGTAGCGTCTGAGGATCTTCGATGAGATGTCGGATGATAGCAGATGCCACTGTGTCATATCCTGGGAAAAAACAAGTCTTCGGTATATTAAACAGATCAACCATACCCCCGTTTTCAAGAAACTGTAAAGCCAGGGTGTGCGTTTTTGTCAAACGAGCACATAGTAGTAAAACCGCTTGCATAACCATAGCAGGCACATGTTGTTTGATTAGATCACATGCAACGTTAACCACACGACTACCCTCTTCAACAGTAAGATAACCAGTAGATTTCCCGAACATCTTTTCAAACTTATTGCTATTTTCCTCATCAGCAGATTTCTCTTCATCTTCTGTTACTTCTTTGCTATCAGATGATATTTTCGGTTTGGATTGCGATAAATTATCCAATATAAGAAGAAGCGCACTGATGCATTTTGGTACCGTAAGCTCGTTTTGGGACTCTGTTTCTGCTAAAAACTTCGTTAAGATATCTATCGATATAGATACGATGCCGCTTTTCACAGCAATTTCCCTAGCGGCAACGTCTTCGGTAAGAAATAACGCCAACGTGTGTGATATCATACAGAGTGTACTGGTTTCCTTAGCGGTTTCCAGCGGGCAAAGTTTTAGCTGTTGGATAAGATATGACATCACTTTCGGGCGATCTTCGCCTTTATTTCTATTGCAGAAAGTAACAAGCAAATCAGTTAAGGGAAAAGCTAACGAATCGCTACTTTGAAACAACTTCATAGTCGCTGCAAGAATGTCATCAATAGATGGTGCTGGTGTCTTGGCTTCGGCTTCCACCGCTTCTGTTTGAACATCGGTTGACTTTTCGGCGTTATTATCTGCTTTGGGAGTTTCGGATGAGTTTCCTAAAGATAAAGCAAGTGCTCGTGCCAGCTCATCATCCTCCTGTACGGGATCATCAGCATGAGTAAACAACCACTCCATCGCCATCTCGACACTATTCGTTTCAACCCTTCTTAACGCTTCCTCTGCTCTTGCCCTCGTAAACCCCATCTCCACAATGGTGGCGATAGTGGCTTCATCAGGTGGCGGCATGAACCGCTGGTTACCACCGCCAGAACCACCACCAGTAGCTCGTTTTGCATCACCGACACCACAGTATATATGAGTGACAAGTGTCACTATTGTTGTGATGAACCCCGGATTACAACTTGGAAACATAGGGTGATTCCAGACAGGAAGTATCACATCGAGAACTTGAGACTGCAACATACGAACAAAAACTTCCGGATCTCGAGGAACCGGAAATAACCCAATTGACAACCCAACGGCCACCGGTTGTACAAGCAACTGAGCTTGAGACGTAGAGGTTAATGGCAAAAGAAAAGTCGAGTTAACAAAAAACTCTAAAAGCCGACAGTAACTCTGCAACGTATCGAGTAACCATTTAGTATGACACAATTTATTTCCTTCAGTATTTTCATTTCCAGACGTCGAAGCGGAAAAAGGCAACGTCCATAGCAACTGACTTGTAGCTTCAAACGTGTTGAGTAACTCCTTAAAAGTCCCTTGAACATAGAAGTTATTTATCATTACCGTATAACAAATCCGCCGCCTACTATCAAACGTTAACGCCGCCATGTGATCCACCACTTTCCCGAGATAATGACACTTAACCGACAACATATCAAGACCCGAACCCGTCGTGTACCCAGCGAAACCAAGCGCCTCAAGAAAAATCTTCGCTAACGCAGTCCCAATGTTTTTCGAAGCCGTACTTAATGATCCAGTTTCCGCCCTTCGGCGGTTAGATGACGGAAAACCTTTCACTAACGTGGTAAAGAAAGAACGTATAGTGGAAGCAAGTTTGCTAAGACTTTCGAGAACAACAAACTCCGGGCTCTTTTTCTTTACATCTTGTGAAGAACTTGAACTTGTCTCAGGGTTACCCATGGAAGCTTCTGAATCAATGTGCAAGGCTTCTAGATGTCTGCTGGTTCTTCCTCCTCGTATACGAGCTAACCCGTGTCGGCTGCGCCGACTGAACCCTTCACCAGAGCGAACCACTGAAACAAAGTCACGTTCCAAACCCCAGTGCGGGTGTGAACTATTACGAACCGAAACCGGGTTCATGTACCTCACTACGGGCATACTCGTATCATCATCGCTTGCAACAATGGCAGTATCAGTACTACTAGTACTATTAACATTAACTTGTTCAGTTTCTGTTTCGTTACTCTGTTTTTCCTCTGGTTTCGAATCACAACCAATCGAAACTTGCCAGAGTATTTCCCGATAAGCAACTCCGAGATCTCGCAACACGTCAGCATCAGATGTCCCGAGTTCGGACACAAGATTAGTAGTCCCTTTAGACAACGAGTTACATAGAGACAAAATTCCTTCAAGGCTAGAAAGACATCTCGATACCTTCGTTCTTTTCGAATCTTCCACCTGTGCAAGCTGCATGCCATTAAGAGAAACCAGTAGCTCGTTTGTCGATTTCAAATGCTCTTTCAAGAACAAACATAACGCTCGAGCAAGAGACGCAGAATGATGCGGAGAGAAGTTTTTAAACGCGATTGACGTGCTCTGCCCGATAGAAACTGAGAATGGCATTAGAGGTAAAGTAAATAGCTCCAGAACAGCTTCGATTCCCTTTTTCTCGACAAATATACGACACGTGTCGGAATTTTGAAGAATTGTTTCAAGCAAACGAGCAGCATTGTTAACATATTCAGGTAAAAAGGACTCGACATTCACCACAGACGTATCAGCAGATGAGTCTACAAGCTTCTCGGGATCTTCAGTCTTGCTGGATTCACCATCAGTTTCCATTGGAACAAAAGAATCTTTAACTCCAGAACCGAGCTTTTCAATGGTTTTCAAAATCTCAATCAGCATATCGACACCATGCACGCGTAACGAAGAAGCGTGTCTCATTAGCTCATCAAGACCACTAGACAATGAACTTGGAGTATCACCCATAAGAGCACGAAGATAATTTCGCGATGTAAATATTTTCACAAAGCACCTTAAAGCATTACGGTCTTTGACAGCCTGAAGGCCGTTGTTACTTAGACATAAAGCATCCAAACACTGGGGTATGCATGTTATCGCTTCGGCAGAACAAAGCACACCGTCCATTATAGCATCGAGAAACGCAGACGGAAGAGCCGCTTGTTCTAAAATCGAATAACACGTCGGGTCTTTATGAATCAGGTCACTCATTACAACTGCCGCTAGCGAAAACATCCCACCGCCAAAATCTTTAGCTTTTTTGAAAATCACATGTAAACATTGCGGTAACAAGCTTTCTTCAGAGCCGTAAACACGCGCAGTGGTTCCAGGTGCGTATGTTCCAAGCGATATAGCGCGAAGTAAAGCTTTCATTAACGACCTCCGGTGGTACGACACCATAGCTTCAGAATAGAGAGGCTCCGATGAGGAACTACTACTGTCTATCTGGACAGAAGTGCCATTTTCGACATGAGAAACTTCTATTTTTAATCGGGAAATTGTATCATCTAACCCACCAAGGTCCCGAAACAAAGCAGCAGCGGGATTACTGTAATCCATAAAAGCTTCTAGAACATGTACAGCAGTGCTGACTAGATGCAAATGTTGGGAATCCGTGTCCTTTAAAAGAGGCAAAAGGGTAGGTATAAACCCTGCTTCACGCATGGCAGAACACCCCGAAGAAGACGAAACTAAAACTGTGACCAATGAGAGTAACGCCTCAGCAAACAGAACAGACGATTTAGACGATTTACTAACCACAGTGTCGATAGCCTTCTGCATGAGACTCGATAAGATGCCACGGTGTCCACCGGATGTGACAGCTGTCAGCACAGTCGGCTGGCGAGAACGATCTTGACTAAGAGCAGCCAATGAATAAAGACTTAAAATACGGATTTTTTCAGGAACTGCATCTTCATAGCTCAAAAGTGCAACCAATTCGTTGATGAACTCCGGCTCAGTGTTAAAGAAAGAAACCAAATCGTCACTATCACCACATGCTTGAACAAGAACTATAAACGCATGTAAACGAATACATGTATACTGTTGGCGAGCAGTAAAGGAACTAAAGGCTCTTGAAAACCGCAATCTTGCCAAAAGTGAAAATCTTAAACCACTTGGTACTTTATACTCCTCGATTAACTCATGTAAAAGTTCAAGATCGGGCTTTTCGTAAGTGTTGATATTCGGCAAATGTATTATCTGTAACCCTTGGGTTGACTTCTCCGCAGCCGAGTTATCATAGAACTCGAAATGGAGGGTGCTACCCAACTCGTGGGCTACGGGGTCGGATACGTTCTCTAACGCACACGCAACCAACCCTAACCCTTCGTCTTTCCCGCCCCAACCTTGTGCAAAAGCAAATAGCTTTGAACTTAGAGACGTGTCACGTGCTATGTGTTTCCCGATTGATTTCCGTAAGAACGATGATAGCGTTTGCAGACAGGCTTCAACCACATCTGCATCTGTGGAAGCCAGTAGAGAAGATAGATGGTGCTGCAGATAAAAAAATCCAGAATTAATAAATACACAATATAATGTAGACGCGAAAAAAGAAAAAAAAAAAGATGCGTAGAATTCACATAAGAAGAAAAGAAAGTAAGGAACTAAAATGGCAATCAGACAAGTTTGAAAAACGCTAAACTTCTGAAAAAATGAAAATGAGGTAAAGCATAAACATATCTCTAGTAAGCTTAGAGCACAACAATTATCATGCAATATTAGTCATAAGCTATGCACTTATGCAGTTAATATCAGTGATATATCTGTGATATATTGGTTATCAGTCCACATGTAAAATATCAGTGTCAAATATCGGCACCGATATTATCAGCGATATTGTATTCGATCAATATTTGATCAATATATCACCGATTTTCCCAATATCTGCCCCTTTCCTCTTAGTTCTACCATTCGGCTTTCTTCTTATTGCTGCTATTAGTGTTTTAAGTCTTAATTGTTACTGTTAAACGAGCGGGTTACATCCCGCGCTTCACGGCGAAGACGACCCGACTTATAATAAATTTTACATGGATCATAGACGCAGTGGTAAAAATAAAGTTAATAGCGAAAATGATCGACATAGCAATATTGGTATAGTATCGACACTCGATATAGCAACCGAAAATAAAAACTTGAAAAATAAAGCCATGATAAGTCCATATGGATGTCGACACATAGTTTACATCGATTGAAAACCATAGTAAAAAAACGATTCTAATAGTACCAATACGGTACCGATGTTTTTCGGTGGGCACCAACTCGATCCGGTTTCAAAAAAAAAAATTATATCGAGTATTTGGTTTTTGTAAGAAAAACTAATGAACAGAGGTTATATACATAAATAAAACTGTTTGGTTGAAAAAGATATATTATGTAGAGCGTAAGGGGTAAATTTCAAACTTAAAAAGGCAATAAAAAAGATAAAGAAAAAAAAGAAAAGACAAATTTCACTATTTGTTCACATGTTGTGAATTAATAGAGATAGATAATAGATAATAATGTTGTGTTTTAAGTTTTAATCAGTTCCTACTTGCTACAATTGTTAGTGTTTTGCAAGTTGCAAAAGGTTAATTTGTTAATGGTAGGAGAGTATACTAAATTGTTAGTGTTAAATTGCTATATATATAAATTTGTGCATGATTTTAAAATTACCGATATCCCACCACGAAAACCGATATCTCAGATATCGGTCCTTGACCGATATTTGATATTTTTCCGCATTAACTACATATGTCATAAGATGGATTTCTGAATATGTAGGTGGGTGGGTGTGTCAGCTTGCAATATTAGTGGTTTATAATCACAACATGATAGTAAACAATTTACTATTGTTCTAAGGGATTCTAAGAATCATTTAATTCTCCAAATCGAAAATAAATGATTAAGACACATCTCTTCTGATTAATTTTATGCTTAAGACAACAATTAATTGCTCATCAAAGTTAGGAAACACTTAACGTATTGTGGACACTTGCTCAGTCCTAAGAATGGTTTTTAGAACACCGTAAGTAACATAAATCAAGAAGTTACAAAAGAAATTTACCTCATAGGAACTATAGAAGTGCTTATTTGTGCAGTTGTCCAAAATCGTTCTTACAACACGCAAAATCTGCAGGACAGCCTCCCTTGGGAACGGAGGGTCAGACTCCAAGAAACCATCGTCAAGTTGCAAATCTTTCCTTGGTTTAATGTATTTCTCAAAAAAGGTATCAAAGTGGTTAAACAAATCAACCCAGTGATGGAAGTCACCCTATATTAACGACGATAATCACAATCAATTCGAATATAAGTAAAATTATGTAAAGAAATCAAATGGATTTCTAGACGCACCTTGTCAAAATCCCAGAAGAAGCTTTTTAAGGGTTCTTCGATATTTTCAAGCGGAACAGCGATTACGCCATTAATAAAGGACTTGATTTTGGGAGGCTAGTACACAATAAAGAGAAACATACATGTATCATTAACATTATTCAGAAACCATATCGAGAAAATAAGTACGTAATCAGAAATCTAAGAACATTTGTATGACTTCTAAGCACACTTATTGACAGCCAACATATATCAAATTATTCAGGCAAAGCTTCCAGCTTGTATCATTCTCAACCTCTATGTAGCAAACTCAAGCTGATGCGACCATACCTACCTCTAAAAATGCTCATATCATGACATTCAATCAATACTTAATCATGCAGACTTTCACATACATAACCTTATACAAAGAAAATTTAAAATCAAAATAACAAACATCCATCCATAAGAAGAGCGAACAGTCATAAGACACAAGTGTTCTACCACTAAACTAAAAATATAAAAGTTTGAATTCACTAAGTTTATATGTTGAACCAATAAAGATATCTCCAACTGATAGCATGCAAGTAACCCTATAAGTCTTGCATAGTTGCTTTATAAATTAAACCGAAACGTGTGAGAAACGATTGATCGTCACAATGCATAAAATGTTCTAAAGTGATAAAGACGGTTGATTTTCAAAGGATTCGACTATGTCCATGAAGTTAAAAGATTTTTAAAAGACTACCAACTATCTTCCATGTAATTGTTTCTACCATAACCAAATAACGTGCGAGTAAAATAATTTAACACACCGAATTCAATACAACAAACAAATATCCAAAAAAATAAATCATCACTTCATCAGTTTCTAACTGTCGATCCAACTCAATTATCAGCATCGCATTTTAACTACCTACACTAATTCATCATTTAACCATCAAAACCTAATGCATCCAAAAAAACAAATTAACCAAACCACCACTCTCCATCACAACAACCTCCAATCAAACAACAAATAAACCCTAACCAACCACACTCCATCACACAACTTAACAATAAACAATAATCAAAACAACAATAACCACTAAGCTAAATATATACAACTATACAAGCTTGAAGATATCTATATTTGTTGAACCAAAGAAGATATCTCCAACTTGTAGCATGCAAGTTGTTACCCTACAAGTCTTGCATAGTTTGCTTTATATGAACTTCATGTGAAATAACGATTTTCACAAGAATTTCCTCAACATAATGTATAACATGTTATTAATGTTGATATGTGCAAGAAGTTAAATAATTTTTCAGAAATTACCAACTCTTCTCCATGTAATTCTTTCTACCGGAACCAAATATCGAGCAATTATAATAATTTAACAAGTTGAATTCAGTACAACAAACAAATATCAGTCGATTATCAGAATGCCATTATAACTATCTACACTAATTCATCATTCATCATCAAAACCGATGCATCCAAACTAACAATCAAGTTAAAAGATGTTGATACTATTATACCAACTCTTTTTAAGAGATTTTGCATGAAGTTAAAAGATTTTTCATGTAATTGTCTCTACCGAAAGCAAATAACAAGCGATTATAATAACTTAACAAGCCGAATTCAATCGAACAAACAAATATCACTCAATTATCAGCATGACATTTTAACTATCTACACTAATCCATCAATCATCATCATCATCAAAACCTAAGGCATCCAAACAAACAATTAAACAACTAAAACAACAAATAAACCCTAATCCACCACACAAAACAAGAATCAAACAAACGATAATCGCACTAACCACTTCCGATTGCCTCCTTCTCCTCAACTTCATCTTAAAACAAACCTAACAAAAAGCATTCGTTAATCGTACAATCAATAACCACTGTATACAACCGATTAGCGTCACGATTGATTGATCGAACCAACAAACAATCGAATCGAGATTACGAAATCAACCGGCGGTTCGATTTCAAGGGTTTTCGGTTGGGGTTTTTTGTGTCTGTTACGGCGGTTATGAAGAAATTGAAATTGAAAAGGTGTGTTGTGTGTGTGATTTGCGGAAGATTGTTGATTAAGAGAGAAGATGAAGAATGAAAGTGAATTAGACAAGCAAGAAGGTATACTGTGAATCGGTTCCTAGGAACACGATGTAGGATTTATATATCTTTTTCACCGACCTAATGTTATATTTTTTCACAATGGTGGTGTATGTGTTTATGTTAAATTCTAACTATATATCCTAAAAATCCTAAAAAAATTGATATGTAAAATAAAGATTTTTGTAATATGTAAAGGGTGTTAATATTTACACACCTCTCTTCTCTATCTCTCTATACATACATACTAGAATTACCATCCGCCGCAATGCGACGGGTGATTCATTAGTCCTATATCACGTTAGATAAAAGACAAATGTTTCTCACATGACCACGAGCCTATGTGTAAAACCGAGAAAAAAATAATTAATCTACGTTGCGACAGACCTATCAAACGGGAAAAATAGACGCGCTGCGACGAACATGTCAAATAGGAAAAAAATAGATGAAAAAATGATGAACCCCACACGTACGTTGCGGCGTGTTAACTCGGAAATTTAGAACGGCACGTTAAACGGAGAACTTATGAAAGATGAAAAGTATATAAGACACTAAAGTTGAAAGTAAAAAAAGTGTTGAGATTAAATTGCGAAAGATGGAAAGCTTTGGGTTGAAAGTAAAAAAAAATTAAAGGGGTTAAATTGCAAAAGATGAAAAATTTTTGAATTAGAAGTGAAAAATCAAATTAATCAAAGTGGTTAAAATACCAAAGATTGAAACTTTAGACTTAAATTGCCAAAGATTGAAACTTTAGAGTTAAAAAAGAAATCAATTTCAAATTATGAAAACAAAAGAGATAAATAGATTTAGTTAAATTGATGTTTAATACTATTATTATTATTTAATAAAAGAGATAAATAAAAAAAAATAAGGGTGAAAAATTACCAGAGAATGACACGTGTCCAAAAAGGATTTTTGTTTATTAGTATAGAAAGATATATATACATAGATATATATTATGTGGACGAAATAGTCTCGTTATATAGAATCTCGTTATATATTGTATCTGATTGAGATCGTCATTTCAATTTCACTTCTCATTTATGGGAAAGTTTTCAAAAAGCCATGGAAACTTGGCCGAATTTAAGTACAACTTATGAGCAGGGTGAAGGAACTACACAAACATATGAAGACATGCTAAGTGCATGTGTGATAGATATTGGTGAAAGTAGGGCGATCATTTGTCACTCATAAGAATTCTCCAAATAAACAAATAGTTAGCATACAAGTATTAGGGTTGCCCCAAGTGAAGCACTTTATGGATGAAAGTGTCGTCCAATATATTAGGCAGGAATATAAGAAAAGGGGACTATTAGGCCATGAGATTGGCAAACCGTTAGAATTTCAAATCGGAGAAATAATGCTAATAAAAGTTTCTCAATGGAAAGGGATCTGATTTGACAAGAAATCAAGTCTAAGGTTTGTTGGACTATTCGAAATCATTAAATGAAGTGGACCAGTAGCATATCAGGGAAAATTTACCTGAAGAAATGACAGGTATACATGATGTATTTCATGTATGTAATTTAGGAAGTGTTTGACAAATCCAACCCAATCAATACCATTAGAAGACGTGCGAGTAGACAAGAAATTGAACTTCACAGAAAGACCGATAAAAGTTCTTGATTTTCAAGAACGAAAATTAAGAAAGAAGACAATTCCACTTATGTTGATCTAGTGGAAAGGTCAGAAAGGACCCGAAAAGACTTGGGAATTGGAAGAAGAAATGAAAGTCAAATACCCTTAACTGTTTGAATAACCTTCGAATTTCGAGGACGAAATTCATTTTAAGGAAGGGAGAATGTAACATCCCGAGTCTTCGGGTCAATAAAATCCAAGTGTCCCGAATAAACCCATAATCGAACCCACGAACACGTATGACGAGAACCAGCAGGAAAAATGAGAAAACCCAGTTTTGGGTCTCGTCGCGCTACGCGACGATGAGGAGGAAGCTGGTCGCGTGACGTGACGCTTCAGTATTCGCTAGAAGACACGTGCCTCCACGTGGCAACCATGTGGCAGGCCTATGTGGTGACTCATGCCACCTATGCCCTAATCTACCTCGTTGCGCTACGCGAAGGTGATGGTAAAGATTGGTCGCATGACGCGACGAGACTGAATTGCAGTTATATATTGAGCGAGAATTAGACAATTTAACTTGTTCATTTCTTTTATTTCTCTCTCGACTTACAGCCCTAGTACTCAAAAACTCTAAACCCTCGAAACTCTGCTCTGTAGAAAGTGTACTAAACCCTGATCACTCAAATGACACCCTGTCCGATTGATCTGAAACCAATCAACGGATGCCAAAGTGCTGCCTGAATAAGGCTATACTTTGTTAACTACGTTGAGGTTTTAATCTTGTGATTGTCGTTAAAATTTGATTTGGTTTTTACACTTATGCGTATTGTGCTCCGTTATATTAGATGCTTAGTTATCAGAAGGCTTAGAACCAGGACTATATACTTACAAGAAGCTTAATTATCTGAAGGCTCAAGAACTACAAGCTAGCAAGGCGAGTTCCTCTGAACCGTTTCTAAAACAGGATGTGTTGTTCTATCTGATTGGTAATAACTATGGAATCGACTATTTATAACATCTGTATATTTGGCAATGATTGATAGGATGCTTAAGGGCTGATTGTATGTATCTGATTTAGCCAGTAGAGTTTGTATATTACTTTGTTCTTATTTATTTGCCATGATTATATCTTATTGATGATATATTCAAGAAAAATATCTTTTTGAATAAGATCAATTATGTTCATGAACTCACCAGTTTATGTTGAGTCCCAAATATTTTTCGGGCACACATCATAGGTGCCATGTGATTGCAGGAATCAAGGATGATGAGATATAAGGAGATAGAGGTCTAGAGGGTTGCTGAAGATTTAGATCTCTAGTATAGTTTAACTGATGAAAATGTTGTTGTATAATAGTACATATGTATAATACTCTTTAATGTTTAATTAAAGTTCGAAACTTTAGTTGTGAATTCTCTTGTTACTATGTGTTATGTATATCTGACGTGTAATACTCCCCATAGCTTTTATCCTGGGATGCGGATGTTACAACTTATCTTCTCTAAGGTTTAAGTATTTCATAATTATCTTGTCACCCTCCGCTCATGCTTATGTATTTTTTGCACCGCTTTCATCTTGCCAAAAGACTATATTAAAGAGAAGAAACAACATGGCTAATCAACTCTCCCTAAAGAGTTTTTCCTTTCTTTAACGTAAGCTTTTAGTAACTATCTAGCTATGGCTCACCCCTCATGCTTATTTGGTTTGCACCACTTGTCTTCTTCTTCTTCATAAAAAGACATTTAAGTAAAAATACGTGGAGAATCAACTATGCCTATAGCGTTTTATCTTGTATAATAAGGTATAAGCATTTATACCCTTTATTAATCACCTTTGTTATTTGATATTTCTGATTCCTAGATTACTAAATTCAAGTAAACGTAACACATCAAACATATATGTTACTAAGTGTCACGACCCCCGACCCGTATCGTGGTTCGGGCGCCGCGAGGTAGACAGCAGTGGTACCGGTGTTTATTAATTCGCAGCGGAAATTTTATCAGGACCGGATGTCAGGAAAATTTATCAGAGTTTCAAAACACCGAATTATTTTATTTCATAACCTTGCGGTAAACCCCGTATTTACAGGAAAGGAATTTCACTGGGGAAATCCTTTAATTACAGAAAAAAACATTTTATTTCTAATTTACTGAGCCACTTATTTAAGTTGTAGTGCTTCAAGGCACTTTTCCTTTCTTCATAGTAAATCACCTGAAACGTGTTTTAAAAACATTTGATCAACGAAAAATACTAGCGAGTGCATTCCATTTATACAAAAGACACATTGTTATAATTTACAGCATTAAGAGTTTTCACATTTGTTTATATCTGATAATTATCTGACCAAGTTGTCACTCGGCAAGACCTGTGACTGTGGTCATATCACTATTGGGTCCGTTCACCCAAAGTGATGCTTGACAAGTAGTGTATACAAAACCCCATGTACTGCCAGTAATTTAAGATTACAAAGACTTAATCACCGTAAGTATAACTGGAAAACATTTAGGGTTTTGTAGAGCAATTTGATAAAAAAAAGAATGACTCACATTGCAGGTTTAGATTGACAGAGCTCGCCTACTGGTTTATAGCTAGTGAACCTAATTAAACATATAATGCAAACGAATTAGTGTATTAACTTAATACATCATTTACAATAATCACGACAAAACCCCACAACGAATGACAAAGTATAGCCGAGTATCGACAACACTTAAACATCCATCGGACCAGTTTTAATCGATCGGATATAGTATCATAGCAGTGATCGAGTTATTACCCTGATATCGCAGCAGAGTTTCGAGACTTTGATTGTAATTTGAAAGAAACAGAAGAACGAGTGGTATAACAAACGAATTTTTACGTCGAAGCATGCAATCTGATCAAGTCCCAAGTCGTTATCTTTATAGCCAAAATTGAACACTCCCGCGTGGGACGACGGGTCCTCCTGATCTTGTCGCGTGTCGCGGGGCAGGTCCATCTAGCCTAGGCTAGCCTTGTGTTGAGTATAGCCTGGAAATGTGTGAAGTTATATTGATACGTGTTTCCAACTCCTGTCGCGAGTCGCGAAATGTTTAGGGGATCCCCCCCCCATGAGTCTCCGGGGACCCTGTTGCTGGTTTTATTTGTTTTTCCGTTTCGAGTTGCGCCATGCAAATTGGGGGTTCCAATTAGGGTTCCTTGGTGTGCCTTTTAGGAATAGGAATTTGAAATTTGTGAGGTTATTACATCCTCCCTACCTTGTTTAAAATCTCGTCCTCAAGATTACTGGAACAAGTAAGGATACTTTCGTTTCATTTCTGATTCTAGTTCCCATGTGTATTCTGGTCCTCTTTTAGAATCCCATTTTACTTTGACCAGAATTAACCTCTTATGCTTAAGATTCTTAATCTTTCTATCTTCTATTTGCAGAGGTTCCTCAACAAGCTTTAATTTTTTATTTACCTCATGTCCAGAAGAGGTACTACCAGTGATTGATCAGCTAAACACTTCTTACGATTACATACATGAAATACATCATGTATACCGACTAATTCTTCTGGTAGTTGTAACTGATAAGCCGTTGGTCCTATTCGTTGGATAACTTTAAAAGGTCCGACATGCCTTGGGCTTAACTTTCCTTTCTTACCGAATCAGACTACTCCTTTCCAAGGAGAAACTTTTAATAGCACATTGTCTCCAACTTGAAATTCTAAGGGATTACGTCGATGGTCGGCATAACTCTTTTGGCGATCTCGTGTCGTTTTTAATATTTCCTTGATTTGAGTGATTTTGTCAGTGGTTTCTTGTACAATTTCGGGACCAGATAACTGGCTTTCTCCTATTTCTGCCCAACATACTGGAGTTTGGCACTTTCGTCCATAAAGTGCTTCAAATGGGGCAATATTGATGCCTGTGTGATAACTGTTGTTATAGGAGAATTCTATTAATGGCAATTGGTCGTCCCACTGTCCACCAAAATCTATAACACATGCCCTTAGCATGTCTTCTAAGGTTTGGATTGTCCTTTCACTTTGTCCAATTGTCTGGGGGTGATATGCTGTACTTAGGTTTAATCTTGTCCCCGTCGCTTGTTGAAAACTTTTCTAGAAATGTGAAGCGAAACGACTATCTCTATCTGATACAATGGAGAGTGGAACTCCATGTAACGATACTCCCTCATCCACATATAACTTAGCTAGTCGTGCTAAAGGTTTCCTTCATTGATAAGAAATGAGCTAATTTGGTTAATCGATCCACGATCACCCAGATTGCATCGTTACCTTTTCTGGTTTTAGGTAGCTTAGTAACAAAATCCATTGTTATTAATTCCGATTTCCATACAGGCATTTCTAACTGTTGAAGTAATCTTGAAGGTTTCTGATGTTCTTCTTTAACTTGTGAATAAGTTAAACACTTAGAAACGTAACTAGCTATGTCCTTTTTCATTCCTATCCACTAGAAGTTATTCCTCAAATCTTGATACATCTTGTTGCTACCAGGATGCATCGTATACCTAGATCTATGGGCTTCCTCTAATATTCTATCTTGTAGATTTCTTTGTATAGGTACCCAGATTCTTTTCTTATGGAATCTCCAAATTTCATCAGTTCCTTGTTCTAATTCTTTTATCATCCCTTTCATTCCTTCAGCATCATCTTGATTGCTGTTTCTTGGATATTTTTCAGCTGTTCCATTAAATCTATTTGCAGATTTAATCTAAGTGCACGTATTCGTTTTTGCTTTTCATGATACTTACGACTTAAGGCATCAGCTATTACATTTGCTTTTCCTTCGTGATATTGAATATCACAATCATAATCACTTAAAATTTCCATCCATCTCCTTTGCCTCATGTTCAATTCTTTTTGCCCAAAAATATATCTTAAACTCTTATGATCTGTAAAGATGGTAAACTTACTACCATACAGATAATCTCTCCAGATCTTAAAGACAAAAATTATTGCTCCTAATTCTAAGTCATGAGTGGTGTAATTTTCCTCGTGCTTCTTCAATTGCCTTGACGCGTAAGCGATCACTTTCTTACGTTGCACCAATACGTATCTTAATCCTAATTTAGAAGCGTCATAGTAGACTACAAAGTCTTCAGTTCCTTATGGTAATGCAAGGATTGGTGCATTTGTTATTCTTTGCTTCAAGATGGTGAAGGCTTCTTCCTGCTTAGCTCCCCATTCAAACTTAACCGCTTTACACGTTAACTTAGTTAATGGAACGGCTATCTTAGAGAAGTCTTGGATAAAACATCGATAGTATCCAACTAATCCTAGAATGCTTCTGAATTCTGTAGCTGATTTCGGAACTTTCCAATTTGTGATAGCTTCTATCTTTGAAGGATCTATGTGAATTCCTTCATGATTGACCATGTGACCTAGGAATTGCACTTCTTGTAACCAAAATTCATACTTAGAAAATTTAGCATAAAGCTTTTATTTTCTTAAGAGGTTTAAAAGTGCATGCAAGTGTTCACAGTGCTCATGATTGCTTTTGGAATAAATAAGTATATCATCTATGAAGACAATTACAAATTTATCCAGATATGGTTTACATATCCTATTCATCATGTCCATAAACGCTGTAGGAGCATTTGTTAATCCAAATAGCATGATTGTAAACTCGTAGTGACCATACCTAGTTCTGAAAGCAGTTTTAGGAATATCCTTTTCCTGTACTTTCAGTTGATGGTATCCGGAGCGTAAATCGATCTTAGAGAAATATCTAGCTCCTTGAAGTTGATCAAAAAGATCATCAATTCTAGGTAATGGGTATTGATTCTTAATAATAACCTTATTTAATTCTCTACAATCGATACACATTCGTATTGATCCATCCTTCTTTTTCGAAAACAACATAGGTGCTCCCCAAGGGGATGAACTTGGTTGTATGAATCCTTTTTCTAGCAATTCATCTAATTGCTTCTTTACCTCTATCATCTCCGTTGGTGCTAAACGGTATGGTGCTTTAACAATTGGAGCGGTTCCAGGTACCAGATGAATTCTGAATTCTACTTCTCTATCTGGTGGTAATCCATGTAGATCTTCTGGGAATACATCAGGGTATTCTGATACTACCGGAATTTCCTTAAGTTCCTTGCCCTTAGTGTTAATGATTACTGAAATCATATACACTACGCCTTGCTTCCGTACATAGCTAAAAGTTTTCATCACTGAGATGAACTTCATTGGCTTGCTCGACTTATCTCCTTTGATAAGGATCCTTTCTGCTGTTGGCGCACGAATTTCCACAGAATTTTGGTCGCATAGGATTCGCGCATGGTTGGCTATTAACAAATTCATTCCTAATACTACGTCAAATCCTGCTAGATTCATAGGTTGAAGGTTTGCAGAGAATTTATGTCCTAATAGTTCTATTTCTCCTTCTTGAAGTACTTCGCATATGTCGATAGGGTTTCCTTCGGCCGTTTCTACCATACAAGCTTGACTAAGCTTAGTTAAGGTTGATTAAGAGCTCAGCAAAATACAATATTTATAAAACTTTGGTTTGCACCAGAGTCAAATAATACTTTTACATAAACGTCATGGATAAGGAACGTACCGGCGATTACGTCGGGGATCATGGCTACCTCTTGCGTCGTCAGCTGAAAAGCTCGCGCGTTCTTCTTGTTGGCTCCGTCTGCCGCTTTTGCCTTTTTGTCAGGTGCCTTTGCTAATTAAGGGCTATTTGGTTTAAAATGCCCGGCTTCCCCGCAATTAAAGCAGATAGTAGACTTCTTTCTACACTTTTCTTCTCTGTGCCCAGGTATCTTACAGAAGTTACAGTACCTATTACATTTTCCTGGGTACCTTCTTTTGCATAATTTGCAAAGAGGTGGTGCAGAAGACTGCCCAACTCCTTTCTTGAAGTTATTACCCGAGCAAAAACCTTGGGTAATCTTTTGAGCCAACTCCTTCTTCCTATTTTCATCCCTCGTACGAATTAATCCGTCAGTCAAGGTATTGGGCAATTCCACTGCATCATCGATAGTCTGAGGTCTAGCAGCCTTGACTATATCGCGGATTTCCCTAATCAATCCCCAAATATAGCGAGAAATGAGTACAGGTTCTGGCGAAGCCAGAACCGGTACTATTCTTGTATACTCGAAGAATTTTGACGTGTACTCACGACACTTAACATCCACCATTTTATAGTTTAGGAATTGATTTGCCATTTGTTCCTTTTCATAGGAAGGACATAATTTCCTTTCTATCATTTCCTTAAACTCTTACTAACTCATGGCATAAGCCATGTCGCTTCCTTTAGCTTGTAGAACAATGTTCCACCATTCTATGCTTCTTCTTTAAAGAGGTTGGAAGCATACATTACTTTGTCTTCTTCTGCACATTTACTTATTTTAATAACGGCTTCTGTCTTTTCTAGCCATCGTAGTGCAGCAGTGGCTCCTTCACTGCCTGCGAATTTTGTTGGTTTACAAGCTAGAAATTCTTTATAAGTACAACCAGTTGTCATTACTTTCATCCATTTAGGAAATGGGGCTTTGATAATATTATCATTGCCTCCATTTACGCTATGACTACAACTGTTATTACGGGTGCGTTTGCTATTCTTAGCTTTGGAATGTTCGACTGGGTTCTTAACAGCTGCTATGATTAAAGGGATAACATTAGCTATGCCCTGAGAGATTATATTTTATATATCTTCTTTATTCAAAGGATTTTCCTGATTATTCTGGCCTGATTGGTTCACTTCATTTGCCATCTGAATTGCAAACATAATATTTAGATTAATATCACAACATAGATAACAAACAAACAAAGCATTGTAATCACAAATATAACTAAGTCAACACATATAGCCAAAATTGTCGATCATTGCGACATTTAGATTTTTATATATATTATGCTTCGATATACAACCACATATTACATATATTGTTTTATTTATTATTAGGTGATATATATATATATATATATATTACTGATATTGTTTTACAACATATTAAATATTATACAAACACCCATTCTTTTGTTAGATCGCCTTCAGAAGTGGAACTCCCACTCGTCATATTTCCAGACGAGGCTCTCACCCACTAACTTGATCTGATTCCCTGCATCCACCAACTCTTCGCCATAATGGCGTAGCTCATCAACGTTGTCGGGATTCATGGTTGGAAAGGTAGTAGGAGCATGTTCAAATTGTGGGTAATATGGGTTTGGGTTATTCATTAAGTTCTGAAAAGCTCAATCATTCGTCCACCACTCTTCAGCTTGATTGGGGAGTGGTTGTTGTGTAATGACATGTGCGGGAATGGCGGTTTCCAGGTTTATGGGTATTTCAGATGGGATGGGTGCATCCAAGAGGTTTTCATCTACTGGGCCAAACATATCACAATTTGCTAACTTTCTATCTAACTCCTCCTATGGTGGTAATGTTGGGGCCTGGTTGGAACTCTCTCCCAAAACCTCTTTCCCCTTAGCTTCAATAGTTTTCTTGATCTTCTAGGCCACGGGCTTCTTCTTCCTTCTCCTTTTCCAGTCCAAAATTCTTCTCCTTTTCTTTGGTTTTGGTTTCTCCTGGGATTGGAATACTATTGGTTCATCGGGTTCGGCTTGGTACCCCACCTGATTTTCAGTGGTTTCTATATCGGTGGGACTTATTGAGAAGTTCTGAAGGGCTTCCACGAACTCACTCATACTGTTAGTCACAAATAATAGAAACACAAATTCCAAGAATCAAATATAATGTTAGTATTACAAATAATTCTCACAGAGGCATCAAATTCCTGACTATCAATTTAAGTATTTTCAAAATACTTAATTAGCTTAAACCAGTGGCTCTGATACCACCTTCTGTCACGACCCTCGACCTGTATCCTGGTTCGGGCGCCGCGAGGCAGACAGCAGTGGTACCGGTGTTCATTAATTGGCAGCGGAAATTTCATCAGGACCGGATGTCAGGAAAAAATTATCAGAGTTTCAAAACACCGAATTATTTTATTTCACAACCGTGCGGTAAACCCCGTATTTAAAGGAAAGGAATTTCACTGGGGAAATCCTTTAATTACAGAAAACACGTTTCATTTCTAATTTACTGAGTCGCTTATTTAAGCTGTAGTGCTTCAAGGCACTTTTCCTTTCTTCACAATAAATCACCTGAAACGTGTTTTAAAACATTTGATCAACGAAAAATACTGGCGAGTGCATTCCATTTATACAAAAGACATATTGTTATAATTTACAGCATTAAGAGTTTTCACATTTGTTTATATCTTATAATTATTTGACCAAGTTGTGACTCGGCAAGACCTGTGATTGTGGTCATATCACTATTGGGTCCATTCACCCAAAAGTGACGCTTGACAAGTAGTGTATACAAAACCCCACATACTTTAGATTACAAAGACTTAATCAACGTAAGTATAATTGGAAAACATTTAGGGTTTTGTAGAGCAATTTGATAAAAAGAGAATGACTCACATTGTAGGTTTAGATTGACAGAGCTCGCCTACTCGTTTATAGCTAGTGAACCTAATTAAATATACAATGCAAACGAATTAGTGTATTATCTTAATACAGCATTTACGATAATCATGAGTTCAAAACCTCACAACGAATGAAAAAGTATAGCCGAGCATCGGCAGCTCTTAAACATCCGTTGGATCGGTTTTAATCGATCGGATATAGTACCGTAGTAGTGATCGAGTTATTACCTAATATCGCAGCAAAGTTTCGAGACTTTGATTGTAATTTGAAAGAAACAGAAGAACAAGTGGTAGAACAAACGAATTTTTCCGTTGAAGCATGCAATCTGATCAAGTCCCAAGCCGTTGGCTTTATAGCCAAAATTGAACACTCCCGCGTGTCGCGACAGGTCCTCCTGATCCTGTCGCGTGTCGTGGGGCAGGTCCATCTAGCCTAGGCTAGCCTTGTGTCGAGTATAGCCTGGAAATGTGTCAAGTTCGATTGATACGTGTCTCCAACTCCTGTTGCGAGTCGCAGAAAGTTTAGGGGATCCCCCATGACTCTCCGAGGGCCCCTGTTGCTGGTTTCGTCCGTTTTTCCGTTTCGAGTCGCGCTGTACAAGTTGGGGGTTCCAATTAGGGTTCCGTGGTGTGCCTTTTAGGAATAGGAAATTGAAATTTGTGAGGTTGTTACAATAAGAAATCTTATGCTTAAGACTGATATATTTATGTGACATATGGTTAGTCTTTCACACCTTTTTTTAAGGGTCTTGATATTTTAACACCCTAAATCTTATTTTGACACCCTCTATACGCATCGTATAGCTTTTTAAAAATCCAAGAATATCAGATATTGTCTAATCTTGTTTGATGACTGGAGTTATACGCTACGTATAGCTATATAGGCAGCGTATTAATGTTTTTTTTAACATTTTTAACAATATTTGCAGTTTTAACAAAGTTTTATCGTGTTTTAATATTAATTTTTTATAATTTTAATAGCATTACGTACAATACTTTAACAAATTAAAGTTTTTTTAAATATTGTGTTGAATAATTAAAAAAATATAAAACAAGTTAGTAAGATTATTCTTGATTTAATTAAAAAGAGATTTTAAAACACGATTAACTAAAAAGGACCAAGAAATCAACAGTCTTAAACATGAAGCAACCATAAATAAGGAGTTGTAATCTGCCCAATGACCTGTGAAAAATGGGTGGAGTTATGTAATGGTTATGAGATGCTTCTTGAAAAACAAATAAAAAACAAAGTGAAGTTTGGAGTTGGGTTTATGATAATGAGCCATCCTCAACAGAAAACACTCACATTGAACCTCAAATGGTTGAAGTGAAACCAACCAACTCAAATAGTGAAGAAATTAAGATCACAAAACCAAGTGGTAAAAAGATCACTATTGAAAAACCACAAACTTCAATTCAGACTGAAGACTAAAAAGGAAAAATATGAGTTTAAACCAACAAGGTCTGATGAATGTGATGTGCTTGAAAACTTAAAACCCACTGACTTCACAAACCCAGATGGTTCAAAGCACCAAAGATAAAAATCATTCCTGTCATTAAATCTGAAACAAATGATCAAACATCTATTGTCAAAAAGGAAGCGTAAGGTGATAAGGAAGATGCGGTTGCAAATATGTTTTGTGAATTTTGTGAAAAAACAAATCATATGACTAAAAATTGTTTTAGATAAAAACATTTGATATCAATAGAGGAAACAATATTTGTGAATCAAAATCTGAGTGCACTATCTGTTGTAAAAACAATCATGTGACTCAATAGTGCTTATTCCTAAAACTTGATAACATTAACAAAATTAGGTCAATGGGAACATGCATATCAAAAAGGAATCTGGTCCTATCATAAGGGAACTACAACCGGTTCCTAAAATATTTGAGTCTATTCAAACACCTGTCACAAAGGCATTAAACCAAAACCTTGTTCACATGGATGTTTAAAACACTGATGCCCCATCATCAAACATGTATCCTAGAGGCTATGGACAACCACCATGTCATAGAGTACCTTATAAGTATAATGAGTCTGTGTACATGCCCTAAAGGCCAAGAATAAACAGGCATCCTCATGGATATGATCTGATCGTTGTAAATGGTCATACAACTATTGACCCAAGTGTAAAATCACCTGCAGAGGAACAACTGTCTGAGATGGTTTAAAAAACTACTCATCACAGAGGACCATTTCCAAAAGGATGACACAGTGGAAGAAAGTAGAAAATCCAAAGCAAAAAATGCTTTGGATTCTCTACAAAATTGACCCATTTCCATTGTCTGCAGGGAACATCTGTAGACAATTTAAAACTGCAAATAGAGGTTTCATTAGCACATATCATCACATGAATAAAAGCATGAAAATATTTTTTTGAAAATTCATCAAAAAGATCTTTTCTTAATAAAACATTAAAATGTTGTTTTGAAATGTTCAAAAATTATTAAAAGATTGTTCGAAAATCACAAAAAACAAAACTCTATTCAAAAGAGTGAAATATATGTTTAAATGGTTCACCTCACCTCTCATACTTATTTTGTTTGCACCACTTGTCTTCTTCTTAAAATACCAAATAAAAAAAATAGAATAAACTGTAACAAAGATTACTATCCTCTCAAAATAAGGCTTAAGTTTTTCATAACTCCACCCTCACCCCATGCTTATTTTGTTTGAACTATTTATCTTCTTCTCAAGAGGCTAAATAAAAGTAAAGAAAAACAGAATATATACTATGAGTCTATGACTAAAGGTTTTAACACTCTTTAATATTTTTCATGAGCCCTCTAGTCATGGCCCACCCTTCAAGCTTATTTTCTTTGCACACATGTCTTCTAAAATTAGCAAATTAAAGGAAAATGTAGTATATAGTTTTTGTTATCTATAACTTAAGTTATTGATGACCCTTAGTCATTCCGCACCTTTCATGCTTAGTCTATTTACACTACTTATCTTTAAATTCATGAAAAGAAAAAAAATAACTATGACTAGAGGGTTTTATTCTCTTTAATGCTTAAGTGTTTCATGACTCTCTTGTCATACCCCACTGCTCATGCTTATTTATTTTTTGCACCACTTTCATCTTGCTAAAAGACCTTGTTAAAGAGTGTCACACCATCAAATTCCACCTCAAGAGTTCTACCGCGAGGCGGTGACACACAGGGTCACAGTCATTAGTCATATTGAGCGACCACTATATGAGTTTATAAATTCCTTGTTTGCTCATTCATGAGAAAATACTGTTTACACATTTAAGTTGTGGAAGCGTAAATAATTATAAAATCGAATATTACTAATGTAGTTAAAGCCGAGTCTAAATGTTTGATGAAACCAATGCGACTTCATGATGCGCCCTACTCTTAATGTGTACCTTAGTGACCTGAGAACAAACATGCTTAAAGTGTCAACACAAGCTGGCGAGTTCACAAGTTTTATGTAACAACCCGTACTCTCGTTGCCGAGAGAAGGGTATTTTAGTAATACGTACATTTATTATTATTATCATTATTATTATTATTGAAATAATAATAGAACGCGACGAAAGATTTATCAGCCTAATTATTTAAGCATCTAGTTAAAATAATTGGGCCTATTTGTGTTAGCTAGACACTTAATTTGAAACACTTGGGCTAAGCCCAAGACCAACCCAACCAACCTAAACCTAAACCCTACCTATTTATACACACTTAACACTCACCCCCTTTCATTTATCTAAAACAATAAAACCCTAATAACATCCTCGGCCGCACACTACCCTCCCCCTTTTTCCCTCTCTCATTTCCGACCGCCGACCAGAGCCAGATTCCGGCGACCTCCGGCGTTCTTTACTCTCCGGCCACGCACACAACCACCTGTAAACATTCGCTCACCCTTTTCCTTATCTCTCCCGTTTGATCAGAGCTCCGATGACCGGAGTTTCTCAAATCCTCACCCACCTTTTCCCTCTTTCTTTCGATCGTTCTCTTCTCCGATCCGATCCGTCTGTCCCTCTCTAATGTTGACGGCGTCGCCGCCGCCGCTCACGCCGGTGGTGGCGGTGGGCTGAAGTGGTCAAGGACACAAGATGATGATGCTGCCATTGAAATAGCGATGACGACCTGTCATTACTAACGATGAGGTAATGAGAATCGACGGCGACAGATCCTGGTAAAGCCATCTCACTTCTCTCGTTTCTTTTAAGATTTTTGTCTCAGATTCTAAGTGTTAACCGACCTGGAATTTATCTTCTTTCTGTTCTGATGATGATGGAATGACGACGAGAATACTGGTGACAATGAAGGATGCTGGTGGTGGCGCTGGCGGCTGCATTGCCGCCTTCTATGGCGGTGGAAGACGATGGCAACGGTGGTTTGGCTCAGGCAATGGCAGTGATTGAAGCTGAGTTGGTGACAATACGACGGTGTTGGGTCCGAGAGGGAACTGGTGAGTTGTTTCTGCATACCTTAAGGTTTGTGTTGGTTTGAATTGTAATTCCGTTTCATTTCTTGATTTCAGTAGTATTCGACTTATGTAACCGTAAACAACCTGATGAACATGGTGATATGCATAAGTTTGTTGTTACAGTATACCTATATATCCTTGTGTTTCTTACATGTTGTTGCCTTTGGGATTAATTTATCTATTGTTAATTGTTGATATAATTTTTAGAGAATAAGCATGGAAATTAGGATGATGATCAGGGGTTTCATACAAGAGTGTGTTGTAAAGGGTTGCCATGTTTATGTAAAATGTGAATGGTGACAAAATTTGTTTGTATGATCATTGTTATTGAAATTACTTGGTGGTTTAAAAGAATGCAAAAGCCTACTATTGAAAGTTACCCTTGAACTTCTTTGTATATTGTGCTGATGATCAGGACTCTAGGATTGTATATTGAATTGGTATACATAAAAGTGTGCATATGATTAATGGTAAACTGCTAGATTAGACTTACACTTGTGTTTGTCGATTTGGGGTTTTGTGGATGCCATATTAGGAATGTGAGTTTATATTGATTAGAAATCTGCCACTTGAATTATCAGCCGATAATGGAGTGATTAGCAAGAAATAATAATATTTGATTAGATAGGTGTTTGAAATATTTGTATTGTGCTTTAAAATTAGCAAGATTTTTGATGAATTCAATTGATCGCACACTCACTGCTATACAACTTTTGTTGCACAATGAATAACCTGCTTTAGCATGACCGCACACTACCCAGCGGTCACATACTCCTGTGTGGACCGCACACTGGGTAGTGGGCTACATAGTTTCGATTAGGCCGGAAAGGGGTGTTGGGCCGTACACTCTTAATGGGCCACACACTACTCTCATCGCGCACTTAATTAAAGTTGCACAAATTGTCTGACCACACACTTATATAGGTCGCACACTAAAGAGTCGCACACTCTAGGTGGGCCGCACACCTTAGGACCACACACTTAGACCTGACCACACTCACTTGTATGATCACACACTTGTCAATGGACCGCACACTCCCGTGTGGGTTGCACACTTGACAAGTGGGCCGCACATTAAACATACGTTGGGCCTTATTCTAGTGGGCCACACACTAGAAAAGCCCAAACCTTTTAAAGGGACGCACACTCACTGATCCATATTATTATTTCATGATTAATTGTCTATAAATGGATTATTTATGGTTAAGCGTTATACGATAATTGTTACCTGTTCAACTACTTGACGAATATGTGTTAGATACGTGTAGCTTATGCGTGATTACTTGTATAAAGTCCTAATAAGTGATAACCATAATAGGATATGGTTGACCAACTTAGGACAAATGCTTTATCCACCAAGCAAAGCAAATGTGAGTTCACAACTTTTACTAAAAGTATGCGTTCCCGGTGGTTGGTAAACGGAATAAACAACGTTATCTCCATGTGTGGGATACAAACATACTTTTCTCCCCTTGTGTGGGACGCACAGTTAATTACTATTTATATTAGATGCAACAAGTGTACTAAACGAAACTCTATCACGAAAGTCCCCACTTACATATACAGATTAGTTGCCGGGTCATGGCGAACGGGTTATTAGTTGATAGCGCTATTTAGATCTCACCAACCTCACACCATGCCTTTTGAGGACAGGCATGAACTAATGGACTCTGGTAAACCGTAATGATGATAGACATTGACAAACAGGGCACACTACATAAACGTATGATCGCAAGGATTCGGTATAACGCAGTTTAGTAGCTTACATATGGGGTAGCTCCCCATGGCATGATATGAATGAGTAACTTAACTACTTGAACAAGTTTATGAATTTAAAACTAGACAAACTTGTGAACTCACCAACTTTATGTTGACATACTACTACATGCTTGCAGATTTACAGGTACAGCTGCAGTCGAATGTTGCAACTGGATGGAGTGTGTGTGGTTTGAAAGACTTTACATATTTTGTATATTATTTAATTTATGGTTTCAAAACTATGAAACGTTTTAACTTATGTTTTTTGCTGCAAAACTTAAACTATGTTTTCAGAAATTTAAATTAGGTCACTAATTATACTATTATTTGTAAATATAACTAATCGGTTCGAAATAATTAGTGGTTGGATTCTAGGCAGTAACACGCCTCGCGGTATTACTCCGCATTGGGATTTGAGGGTGTTACATTTCAGTAGTAATAAAAGCGTAACAGATTCTGTACATTCTAATTATATCTTAGGTAGCTTGCCTATTACAAGTTACTAAGCAATTGAACCGGAGCTGACTGTTGTGTTTTGGTGCCTTCCACCACATCTATCACAAACGTGGTACTTGAGTTAAGTCAATATTTCACATCCGACTACCAGCACGATGTGTGTTGTAGAGAGAAATGGAAGCTTGGGGGCTAGGGTTTGGAGAAATGAAGGGGAAAAGGGAAAGAGATGATTATAAAGCTAGGGTTTATATATATGGGTTAGGTGCAAACCGTATATCTGAACCTGCTTAAATGTCACGTGTCTTGCTAAAAAAATGTTGGCTCAAATAATAAAATAAATATACCGAGTATGCTAGTTATATAAATCTTATTAAAACGGGTATTCAGAATATATATATAGTGAAAGTGTAGAATACAACATTGCTTAACGTACGAGCGTACGCTGTTACATTACGCACGTTGTAAAATTCAAAACCCTAATCAGAATGTTAAAAAACCATAATCACGCATGTTATACTTAGGTAATGAAGCATGTTATAATTATGTAATGAAGCATGTTATGGTTTCCAACATGCTTGATTATGTCTTTTCAACATGCGTGATTAGGGTTTTGAGTTTTATAACGTGCGTAATTTCATAGTGTATGCTCGTACGTTAAAGAATATTGTACGTTAACCGGACTATATATATATATATATATATATATATATATATATATATATATATATATATATATATATTAAACAAATATTATATACTTGTTAAATCAAAGACGACGTTTTACTCATCGTTGGTCGTTATTTTTTAGAATAACAATAAATAAGTCTTAAGATGCGTTTTATAACAGATTTGCTACAAAATCACTAATACATTATTACGCGTAAATATACGCGGTTTCACGAAAGTTCACAAAATAAACATGCAAATCACATAACATATAAATTCACATAATTTATATTTATTTAATTATCCAAGAATATTATTCCGATTTTCACCAACGTTCGGGTATAGACTCTGTGTGATTCCTTAAGTTCCCGAATTACCGTTACATGAGTGTTTGTGTAATAATAGACACACTTATTTAACCCTAATCAAGTGTACTGTATGAATGAACGTTTATGATAACGTTAAAGATAATGGAATTGTGTTAATGGATTTAACCTGAAAATGTCGGATGCCACATCATCCCCTTATTAGAAAAGCTTCAGTCGGC